>NC_139804.1:11061385-11706885 GCF_963457635.1 Microchirus variegatus | reverse complement strand
TAGACAGTGGACTGGTTTTAGCTGCAGGCTGAGAACTTTTCTTGGCTTCGTGACTGAATGAAAACTTTCTGAATATATCTGTAGAAATAAAACCCCACATTTTGTGCTTTTTAAATGCAATTTTAATAGCTGCATGTCTATGTCTCTGTAAAAGGCCCATTTGGGGCAGTAAACAAGTCTGAGACTGTGGCAATGTAAGATAATCTGAAAGTAGACGTATTGATCTCAGTCAGGGAAACCAGTGCTTGCTTATGAACCAGAAAGTTGCTTTTATTCCACAGTAAAAGAACAAAACGACTTGATCTCAAAAACATCTGTCAGCTTTGGAAATTTGCTCCTTTTTTTTTTGTTCTTTTTCTTGTAAATTTGACATCTCATTGTCATTCAGCACAAACAAAAACATAGCCATCCATTAATAAAATGTGACCCCCCCCCCCCCCCCCCCCCCTTGTGTTTTACACAAAACAAATAAAATTATTCAAAGAGCATTCACCTCATCACTGAAGCTTTCCTCAGGGTCTCGCAACATCAGCAACCACAAGTCTAACTACTGCACGGTGATTTCATATTTCTTCTTTCTGAGAAAAACCAACACTTTGAGAAGTGACTTATATGATAAATATGTTGTTTTTCATTTCATAAAAGTAAGACAAGTCATTTTAAGAGTCGTGCCTTTGTGTAGACCATCAGCAGCACCTGTTGCACACATGAGTGTGAGTTGGGGTGGGTAAACATGCACTTTAACACACACACACACACACACACACACACACACACACACACACACACACACACACACACACACACACACACACACACACACACACACACACACACACACACACACACACATAGGCCGACGCTCAGTGCTTCACAACACGTCCTGACAGAATTTCAAATCAACAGTACAACCAAATAAATAAAACATACGAGTAAAAGCCACTATCGGCAAAGATGAAAATGAAGAACACGCACTTGACTTGTCACTTAAAGAGTCAAAATGTTTTTTGATATTTAAAAAAACAAAAAAATAAGAGGGTGACTTTGTGAGGAAATATTTTAAATAAATAAGTCAAATAAAGTTTCACTGGCTTAGATGAAGTGACTGTAGATAAGAGTTGTGTTGATGCACTAATTCCCTCAGTCAATACTGTGTCGAAAAACAAAAAATATGTACATAACGTGGTAAAGTTTGTGTTGCCTCTGAATGGGACAGTCGTCTCACTGTCCTTTCCTTTAATGCAGCAGTGGACCTGTCACTATAATGCTGAATGTGTGTGTGTGAGTGTGTGTGTGAGTGTGTTTATACAGTGTATAAGAGAGATAGAGAGGAAGAGTAAAGGGAGCAGGTGTGGTCCTGGGCCAGGAATAGAGCATCCGATTCAGCCACGAGACATATTTACATCACTGCTCAGCACAATGGAAGAACATTGAGAAGGAAGAAGAGGAGGAGGAAGAGTGCTAATGAAGAAGTAGAAGCAGGGACAACCACAGGGACTGGAGAATGACATCCCCCTTGTGGAAATATAATGTCACTGCAACTTTTTGTGTTCATTTTGTTTTTTTTAAAACAGATGTTGCATGATCCCACATCTTTGGTAATCACTTGAATGACTTTTAAATTAGCCAAATAACTGACTGATTTTTATAACATAATAGGTATGTTATAGCTTATAGCTTATAGCTGGGTCTGTATGTTTTAGAACGGAGGTGTCAAACTGGCGGACCGTGGGCACGCAAACTCCTCTCCCTTTAAACAATTACAGTTGTGAGCCGTTATTTACTTCATTTTTGATGTATTTCTCTTAAAAGATGTGTTTTTATTGTGAAGTGTACACATCCTTCCATATCAAAACAAGCACTTTCGCTTTGAAATTCTGTGATATATAACCTTGAATATCTTTATTGCATTCATCCATCAGGAGAGAATATTGTGTTATAATTTTAAGCTTACATTGCCCACCAACGACTGAACATTGACCCCCATTGACCAGAATAGTTTGACACCCCCTGTTTTACATGTTTCCCTGCTCCAACAAAGCTGACTCAAATAAATTGGTCATTACCAGGTTTTTGCAGAGCTTGTTAAAGAGCGGACTATTTGAATTAGGAGTGTCTGAAACATGCCTGAGACAAATTATAAACACAGGCATTTTAAATAAGTGATGATTTTTTGTTGTTGTTGTGAACTTTCATTTCCACACCCTCACTTTTGGCCATCCTTATTATTATTATTATTTTTAGCTAACAGTTTGCGTGCCACTGAATTTAACAAAGGTTTACATAGCCAAGAATATTGGACTCAAATTCAGAATATTGGCCTGCTGTTAGCGCTAACTGGTGTCTGTATTAACTTAGCTTCTGATGCTAGCAGGAATTAGCTAAGAAAGATTAGCCATCACAACTTCACAGAGAGCTAAAGCGCTAAAACTGTTGTTGTTTTTAGGTCAATTTCTTGACAAAGTGAGAGTAATGAAATCAGAAATGTTGCTTATTCTATATTCATGTTCTTAGTTGTGTTTGAAACATGCTACGATGCAGCCGAAGCTAACACAATGATTAGTTATTCTAGTAGCTGTAGCTTTTTGCTACCAAATTAATTGTTATGTACACTGCTTAACAAATGTATTAGACCACCACACAAAGCCCCTGAGTTAATAGCATTGGTAATTGGTATGTTTTTGTTTCTGTAATGGTTAATAATTCACTATATTTTTAATGCTAAAATCAAATTATTAGCGACACCTATTGAAATTGCTCAGATTATTATCATTAATTATTATTGTTATCCATTCATTTTCAAATTGTAAAAAAATTAAGCTTTCTAATTAAGATCTCAAATTATAGTTATTTACTTGCATTCCTGAATAGAACAATTTGTTTTAGTGGCTCACTCAATGAATAAAAAAGGTGAATTCAGTTTGTTTTACCAAATAAATAATATCATTTTTAGTTTTAAATACATGATTGAAAGATTTCTAAAATATTTGTGTTCTTGGTCTGGTATCAAGGATCAATCACATGGTGCCCACCTTGGCAGACGTGTCAGGAAAAGAAGTAAGAATTTCATTGCTCAGTGTACTGTGCATATACTTGAATCTTGAGTATAATACATTTGTTAAGCACTGTAAGTCTGTTAAGAGGCCAATGTTTCAACATATAATTATTCTTGAATTAAATCCTAAAAAACACAATATGGAAAACATATGATAGTTTTCATATTAGAACAGCTACTAGCAGTTCATGGCATTAGGATTTTGCTCTTTGTTTATAATCATAACATGGCAGATGTCGACAATTTGACAATTGACATAGAAAGAGTCAGCAAACTACGATGATAATCACAATCAATGATTTTTAGCCCCTCATACTGAACTATTTCCTGCCTTTAATTTGTTTGTACAAAAGTGAATCTGAAGTTGTGACCCTGACCTGCACTTGCACTCCTATTTTATTGAACTTGTTCTACTATAGCAAATTGTCCATTGTAGTTTTCTATCCTCCATTTTAGAGAGAGGTTATTCAGTTTCTCAGTAGAGTGATTATCTGGTCAGTGTGGGCAGCTGCAAATGCTTCCCCCTGCACAGGCACTCTGTTCACTCCTTTATAATATTGGCTTTTTGCACATGTACAAATAGAAGTCTACATAAATATTTCTATACAGCGATGGATGGAACCGTACAAAAATACCTCTGAATTTTATGTCTGCAGCAACACAACTTCTCTTTTTTTTTTTAGCTTTCTGATTGAAAAGGTGAAAATTCGAGTCAGATATCAGTGAATAAATAAAATACAATGTTTTACTTTGACTTGTAGGCAAGATACATAACTCTTAGAAATGTGAAGACATCGTTCCAGTGAACAACCCTGCCCCCCCTCCCCCCCCACACACGCTTAGCCACAGAAATCCTTTGATGTTAGAGCAGAAGGTGACCACGTTTGAAGAAATATTCAAAATATACAGAAAATATGGAAATATATTATATATAGATACGTATAGAGTACGGAAGTAATGTTCAGGGCAGTTTGACCATGTTCACTGTGTCCACCTCTTCCTCTTGTCTGTTTGAACGGTAATTCATCTGCCAGTGTGAACTGTCACTGTCACTCCTCCTCTTCTTATTATTCTGTGTGTGACGTCTGAGGATTCAGTGCAGTGCTCCTTAGGAAGCTATGCAAATAAAAATAAATACTATGAATCCATCCCACTGTCACTCAACATCATGTTTCCATTATAATCTTCTGCTATTCCTTAACATCGATCAGAAAATAGTTCTTTGATTCCTCTTTTGTGTATGTTTCTTTTTTTTGTTGTTTATTTAAATTTTTTGCATTTTTATCCCCAAAATACTTTTTAAAAAAAGTCATTCTCGTCAGATGTTGAGAAAAATATAGACCTCTGGTAACTCAGCTCTCTCCGGGTATAAGACTGCAGTCTCTTCTAGTGGAATGCAGGACTACCTCTTGGTATTGGCGTCTTCTGGATTTGGTGGTATCCCAATCCCAACTGTAAGCACACTCGCACGGGCTCAGGACAGCTCTCTGATACACTATAGGTTAAACAGGCCTGTTGGCACGAGAGGGCAGGATTCACACCTCCAAGCATCCTTACAGACGGGGTTGAGAGAGAGAGACAGAGAGAGAGAGAGAGCGAGAGTGGGAGAGGGACGAAGGCGTCTGGGAAAATCCCACCTTACCTCTCCTGTCCTTCCATACAATACAAGAAAAAACCCAATTCCACAGTGCGAGAGTGCACTCTTTTACCTCTGAAGTTGTACTTTAAACCCTTGTGAGTTCATGTTCTCACATTCATGAGTCTCTTCCGCTTAGAAGCCCTCTATATGACAGTAGGCCTCCAGACTGGAGAAGAGGATGTAAAGAAACCAGAGGCTGAAAAAGAAGGCTGTCGTAGCCAGTCTGTGTCCCCGAGGTCCGCCCAGTTCTCCTCCGATGTGAGCGCGGCGTCGGTAAAGAAGCACCGAAACGGCCAGGAAGGCTAAGATGGTGAAGAGAGTGACAGAGAAGGCCAGGGAGCCGGCCTCCACCACGAACGGCTTCCCTTTCATGTGCCAGTAGATGGCTGCCACAGACCAGGCCACGCCGATTCCCAGGAAGACATTGACGGCGTTGCTGCCGGTCACATTTCCAATGGAGGCATCTGCGTATGTGTCCTGGACAGCTGATACCTTACTGGCAAAAGTGTCTGTCGAGAGAAAAGTCGAGATGTCATTTGACTTTTATTTTAAACATCCAATAAGTTCATTCTTAAAGCTGTATGTTATTATACACATATAACCACCAATAGTTGTACGTCCAGTTGTTATGAGATCATGCTATTGTACAGACTGAGGGCGCTTTCACACCACTAGTTCGATTATTTGATCTGCACCAGGCAATAAAATTGTCCGCTTTCACACCAGCAAACGAACTAAAATTGGCCCGATTGACGTTTCAACAATGTGTATATATCTTCCGGTAGAAAAGCGACAATTTTGACTCACTATGG
Organism: Microchirus variegatus; assembly: GCF_963457635.1. Classification (NCBI taxonomy): domain Eukaryota; kingdom Metazoa; phylum Chordata; class Actinopteri; order Pleuronectiformes; family Soleidae; genus Microchirus; species Microchirus variegatus. The sequence continues at coordinate 11,701,379 of NC_139804.1, read as the reverse complement.
AGCAACACTTTCGCACATTGCTACTTGCTCTGATCTTCGTTTATTACATTCTCTGTATTGGCCATTTTTGGCAAAATATCCAATTTGAGAATGAGTCGCGGCTGCGTCTGGAGAACAATCTGCTGATGCACTGGAGTCGGCGAAGACGTATAGCGCGTCATTTCAGACAGAGGAGACACGCTATTTTCATGAATGTGGTCGTGCTAACTATGAGACGAAGATTGCTCCAAAGACCTACAAGGTAGCCTATGTCCATGACATTTACAGCAGAATCTAATCTGTTGGGCCAATAGGCTACAGGGTAATTTCCCACTGATAGCAAATGAGTCTATGTAAAATAACTGAATTAGTAGTCTAGCCTGTTTGGACCCGAGTTCGCGTTCTCACCAGAGGGACCGTGCCAGAGTCTGACATTTTGTGCGGAGTCAAGCGGACGGAGACCACCTCTTTTTGGCGGTCTCGGTCCACTTGATTTGGTGCGGACCGGAGTGCGATTGATGCTTTCACACCAACGAAGACGAAACGAACTAGAGTTTTGGGTTCGAATGGATCGTTTGGTGCGCACCAACTGCTGTTGGTGTGAAAGCGCCCTGAGCTTCTTTCAAGGTTGGAGAAAGCTATTGCATTCATTCCTAGAAGCCAATCAGAGCTTGGTGCAACTCAAAATATAGATAATTCTGGAACCGAGAGCAGATTATTCCAGTGAATAGTGAGAGTTTGCGTCCTGATTCTGAGGAAAAACACTACATGGACAAAAGTATTGAGTTTAATATGGATTTGCTCCCCCTTTGCAGCAGCTTCCACTCTTCTTGGAAGACTTTCCATAAAGAAGTTGAAGTGTTCTTTATGAATTTGTGTCCATTTATTCTGCATGAGTATGAGGTTAGGCACTGATGTTGGAAGAGAAGATCTGGCTCACAATCTCTGTTCCAGTTCATCCCAAAGGTGTTTGAGGTTTTTTTAATCTGTGTGAATTAAAATTTGCATTGGTAGAATCTTATATTCAATATTTTTAATTTCCTTCTGTTGAGTGAGGGATTAGGATTATCACGTCATCAGGCTTGTGCTCTGGTCTTGTTATTCCCCCAAAATATTTATGGTAAAATAATAATAATAATAATATGTTTTTGTCTTTTGCAGATTGGAGAGAAAATGATGACAGAGTCAAATGTTTTTGTTCCTGCCAGGTCGAAATATCAGCTTGGAGAAAATAGGAATATCAGCCATCTTGATGATAAAGTGTGTTTGTTGTCTGTTGTTTGTTAAACAATTTATGAAATCAACAGATGTAAAAAAAAATCTTAAGGACAAATTCACATTACATGAACATGTCCATGTCAAAAAGTGTCTGACTCACCTGGGACAGATGTACCGAGTGCCACAAACACCACAGCTGTGACCGAGTCTTTGAGGCCAATGGTGCATCCAAAGTGAGACGCCAGGTCACCGATGACGGCCGTGAGCAGCCCAATGATGAGGATGGAGATGGTGAAGCAAGCCCAGCCGTTCATGTAATCTGTGGGAGGAACGCAAGCAAACAGGACCTTCCAGAAGACGGTGAGGAAATGCATGACGTAGTCGAAACAAGACGGCAGCCGCTCTTCCCCTGTGTCCTCTTCATCCTCATCTTCTAGTGAGAAGTGCACAAAGCGGAGGGAGATGGCAAAGGGATTGGAAAGGAGGGTGAAAGTGTGAAGGGACGACAGTGGGAGAGCGGAGCAGTGGATAGGACAAAGAGATAACAGAATATTTGGGCAAAGATAAAGAGAGAGAGGTAAAGGAGGGGAGTAAATATTTGAAGATTGGACAGGGAGCAAGTCGTGAGAGGACGAGGAGGCGAAAGAGAGTATGACAGGAAAAGACAGATGACAGATAATGAAGCACAAAGTGGAAAAAGAGCAGCGAGAGTAAAGAGCCAGAGAGGAGGTGGAAGAGAGTGGAGAGATAAAGGATCGATAGAGGAGATAAGAGATGACAGAGTGGGGGAGGAAGAGAACAACATTCACTTAAATTGACACACTGGCTTATTTCTCAGTGAGATCTCACACGGTATCACGTCTGCCTGAGGTTCTGCTGTTTGCTGATGTGTTCATCTCTGAATGTGACACGAATTCAGATTAAACACCGTCACATGAAAACGAACCATTCTTAATTCATAAAAACAGCATAAAAACAATTTTTTTACTCTTAAATATTCAGTGTTTGTAACCTGGTTTCTCAAAATCTCACCTATTGACTCTGTTCCTTGCCTTTAGTGTAGATTTGGTGTATTTTAAAACCTTGACATATTTGGTGTAACTTGGTGAGATGCATTTATGGCACTTTGGTACCATGTATTTGGGAATACCTTTGGTACATATACTGTAAGCAAGGTGTACGTTAATGCACTTTTTGATGTACCTTCATGTATTTGCTGGGTGTCAGTGTATTATACAGTACACTTTGTTGTATTTGGTGTACCTTAGTATTCAAAATGTACCTTGATGTTTTTGTGTACTTCAATATATTTGGTGTACCTGTGTTTACAGTGTACCTCAGTGTACCGCAATAGTGTAACTCCATGTATTTGGTGTATATTGGTGTACATAGTGTACATAGTGTACCTTGAAGGATTCTGTGCACCTCAGTGCATGTGTTGTACCTCAGTGTACATGTGTACCTCTGTGTATTTGTTGCACCTCAATTTATTTGTTGTAACTCTGTGTATTATTTTGTACCTCAGTGTTTTTGTTGTACCTCCATGTACATGGTGCTCTTCAGTGTATTTGTTGCACAATCAATTTATTTGTTGTACCTCAGTGTACCTTGGTGTATTTGTTGTACATCAGTGTATTTGCTGTACCTTTATGTATTGTTTGTGGCTCTGTGTACTTGTTGTACCTCAATGTATTTGTTGTGCCTCAGTGTATTTGGTGTACCTAAATTATATCTGTTGTACTTCGTGTATTTGCTGTACAATCAATTTATTTGTAGTACGTCAAGGCATGTTGTACCTTAATGTTTAGTTGTATTTCAGTGTATTTGCTGTACCTCAATATATTTGTTGTGCCTCAGTGTTTTTGTTGTACTTCAATTTATTTGTTGTAACTCAGTGTACTTGTTGTACGTTAATGTATGTGTTGTGCCTCGGTGTACTTAATCTACCTCAGTGTATTTGTTGTACTTCAGTGTATTTGTTGTACCTCAATGTATTTGTTGTACCTCAGTGTACTTGTTATACCTCAGTGTATTTGTTGTACCTCAGTGTATTTGTTGTATCTCAGTGTACTTGTTGTACCTCAGTGTATTTGTTGTACCTCAGTGTATTTGTTGTATCTCAGTGTGTTTGTAATACCTCAGTGTACTTGTTGTACATCAGTGTATTTGTTGTACATCAGTGTATTTGTTGTACCTCAGTGTATTTGTTATACCTCAGTGTACATGTTGTACCTCAGTGTACTTGTTGTACCTCAGTTTATTTGTTGTACCTCAGTGTATTTGTTGTACGTCCTCAGTGTACTTGTTGTACCTCAGTGTATTTGTTGTACGTCCTCAGTGTACTTGTCGTACCTCAGTGTACTTGTTGTACCTCAGTGTATTTGTTTTACGTAAGTGTACTTGTTGTACCTCAGTGTATTTGTTGTACCTAAGTGTACATGTTGTACCTCAGTGTATTTGTTGTACCTAAGTGTACATGTTGTACCTCAGTGTATTTGTTGTACCTCAGTGTATTTGTTGTACCTAAGTGTATTTGTTGTATCTCAGTGTGTTTGTTGTACATCAGTGTATTTGTTGTACCTCAGTGTATTTGTTGTATCTCAGTGTGTTTGTTATACCTCAGTGTACACGTTGTACCTCAGTGTACTTGTTGTACCTCAGTGTATTTGTTGTACGTCCTCAGTGCACTTGTTGTACATCGGTGTACTTGTTGTACCTCAGTGTATTTGTTGTACCTCAGTGTATTTGTTGTACGTCCTCAGTGTACTTGTTGTACCTCAGTGTACTTGTTGTACCTCAGTGTATTTGTTGTACGTCCTCAGTGTATTTGTTTTACCTCAGTGTATTTGTTGTACGTCCTCAGTGTACGTGTTGTACCTCAGTGTATTTGTTGTACCTCAGTGTATTTGTTGTACGTCCTCAGTGTACTTGTTGTACCTCAGTGTATTTGTTGTACCTCAGTGTATTTGTTGTACGTCCTCAGTGTACTTGTTGTACTTCAGTGATTTCGGTGATGGCAGGATAAAGTTGTCATTCCCTGTCATACAGTATATTCCCTGTGATCTATTGTTATTAGTATATCATATCAGCTGTTCTTTTTGGCAGAGTTTGAGCTCAAACAGGAAACTGAATGCTATGTTCACATTGTGATTAAATGCAGACTCTTATAGCAGCTGAAAGTACAACTGTAAATGGTCCTCCTCCTCTGTGTGATCACAGGAAACACAGGCAGGGACATGGCTCTGATTCAAAGTGTCAGGCCATGTGAGCTGCATGCATTTTTCAACCATGAGTGGGTAGTGAAAAAAAATAAAGCGCTCAGCTAGATTAAATATTTCAGCAGCAAAGTGACAGACTCATGGTGTTCACTCACTACGTGGCTGCTGTGGCTGCAGTGGACTCTGCTGCTGCTGCCTGATGTGATGGATGACTTTTCTCCATGTACATGAGATCATTTCAGTGATTCAAGAGCTTTGTTTTTTCCGGACCGACTCCACTGAGTTTTTGAAGACTGATACATGAATCCTCTGGAATGAGGCCAGTATTTTGTGCCTCTACTGCTTTAAGTTTGACAGTTACATGGGAAAACTATTTGGTCCAAGTGACAGAGTTTGTGTAGGAGAGTAAGTTTATTTGGTTTCTTGTAGATAATTAGATTAGGAGATCACTAATGTGAATAGCCTAAACATTAAAACCAGTAACTTTATTTAATGTAGTGGTTCATCAGTAGACATCTGTGGCATGTTTCCAAAGAGTTTGTTCTAAATCATTGATAATAATGTTCCTATTGTTTCTGTTTTTTTGTCACAATTTTTATTGTGTTTTTTTTTTTTTTAAATTGTTTTATATTCATGTGTTTGAAACCCCCCCAAAAACTTTCAATAATCATATATTAAAGGAAGGAGTTGTTAAAACGCAAAGAAAAAAAGTAGTAAAACTACTCAGCAGCTTTAATGTTGTGACTAATTAGTCGAGTGCAGACTGGAAACCACCTGAAAACACCTGGTTCTGTTTTAGGCAATTAATTAATTAATAGGACACTTAACTTATTTAGCCAAAAGAAGAACAAGAAGATCTTATTTTGATTCATTGTCACAAGCGAGTTTTATATTACCTTGGTATTATTTAATATTGCCGCAGTATTGATCATATTTTAGTCCACTTACTCCTTTATGCAACAATTACATTCTAATCTCTGTCTGTCATAATAAATGTATGTCATTCTGCACTGATCAAAAGTGACACTGTAAATCTCATATTTTACACAGTGCCAATCAAAACTTTCTTTTCTATTCTTTTCAATTGTTTCCTCACATAAAGTCTTCTTACTTTAGGGTTGACAAAATTAGTGGCTCTGGGTAAAATACAGGTTTACGCAGGTAAAAAAATAATAATTCTGAATTAATGCTATTTCCATAAATAGCAAATCACTAACACAAATGCAGTTTAGCACCTTCTTTACATTAAATGTTTTAAATTTTTTTTTTTTTATCATTTATCTGGCATGATAATATTATGTGAGTTAATATCACGTAGGTGTACATTTCAGACCTGACCACACAGAAACATACATTTTAACATCAATTAGCATAGAGTAACATAGAGTAAATTAAACATATAGCATCTCTTGCTTCATATTGTGGTGTATCTGTGTTCATTGAGGAACATCGTGGATGTTTACTGTACCTGCACTGACAGTAATGGCCTCCAGGAACTGCTCTCTCCAGGAGTTGGTTCCCACCACCAGTGCTAGGTTTGTCTTCTTGATCAGTTTGTCCACTGTGCTCTGTAAGATACAAGACCAAAGAAACAAGAATCTGATCCGTCCTTTATTTATTCTCAGTCTCCTGACCCTGCAGGCACATCAGAGACTCCTGGGGAGAAATAGATGAACTTCACCACATGATGGCAGTGATGTTCAGTTCCAGGCAGGAGATCCCCCAACCTTCATTTATTACATGATAAAAAGACACATCAGAAACAAATTATGGTTAGCATATTGTTTTGTTATGAGGTTAGAAGAAGCAGATAAACCACATGTCCTTCAGCGGTTCATGTATATGGCTCGTGAAGCTTCTGAAATCAGAAAAATGACACTGTTCTTTGATGCAATGTAGCAGCTGGTTAGTTCATGTCCTGTTTTCTGCCATACTGCATGGAAAACACAAGATTCAGCTGTAATTATTCCAGACTGTGTTTGTAAATCTTAACATTTCCCTTACCTTAAACTCATAGGATTCCTCAATTATGACTTCCAGCTTGGAGTGTTCCCCCAGCACCGGTTTTCCCATCTCTGCGATCCGCTTGGCTTCCTCCTCGTCTGACGTCAGCTTCCTGTCTGGCACATCTGAGCGGAGAAGGAGAGACATAAAAAGAAATCACAGTCAGAATGATGGAAATTAGATTAGGAGAGGATGCTTGGCTGATTACCACAGGGTATTTTCTGAAAAAAAACATCAAGAGGGTTCCTCATTGGGGAGAGTTATGCCCAGGTTTTCACTAAGATTAATTGTTGTGAGGTAAGAAAAACTTTTCTCTGTGTCCAGTGGTTTAGTAAAAGTCAGAAGATGCATGCTCAGCCATCGAAACAAAATTAAAGCTTTGCCACTATTGTATTTTTCTCCATCCATATTTGAGTGTGGTTGAGTGTGGTTGAATGTTTACACTGTTGGCTTCAGGAAGTAAATATTTTTAAATGAATGAATGATAGGAAGACACTCAGTATGTTTACATCACGTTAGAAAAACAGAATTATTGTGTTAGTCAAACTAAAACTGGACTCAATGAGTGCATTTTTAGACAACTGGAAGTTTTCCTAACCACCTAACATCAGGAGACAGGTCAGACGAAGGCAGAAGATACACGCCGAAACTGGTTGACAACGTAAAGGAAAAGTTCCTGTTGCCTTAAAAAAACTCCCAAAAAACTAAGTTCAATCAGTAGACAGAATTAATTTAACAACATAGGCAACAAATCCACTTTCTCAAAGTTGAACTAACACACCCACATAATGCAATAAGGAGATCTATAACTATGTACATGCAGTTAGAACAGAGGTAGGCTCAAGCAGGTCTGGACACTCGGCTTCATGGCTGGTAAGGAGTCTTGGAATGGAGGTTGACATGCTAACAATTAGCTGCCAACTAAATCATAAACCCTGTTATAACTACCTAGCAAACTGGGACAAGGGCAGTAGTCCATTTAAGTAAAGCTACAACCCTAGCCTATCGTAACTGTGTCTGATAGGATATCGTTTGTCACGCTAACTAAACTGGACTAACCAGGAAAAACTGCCTAATACTAAAAAGCTGATGGGAGTGTATCACCACTTAGTAATAATAAATCACTGATGTTGTTTATGTACTGGGACAAACATTGTGCATGGAAATGTAATGAATGAATGCTGCTCATAATGCTAATAAGTCACAGCAAGCTACTGACAGAGGTCAAAGGTCAAAAGGGAAATGCCTAAAATTCAACTGTAGCTCAACTTAACTGTGTACATTACAACATTACAATCTGTAATCGGCTGAGCTGTTCTCAGCTCAGGGCCCCCAGCAACTGCCTTACTTTTCCTATTGAAACTGATATCTTATGACTGTGGAAGCCCCCGATCAATCCCTCTATCTGCATGTCAGACGTTTCCTGTGTGGCTCTGCTGTGGGAAGACGCCACCGCTCCTCGCAGAGCTCCCTGTCCTGAGTGCACGGCAAACTACAAAGTGCTCTATAACATCAATTCTGCGCCGTCGAACACCATCAAGACGATGTGCCGGTGCATCCAAAGCAAGGGCCGCTCATCCACGCTCTCTGTGTGTGTGTGTGTGTGTGTGTGTGTGTGTCACCCCCATGGAGCCACCTGGTGCGGAGACCTTGTCATCTTTTATATAAGTGCTGGGTCTCAGCCTGGTGCTCTTTGCTGACAACACGCTTACCATTAAATATTAACATTGCCATTAAAGATCACAGCCAAGTCCCCTTGATAGGAGTACGTGTCGGCAAGTGCACACACACAAGCATGCACAATATACCAGTGCACCAGTTCCTGCACACGCACGCACGCGCACACACGCACGCATCCACACACACATACACACACAATCCGTACCTTGCTCTCAATTTGAAACCACAGTTTATGGATTTGTGACAAATTCATTATGTTATTAACATGCAAATTCCATCATTAAGAGCAGAGAAAGAGCATGTATTGTTTGTACCGGTGGAAACAGAGGAGAATAACAGAGCAACCATGCAGTCTATTTACATATTTTCCTCTCAGTAACACTGCAGTCGATTTAAAATTTTGATCTGAGGCCAAGTAAACCCGTCGTGCACATGCAGATATTCTTCCTTTTATGGATGTTTGAACCACACCACACACAGAGGTGATGTTAGTGGAGACGCCTGAAGAGGCGGTGTGGTCAACTTACCATCCACTAACAACCGGGCTGTGGAGGAGAGGAGACAGGGAGGAGGGTGATGAAGAGGTGGAGGAAGAAGGAGAGATATTGGAGGGAAACAGAAAAAGTGATGAGTGGAAATGGAGGCACGAAACACTGATGAGGAGAAAAGCACGTTAAGAAGAAGGTGAGCAATGTGATGGTCTCTGGAAATGGCTGGGTATTGACCCCAAGGTGTAATATAGCATGTGGCATCGATTATTTGATTGACCGAGCTACAAGACGGAATGTAGTATTTTGTCACATTTTACAGGCACAAGGGCTAAATCAAGGTTTATTAAAGGAAAAATGTCCAATAGAAATCAACAAATGGTGGAGGATGACACTAATTCAAAAGTTTATGACTCCCGGCTGAGTCAGATCACAGAGTTTGAAGGCATAATAAACCCTAATTCACCAAGTCCACTTTGGAGCAGTATTGGACTGTATAAGAAAAGAGTAGTTACTTTTAATATATTAATATAAATCAGACATACAGTAAAAATACTGCAAACGTATAACGACGTAAAACATTCCCTGACCTTTTACGCTTCCATTTCAACTAAATGCCTGAAATTAACCCTTATCCTGATCTTAAACTTTTAACTATAACCCAGAAAAACAGCTTTCAACATTCAGAAAGTACGTTCTGAGAACTAATCAAAAATCTGCTCTTACAAAATTGCGATCTGTAAGAGCAGATTGAGAAAGTGAGACAGAGGCAGGAGTGACAGGGAGGAAGAGGGTCCTCAGCCTTTAAAAAAAATTTTTTTTGGATTATTGCACTTTTTATTTTAGATTTTAATTTCGCTATTAATACCTTAAGCAGAGGGGGGGAAAAATTACTAAAATATCGATCTCAAGTAAAAGTACCAATACTTTGATGAAATATTACTCAAGTAGAAGTAAAAGTAGTCATCTGAAAATGTACTCAAGTAGAAGTAAAAAGTAGTTCATTTGAAATGTACTTTAAGTAAAAGTTACTCAGTTACTTTGCGTGGGGTGTGTGGGTAGTAGAAATATGACAAGGGCTCAGAAATCCAAAACTATTTTGGAGCTCACGCGCCTGGCGCGACACAGGGTATTACGACAATTTTGGTGCGCACCCTCTATGTTCACGCGCGAGTGCTGGTGATAATCACATCATCATTCGTCTGGTTCTGGTGTATATTTCCCCCCCAGAGGCAATTCTGGAGTCAGTTGGGGCCCAAGCAAAAATTCCCAGGGGGCCCTTCCGACCAGTGTTCGTCACCATTATGTTATAAATAATGCTAATAATGATAATAATAATAATACTAATAACATGGAAAACCTTGTAATTTTGAAAATAAATGAAGTATGTGAGAATATAAACGTAAGAACAATAACATACTGTAAATAGCTTTTAAAAAACTAAATAAACTTAGTAAAAAACCCACATTATAAAACAATATAAATATATAGAACAATAAAATACATATATAAACTTAGTAAAAAAAAAAAAAAGATACCTTACACTTCAAATAACTAACATTATAAACGTTTAAACAAAATATAAAGTATAGAAGTTAAATAGTTTTCTTAGGGGTACTAAACCCACAGCAGGCAATTCCTCATGACCACCTTTTAAGCACTGCTTCTACTAGTTAGCACTAGCGTTCTGACGCTAATGTTAGCTGATGTTCAAGTCTGTGTCCCGTTAGTTAGACAAAGAAACGATAACAGCAGTCATTTACTGTTAATGTTATCATTATATCATTATCTCTTCCAGCAGTGCCACTTACAACTGTCTTTCTTTCTTTTTACTTCATCCTCTTTTTTTTCTTCCTCTTTGCCCATTGTTGTTTAAGGGGGACTGTGATGCGGCTGGTCACTGCTCATTTCAGTAAAAGCAGCCCTCAGGCTCCCAGTGTCGGGGCCCCCTATTGGTTTGGGGCCCCAAGCAGTTGCCTGCCTTGCCTGTTCACAAGCTGCGCGTCTGTTTCCCCCTGTAGGTTTTCACAGTGCTGAATTTTTATTTTTATCAGTAACGGATAGGATTTATAAAGTAACTAAGTACAATACTTGAGTCAATACGTACTCAAGAAAAATACAAAATCCTGATTTTAAAATTGTACTTAAAAAATAAAAAATACACAAAAAAAAGTATTGAATACAGTAACTTGAGTAAATGTATTTAGTTACTTTCCACCTCTGACCTTTACTTTTTAAGAGATGCACTGGGCTTGTTCCCGTTGTTCATGATAAAAAAGTAATTAGTTTTAAAGTATTTTTATGTTTGTTATGTTAAATCAATTTACATTTGGGGATTCTTGCTTACCATCCTCCCATGCCACCCTGCCAAGACCTCTTGCCCCCGCTTTGCCAACCCATGTAGAATTTTCTAGATCCGCCACTATATATACAGTGGTATGCAAAAGTTTGGGCATCCCTGTACATTTTCATGATTTTCTTTTGTTTGAATAAGAAATGTCAGTTAAATAAATCATATAGGAGACAAACACCGTGATATTTGAGAAGTGAAATAAAGTTTATACAATTTACAGAAAGTGTGCAAGAATTATCTAAACAAAATTAGACATGTGCATAAAATTAGGCACATGTGATTTCAATACCTTTAGCACTAATTATTGGAACTCAAAATCAGTTTGGTAATCTCAGTGACCTTTGACCTCCATACACAGGTGAATCCAATCATGAGAAAGTGTATTTAAGGAGGTCAATTGTAAATGTTTCTCCTCTTTGCATCTTCTCTGAAGAGTGGCAACATGGGAGCCTCAAAACAACTCTCAAATGACTTGAAAACAATGATTGTTCAACATCATGGTTTAGGGGAAGGATACAGAAAGCTATCTCAGAGATTTAAGCTCTGTGTCAACTGTGAGGAACATTGTGAGGAATGTGAAGACCACAGACACAGTTCTAGTTAAGGCCTGAAGTGGCAGACCAAGAAAAATCTCAGATAAGCAGAGGTGAAGAATGGTGAGAACAGTCACAGTCAACCCACAGACCAGCTCCAAAGACCTACAACATCATCTTGCTGCAGACGGTGTCACTGTGCATCGTTCAACTATTCAGAGCACTTTACACAAGGAGATGCTGTATGGAAGAGTAATGCAGAAAAAGCCTTTTCTCTGCACCCGCCACAAACAGATTCGCTAAAGCACATTTGGAATAAGGTGCTGTGGACTGATAAAGAAAAACACTTGCTACCTACAGTAACATTTGGTGGCGGTTCCATCATGCTGTGGGGCTGTGTGGCCAGTGCAGGGACTGGGAATCTTGTTAAAGTTGAGGGTTGCATGGATTCCACTCTACATCAGCAGATTCTGGAGAACAATGTCCTGGGGCCTCATTTATAAAACTGTGCGTAGGGCCGATGTCAAAATTGGCGTACGCACGAAACACGGAAAGTGCTTACGCACAAAAATATCCTGATTTATAAAAAAGTGATGCACAACCTCTCTGGTTACAATGAGACTCTCTCGTGAAGAAGGAGAACATAACCAAGCAACAACATGCAGCGTAACACACTCTCGCCGCGGCTTTCCAACATAACAACAACACGGCACACACACACTTCTTGTTTCACTCACTGTCGTTATCACGACACACCAGTGCTAAAAAAAACTCCACTCCACTCCACCACTGCTCCCTCTGCTGGTGACCATGACTTGCTTGTCAGAAAGATGTCGTTGGTGTAGACACTTGTCACTCAAATATGTCTGATCGATGGGGAAGCACCCGCCCACTGTGGGATATTTGTGTCTTTATTATTCAATCAACAACCCACTTCAATCACTTCAAAACTTTTTTCACGTCAAATAAAAAAAATGTTTTAATCGAAAACAAAGTGTTCAAATGCAATTTTTTGAGTCTCAAATATTTATTTGCATTCAAAAACTTTTTACTATGATTGAAAAAGGTTTTTTTTGATTGAAGTGATTTTAGTGAGTTTATTGTAATGTTTTTGTTGTTGTTTGAAGCAACTTCTTTTTACATTGAATTCTAAAGACACAAATGTCCTACCATTATATGACCCAAACACAAAACAACATTACTTCAATCAAAAAAGCTCAAATGCAATTTTTTGAGTCTCAAATATTTTTTTTTGCATTCAAACCTTTTTTTTCTATGATTGAGAAGGTTTTTTTTGAATGAAGCAAACCTTTGTTTGATTGAATAATAAAGACACAAATCTACCTCCCTAAAGATATACAAAGAGTAAACATAATAACAAGCATGGAGCTAGGATTTAAAGCCCTTAATAATATGAAGTGGAGTATACCAATGTCATAATAAAAACAACAACCAAGACAAATTAAAGTGAAAAAGTGAAAACTGCACCATTTACAGATAATTTGTGGTTAATTAAAATCAAAATCTGGGAGTAATTAAGAAAGTCTTAATGTTTGTGCATGGGATGCACCAATAAAATGAATAAGTGAAAAGTTAGAGTATAGCTGTATAATTTGTTTGCTTCCTCCTGAGAGCTGCTGGATAAAACATGCTTTATCACGTCTCCTCAGCTAAAATCACATTTGTCAGGGGCATCTACAAATATTGAAGTAGGTTGGTTATAAACTGCATTATGTAAGAGGCAGTGTTGTCACTGTCAATATAGCAGGAGTGAGGAGGACTGGATGTTATTTGACAGCTTCAGATGTGTGTGTGTGTGTGTGTGTGTGTGTGTGTTTGTGTGTTTGTAAACAACAACAAAACCTGCTTCAACCTCTCATGCAAAGCTGCCAGTTTTAAGTGTTGTTGGCATAAATGCTGTGTCACAGGTTTTCCTCTCATAGATATAGATATAGATATAAATACAATTTTTTTTTCATCATCATAATAATAAGTGAAGCATCAGCTCTGGAAGCTCAAGATATTTTTAGAGGAATCTGCAGTTTACAATACTCTAACCTTAACATCACAACTAAATGCCTCACACTAACCCTTGACATAATAATATAAACCTAATTCTAATCCCAACCCTGTAAGCTTTATACATTATTTATTACACACACACGCACGCACGCACGCACGCACGCACGCACGCACACACACACACACACACACACACACACACACACACACACACACACACACACACACACACATTCCAACAATCCAACAAACCATCATTAAAAGGAAACTTGTTTCATGTCATTTAAAGAAAGCGTGAAATCAGACTTTATTGAGCTTCTCCTGTAATGTAATTAAATATTAAAATCCGAGTGAATAAATCCAAAATGTTTCTTTTGTCTGGCAGAATGTGACAGAGACACTTAAAAAAATTCTTAAAACCCACGTCATTATTGTATCTTTTGAAAGTCTATTCTTGGATTCTGTTGCGTCACACAGATCTGTAGTAAACAGAACTCTTGTTGTGTACATAATAAACCAATTTCTTTTCATTTTATTTTAACCCTGTTTTTGTTGAGTTTTTTTCTTTTTTTTTTAAAACCGTGACTCTTTTCACTTTAGCAGCGTGAGGTTGTGACTGTAAGGTTCACGACGACGATCACAAACATCAACAAACCCTTTCAGGCGGCATTCTGATTACGACTCTACCTGTTTATCTGCATGTTGCAGCTGCCGAGAAAATCAGTGACACAGCACAACGTGCTCAGATGTCTGCGGCAAAGTGTAAACCACGACTAAATTATATGCTGACAAATGAATGAAAAAAAAAAGAGGCTCAACAAGTCATACAGCGTGGAAGATAATTACAATGACAGGATATGCTGTAAGTGGATGAAGAGAGAGAGAGAAAAGCCTCTCGGGCCTTTTCAGTCTCCAGAGATTCACACTGACATATTTTTTGTGTCTTCATCACCATTTCTCCTCACATTAATTAAACGAGTTTCTTGCAAGGATTTGAGGCCGCGAAGGACAAAACAGTCTTCTACAACTGAATCACAGAGTCATGTCATGCCAATCGTTTGTGTTTTCACTTTTCACTTAAACGCCATTAGTGGCTGAGTGCATTAATTGCTATGGGCGACTTGCTCCATTATCGTTAGTGCTACAGTGGAGCCGGCGATTCTGAAGCCATGTGGTGAAAAAACCCTCAGCTGTGGTGAGTTGTGAGTCAGTAAAAACACTGGAGAAGGCGCAGGAGACTACACGTCTACAAAACGCACAATTATGAACGTGTATTTAAACTATATATAAGACATTTTTAAGCCATTTTATTAGGTACATCTTTGCAACTACACATTACCACAATATGGCATCAGCCAAGCACATGGCAGTAACTCAGTGAACGTAGACAGGTGTGCAAACATGAATAAGATGACCTGTTGAAGTTCAAACCCATTATCAGAATAAGGGAAAGATTTAAACCTGTAGTGAGCAACTTTTAAATATAAACAGTTGTGTTTGTAGCAGATGCAGCCGTTATTATTATTTTACCTATCTATATTCACTTATTTTTTCCTCATTCGTCCTCTCCTTCTGACACCCTGGATGTCAGAAGGAGATCAACAAGATGTTGTTGATTATTCCAGTTGTTATTATAATATATATTATTGTAATTCTAATAATAATAATAATAATAATGATTTTCATCGTTGTTAGATATAAACCAACAGTCACTCATTGTTGTCCCTTAATGCCATGTATCTATTTATGTTATATGTCTCTTTATGTAATGTTTTCTATGTTAAAAATAAAATATTAAAGAAAAAAATTATAAACAAATGTCATTGAAACCATTGATGTGTCAGAGCCATATATATTGGTGTTTATTATTATAATATGTAGCGCATTGGAATAATTTAGTAATTATAAGTAAGGCCCAATGAGGAGAAAATACCTTTTACTTCAATAAAATATACTTTGGGGAGGAAACGTTGGTGCACCCACAGAACGCCCGACTCCTCCCAGTCCCACTCCTGTCTGAAGAAGCACATAGATGCAGGAATAATCCTAATATGAATCACATTTTCCGGGTTTGTTAGTCCAACTAAGACTAGCTCGATTTTAGTCAGACTAATGTGTTTATATGACATTAAAAACATGTAAAAAATATTGTATTTCATGCATGTAAACACACTTAAAATAAAGCTAAAATGAACCTGGACTTTAAGTGGGACTTCACAATTGCACAGTCGCACTTTTGGCTTCTTTTTGAAAGTGATTGTCTTATATTGAAACACACTCACACTCAATTACGGCCAATTGTCCAATTCGCCCAATTGTCAAAATCTGCATGTTTTTGGACCATGCAAGGAAACCGGAGAAAACTCACACACACACACACAGGGAGAAAATGCAAAGTCCAAATAGAAAGGCACTTTTCTGACCGAGTCATGAACGCGGGTCTGCTTGCAACAAAAGCAAGAGTGTTAACCACTACTAAAAGCTAGCTGTTAAAGGAGGAGCGGGCCCTGCATGTTTGTGTGTGACCGTGTGAGAAAACAGAAGCTTCACATTTGAAGTGACTTTGAACGTGGCATGGTTGTTGGCGACAGATGGGCTGGTCTGGTCTGACTATTTCAGAAACGGCTGATTTACAGGGATTTTCATGCACAGCCATCTCTGGGATAAGAGCAACAGGATTTTCTGTCGCTCGATCATCAGTCAATAAACTTGAAACCAGAGGGAACATGGTGATAAAAGAACACACGCAGATGTGTGCACATAAAGACAAACAGAGGTGTTTCAAAGTTAGAATAATGGCTGCACCCACAATCTAGACAGTTGTCCTTCTGCCAGGAGAACAATTGCGATAGGGAAGATTAAGCAAAGGGGTGTAATTGAGGGGGTGGAAGAGTATGTGTGTGTGTGTGTGTGTGTGTGTGTGAAGGGGTAGGGTGGGGTGTCTGTGTTTAACTGTTGTCATCATCAGCGCGTTCTCCAGCGCGCTCGGCCTAATCAGATCTGTCTCGTTACAAGAGACTGAGTCCCTCCTCTGGCTCTCGCACACACAGCCCGGGTCTGAGTCACAGCGTCAAATACGCCGCTAATGTACGCCTCCTCTCTCTACAGCTCATTAAAACAGAGTCATCATTTGACTCACCGCAGCTATTCTTGTCAGCGAGGCCAGAGGTAGATCAGTGTTGGCCTGTGAAGTTCAAACTGAGCATCAGAATGAGGAAGAAGGAGGGATTTGGCTTGGTTGTTGGCGCCAGACGGGCTGATCTGAGTATTTCCGAAACAGATGATCTACTAGGATATATTTATTTATTTAATTATTTATTTTTCATCTCTAGTGTTTATGGAAAACGGTCCAAAAAAAGAGAAAATGTGCAGTGAGCAGCAGTTCTCTGGGAGAAAATGAATAGTTGGTGCCAGAGGTCAGAGGAAAATGACTAGTTTGACCTGATAGACAGGCAACAGTCATCACTTCATGTGCAGAGAAACATCTCTGCACCAAGGTTATTATCCATCCATCCATTATCTACCACTTGATTATGGGCAGAATGCAAAGTACTCCTTTAAGAATATGGATGGACAAATGAGACTGACATGAAATACTGAAATAGATGAAGGCAAATCTGCCGGATAGAGGAGAGGTGAAACTGATAAACCGGTGAATGGTTTTATGGAGGGACGAAGCAACGAATGAACGGATGGAAGAAGTAGTTATGGAGGAAGCACAAAATTGGGAGTTGGGAGGGAAATTAAAGAAAGAATGGGATGTGCAGGTATAGAGATGTACAGTATAGAGAGTGGAGTAATGGCAAATAGATTTATGAAGAGATAGAGACCAGGAACATGGATAGATGTAGGGGTGATTGATGGAGGGATCAGAGGATACAGGATTGGTGCAGGTAGGGGGAGGAATAATGAGCTCGGAGAAGGGAGGAGAGTTATGGAGGAATGGTAAATGGACTGTACTTAAATGCTATAGCGAAGCAGAAAAGAGCTCCACTGTGCCACACACACAAACACACGCACAGAATGGCAGAACTACCATAAAAAGAGGTATACATGAGGGAGTTTGACGTTCACTGAGTTGCTCACAGGATTATTTTCCGTATATCCTCAGGGTTGACAGGTGCTGTCTTGATGTCCCCTGTAAACCTTATGGACTGTCTCATTCTTCCACTTCAGAATATCCTTCCACACATGCATATTCAATATCATATGTTCCATTTTAGTATCAGCAGTTTCTTGTTGGTTTTCCTTGAACTCCTTCAGCACAATAGTTGCAAATCATTGTTTTGGTACTGGTGAAGTTCTTTAGTCAATCCCATGCAAGTTTCCATGGTAACCATCTTCTTCACTGTCTCTTTAAACCAACACAAAAGCACACCACCTACTGGTCTGGAGAGTGCTGGCTCATGAGAGTCCACAGAGTGAGTGAATGACAATATTTCACAGGCCTAAGAAAGATCCCTGGTAGCAGCTTAAAAATGTGAACAAGTAAAGGCCTCATGGGAAGACGGTATATAAGTTTATTGCACTGTGGGAGGAAACCAGAGACTGCAGAGAAAACCATGCACAAACAGGGGAGAAGATCGGTCGATCATTTTGCAGCTAATTGTGTGCCTCTTCATTAGTGCCACCATTGCTGTGTGATTTCAAAGACAGCTTCTCGCAGTCGGAATGCCCTGACTTCAAGAGCAGCGTTCCAGAAATGTCTGATTTCTGAGTTGTCTGAAATACAGCACTATTGGACAACTGAGCCACATAACAGCCAAAGTCAAGAATGTGGGAGGAACATAAAGGAAAAGATGGATAAAGGGGAATAAGAGAATGAATGCACTGACAGGAAAGAGGAGGAATGAAAGGATGGATATACAGTTAGGGAGGCTTGTGAGGATTGGGAGGACGGATGAAGGGTCTATAGGAGGCGCACGTATAAGAAAGCAAGGATGTGAGGACTTGGCAGATGAATGATGACAGGTGAGAGAATGGATGGACAGAAGCGTGGGATGATGGGTGAAAGATGTATGCATTAAGGAGAGAGAGAGAGAGAGAGGGAGAGAGAGCTTATAGAGAGATGTTAAATAATAACAGTCCAGGAACGTAACACTGTCTCTGGTCTGAACCGCTGCTCAGCTCACAGCACATGTGCATGCACGCACACACGCCCTGACAAAGATGGATGCTCCTGCCACTTTTATTATCTTTCAATATGCATGCTGTGTAACACGTCCATCACCTTGTTATGCTGCAGCCATGTTTCTGACGACGTTGCATCTGAAGGAGAAGTCAAGATGCTGAATACTCGCCATATTTAATCCTCCGAGGCAGCAATCCACCGCTGCTCTGAATGAACTAATGATTTAACTGAATGCTGGATGATTTCACTCCAGTTTTCCAACGGAGGCCTTTTCTTTCTTTTTTTTTACATCTGAAAAGCCATGTTTTCTAATCTAGCTGTGCTAATTAACAACCACGACGTGCAGCATTCAATAAATCTTTAATACATTCATTTTGAGATGTTAGGGTGATTACTGTAAACAAATACAATCATTGCCAGGAAAATTGGCAGAGTCTTCCAGTCACAACACTTTTTTATTTGTATATCATGTCCCAGTGAGTTGACTGGTTTCTTGTAAAACATTTGAATTAGAAAGAATAGCTTGATGTTTTGTAATATAAGAGGCAGAGTCACTTTTATGTCTCATGTTGACAACAGTCTAAAGATGTAATGTTCACTTGGACACAAGTCTGATCTGAAATTTTCAAATGTAAACAATAAAGTGGTGTAAGCGGAGAATATTTTTTTTTAATTCAGAACATGGTTCTGGTTTTAATTCAGAACATGGTATCCCAGGAATGCAGGGAATCTGATTTTGTGAAATATGTTAGTTACTGACTTAGTTAGGGCCTCTTCCACTGTCTGTCTGTGATTGGTTGAGTCCAGATGTGACTCTGGACTCTCTGTGACTGTTCTGTGAGGATCAAGTGGAGATGAGCTCTATCTACTTGTTAACAGTGTGTTTATTCCGCAGCCGTATCAGTCTCTCTGCTGCATCGGCAGCAGGCAATTACAGAGCAGATCAGCGTCCCTGATAATGTCATCAGAGTCAGTCTTGCTCTCTTTCTCTCTCTCTCTCTCACACACACACACACACACACACACACACACACACACACACACACACACACACACACACACACACACACACACACACACACACACACACACACAATTTGAATACTTCCCATACATTACATACAAGTGTATGATCACTTCTGTTGGCCTTATGGAGGCCGCCATCTTGTGCCACCATGTTTCTACAGCAAGAAAGGAAAAGTACTGCAGCAGTACCGTGAAAGGATATGACATTTACTGTACTTAAGTATCAAAGTAATTTTCTGATATAAAATGTACTTAAGCTTTAGAAGTTAAAGCGGACCTAGACTGGAAGTTCCAACTAACGCTGTTTTTTAATGTGTATCTGCGTCATTACCTCGTTACGAAGCCCTGAAGTTTCGAAAGAGAAAAGTTCAGCCACTGCTGAAAACACTGTGTTTTATTGTAATCTTGGGCTCAGCGAGATCTCCCTTCTGGTTAAGTAAACAGCATTTCCCCTGAATAGCAGATCCTCCTGCTCGGGGCACTAGTCCATGCACACGCACATTGAACCGCAGAAGAAGAAAAACGTCCGTTGTGGAGGTGTTTCACGAGCGACAGTGTCTTCTGACTCTGGGTCTGACTCCGGGTCAAAGTCATAAAAGGGACTGTGGTGGGGATTTGTGACAAAACTATTTGTAAACATTGTTAAAACAATGTTTTGATAATGAGTAGCAGTGCCTTCACCTTTCCAGAGGGGAGAGCTGCGCTTCTGAGAGCGGGTGTGCTAATTGTCACTTCCTGGTATTGGCCAATCACAAGACAGTTGGGAAGCCTCTACGCTGGCTGGCCAATCACAACACACTGTCTTCTGGGCGTGAGATCGTTTACAGCAACTAGGAGGTTTTTGACCATAAAAACAAGTTAATGTATGTAAGTAGACCTCCATAACTAACATATATGTGCAACAGGACCACTCTATGTGAGCTTTAAAGTATTGAAAAAGTGAGATATTAGGATTAAACCACTGAGGTATAAAGATTAGTTCAGTTGTAGGGTGAGTTGTCGTTCAACTGAAGGTTGTGGGTTCATTTCTTGGCCCTGCTAGTCTATATGTGTCCTTGAGCAAGACACAACCCCATGCAACTCACCAAGACTAGAAAAACTCTTTATAAATACAGACTAGGGATGTCCGATAATATCAGCCTGATATTAGCCTATTGTTGTGATATCGGTTCGTAGTACTGGTATCTTTTTTCTGCCAATAATGAAAATCCCATAAAATAATGCCTGGATTTCGCAAAAATGTGAGTACATGCTTGGTATGTATTTGGGCGCACTTCAAATTCAATTGAACAGGAAGTGCCTTTTATTTTGACAATCACAGCCAGTTAAAAGCCCAGGGTTATTAACTGCATGATGGTGCAAATCACAACAGCAGCAGTAACCTGCAGTAAGTGCTCTCGCTCTGCCTGTTTTACCAAGTATGCATCGGTGTTGCAGTGTTGGAAATGTTACTTTTAAAAAGTAATTAGTTACTTCTTCCAAAAAGTAACTGCATTAGTTACTGAGTTACAAATTAAAAAAAGTAAAAAAAGGCTAAAAGATTTTGGACCTCACCTCCACCCCCTCTTTCTCTTTTTAAAGTGTAGGATTAACAATTTGACAATATCGGAATATCAAATGTTGGTAAAAAAAAAAAAAAGGAGCCAATATCTGACATTCCATAATACAGACCATTACTAACTGTTCTTCTTCCTCTTTTTTGGGAGCAACAAAGAGAGTAAGAGAAAATGTAATGGAGTAAAATAAAAATTGCGAGCAATATAAATAACTGATAGTGATATGACAGATATGTGAATTTTGTACTTTAGTACAGTAACAAAGTATTTGTACTTAACAAATACTTCAACACTGGGCACAGAATAGATTTTTTTCACTGTGGTAAGCTCAATGGTGATTGGTCAAATGCAGCAAAAACGTCACTTCCATGGAAGCTCAGCTTGATGATTGGAGGAACTGTCTGAAAGGCGTGTGAATTTTGCGCTTACACTGTGAATAAAATGGCACTAATCACATTTCAGTTTTACGTAATTATCAAGTTTCCTTGTGCTAGTTGTTTGTTTGCAGAATGTATGTAATCATTTATGTATAAATAACTGGGCCTGAAATGAGCTTCCCCTTTTTCCAAGACCAGCAACATGCCACTGATATACCGTAGTCGGGTGGTTTCACACTGTGCTGAGCTCATTGGGGATAGAAGCCTCTCTCGTCTCCACAGTGTGATGAAGTGCAGCCGCCGCTCTGACTTCACTGTTGATTAACAGGCTTCATGGTCGAGGTGCACAGGTGCCACGGCCGCCTCTGCGTCATCTCCTCGGTTTTGCACATAGGCAAAGCCCCAAGGATCTTTCTGAAGCCCCACTTATCATTGCGACGTTGATATCTGCAACATTATTATCCATTTTCCACTGAGGACTGCAGTGCAAGTGACTTTGCTTTGTTAATACTCTCATGTCTTAGCCTCTGGGTACGAGACAGAGTGAGTATGTTATCATGTGTATTTAAAGAATTTTGTTCCTACATGAGACGTCCTCCAGAACATCTGTGATACCATAGCATTAAAGAAAATGACTCAACCTCCTTTAGTCAACCTCTCTCACAAAATAACCCCTTCAACGACTGTAAACTGCTGTTTATTCTAGGAATAGTGACTCTTGCATTTGCAGCAAGAAGACCCGGGTCCCTGGGTTTGAGCCATGTTCCCAACAACTTAGGAACAATGGCCTTTCTGCAAGGAGTTTGCATTTTCTCCCCGTGTGTGCGTGGGTTTTCTCCGGATTCTCCAGCTTCCTCCCACAGTCCAAAAACATGCGATATGGGGATTAGGTGAATTGGTCACTCTAAATTGACCGTAGGTGTGAGTGTGAGTGAATGGTTGTTTGTCTCTTTATGTGGCCCTGTGATGGACTGGTGACCCGCCTATCTCCCAATGTCAGCTGAGATAGGCACAGCACCCCCTGTGACCCTCCTGTGGTAAAGTGGTAGATAATGGATGGATGTATGGCAGTTGGAGTAAAGTGCTGTAACTTGTATGTATACAGTAAAGTGCATATTTTGCACTTTTTGCACAACATATTACCTCTTTTTAGTGAAACATTTAGGTCATATTTTGGGTTTACGCATCATATTGGAGTTTACTTTTTCCTCCCTGATATCCGATCCAGTGATTTTGGCCAGTATTAGACAGGAAGTACAAAGCATCATATTGGCAGAAGACGTGTTTTTTCTTTTTAAGTAGGGTGAAGCAGACATCTTTAAGTGCTGCTGCAGGATCAAAAGGGACACCTGAGCTTCAGTAGTTAGCTCACGCAGGAGATGAACAGAGGCTGTCTGAGTGCTATTCAAAGCCCCTGCCACATCAGATCCATACTGACATTCCTCTTCAAAAGACGCACAAAACACTACAGCGCGCTCCAGAACCACGTTCCTGGATTTCGGCGTCATGGTAGAGCTAGTAGAGCGAAGACTTTCCATCCATTTTCCACTCTATTTGTGTTTGGCATTGATCTCTACAGGGTCAGGTGTGAGGTCAGAGTATGAGAAGGTCACCACTGACACCAACATGATGAGCGTCCACGTAGAAGTTCAGCTGCCTGTGCTGGCCCTCACCTGTGCGTTAAAACAGGACCGATACTGCAGTGTGCCGCCACTGTGGCCCAGTAACAGGTACCTCATCCATTTCTCTTCAATGTGAGCTGCCTCCACACACACACATGCACGCACGTACACACTCACACACACTCTCAGGAACAATTACAGCTCTTCCACCTTCTCATCACAGATGGTGAGGGCTTTCAGAGCGACTCCCCCCTTCTCTCTTCTCATTCTGGGGCTCATTGTCTCTTTGGTTGACTGTGTCTCTCTCTCTCTCTCCCCCTTCCTCTGTCAGTCTATTCCTGTCGCTCCCTCCTTCTTCTCCTCCACCACAGCCTCTCCCAGCTCGAGATTCAACAGTTCAATTTGAATCCATTACACCGAAGCCCTTGACAGAGTGTGCCATGGTAACCGTTACTAGACAACAATCTCACTGTGACTTGCCTTCAACAGTGAGGCCACCGACAGCACGGAGACGCACATGAAGGCGTGTTTCGGTGTTTTTGATAAAAATGTGCGTGACACTGGCTAAGCGACCGTCCTTCAGATAACCCCCGTCTGGCACAGGAGGGGAACGTAACATAAATCACATCAGGCTGACGGAATGGAATGTATTTGTTTAAAAGCAGCATCGTAGTGATTCAGAGCAGAGGAATGAATCTAATTTGATAACGATACACCAACCTTCTCTATTGCCATTCCTTGTGCACGGATGCCCCCTAACCCTGCTATCTGCTCTGCATAAAGCTGAGGGAATGTGGATATGAATACAGCAGCAGCAGCAGTGATGGCTGAAGTAGCCCTACTTCATCGCTCGTCCTTGAAGAAAGAACAAAGACACAGTAAATCACCAACACGCTGCCTCACATCCTACGCTAACTAATGTACAACACCACGATAATCCCCGGGGACAGTCAGCTGTGACCTCAAACGTTAGGAGGTGGTGCCGTAAGAACACACTGCTCTTCCACCATTGTCTGGATTCATGGATGAGCCAACAATGTAATATAAAGATAACAATGCACAATAATATTCAAGCTTGTAATCACAATCAGAGATAATTAAAGGGACTGTTCATGCGGCGCTTCCCACAATAACAATGCATCGTTGCATTACCATTTAATTGTATGTTGATACAATCAACGCTGCTTTGACAGTTAGCTCAGCGCTAGCAAAAAAAAGGGGGGCAACTGTGTTTAACCTGTGTTTATGCTCAGTGCAGAGATACTGACAAACACATCTGTGACCTAAAAAAAAGAGCCACAAACTACTGAAAATCTTTGCATTGTTTGAGTTATGCTTAGGATTTTCAAGGACTTGTTAAGGTGACGATAGAACATTGCTAGCTAGACAGACACCCACATAGTCTGTCTATGTGGGTGTCTGTCTAGCTAGAAATGTATAGATGTTTAGATGTTTAGATGTATTGATGTATTGATGTATAGATAGATAGATAGATAGATAGATAGATAGATAGATAGATAGATAGATAGATAGATAGATAGATAGATAGATAGATAGGAAGATAGATAGATAGATAACTTTTTTCTTGTTGTTAATATTTATCATTCTGCCTCTGTTTAGTTTTGGTAAACAGAATCAACAGCACATAGACCTACCCTCATCTGAAAAGGAAGCATTTGTGTGTATAATGTGGCAGTGCATCGGTGGGTGGAGACAAGAAGCATTTATTTCGTCAAACTACTGAACGACCACGTTATTTGAGCAGGAAGATAGGAATTCCAATTCCTATCTTAACCCTCAATCTTAACCCTCAAGCTCAACCCTTATCTCCTCAAAACCAAGTGTTGAAGGTTATTTTGTCACTTAGAAATGGGACACCCCTTAAATGCAGATACGTCTTCAGACTGTAGGGGGCAGTATAACGCGAAAGCTGCGTCCAGTCTGTCAACTCCAAAAAAGAAGAAGAAGAAGAACACATTTACGTCACGATTATTTATTTATTATTTTATTTCAGTCAAGTTATTAGGTTGTCAGTTAGTTATAAGATGATACTCATACAAATACCACAACCACGGACATATTCAGCTGACAGTTACCACACACCACGGCTTATTGAAAAGTAAACCATAGCAAACAATCGCTTGTATTTATTTTTAAAATAAAAATAAATGTTACGCAACAATGCCGTCAGTAATCCATAATATGGGTCTAAACTAAGATAATACAATGGTTTTCATCATTTTTATATCTCTATTAACAAAGAAAATAATTCATTTGTATTCGCTGCTTTCGACGCCATCTTTGTTATGTGAAAACAGGCAATGCATTCTGGGTAGCCCTTGCTCCCAAGGGTGGTCTCGGAAAATCTCAATATTGAGGGCGATACAGCCCTTAAACTTGCCCCTCAACTTAATTTTTCTGAGAATGGGGACAGCACTTGCACTAGAGGGAGCACACATTTTTGAGATTGAGGGTTAAGATTGAGGGTTAAGCAAGGAATTGGAATTCACCCTTAATCAGTTTTGTTCGAGCTCATTTGACAACGATTTTTATTTATGAACTACAGTTTAAGAAAATGTAAATATTTTAACAAAAATGTAAGTTTTATGCTAAACATGACACTTCAGCTATTTACTTAAGTTAAAGCATGGTACTTTATCATTTAGAATGTATTCCTCTGACATTTTGGTCTTGTTATGTGCTGTCATTTGCTTTAAAATACCTAAATGGCAAAAACTATGAAGCCTGAGATAGTTTGGGCTGAGAGGAATCCACCCATTTTATCCATTGTTGAACGGGGATGGATGGATGGTTTTGTTGGCCGAATTTGAAGGGGCATTAAAAATGGAACAGTAAGGTCATTGCGCTCTGACGCAATCTGCCCTTATAACAGCCACCAAATGAGCTGGCCCCTGGACTTTGGCACAGCGAAAACTATTTTGTTGAGACCTTGGTTTGCACTGGGATTGTTCATCTGAAAAATAAAAAGTGTCTCAAAAACGAGCAAAGACAGCAAAGACAGGGAGTGATGACACAAGAAGGAAAAGCGACTGGAGTTTGTTAGGATGTGTTCAAAGCACAGTTTGGATACCTGGGATCTGTATTAAACTACACTCTGTAATTAAACACCAAATTAATCAGGATTGACTTAAAGGTCCAGTGGGTAAAATTTCAGTGAAATTATTTTCATTTGGCAGAAGGTGAAGATAAGTACCTTTGTAAAACTAAATGTAAAAACTAAATATCTTTTGAGGTTTGAAGTTAAATGAAGGCTACATCGGTTCTCTAACATAGTTGGAAGGGAAGTGCTCGTTGAGGTGATACTCAACTGAAACCTACATTTTCACACCAACGCGCTTTTCCATTATATTGCTCTAGCACGTATTGGCTTGGCTTGACTCTACTTGACTTTTTTGCTTCTCCATTAGGGATAGTACCTGGTACCTGGTACCTGGTGCTTTTTTTTAGTACCTGCATGCTCTTTGAAGTGAGCTGAGCCGATACTAAAATGTGATGTCGACAGACATCTGCCACTGATTGGTCAGAGAGTGTCGTCCCTGGAAATCTCGAATAAAACCGAACAATGTCAAACTGTAGAAGACTTAAAAACCTGAACATCTAGGAAATGTCTAACATCTCAATATCTGGTGAATTTAGTGACAGCACTGCTAAAAGCTGGCGATCGTGAGCCGAATCACAACCCGTTCAGTTGTATTTCAGTTCAGTGACGTGGAAGTAATGAACTCATTTTTTTTTTAATTTACTGATTCAAATGATTCAGTACAGTGAAAACAAATACTTTGCTTGTCACAAATTTGTGTGTTTGTGTCATGTATACAGTAAAACCACGTTGACAAGGTACTATGAAGTAATGGAAAACAACGTGCCTGATACCAAACTGAGTAGAGATACTGTACTGAATAATGCAAATACGCCATTAGAAAGAAAGGGTAAGGTGTAAACTTCATGCAACATGCAACTTCACTAATTAATGTTTATACATTTTAAACACTGTACCTTTAAGGATTCTAGGAATAACAACTTTAATAACTCAAGCTCCCAACTTTTAAATCACTATTTCTTTCAATCAAAGGGAGTCCAGCATTAACTCTTCATGAGCTTCATTATCATGTCACACACTGCCTCTGACATTCCTCCTCGTAACTCCCGAAATAAAGTCGAGCTTTAATGAAGTCAGGGTCTGTGAATGCATGAATAACGCTGGCCTCCCATTTGAATTAAATCTATTCATCCATGCCAGTGTGATTTCTCTGTGGTACTGAAGCAACCGAAGGCCCTGTGAGTCGTGATATTTGTGCCATGGCTGGTGGAGCAGGCGTGGAGGTGAACAGCCGTCTACCAACATACCTGACCACCAACTCCACACCCGTCGCAATACATACTGTAGCGTTTGACCAGAGCACCAAAGGTAAGAGGTAAAATAAAAGTGATAGGATCTTCCTGCAGATATTTACACACTCCCGATTGGGATGAGTTAAAAGAAGACACACCTCTTGCCTCTAACCTCTTTGCAATTTAACACATGAGCAAACACAGACTTACAAACACAAGTCAAACTGGATCCATATCTCAGACTCACTGAGGGAAACCTGCAGGTCAGCTCACCTGTGAAATACAGTCCTCAAGGTATCTTTCATGATTACATAATAATCGTTACTTAAATCCATGACTTGCATGGGGAATAGTATCGGTGTTGCACTCTTCTAACTTGGGAAGTCTCTTGACATAAAAGCACTGTGCGAAATACAGGTTGGTCTGGGGGGGGGGGGGGGGGGTCAGACCCCCATGATTAACACTCGAGACAAGGTGATAAAGTTCGTCAGTCAGCGCCACCGCAACACAGTCCTCTATTAAGGACACTCTTTACAATGCCGTCCCATATCCCACCACGTCCCTCAGACATCAAGAGATAACGGAGGCTATTAGTGTGTTTTGCATGTTGTACATTTTTGCAAGTTCAGCAGCAGTGCAAGTAGATTGGTTATTTTTTGTTTTTATGGCTATCATTGTTTTCATTTACTATAATTATTATTATTTTTTTGCTTGTTACTAATGTATTTCTGGCTGTTCTTTTAAATTTATTTATTTATTTTATTATTAATATTTAAAGTTGAGTTTTGGTGGTTCAATAAATACTCTGAATATCGTGTCTATTAATCATGAGTTCAATATTTAATATTTTTTCCATAATGGTCCAGCCCTAGTTTAAACATGTTACAGTGTCATTGAAAATTGTTTTTTTCCTAAAGATCTTTGTCATTTCAGTTTTACACAATGATCTACATACATAATACACTTTGCATGCTTTCTTATCCTTTATAACCAGACAAAATGTAAATTATGTTATTTGTAATTTTGTATTTTTAATGTTTTAATGAATTGCTTTCCAAATGGCGCTGCACCCCCCCCCCCCCCCCTGATTATTAATGGTATTTCGCATACTGCATAAAAGTAATCCCTTTAAGATTTCAATATTAATTGTGTCATCTGTATTAAAAGGAAGTTTAGAAAATAAGCCAGGAACGAACAGAGAAGGGTCATGAGAGCGGAACCAAAGATCTTAACATTGTCCTCCAGGACGATGCACGTTCATGTGACAGGTTCAAAACGAGCAGCACAGATCACCGGCAATAAAGACACGAGGAAATAGTGCATAAGAGCCCTGTTTGCAAAGCCCAAAACTGGAACCCTTAAGTGCACTGCATGTTCACTTGCATGCACACGATGTGCATCCTGGGATGCAATAATTACAGCACTTACTGAGCTTAACATCATGGATACCATGAACACAGTATTTTGTTGACAGGTATTTAAGGAAGGCCTCCTGAACTCTTTATATTGATGCATGACAGCAAACTGTTGGTGTACAGACAGGTTCCATATCAAAATACCACCAGTGTCATAGCCTATGATACATGCTAATGAGTCATAAACTGTCACAGGTATCCTGCAGTCCATCCTAAAATGTAGGATGTTTCATACTGAAGCTGACTTAAGGACCAGAGTTTGTTTCTTTGGATAGTCCACTTTGTTTGGGCAGGTGTGAAAGCTCACCCGAGCTCTGGTACGGCAAAACTGTTGGTGTATAGACAGGTTCCATCAAAAGATGACAGAGAATCAACACGATCAAAGTCTACAGACATTGAGAAGAAGAATACTTACGTTGTTAAGTGCGTTGAAAAACCATCAAGAACTGATGGAGGACGTTTTTTTAGAGACTCTTGACACTCTTCATATCTGATATCAATCTGAAGCCGCACAATATTCAGTACACACACTGAGATGAGAGACATTCATTTCCGAGCCTGCATCTGCCACTCGTTTGATTGAACATTGATTTAATTTTCCGTGCATCTGTTTTTGATGGAATTGAGATGTCGGCTCAATATACCAAATATATTCTGTTATCTTGTTTTGGTATTTTGTTGTATCTTATTGTTCACAATGAGAACAGTGACTCTGGCAAAGTGAAGGCTTGGATGTGAGTTTTAGTGGATATGAAGAACTAAATCAAATCTCGAGGCAGGCAACCTGACGGCAGCTTGTATTTAAGTTCTTTAAAGAATTGATTTATAGTCAACATGGGAATTTGTTTTGTACTTTCTTGTAGAAACTTAGATCAATAAATCAAACTTCAACTAGTGATTGAAACGTAAGATGATACAATTGAATTTAAAATGTATCATTCAGATAGATACTACTGCATTTCGGACACAATCAATGATAGATAGATAGATAGATAGATAGATAGATAGATAGATAGATAGATAGATAGATAGATAGATAGATAGATAGATCCCAAAGTTATGTTTTTCCTGCACATTTGAGACAGTTTTTCCAGGATTTGTGTCCTGGAAGTAGCTAAGTTTGTGCAGCTAACTGGCATCTTGATGCAGCCTTTCAAATCCAAGCACTATTTATGTAACACACTTTGTTGAATTGAAAATCTGTTAAGAAATATGTCAATCTGTTTGGATATGATATACTTTAATTTTACGAGTAAACTTTCCAGGCATCATCTGATGTCGTCAATGTCAGTACACTGTCCCCACTTGTCCATCCACCATTCTGCTCTTCCTAAACTGAGCTGCTTTCACCAAACAGCATGAGGTCTTGAGATCGTGTTTCTAAATCTCCTGCCAACAGGTGGCGAGGTCGCTGCAGCCGTGGTGAGCGACAGCTGTTGCCCATCGCTCACTCGCCATGGTCTTGCTGCTTCTGCCGCTGCTGCTGAAACAAGGGCAGAGCTTGCAGAGCCTCTACAGCAGTGGTTCTCAAAATGTTTATATCAAATACCACCTGTGAAAATATTGAGCTCTCAAATTATCACCAACATTAAAATACAGGCCGAGCAAAGTCAACTACAAAGTTTTCACAGGAGGAAGATTTATTCCCGATAAGATACTTTGCTCTTTCATCATTATACTTTTCCTCACATATACTTCACACACTGGTATAGTGAAATTAGATCAAGAGATAAGGTGACTAATTCTAATCTCACACTCACACCTTGGTCAATTTAGAGTGCCCAATATGCCTAATTGGGCCACACAGTTAAGGCCACATTATACTTCTCCGACTGCGTAAATCGTTATCCGACTGCGTCACCATGGAGACCCCTCGAGCCTTCATACTTCTGCGTCGTGGTGACGGATATGCACTGCAATTTCCCGCCCGATCGGTAGGGGTCGCTACGCAAGGTTGTTGTGCTTTTGGCTACAGTGAGCAATGGCGTACGAGAGAGAAGGACTGTTGTTGAAACAGTGGCCGTTTCTCACTTTTCTGTGTCACGGAATGCAGTTTTAAGATAATTTAAGGCTAGAAATTGGCCGTTTAGAGTCTAAACATGTGCTGTGTGTGTTAAGATATGACGTATTTATAGTTTGGCAGCGACGTTGTCGGCTGTGATCAGCTCCGCCTCTGTGGACGCTTGGTGCTCACTGTGAGCCGGCACAGAGCAGCTTAGCTCGGCCTGTCCTGAGGACCAATCGCAGCTCTTGCCGTCTCTGTTGTCCCTTGACGGAGTAACGGACACTTAAAAAATATTTCGTGCAAGGCTCTCCACACTTTACGCAGGAGTATAAATTGGGATTTAGTGTAGTAGTTGGCAATCTTGCCATTGCAGCAAGAAGACCTGAAGCTCACGTACCACTGGTGGTACCACAGTTTGGGCACCATGGCTCGAGATAACTGATTGTAAAAACAGGGAGATTGGTATCTGCAAATCAGTGGCTCCTGAGTGCCATTGGCTGAGGTAATGATAGATTGCTTTGTGGGAGGTTTTATTGTGTAATGATGCGTGTGATGGCATATGCCCTTTTTTAACGACATATTAGTGAATGCAGTTTAACCGTGACCTGCGTTAAATGTTTCATTTGATCAGCAAATGACATTAAATCCACAGATCCTGACACGATCTCTTCCTGTCTGTCCTTGTGACAAAGTTAGCAGCTCGTTCTCGGCACGCCGTTTGAAATACTCATATACATATAGCTCTCCTCTGGGACACAGTGTAACAGATGTGTCCTTACATGCTGCTATTGCTGTGGGAGGCTCAGCGGTACGATCAAGTGCATGGCAGCGAAAATCCTCTCCGCACACATGACTGAAGTCAAAATCATGAATGACTGATGCAGTATTGTCTGTGGCATTTACACAGTGTTTCAAGCCGTTTCAACTTTGAGTTTTAAGTGCTGCAAACATATGAGTTTAGTTCAAAGTTGTGTCATGCACTAAAATAAAAGAAATAATGTCGACAAACTTAAAAAAATAACTTGATGGATAGAAAGATAGAAAAAAGAAAGAAAGAGAGACACTGCTCATCATGAGACCTTGTGTATCTGATGAATGTTGAATTGTACGTAGACTAGCATGCCTCTGGCACATATGCAGCACTGTGCTCCTTCCTCCTACTTGAATTACAATCAAATAGTCAAAGCCATCAACAGCAGCTTCACTCTGACCTCCTGGCACATCCACTGGGAGATCTGCCGTTGCCATCTGTAACGGCTGGTGCGACCGGTGATAAGGAAATGGAGTCTTTATCTCAGCCCAATTAGGCAGCTAATTGATTCAATACCAGTCATTTAGAGTTCCTCCAGGACCAGGACTGAGCACTTCAGCCCTTTGAACAGACGTGAGGTCCCTGGAGTGAAGAAAGCACGAAGAGAGAGAGAGTATGTGTTCTGCTTCACACAAGCCTGAAGATATAATATGTAGAATATCTGCATAGAGAGAATCTTAATGAGTTAAAAATACATCAGGGGTTAATCTGAGGAAAAAGACTAATCACTGATTGTGTTTTATTTGCTCGTTTAATGAAGGTGTGGCAGCTGTTAATTACTTTTTTTCTCCAGAAGTACATTTTTAGCCTTTGTAAACCAGACATATTTTCTTTTTCAGCAGATTATTTTGCTTGTTTGTAATATTTTTCAAATCTGTATCCAGTCAATGCAAAGCTTTCATGTCAGCAAGGAAACTTTCCGGAGTGATATGATGAGTGAAGAACACAGAAGTGTTGCTGTTGGACGTCTGTGGAAGTTACCAATATAGTTCTTTGCTTGGTAAAGGGTTAATAATAATTATTTGCATCTCCATTGTTGCTTAAGGGGTTTTAAAGAACAACTTTTTAGAGAGGTTTACTATTTACATTTCTATGCTTCATTCATATAAAAATGTGTTATAACAATATATTTGCAGACAAGGGTCAGAAGGTTAACCACACAACTAAAAACACATGTCACATGATCATTAATATACACTTGACATATAAATGCTGGTGTAAATGGGAAGCAAATTCTCACCCCGTTCGAAGGGATTTGTTTTATTTTAACAACTATTTTTTCAATGAATTGTATAAAATGTCATTATAGGTTAAAAAAAATGTTGATTGGTGTTTTCCAATAAAAAACCCCAATACAATATTCACATTTAATGTGCATGAAG
The DNA here is from genome assembly GCF_963457635.1 of Microchirus variegatus. Taxonomy (NCBI): domain Eukaryota; kingdom Metazoa; phylum Chordata; class Actinopteri; order Pleuronectiformes; family Soleidae; genus Microchirus; species Microchirus variegatus. The sequence continues at coordinate 11,668,206 of NC_139804.1, read as the reverse complement.
CTGAAAAATCTGAAAAATAGTTGTAATTATTATTATTATTAATAATAATAATAATAATAATAATAATAATAATAATAATAATAATAACAAAAATATGAATAATCTCTGCAGCCCTAAACGATTTAATTGATTTTTGCCAATCCAGATGAAAATTCCGCCTCAGAGTTTTCAAAACAAGAATGAGATCAGTAGTTTGTCTCCAGTTGTTTCGTGTGCTCAAAAACCCTTGGAGTAGTGTGATGAAAATGTAGCATTATGCAATATCTTTTAAAACTACTGTGAATATATTTAAAAAATCTTGTCAAATCTGGATTTCACAAAAAGTTGCAGATGTGCAAAACTGCAGTTACATCTTGTATTTATGTTTCTTAATTCCATGGTAGTTATAATACTTAAACACACTTCTATATAAAAACCTGATGTAACAGTTTCTGCTTTGAGATGAGGCGCCAAGGTCATTTCTCCTCAAGTGGTGCTATTTACAATGTGTTTCACTCACTATTCTGAGGAGGCAAATAACACTTTTCTTTGAAAGGATGAGAATCATTTGAGGTCAAATTCAGGTTGACTGCTAACAAAAGGGATGATAGGTCTGACTTTCAAAGCAACACAAAGGAGCAGCTTCCTGAGACGCTGTCAATCAGAGGAAGTCATGCGACCTGTGACCCCTGCTGAAGGGAGCGTAATGAACTCTGAGTTTAGGTGTCAGGTGCTCCTGGCTCTATCATGTCAAGAAAAGGCAGACTATTCATGAGGCGATAAGTGGGAGAGGAGTGAGTGGATAATCACATGAAACCTCATGTCCTTTCAGACATGAAAGGACATGAGGTTTTATTTCCATTTTTAATACTGTTCCATCAGTATTAAAAATGGAAATAAAACCCTCTGTAAGCACATACATGCTGTTGTCGAGCACCGTATTTTAAGTCCATGCATCTGGATTTCAGTGGGTGTAAGATGCAAGACATCTTATCTTAAACAATTGTTTTTATCTTATCTCCAAATGACGGACAGCAGTTTTTAATTCATCTTCTAATGCAGCGGATCCACTTACATTAAAGTAGTGACCTCCACAGCGTGTTACAGATGTTTCTGAGCAGTGAGATGTGGCCTTTTAAATAATATTTACGAGATTTGGTCGTGGCGTTTAGATACAGTTGGAACGCATAATGCAAAATTATGTGCCTGCCTTCTGCTGGATCTGGATGTCCTCAGGGTATTTGTTTTCTTTTGGTACTTTTGCCTCTGCAACATTGTATTACTGTCCAGACCAATCTGATTTCAATATCTGGATTTCAATATCGCCAGTCTTAAAACTCCTAACAGAAAAAATATGATGACCCCCGATATCTGCAATGCACAACTTGTGACTGTTGTTGTTGGAGCCTTCGTCTAATGTAAATTGCCCATTTATATTATGTGTACTTTTGTTTTTAAATTATGTGAACTATCATCACAAATATAAAAAGTTTGACTTTTTTTTCACTTGGCCGGCCCCTTGTTGGACCTTGGTCATTTGGCTTTGAGACCCCTGCTTTAGACTTTCTTGTTTGATTTGTATTCCTGCCTTTATTTTCAGTATATGACCATATCTAATAAGGATCGGAACCCGATAATGATATCGGATCTGATCTGTCTCATTCCAAACAACAACTATTACAACTGCTGCTGCTGCATAAACACAATTTCACAGTCACTATTTTTGAAACCAGATAATTAAGCATGAATAATTTGGAAACTATTCACAGAGAAAGTAACAATAGTCAGCAATGACGTATTTATGTAAACATTGAGGTAAGCACCGCATTTAACCCGTAGCTCCAAATGATTGAAGGACAATCCAATTTCCTGCAAAATAATGAGGCCTATACCCATTTATGATTCCCTCAAATGACTCACACCTATTGAAAAACCTGTGTTTACTCGACAGGAAGATGCAACACTGTATAATGAAAGCACTATCTAAATGATCTCATCTCATGATGTCGCTTTGTGCTTTGGCGTTTCTCCATAAAATGACTCACAGCTAATTTGGACGTAATGGGTGCATGTGTGGACGAGTGTGTGGAGTATGTGTGCTTCTATTTGTTGCCTCTTTAGAACCCTTCCTGGCATAAACACAGATCTCATGAGGACCAGTAGTCCTCATGGAGACCAAAACCTGGTCCTCATGAGGCAGAAACTTAGGGCAAGGATTTGAATTGTGGTTAGGGTAAGGTTGTAGATTCCTTAAAAAGATAGCTGCCTGAACCTGTGTATGTGTGTGTGTGTGTGTGATGGAGAGCACTGGGAACAATAGCATGTGAAGTGCCCTTAAATGCCACAAGAGCTCGCTGTGAGTGAGGAGGCTGACGGGTGGCACATTTCTTCTCCCCAGGCTTGATCTGAATGGGACGTGGCAGGATGGGAGATGGATTACTGCAGAGGGAAAAGGCCTTTTAATCCTACAGCTATGCACACACACACACTGACACACGTCCACACACACACACACACGTGCATGTGATAGTGTAATGTTACCATGACCCTCATACATATACTCACACACTCTGGTCACTGCATGTCATGAGGCCCTGAAGTTAAATCTAACACATACACATACAGAGTGGACATGGTTCCAACCTTTCCTCAGGTTTCCCTCCTTCCTCTATTTCAAAATCCATCCTTTCTTTTTACTTTTATTTTCAGCACAACTGTTGTCCTCCATGTTGAGCTATATGTTAACTTTGCTGTAGTTGCAAGAGGAAGATTCTGTAATGCTCAGAATTGACTTCTACTGCTATTCCATTAAATGTTTATTACTCTTCACAATCTGCAGGTATCTGGTCCTACGGGATTGACACTGTACAGATCTGTACACACGTGGATGTCTTTTATTTTTTTGAACTGTGTATTGTATATATTTTCAACTCATATTTAGAATTATTTATATTCTACCAGTCTACCAGGAAATGCATTACAATTTGTGTTCTCAAATGACAATAAAGTAGCTATCCTATAATTCTGTTTTTTAAGGAGCTGTGGCTTCACTGACAAATACAAATGAGCTATTAGCTAACTCTTGTTAGCTAATTGTTTTAGCAAATAAAATTGTTTGTTGTTCCTCTTAAATAAACTAAACAATTGTGTGGCCACACATGACTAAAGAGCAGTGTGAAAGCAAACTTGGACTGGCTGAATGTTGCAACCCCTAATTGAACCGAGTCCCCAATGGAACCCAATCGAGTTTGGCAGACTGTTAGGTGTGAATACCACTTAAATCTCCACAGGTGCCTCTATCTGGCATCAGTCAACAAAATACAAATCCTGAACCGTCCTTGATGAACTTGGAAGTGACTCTCATTGTGACTCTGCAGTGTTGTGTTAATGTAGCAGCATCAGCAGCAGTCGAGTGGCTCAGCAGCTTCTTCAGCAGAGGTGCTAATGATATTGACCACTTCAGTAAAAGGAGAGAAGGGCATAGCTGGAGTCGGCAGTAAACAACTCCACAGTGACAGGTCAGGGTGACTGTTGGCTTGATTGCTTTCATTACTCACACTGTCCAGAGTCAGAGCTGGGAGTCAGTCACATCTGCCAGACTCTGCTATCAGCAGCATCCAATTGTACCAAACAAATCCAGAAAGTGAGTGATGTAACTGCCCGTAATAAATAATAATAATAATTAAAAACAACAACAACATAAGGCAGCTGAAATGAAATCTGACAATTATTATTATGTTGTTGTTTGCCACTTCTATCATCTGGAATATGAAGATAATTGAAAAAGAAAACAAGTCTCTATATTTTAAATCAAAATATATTTAGTGGAAAGGCTGTTTCATGAAATGGTGCAAGGAGTTGCGCGTGAGATAAATAAATAAATAAATAAATAAAAACAAAACAATCAGAACAAAAGACTCTCATAGAATATTCATTAATTCTGGTCATCATCTCCAGCTTTAATAAGCAGAAAAACAAAACCCAATCAGGCCCCCATCAGCCATTACGAACAAGAATATAATCGCCACATTATATATGAAAAGTGAGAAATTATCATATCATTCACATCGCTGTGATCCTGCAGCACCTACTGCGGCAACAGGAGAATGCGCCTGTGTGTATGTGTGTGTGTGTGTAACCCCTTCCCTCTCTCTCTAATTTCAAATCAAAGCGATTTCATCAGCATGAGCACATTCATAAAAGATGATCCTGCTTGGGAAATAATACAGAAAAGCTTTTTCATTACCTCCTCATCACATATAGATCAAACATTTATTACCCCTGATCAAACATTCATTATCTCCCGCATTTAAAAAAAAAGAGAAAAAAAAGTAAGTGGATTTATCTGGTATTACTCATTGTCAACACTGTCTGCGCTTTCATTAGTGGCACAGTGGTGGTGTCGCCTTTCGAGGATCAGAATTAACAAAACTGTCATGACTCTAATACACAACACACACACGCATGCAAATGTCATTAAAGAAGTGTTTTCACATGACAGATGATGTTACAGAAAGAAAAAATTAACAAATAAATAAAATAAAGCAAAAATAACGAGTATTTGACTTTTATAGCAGTTGTTTTTAAAGGTGTATCAAATAGGGCCAGAATGTTAGTGGTTAGCACTTGTTTTCTTTCAGTTCAAAATCATGCACTATGGGGATTAGGTAAATTGGACACTCCAAGGGTGAATTCCAATTCCTTGCTTAACCCTCAATCTTAACCCTCAATCTCAAAAATGTGCTCCCTCTAGTACAAGTGCTGTCCCGATTCTCAGAAAAATTAAGTTGAGGGGCAAGTTTAAGGGCTGTATCACCCTCAATATTGAGATTTTCCGAGACCACCTTTGGCAGCAAGGGCTACCCAGAATGCATTGCGTGTTTTCACATGAGAAAGATGCCGTCGAAAGCAGCGAAGCGAGTGCGATACAAATTAAGTATTTTCTTTGTTAATAGAGATATAAAAATGATGAAAACCATTGTATTATCTTAGTTTAGGCCCATATTATGGATTACTGACGTCATTGTTGCGTAACATTTATTTTTATTCTACGATCTTTTGTCAATAGTCGGCCAGTGCAGACAAGCAATCGTTTGCTATGGTTTACTTTTCAATAAGTCGTGGTGTGTGGTAACTGTCAGCTGAATATGTCCGTGATTGTGGTATTTGTATGAGTATCATCTTATAACTAACTGACAACCTAATAACTTGACTGAAATAAAATAATAAATAAATAATCGTGACGTAAATGTGTTCTTCTTCTTCTTTTTTGGAGTTGACAGACTGGACGCAGCTTTCGCGTTATTCTGCCCCCTACAGTCTGAAGACGTATCTGCATTTAAGGGGTGTCCCATTTCTAAGTGACAAAATAACCCTCAACACTTGGTTTTGAGGGCCAGTTAAGATAAGGGTTGAGCTTGAGGGTTAAGATAGGAATTGGAATTGGCCCCAAGTTGACTGTAGGTGTGAGAGAGAGAGTGAGTCTCTATATGTGGCCCTGTGATGGACTGGCGAACTGTCCAGGGTGTACCCCACCTATCACCCTATGTCAGCTGAGATTGGCACAGCAACACTATGTTGCTCACACACGTACATAACTGTCTATTTTTTCTAAACATATAAATATTGAACCTGCAGTTGTATCTGGGTAATTTCAAACTACTCGCATTGGAAAACTAGAATGTTTACATGGGTCAGGTCCAGTCAAGTTAACATTCATAAATCATAATCAATAAAATAGAGAAGTACAACAGTGAACTAGTGACATAATAAAATGGTACAAACTACATAGAAGTAGCAGGGTTGACTATTCTTATCCTGAAGTGAAGGCGAAGAAGTGGGTCTTTTAAAGTGATTTAAAATGTTCAAAGGTGGCAGATTTAATTTCCATGTGAAACCCCGTTCCAAAGTTTAGGGGCAGCTATACAAGGTATTTAGTGTGGAATTTGGAACACACACTTGCAAGGGAGATAGGCCTTCACCTTGAAGTAGGTGGAGTAATTTATTAGTAAAGTGATTTTACCTGTAACTAGTCCAGTGCCTGTAGGAAGTATGTGCCGTGGAAATCCAGAGAGAATTGGGTTAGTGATAGTGTATTCCTGTTGTGACTATCACCAAAGTGAGACCTATGCACCTACCCACACAATAAGCCATGGGGTGGAGCGCCCCTGAAAATTGTCCTCTTGGAAGCAGTGAAGTGCTGCGATACACGTCCTACGTAAATTAATTCAAAAATCTTCAACTGTCGAACTATTTGGGCAAATGAAAGGGACAGGAACTGGGAGCTAACAGCAGTTAGCATTTGGGAAAGTGATCATTTGCAGGCTCTAGCAGGCACATTGCCGTCATATATAACATGTATCCACTGGACAGATAAATCCTCTGAGGCTGGAAGTTTGTGTAGAACTCTGTGCTGCACTGTGGAGCCAACAATAGAACTTTAGAATAGAACGCGGAGCTCAACGAAACAACAATTCCAGGAATTTAGCGCATTGTGACGTCCCAATGACCGTAGAAGTCAACATTAAGTTTACTGAGGAGGACCACAAAAACATGAGTGAGTCATATTTGTTCACACTTTGCCTACACATATGGCCTCCAGAATCCCAAATAAAAGTATTTCAATGATTAAAAAGTTGATTTTGCATAATATGCCTTTAACAAACATGGTTTGTTACCAGCAGGCTATTGTCTACATTATCGCAGGGTATTTCACCAATATGAAGAGAGCAGTAGGCTATTCGCGACTTGTAGAACCACGTCCATTGTTATTAATAAATTAAGGCACTCTAAAAGGTATTGGATATAGTATTTTTGAATCCTATTGAGGTAATGTGACTTAATGCTGATGTGGAATGTTTTTTTTTCTTTTTTAAATTCATGGTTCACCAATACAAGCAGACTCAATGAAATGAGGTGAGACACGAATTGTACGTGTGCGTATGAGTGGTTAAATCTAGGCGACACAGAGACGGAACAAAGAAACCAGGAGCAGCAGAGGAGTGTTTATGAGTGATGGCTGTGTGTTGTAATTAAACAAGGTACACATACTTTATAACTGTACTTTACTATTTCTAGGAACTTTTACTCCACTACATTTCCTCTAATTATATTTGTTAATATTTACTACCAAATACAATCAGAAGAAAAAGAGTTGGTAATGGTCTTATTTATATAGCGCTTTTCTCGTCTTGATGAGCTGCTTTTGCCATTCACCCATCTTTCATGCATTCACACACTTGCTCTGTGAACCCAATACCTTCTAGTTGAAAGATAATTCACCCTACCACTGAGCCACCGTGGCTCAATCCTTACTTCCTGCCATTTTTAATACTTTTACTTCTAAAACTTAAAGTATATTTAATACAAAAAAAATACATTTGATACTAGTAATATGCAATATTATTAAACTTCAACTTCTACCAAGGTCATACTCAAGTATCCCTTTAAGGCCTGCATATAGTAAATGCCCTTCATCATGACTCTCACTCTGCAAACACAGGGAGCTGCCTCCACTCTGACGCTGCTGTCAGACCCAGGAACGTAACAATTACGGAAGCTGCAGCGTTTGAAGTGTTACTCTGTGCACCCGCCCCACCAGCTCACAAGCCTCTGCCACAACCCGACCCCGAGTGTGGTTAGGTAACACTGCATTAGATAACTGAGAAAATGCCTGTTGGCTTCTTTCAGCCGACATTACCAACTAACAGGGAAACAACAAGCAAAACTTGTGATGAAAACTTGCTTTGATTTGAATTCCTCCATGTCCTACTTTTATTTCTATCTTCACCTCACTGTGGGGAAAAAAGAGGATAAAAGAAAACGCCTCAAGACAAGCTTGTCGTGCAGTGTGGCACTACTGTATCATGGCCTCTGCATAAGAATACATGACCCCCAAATGAACTGTACACCACAATTTAGACTTCTATATAAAGTCCTGTCAGTATATCACATAACAGCCGAAATCTAATCAATAATCTTGTTTCACCAACAGCAATTTGCTTCACTTTATCATGCGATCACATATTTAAAAATAGCTCCTCCATTTAAGGTGAATTTTTATTATTATTATTTTTTTTTTTAAATCATAAAAATAGCTACTTGCTCTGTGGAGATGGTGAATGATAACAGCTCGTCTACTCGCCGCTCTCTTTTTAGGCAGATGATGCCGCCATCTCGGGAGATAGCCGTTATGAAAGGAATTATTATTTTTAGGGGGTTTTGGATGTGATATGTACACATGGTGATAAGAGGACGCTCAGGTGCATGACAGTGTAAAAGCAGAGGGAAGCAATGGGCGAACAGGCCGTCTGTTCAGAGTGAAGGTTTAGGTAAAGGATGTGGACAGAGAGGAGACAAAGATGCCTGCAGGGAGAGAGGGAGAGAGGCTACCCACTGACATTGATAATGTGAGAGAGAGGGAAAGAGAGAAAGAGAGTGATTAAAGACAAATAATCAGTACTGCACCTTTCTGCAGACTCATGTCTACCATTCGAGGCTCGGCCAGCTCCAGGAAGAAGTTCTTGTTTTTCTCATATTCCTCATCGTCAATAACTTTCACGCGAATAAGTTTGCTGCAAAAGGGAGAATAAGAGGGGAGGGGTAAAAAGAAAGGAGTGGACATGATTGGAAAAGAGGAGGAGGAGGGAGAGAGAGAGAGAAGAAGAGAAAGGTTAATTTGCAATGGAGGGACTCAGGAAGTGCACTGTAAGTAGGATTAATAATCAGCATGGAAGAAAGGTTAGGAGGTGAAAGGTCAGCTTGTTCTGGAGCGCCCTGTCTGTCAACAGCTGGACTCGCCTCACTCCCAGCAAGCTCACTGGCTAACACCGCTACCATAACAACCACATTTATCGTGGCATCTGAGGCGAGCGGAGTGTGAGGGTGAGAAACACTCGTGAACAAAGGAACACAATGAACTGAAAACAGCAGCACATAATCAATCAGGCTGTAAAATGTGTAAAATGGACGTTTCACAAGGGCAAAAAGGTGAGTGAATGATAAATGAAAGAAACTGTTGTTATCTAAATCGAGAAGCGGAAGCAGCTTATTGGTCAGTTTGAGGAGAATACCCCTAATGAAGGCTCTGTCTCTGACATCATCACACGGTAACAGCTCGATATGGCACCTCAGCCCCAGTGACATTCTGGCCACTGATCACACTAATTGATCTTTTCAAAGAGTTATTGACGAGTGCAGGGCCGTTAAGTGGTCAGCACCCAGATGTCTCTGTGTCTAGATCTTGACATGTCACAGCAGCAACTCCGTGAGGAATAGCGTTCGTTAATTTGTCTAGTTTCCGCGTACTTCCCCATCTAATTTTGACTGATGGTTGTTCATACACAACACAATTTTAGTGCTCTGCCACATTTATGCCTTTAATGCCAGTGTTTTATCGCCGACAGGATTTGGCATGTGTACTTCTCATTACCCTAACTCTTGCGATATCATCATCATGGAAAGTGATGACTGCTGCTGATGCTACCAACATTTGCGTCTTTTTTTGTTGCCCCATGAAGTCGAACTGGGTCAGCCTCTGACTCGCGACTCCTCGAAAAGTGTTAACTTTTGGCCGGTTAGCTCACAGTCCACAGCTGATTGTGTAAACACTTGTTTGTGACAAGAGACAAAAAAGAAGAAGTGTTGGTTGTGGAAGAGAGAGGTCCTGTTCTATATTTATTTCTAACTAACATTTATTTATTTACTGTTCTTAAATCTTCTTAAAGCAGAACTCGACCGGAAGTTCCTATTAACGCTGTTTTTTGGCGTCATTACCTTGTTTATGAAGCCCTGAAGTTTCGAAACAAACAGTTCAGCCATTGCTGAGGATGCTGTGTTTTATTGTAATCTCGGGGCTCAGCGAGATCTCTGAACATCCTGTAATAATACGTAAACAACGGTTCTCCTGAACAGCAGATCGTCCTGCTTCGGGCACTAGTCCGGGCACATCCGGTTGCGTACATTGAACTGCAAAAAGAAGAATAACATCCGTTGTGGAGGTGTTTCACGAGCGACAGTGTCTTCTGACTCTGGGTCTGATCAAAACAATGTTTTGATAATGAGTAGCAGTGCATCCACTATTCCACAGGGGGGAGCTGTGCTTCTGAGAGCTGGTGTGCTGAATAGTACTGGCCAATCACAAGCCTCTGTCTTCTGGGGGTCAAAGTTCACTCTGAAGTATCGCGGCTGATGAACAGCGTCAGAAAAGAGGATTTCTATCGGCTCGTTTACAGCAACTATGAGGTTTTTGACCATAAAACAAGTTAATGTATGTAAGTAGACCTCCATAACTAACATATTATGTGCAACAGGACCACTCTATGTGAGCTTTAATAAAAAACTGAAATTGAGAAGTGTAGACTTTGTTTTACAACTGATGCAACATCTGTTTCCCAGTCAACTCTCGCTCTCATTGGTTATTGCGAGATTCTGCTCACCCAATACCTGTTCAGTCATAAATATCAAACATGTTGAATACTGATTATTTGAAATTAGAATATGTTTAAATGGTGTCTGATAATCCCTCACAAATCAGCCGAAAATTGGAAGCACTCACGACTGTCGGAAGTGCCAGATTGGCCAATTGTCAGGCAGGGCTTCAGATCTTAGAGACCACAGAGAGTCAGAGACAGAGAGGAGTTTGACTGAAAACACAAAGAAGATTCAGAAGCGCTCTACTGCTCATTCAGCAGTTTGATGGCATAAATGCTTCTTGTCCACACTTGCCCCCTATGCTCCTTCAGTCAGGTCTGATAGTTTTCCGTGACAAAGCCTGTTTTCAGAAGGACGCAGCAAACAAATAATGTTACCTATAGTTCACAAAACCCAATCAGAAGCAGAATAAAAAAACTATATAAAAACTAAACTGCAGGTACAAATAAATTGTGAAAGTGTGCATAATATAACATTTCTGCAAATTCAGAAGCACCTAACATTACATTGAAAAACCAGACACCCGCAGATAATGATTCCCTCACACATCAGTTAGCCACCAGGGGGCGACTCCACTGACTGTAAAAATAACTCCAATTGAAGAAGAATTCAAATTAGCTTCTCCTTCTCACTTGATTTATAACACCAGTAAACATTTTCCTGAGGAGTCTCAGTCACTAATTTCAGCACCTCTTCAACAGAACACGATGTCAGTTTTGTATAATTATGGTCCATTTAGAAGGAACAGACGATGAAGGACGGCACATGTGAGTGAACACCAGTGTGACTGACAGCTCCTGTCCTTCAGTGGGAGCCGGCTTGCAGCTGACATCTATGAATTTCAAGTTTCCAAAAAAAAAAACGGCACGGTGCCAGTCAAAACCTGAAGCTTCCAAAAAAGAGTGTTGAAGCCATGCATTTTTATATACATCAAATTTTATTTCCAGTCCACTGACGCTGTTTTCCAGGTTGATCTTTCTTTCCTGTGTACCTTGTGTGTAGTTTTGCTTCCTGTCCTGTCTTCACTGATTGATAGTAAGTGGGAGCCGGGAGGAGTAGCGGCAGTCTACTCCTCCCGGCTCCAGCTCCCGGTAACAGTACGCGACACAGTGGAAACTGGCACAGCGTTCATTGGTAGTTTAGTAATCCACGGTAGTGTAGGAACTGTGACGTTTTGGTACCGCGAGTACCATGCAACACTAAATGTTTTAATCACAGCCTTTCATTGTAGCAGCACAGCACAAGGGAGAAGTGAGTGTAATGAGGAAGACATAGCTGGTGCTGGAATCAGATCAAACCAACCAATAGAAGCTCTTCTCTCATCCACCAGCGTAGGCCCCGCCCATCAAGTGCAGTTGAATTCGCAACCAAAACTTTTGAATTTGCAAGCAGAGTTTTTTTTAACTTGAAAGCAAAGAGGACTGATTTATAAACAAAATGGTCCGATGTTTTTACTTAAACACATTATTTTTTGATTGAATTTGAAGAAATATATTCTCTCATATTTTTTTTTTAAACACAATTTACCCACATTGATGCAGCCCCATGTTTTGCTCATATGTGGAGTAAACCGAAGTTGTCCTGCATTAACCAATAAATAACTGAGTTTTCTTGTTCATGGTTTATCTTCTCCAGTAATTCTTGAAGCAGCGCCACCTCAGGCGAGGAGGGGAATATGCTATTCAATAGGTTTGGTTAATTTCAAAGTGTGAAAGCAAACTCGAACCAGCTGAATTCTGCAACCCCCAATTTAACCGAGTCCCCAATTGAACCAAGTCTGGCAGACTATTAGGTGTGAAAACGTCCTGAGATTCTAGTGAAGTATGAAATGTCCTGTTTGTGCAGAGTATGTACAAGCCTGACTCAGGTTTCCTCCCACAGTCCAAAATCATGCAGATTAAGTTAATTACAAACTCTAAATTGACCAGAGGTATGTTGGCTCTGTGGTGGACTGGCAACCTGTCCAGAATGTACTCCACCTTTCACTCAGTGTCAGCTGGGATTGGCTTCAGCTGCCCTCATGTCCCTCAAGTGGAGGACAAAGTGGAAGAAAATGGATATGAGAAATATTGTCCTCTCACAATTTCCCTCTGAGCCACTTCATCCCGGTTTCACTCATGAACGGGATCCAATGCGAACGGCTCGTCACAGCACCTGCACAACATGCGCCTGATGGAATGGAATGGAAACATGCCAACAATTCTCATGATAATTCATGACACTCGCTGGATCCACTCTCTTAGGCCTTAGAAAGCTTTTCCTACAAGCAGCAGACAAGTCAACAACAGTCGACAGCAGCGCAGCTAGCCCTGAAATAGGAATGACATACTTTATTATGAGCCTGACATCTCATGGGAGGACGTTTTTTACCCCTCTCCATTCAAGCAAAAATGCAATTTTTCCGCATGTTATATGGGAGCGAATTTGGAAAGCAGGGGTTCGGCTAATAAGATAAGTGGCACAGCAGCATTCATTATGCATAACTACTCATGTATCATGTATCGAGTCAAAAAGCGGCTCATTCCCTGACATCCCGCTCATGTACTTCCAATGCCATGATATTTGCTGCAGCTTGTGTCAGTCAAAGCACTGACACGCGCTGTCACATGCACAAACACACAAAGACAAATTTAAACTCAAAGACCTTGGAATGGAAACTACTAATCCAAACATTTCCAGAGGAATTAAAATGCTCTTCTACTATAAATTGCTAATGCAATTCACAGTTAAATCTCTGTGTGAGTCCTGTCTGCTGAGCAGGAGACAACTACAGTATCTAAGATCCTGTTATCCTGTTCACCACACACAGAAGAACAATCCATCTTTCTCCTTCTCTTTCTCTTCACGTCTCACCAGCAGGCTTTTCCTCAGATTGCACGGTGAGATGTCTGCCTGGAAAATAGCACCTCGCTTTTCATCAGGAAGAGGAAATCTTATGGACAAATGGGATTGGAGAAACACACTTAATGCCTGGTTGTTAAAAGGAAGTGTGGCCTGACTTGACACGTGCGCTTGCACACAGAAAACCACAATTACAGACTCACAGGATCACTGACTAAACAGCTAAGGGAATGTACGTGTGCAATTTCAATGCAATTATTTAACCTCTATATAACTAACAAGCTTTGAACTGAAATGATTGAGCTTTAATTTCAGTGCAAAATCTAGGCATATTTTTTAGGCTGTTGGGTACACTGTTAACAAAATGTTAGTACCTTTTAAGGCATCAGCATACATGGAGCAATACTAACGTTCATTTAGAGATCAGTTTATAGGGTTAGGGTTAGGGTGAAAATATTCACCTGTGAAATTCAACACTATTTAGCCTATTTCGTCAGCATTTGTTTCCCACTGATTCATATTCCTATTTCATTTTTAGTTACATTTTACTGCTACCTTTTGTGCTGCTATGTCAGTCTGAATTTACATATTCAGAAATGTACAGTACCTAAAAATGTATTCATAAAAATAAAAAAGTCATACAAATGAGAAAACATAAATATTTTAGAAAAAAACTTATTTAAAACTTAAAATGTTATTGCTTGTTATTTATTTGGCAAATAAACGGAATTAACCTTTTTATACCCACATTTGAGCCAGCTGTTCTTTTCAGGAATGCAAGTAAATAACTATAATTTAACATCTTAATCAAGAAATAATAATAATGTGCTTTACTATATATATATATATTTTTTTTACGACAATAACGACAATAATAATTCTAAAATATATAATGTTGGTTAAAAAGCTCCAACATACTGGTACAATTATAGAAACATTATTTGGGTGGTGGTCTAATACATTTTATTTACTCTATATTACTACCCTCTCTGTAGTGATAATAATGACTTATTCTGTTGGTTGTTATGTACAGTTATGTCCCTGGTCTGGGGAAACCAGGGGTAAATGTGCGTGTGTCTTCCACCTCCTCTTTCCAAAATAAACCCCAAATAAATCAAAGGTCTGTTCAACAAAGTGTAGCAGTTTTATTCATTTCGGGAGAGGAGCAATGACAAAATAACAAACATGAACTTCTCTTTATGAACCTAATTTTACCTGTGGACTGTGGAGGCCCTATCAGTCAATTGTTGTCTCATGGAGCTCCGCTTTGTCTGTAAAACACATGAGAGTGTTGAGGGGGGCAACGGTATACGAAAACCGGAAGTCTAGAAGTTCTATTGTTGCCTCCACAGTGCAGCACAGAGTCCCACACAAACTTCCAGCCTCAGAGGATTTATCTGTCCAGTGGATACATGTTATATATGACAGCAATGTGCCTGCTAGAGCCTGCAAATTATCACTTTTTCAAATGCTAACTGCTGTTAGCTCCCAGTAGCCTCTGTGGCTGATGTCTTGAAGTTTTGTTTTACTTTTTTTTTTTTTTTTTCACACTTTGCAGACTGGTAGGGCCTCCAAATTCCCGAATATAAGGATTTAAATGATTGAAAAGTTGATTTAGCATAATATGTCTCCTTTAAGATGATACTGTTATTTGTTTGTATTCATATGGAGGGTGTGATGGTGTCTTTATGCTGCCATATGATCCATTATGTGCAGTTTGATGATTGCCAGCTAAAGTACAGTGTTTGTTGCTGGCAGAGGATTCAGACATGAAACTAAACCAAAGTACTACAGCTACTGCATATGCTGAGTAAATCAAGAACAATGTGCTGAAGGAAGCAGAGCTGAGGGGAACTGAATAATTGAGTAATAATTCTCTTTCACATTATCGCATCATTTCATTCATTTGGTAATAAATATCGATTGAAGCCGCTTTAAAAATGGATCTTAACATTGTGTAATAAAGCAGAAACAACCCTCAGGCTTTAATCACGTCAATTCCACTGATACATGTTAGACCTGCAGCTTGTTGGATTTTTGCTTAATTTTCGTAACTAATATCAACCGAGTACATCGACCTTTTTGGAAACTCTGAAAACCAATTAGATGTGGTTCTCTGCTGTTTGGCTTGACAAGAGACTGATGGAAATCGATAAAGACAGTTGTGTAATAATCGGGAACCATGGTAGCATCATGGGGATATCAGGAGCAGTTAAACAGTATTTATTATTATTATTATTATTTAATAATACTACTACTAATAATACTAATGATAATAATAATAATAATAACAATGACTTAGATTTATATAGCGCCTTTCAAGCACCCCAAGGTCACTGTACAAAGGAACAACACTAACGAACAAACAGTCAGGTCACAAAACTTGTTGGAATAAGTATCGCTTGAGTGATGTTTTGAATGACTGCACAGTTTGTGCCTGGCATATAGCCAAAGGGAGTGCGTTCCAGAGTGTTCGAGCAGCGCCACTGAAAGCTCTGCCTCCAAAACTCTGCCTGCAGGTGTGGGGAATGGAGAGCAGACCTCGGTCAGCAGACTGCAGGTTACAGGAGGCATGGTGCGGTAAAATGCTCTCAAAATTCTTTGACTTGAGTAGAATATATCAGTACACTTTCCACCTCTGGTAGTGGACATCACCATCACTTTAGCAACATTAGCAAGTCTTACTACGTAGTAAGGTTTTGCTAACCTCCAACACGAAGAGTCAGACTCTTTGACTTTTTCAAAAGATTGACAGAAACTCCACCATCTCAGCGAAATAAAATACAGAATACAAGGCTCTACGTGTATTCCTGCAATGCAACAAGAACAATTCACCCATCAATTCCAACATCTGCCGTCAGTCACACAGAAGCTGCTACAAGAGATTTGTGTGTGTGAGGTGATGGGTGTACAATCAAACACCTGCTGTGAACACAAACACAAATCAGAGTGCAGTGATTACAGGGACCGTCCTGCTGTCAGTGTCATATGAACACACGCTGGTTTTGCATTCTTCGTGTGGACACTCAAAACCAAGAATCCGAACCAGTTTGATGGCGCCTGATAGTATTTTAAAAACATCTTGGACAATATGATGTAACTAAGCTTTATTTGGGGGATATTTCCATGTATTGTTTTTTGTTTTAGTGTGCTTAATGTATTGTGCACTGACACGAGAGGGCCAGATGACTGAAATAAACTTAATTGACAAACAAACATCATGCATTCCCTAGTCCCTTAACCCAAAAAGTCCTAAAGTTGTAACAAAGACACAGGCAAACACATGCATTATTACATATCTACACTCTATTTAAAGTGGAATGTAACTCAGAGATTCTAAACCCTGGACAAGAAGTCCCTGTCCAGGACCAAAGACATGAGAGGGAGGATGTTGTATCTCAACATTTGTCACAAATGTTCCCAAATTAATAACTGTTTAAGCAAGAGTTGACAGCCGAATGCATTTGGGGCTCCAGTGTGAGGAGAAAAGTGGGCCGAGTCATTCATAATGTAATGAAATGGCTCTTTGACATGATAAAATATTACAAGAAAAACCTTTGGATAAAAAACAGGGAACACTGGGAAGCCGAGTATTAGAGGACAAATAAATCCACTATATCTATATCTATATATCTATAGATATAGATATACATATACATATACATATACATATATATGTGTTTATATACACACATATTTATACATACGTACAGTATATGTCTACTATATGTATACACATATATACGTACATATATACATTATATATATATATATATATATATATATATATATATATATATATATATATATATATTACTAACACACACGACTTGCACTCACAGAAATATTTAACCCTAACTTTTAAGATTTATGTATTATAATTAATGATAAAAGTTTCATTTAATATTTTTTAATTTTTTGAACAAAACATCCCCAGTTCAGTCAGGTTTGATGGTTTCCGAGCATGGACAGTCCACTTTAAATCACACCACAAATGTTCAATAATATTCAGGTCTGGGGACAGAGATGGTCATTCCAGAACATTGTATTTGTTCCTCTGCATGAATGCCTAAGTAGATTTTGAGCAGTGTTTAGGGTCGTTGTCTTGTTGAAAGATCCAGCCCCGACACAACTTCAACTTTGTCACTGATTCCTGGACATTGTTCTCCAGAATCTGCTGATATTGAGTGGAATCCATGCGACCCTCAACTTTAACAATATTCCCAGTCCCTGCACTGGCCACACAGCCCCACAGCATGATGGAACCACCACCAAAGTTTACTGTCGGTAGCAAGTGTTTTTCTTGGAATGCTGTGTTCTTTTTCCAAAATGCATAACGCCCCTTGTTTTGCCCAAATAACTCGATTTTAGTTTCATCCACAGCACCTTATTCCAAAATGAAGCTGGCTTGGGTTTCAAGTCCTGAGTATAGGCTGCAAAGACCTGAAACTGAAACATGTCCAGTCCCTGGTTCTGATGGTGTGGAGACTGTGGGGGGCGACTAAGTGCTCCACAAACGCTGATGTGGTGAAGCGCTCCGCCAAAGGCGGAAGCAGCGAGTTAGAGGGAGCTGAGGAAAGGCAGACTGGGGGTGAAACAGTCAGTGCTGAAGGCTCCCAGTGGACAAAAAGTAATGTAGAGGGAGAGAGTCAGGCCAAGAAGACACATGTCTCTGAAACTGGAAATAACACATGCAACTCTCAGACTGCAAATAATGAACAGAACAATCAGTTTAAGTTTAAGTTTGTTCTGTCAACAGAACAAGTGAGGAACCCCACCCACAATCATCACACACAGCTGGAGCTACTCGACTCATGGAGGATTAAACACCCTAGGTTTAGACAATACACATGGGTGAGAGCAAATAACAACATGATGAGTGCAGCCAGGCTAGACTTGATCCTTATCTCTAGAAATATCTGTCCCAGACTCACATGCAGCACAATAAGCCCGGTTGGTTTCACTGACCACTATCTTGTCACATCAGTTATAGTCATTTCATCAGGAAAAAGGGTAAAGTCACACTGGTCATTTAGACATGGCTTTCTGTCACTCTTTTGAGCATTTTTTTTAGCTACAATGGAGATTGAGAAAGGCAGAACTTTGTTGACTAAAACAGTGGCGGGAGAGAGAGTAAGGGAGTTCTTGTTAGAATCTCAGTAAGGCTGGGCAATATGGCCTAAAAATAAAATCCCCGATTTATTTATAAAAAAATACATTTTGGATTTAAATTGATTTTTTTTAAAGACAAAATAATTATTCATATGATGTACTATGCGTAAATGCATGATGTTTTACACACACACACACCTTTCGAGGAAAATCAACGACACTTGTGGGTAGGACTTGGGGGGGTCACGTGTGACAACAACACAACAACGCTTCTGGTCTGTGGCTGTTTGAAGAGCCTCTGTTCTTCAACAGCTTTTTCAGCTTTCACGCTGCAGTCCGCCAGTCTCCGTTCCAGCCAAACTAGCACCAAACTAGGCCACCTGATGAGGATGAGGGCAACATCTGTCAACACTCTAAGAGACAACAGCAACTTCTGTCAGGCTGATCCACAGAGTGGTGAAGGAAGTCTGTGCCCCTCTACCACCAGCTCTGAGAGCGCTTGCCGAGGACCGTATCCTGTGTGACCAGTGGAATGAGGGGTGCGAGTACAGTTTTCCCTCTCTATTCATCACCCCAGCTGTGGCAGGAGGGAGGAGGTCAGCTGCTATCCTTCGCCACCCCTCATCTGGAAACCTTTCAGGCTGCAGGGAGGACGGCAATATGCCAAGTCTGTGTAAAGACCATAAACCTGAACTCTGGCAAGGAGTCGAGGTGGCCCAGACATTTCCCCAAAAGGCTGCTGGCGGTCCCTGTACAAACTGCATGTTGAAAAGTGGACAGGAGACCTCCAGTGGAGGATGTACATGGGGCAAATGCTACAAACAGATACAGAGTGCATCTTGATCCTGAGCTCGGGGAGGGGTGTGTTTTCTGTTCGCAGACTGAGACTTTGGAGCACTTGTTTGTTTGGTGCCGTCTGTTACCACTGTTTGAATTATTGAAGGGATGGTTTAAGGGGCTTGGGGAGGAGTTTTATTTTGTGCTGTTTATTTTTGGTCTAAAGTACCGAAAAAAAAGTGCAATAAAAGGACTGAAAACCTCCTCTCCTCTCCTCTACTCACACATCACACAGGGTGATATCCAATCTCCACTCCCACTTGTGTCTCCTCTGTGGCTACAGAGTGACCCTCACATCATCCCAGCTTTTAACTCGGAAAAGTTCGATTTTCACAAAAACCCAAAAGAACTTGGCGACTTCAGGTCAGAGCATGAGCAGCAGCCAAAAGTGTTGCAATTAAATACAACCTTTTGTTTCCTCTCCTCTGTGTGAAAGACCTGCTGCCACCAAACCTGGGCTTCAAACCTGGTTTCAACTAAAGGCCACATTATACTTCTCCGACTGCGTATGCGTTATCCGACTGCGTCACCACGGAGACGATTCGAGCCTTCATACTTCTGCGTCATGGTGACGGATAAGCGCTGCAATTTCCCGCCCGATCAGTAGGGGTCGCTGCGCAAGGTTGTTGTGCTTCTGGCTACAGTGAGCAATGGCTTCGAGAGAGAAAGAGAGAGAAAGACTGTTGTTGTTGAAACAGTGGCCGTTTCTCACTTTTCTGTGTCACGGAACGCAGTTAAAGATAATATGAGGCGATAAATTGGCCATTTAGAGTCTAAACATGTGGTTTGTGTGTTAAGATATGACGTATTTATAGTTTGGCAGCGACATTGTCGGCGGGGATCAGCTCCGCCTCTGTGGATGCTCGGTGCGAACTGTGAGCCGGCACAGAGCAGCTCCGCTGGGCCTGTCCTGAGGACCAATCGCAGCTCTTGCCGTCTCCGTTGTCCCTTGACGGAGTGACGGACACTTAAAAAATACGGAGATGACGCAGAGGCTCTTCGTCAGGCTCTGCGTCGACGCAGAGTCTCTGCGTAACCTACGCAGAGTACTTTACGCAGGAGTATAAATTGGGCTTTACAATTCACAACCCGTTTTTTTAAATTCTCATGAACATTTCTTATGCCTCTATCTCCCAACTTAATTGAGTGTAATTGAATGTCTCTCAGTCACTTTTCACACTCTTAAAACACTTAAGTCTGGTGTAAGCAGCACAAATTATTTAAAAAAATGTTTTGGTGCCAGGTGTTGAGCATGTGATTTGGTTTGGTTTGTCATATTTTTCTTAGGTCATGTATTTACATGAGCCAAAAATCTTTTAATTAATAAAATTCTGGTTCAAGGTGACGTGGAATTTAATTTTGGTCACTTCTACAACGTCACCGATTATGAAACATGAGTGTGGAAGGATATTTACTACTAACCCATGCTTCTTTGGGATGTAATCAGGACTTTTGTTTTTGTTTTGAATGAGAGACACCTTGTGGCATCAATTACATACTGTGCCTTTAAAGAAATAAATTGCTTCCAACACATTATGTATTACATAAGATATATTCAAGGACTTTCCAGGAACAATTTCCTCAAATTCAAGGACCAAATGTGCTGACACAGCTTAAGATGGTATGGAGAAGTGCACGTCACATATCTTGCACAGACTGTGGTAAACTCGTGCCTAAGGGTCCTGTAGTATCTCACTTCTCCATTGGGTGGCAGTACAAGTCTGGGTGAAGGGAATAGGACGCATTCCTACCAAAGAAGAAGAGAACATTGCCGCAGCGCCTTCAGACACGTCTGATTAAAGCAGCTCACTGCACGTTAGGTCTGCGCCATGGAAGTATACCAGGGCCTTTAGCCATGTGCAGTGTGCATTTGCATTGTTTCAAACTGTGATTTTAATCTGAAATGAAATAATTGTTCAGCCCTCGTGGCAGAATCATGGGCGGCTCAGTTCCTAAAATGTTTCAGCTGAAAACACAATCTGAAAAAGGTGAAATGTGAAAATGAAAATGTGAAAATGTAATGAGCTTTACTCATTAATATATTACAGAAATATTATTACTTTACCCAGTAACAAGTGCTGCAAAAGAGCAATAATATTACAGTTACTAAGCAAAGTAATGCTGAGTTATGGTGTTACAAGATTTGCCTTTAGAAGAGACTGATTTCTAAATTTAGTTTCAATAAATACCCTTCAGGGTAACACTTTATAATAAATACACACTATTAGCGTTAGTTAAGCATTAATATATAGTTATAAAAACTGTGTACTTATTATAACGTGTTACCCATAGAATCTTATTGTACATCACATTCATATTATGAGTAATATAACATATTACTTTACTCCTGAGGCACTTCTTTCCAACACTTCAGTGCCTCCACATCACGGGTACACCTTCAGTCAAAATCACAAATAAAGTCAGGCCAATAAAGAGGACAAGGAGGGGAGTAAGGCCCCAGTGCCTCATGGGAAATCAGTGCCTTAATTAAGCAGGCCTGGTTTCTGTCACCAAGTGCAGGGATTAGGGGCCGCACTCATTACGGCGCTGATTATTGCTGTACTCCAGCAATCACAGAAAGAAGCCTGTAAACACAATTGTCAACGATTTCTTGTCAATCTGACAACAAACTCACATCAGATTTAATATTCCCCACAGCATCTCGTGTCCTCTCCTGTCCTCATCTCCTCTCTCTGTCTCTCTACGTCCACTTCATTTATTTTCATGCAGTGCAGCGAACAAATCAAATATACTTGATCAGCTACAAGAAAAAACCTGAAACTTTTATAAATGAGGAAGTGAAATCCTGCTGGACGTGGAACTGCTGATGTCGGACATCAGAATTACAGAAAGAAAACGGTAATTAAGCACGTGAACGTATAAAACTCTCCACTTGCAAAAACTGCTGACCGAGCTTCAGCGAGATATAATGCATTATTGGGATTTTTTCCCCCCCAGTTTATTGCACCTATGTCACATGTTGTGTTAAATATGACATGAGTCTGAGTTTGAAAAAAAAAAAAAGGTGTGCACTATATTACAGTTTTTCTCGATTGTTTACACACATTTTCTGAAAGCTTGCCTCATGCTCTCAGAACTCTACACACAAATCCAAAAACACACACACAATGGACAAAACCCATCAATCCTCCTGCAAAATGAAACTTTACATTCAAAACAATGTTATTTCTTCTCAAAATGGTATTTTGTTTTCAAATGACACACAAACCATCATATCAATAGACATTTATAAGAACCAGTTGAACACTGATGTGATCAATGTAAAACACTATGATGAATGGAAAACACTTCTTCTCCATCGATCATAATGACTTAGGCCTTTTTTTAGTGTTTAGTGTTAAACTTACTACAGACACTACATACATAAGTGTGTAAAATATTTTAGAATATTGTTTTTACAGGCCCTGTGATGGACTGGCAAACTGTCCAGGGTGTGACTCTGCTGATCGCCGTATGTCAGCTGAGAAAGGCACTAACGTAAATTCATTATGTGTGTGTTTCTTTAGCAGCATGTTTAGCCATGTTTACATTCAGTGACGGTGTGATCATCTCTTTGTGTGTTATAATAGCCAAACTGCAAGCTCACAATGTGTTGCAGTGTGTTGAACTTATACGTCTGCTGCTATTTTCACTACTTATGTGCGACACTGCCCAACAACAATCTCCAATACTTATTGACCTAAATAAATTTGTTAAAAGACTATACTTCTTTTTCAAACTAGACTAAAACCTTGAGTTTTCGTCGACTAAAACTGGAATAAAAATAACACATATAGAAGTGACTAAAATGTGACTAAAACTAATAAGCATTTTCATCCAAAAGACTAAGACTAAGGGTGAATTCCAATTCCTTGCTTAACCCTCAATCTAAACCCTCAATCTCAAAAATGTGCGCTCCCTCTAGTGCAAGTGCTGTCCTGATTCTCAGAAAAATTAAGTTGAGGGTTAAGTTTAAGGGCTGTGTCGCCCTCAATATTGAGATTTTCCGAGACCACCCTTGGGAGCAAGGGCTACCCAGAATGCATTGCGTGTTTTCACATAACAAAGATGGTGTCGAAAGCAGCGAAGCGAGTGCGATACAAATGAAGTATTTTCTTTGTTAATAGAGATATAAAAATGATGAAACCCATTGTATTATCTTAGTTTAGGCCCATATTATGGATTACTGACGTCATTGTTGCGTAACATTTATTTTTATTTTACGATCTTTTGTTAAACGCCGGCCGGTGCGGACAAGCGATCGTTTACTATGGTTTACTTTTCAATAAGCCGTGGTGTGTGGTAACTGTCAGCTGAATATGTCCGTGGTTGTGGTATTTGTATGAGTATCATCTTATAACTAACTGACAACCTAATAACTTGACTGACAAACGGATCGTAATAAATAATCCTGACTTAAATGTGTTCTTCTTCTTCTGTTTTGGAGTTGACAGACTGGACGCAGCTTTCACGTTATTCTGCCCCCCACAGTCTGAAGACGTATCTGCATTTAAGGGGTGTCCCATTTCTAAGTGACAAAATAACCCTCAACACTTGGTTTTGAGGGCCAGTTAAAATTAAGGGTTGAGCTTGAGGGTTAAGATTGAGGGTTAAGATAGGAATTGGAATTGGCCCTAAGACTAATCTAAAACGGTTGTCAAAAACAACACTGATCGGCATATTTAAATATATTGCATTATAGGTTAAAAACAAGATAAAACATAACTATGAGGTAAGATAATGTGCAGATACTCAATTGTGATTTATTCAACATGAATACGGATTGACAACTGTGAGAATAAGATTCAAAAAGTTACAACTTAAAACATACAAATCCACAGTTACGAGTATGAATCTACAGTTCATGAATCTGTAGCAGTCACATAACTCTCAAAAATACCTCACAGGGGCCCCAGGCATTGTGTTTTGAGCAGAAGATGAATCGATTTTACACACGACACATGCGTTCACAGCTAGCACCGAGCTGAGATGAACGAGGAAGAATTATTAAAATTAAAAAAATTGTTTCAGGTTGGATATTCAATGGACATTCATAACTGTGGATGCATATTCACACAGAGATACCACACTCTAATGCAAGGATTAGAACTTCAAAGTGTATGTATTGCATTAGTTTGGCATACGAACATAGAACAATTAAAATGCAGCGTTTGCAGTTGTCTGATTTCAAATTGCGACTAGAAAACGGTTCATTGTTCAGTGTGTGTTGCTGTGTGAGGCGACAGAATGGCCTTATACTGAAAAAGACAGTCATTCATCCTCAGGACCCAAATACAAGCTCCCATTTTTGGCAGTCATCCTGGGCTGGGATGTCCCTGAACACAGCATGAAGGACACATGTAGTAGAAGATTTTTAAAGGAAGATTGATTTTTGTGTGATGTTTGTGCCCCTGGAGTTTGAAAAAAGATTTCTGAACAATCACTTGTTTCCTTTCTTCTCTTTTTGTCCATTTAAAAATAACAACAGATGGGATTTGTGATGATGCAGAATTTTAATAAATGGCGGATGGACATGGAGTTGCTGTTAATATCTTTAATTATCTATAACGTTTATATAACTACACAATTAACTATGGAAGCGAATTTGTGCCATTATCCAAATTAAAATGCATTAACAGAAATGCTTTTTCTTTTTTTTTCATTTTGTGACTCATAAATAAAATTAATAATCAATATTTCAAAATGAATTTTCATTTTCAAATTCAAGACTGCTCATTCTGTGACTTAATTAAAATGATAAAGAAAATGACATTTAAGATTTAATTTTCAAAACATCCTCCAGCAAAAAGGTAACAAAATTAAATTTGAAATGTCACATTTGAAAATTAAAATGCATTAACTGAAATGCTTCATTTTCAAAATGCAGCTGCATTTTTTACTTGTAGATACAATTAATAATCAATATTCCAAACTGCATTTTAATTTTCAACTTCTAGACTGCTTATTCTGTGCCTTAATTAAAAGATGCTTTTTCGTTTTCATGTTTGCCCGCAAAAAGTGTTTCATAATTCAAAATGAGTTTTTGCAATACGGATGGGCGCAGGATAGTGACGTCGCTGTTGAAATTGCTCTCAGGAAAACTTCCCTTCATTAACCCTCACTTGGCAAGCATATATGAACCAAGCAGGACATAGTTTGCAACATTTCTACAATTCTGTGACACAGAAATGGAAGGTTAGCATCGTGGAAGAGGGGTGAGGATGTGGGGAGGAAGGGGAAGGTGACAAAACAGAGGAATAGGGAGAAGAGACCAAATACATAGGCAGATTCCTAATGAAATTAGAGCTACAGTTGTGGACCATGCTGTCAATCATGGCCTCACACTGGCTGAGGCTGGTCAGAGAGTGCAACCAAATGTTGGAAGAACCAGAATTCAATCATTCAAACATTTCATAGGGAGAACAGGTATGTATAGTACTGGACAGTAATCCAACATCTCATAATATCTCACTTACTCCCCTAACTACATCATTGTTTTCAGGTAGTGTCACCGAGTTCTGTCCGTTTTGTTGCATTGGAAAACACTGAGAGAATAAAGTGTCATAATGAAAACATGACAAAGCCATTTGACTATCTTGTTCATAAACGATGGTGTCAAGACTTCTCATTTTGATGACACTGGCAGTTTTATTGACATGAAAACTTGCTTTTGAGGAATGGACTATCCATTTTGAGCAAGTGACATGCTTTTGCAGGTTATCCACTAGGTTTTGCAGTTTGCACTAATTGTTTTGAGAAATGCACTGACTACTGTGCAAATGTTAATAGTGATGTGAGAAAAGCACCAAAGCGACTGAGAAAAACTGTAAAGTAAAATAAGATAAGATAAGACTTTATTGTCTATTTATTGTCACTGTTCAGACAATTGTAGACAGTAGACAGACAGCCAAACATTCTGTTATAATTCTAAAACATAAGTCGCTAAAAGCATTAAAAATTACAAACTGAATGCGATATCAGAGCAGAGTGATTTGCTGTAGTCATGATTTACATTTTGATTTGGGTCACAATAATTTCCCATCTATAAAGAGTGGGTTCCCAAAGAGAACAATTGGGAAACACTAGTGTATATCAGAAATCCCCCCAAAATGCTGTGTTCACTCTTCAATTGAACCATTCGGACACAACGCAGTATTTGACTCTGGTGAGTGGCCTGGACTGTCTCTGCCTCTGCCTCTGACGACATGGAATTCATGACGAGAGCTCGACGCGAGAAACCGGTCAGGTTTATTTATACCACTGACGATTCATGGGGCACGGAGTCTCATTATCCAAATTCCACTACAGGACTGCAGCTGTCTCTTCTCAACCCCCCCCCCCCCCTCCCCCACACCAAAAAAAAACCTTGTCTGTGTCCATCTCCGTGGGAACAGCATGTCAAGTGGGCACCTGGTCAGATTACAGTGTGTTAGATTTCAGAGCAGGGGCAGCGTGGTTGAATGTGTTCTCGGTGAAAAGATCCTCCTCTGATCGTGTGGATCTCTCAAACTCTCAGATGTCTCACTCGCCCGACCTGCTCCCATTTGCTGCTCTCCCTCTTACTCGTTGTCATGGATACTAAATCCCTTTCGACGGCTAAATGCGACACATGACACACGAGCACTTTCCATAACACCTCAGCCTTTTACATTTTTACCATGGTTCCACTGAGTTTAACAGCACAAAGGAACTGTCTTCAACTATGACACACACACACACACACACACACACACACACACACACACACACACACACACACACACACACACACACACACACACACACACACACACACACACACACACACACACACACGCATGCACACACACACACACACACACACACACACACACCCTTAACTTAAACCTTTAACCCTGTAACACCCCTTTACAACATTACCTTTAGCCATCCTAGTGGATGACATTTTGTTTATAAGTCCCGCTTTGTGGAGGGACGAGGGACCAGGCGACACTGTGTTTCTGTCTCCTGTGATCTGTCAGATGACACACGTCTTCTCCAGCCTTTAAAACCCTCCATCCAGAGACGCCATTAACAACTGTAACTCTCTCCTTTTACAGCAGCTGCATTGCTTTCACTCCAAAGATGGATAACAAGGTCAACAAAAAAGGGGACGCTGAGGATAAAGCAACAGTGTGTGTCCTGCTTTGGATCAACAAAACCATGTTCAACAAGGATCATGACACACAACTTCACTGTGTGCTGATAGATAGATAGATAGATAGATAGATAGATAGATAGATAGATAGATAGATAGATAGATAGATAGATAGATAGATAGATAGATAGATAGATAGATCGGATTTTACTGGCTGGCTGTTCCACAATTTAACCCCCGAGATTGAAACACACAAACTATATATACTTTTTTTTAAGTATTTTTAAGTTTTTAAATTTAGTTTCCTCCTTTTTAAACTGAATCAGATTAGAGAGCTTGTATTTGTTAAGACACGTTCATTGTGGTCTCTATTTATATAAAGTAATGAACAATAATGTACATAGTGCTTTCTGATTGGGAAAATGCCTTGTTTTCCCCAGGATGGCTTGTCTAAATCTATTACTATTGCTGATATTGATATTATATTATATATTTTATGGTCTACCATGATTTTACAGTAGCCCACAATGGACAAACTGTACATCTGTTGAGTTTTGATCGGAGCATGGAAATTACATTTAAAGGTACCAGCTTTGATTTTACAAGAGGTAATTTATAGTATTTACTGATTAATAAATAAATAAATAAAATCCATCACTGGAGTAAAGTATGTCTGGAATGAAGTGGACTGAGAAGATGAAATGCAAACACGAGTGCAAACAGTTTGAACAAGAAGGCTGCACAAGACTGTTGGACAGAGAAACTGAGAGCTGTGAGACACTCGAGAAATGAAGAGAATAAAACAGCATTGAGGGGAGGAGCTTGGGCGTCAGAGGAGGAGGAGGAGAAAGAATTGGTGTGATTTCACTTGTCATGCAACCTTGTAACACTGTCTCCATAAAAACATGCAGAAACAGCTGAAGGAGAGGAGGAAAACAAAAGAAGACGGTTGAGAGGACACTCAAAGGATGTCTAGCGGGAGAGGGTGGAGCTTGGAGTGGGAGTGAGAGTAATATATTTTTGGGGGGATGTTTGGAGTGAGCCAGAGGTTCTCCTCTACAAGGACATGGTGCAGAAAAAAACACTCAAAGATGAAGTGTCTGATGAGGGCGACAAGGGAGGAGAAGAAACATTAAGGCCTCGAATATGAAACACAGATCATGTGATCATGGTGGTGGTGGAGGTGAAGACGGTGGAGGAGACAGTTGGAGTGGAAGCAAGAAATGCACAAGGTCTATTCTGGGTGTGGGGGTGTTTGTGTGACGACTGTGGCAAAGTCAAAGCGCCTTGGGCCAAACGACAAACACCATATGAATGAGCTGGGACAACTACACGCTCCCCTCTGCAGCGGAGAACAGCAAATCTGAGAAATGTTGTGAGTGCACTGAAATAATAAAGCAAAAACATCCATGTCATATATGGAAACATGACAAACAGAAACAGAAATGTGGCTGTTATAGCCATTTAAAATGTGTGTATATCAATATATTATTTAAAAACGTCACGTTGTGGAAGGACACAAAAAAAGGAAAATATACGTGCACCTACCATGACGCGGACAGCATTGTATTGTTTCAAAAATTAAAATAAAGTGCAGTAGCCTACATGGAAAAGAATGTAAATGCTCTTTCACTGCTCACAGAAACTTTAATCTGGGTAGAGATGGCCTCAGTGCCACAATTTCCATCTTGAAGTGAAAATGGTTGTCAGAGAAACACTGCTAGAGATGTCTTTTCAGCGTTTAATGAAATATACTGTTTAGTTTTAGAATCAATCTGTCAATTATTTTCTTGATTAATCAAATTTTTTTTGTCCATAAAATATAGTTAGAGCGAAGAAACCAGACAATATTCACATTTAAGAAGATAAAAAAATCACAAAGCTTGCATAATTGTTTAAAAACAACAACAACAACAAAAAAAAACCTCTAAAACCGATGAATTCATCTTTGCAGCCCTACTGGTTACCTAAATTATTCACCAATATTACATGATAACAAAAAGATCATAAATAATGATTTATAATATATAGTGCTGGGCACTATACGGCGTTAACGTTAACGCATGACGCGTTTCCATGGCAACTGACCCGGAAAAACACACACTTCATGTTTACGTAACTCCCGATTGTTAAAATGAGTCTCTAAGTTAACGCTAACCTTTAAAAACAGAGGCACACATACGCAGTACATGCTGGTTATTTGTAGGGCTGCTCTTTTCGTTTAATAAACAGACCGCTCTAGTTCCACTGTAGGCGCGCTAACCGACACTAAAGGAGCTAACGGAGCTAACTGGTAAACAGTGCCTGAACTTTCAGTGCCGTGGCACGAAAAACTAATTTTAGCACGTAAACATGACATTAAGCACGTCTTTTTCCGGTTTTTCCAGGAAAAGCGACACAGAATCAAAGTAAAACATTTCCGCCCCCCTTTCAAAAAAAAGACAATACGCAGGTCATATAGCCTGTCACAACTTCACATCAACATTACGTCGTGACCGGTGTTGCCAGGTTAACAGTCAATTAATCAGAGCGTCTCGGAGACTCATAATGTACGACGAGAGACTGATTGTTGAAGTGGAGAAACATAAAATCATTTATGACACCAGATCAACAGTTCTTCCACGTTGGAGAAAGAAAAGAAGCTGTGTTGTTGTTTCCTTTATACACACAGTCTATCGCGGGATCTCGCGAACTCGCGTCCGTTCAAGATTATCGCGTGATCTTCTGTGAATACCACTGGCTCCCAAAGCACCGCGCCGATGCCGTAACGCTTCCGGTGGGGATTGGCGCTGGGGAGAGGACGAAGCAGAACCGCGGAGCGTCACGCGTCCAGTGGAAATCCGGGCTTAGACATGATCGTTTCTGCTGAGCCAAACCACAGATTACTCATAGATATTGTAAATATTAAAATATGTGATGTGTTTCTGTGGTTTGTGAGCTTGAACACCTGCCACAGTGACATCTCTCACAGTTCCTGGTCGAGTCTGTGATTTGACCGTACAAACACACAAAGTGGCAACCAGCCCTGACCTCTGTCAGCAGATTACAGCTTTCTGTAATTACTCCACTCCCTTTTAATATCAAAACACTATATTCAATAGTTTATTATGTCTGAGCTGAGTGCCCGCTCGCTATCTCAAATCATCTCTGTAATCTTGGCTCTTTCTGTGGCTCTTTTGCGCTCCACAGGACCAGGGCTGCTGACCAACCCACACAGCACGTTTCATGCATCAGGCAGCCTTTTCTCTCCTCTGCTCTGCACAGTGGCATTACGACACATGCTGCGCTTATTTCTGCATTTACAGAAAGAAATGGAAGAGTCAAACATACACACACGTGTGTGTGAGATGCCTCAGTGAATCTCTAATCAAGCAACAGAAAGCACATTTATGAGTGTGATCATGTGTGAATTGGTGCACATGTTCTTGTGCATCACATCGTTTTGTGCACTCTGAGGATGTCACCACTTTAATAGTTACAGTGGGTGGAGCAGTTGTGGGGGAGGGGCTGGAGTGTGTTGCCGTGTATATTTCTGTGAGGACCATCAAAAGTGTGGACCTTACATGAGAGGACATTTTTAGGTTGAAAATAATCTCATACTCAGTTGCCAAAGAGCCAATTTAAGGATAAATGTAACATTTAAAGCTCACATAGAGTGGTCCTGTTGCACATATATGTTAGTTATGGAGGTCTACTTACATACATTAACTTGTTTTTATGGTCAAAAACCTCCTAGTTGCTGTAAACGAGCCAATTGAAATCTGTCCGTATTGAAGCTCTGGTCAGCCGCGCTGTTTCAGACAGAAATCTCACCCGAGAAGACAGACTGTGTTGTGATTGGCCAGCCAGCGTAGAGCCTTCCCAACTGTCTTGTGATTGGCCAATACCTGGAAGTGACATATCAGCACACCCGCTCTCAGAAGCGCAGCTCCCCCCTCTGGAACAGTGGATGCACTGCTCCTCATTATCAAAACATTGTTTTAACAATGTTTAAAAATAGTTTATTCACGACTCCCCGCCACAGTCCCTTTTGTGACTTTGACCCGGAGTCAGAAGACACTGTCGCTCGTGAAACACCTCCACAACGGACGTTATTCTTCTTCTGTGGTTCAATGTACGCAACCGGATGTGCCCGGACTAGTGCCCGGAGCAGGACGATCTGCTGTTCAGAGAACCGCTGTTTACGTAACCGGACCAGGTTTTTTCAGAGATCTCGCTGAGCCTGAGATTACAATAAAACACAGCGTTCTTAACAATGGCTGAACTGTTGAAATCCCAACTTCATAATAATATTAATGACAATTGATTTTATTTTTAAATTAAAGTTCTGGTATATTGGACTTAAAAAAAAATGAGCATAGCTTTAGGGCTGCAGCTAAAGATTTTCATCAATTAAAATAATTAATCAATTATCAAAAAAGTCGACGATTAATTTAATCAATTAATATCCATCCATTTATTGAAGTTAATGGCAAAATGTGTCATAAACAGTTTCATATCATCAGCATACTAGTTGAACCATGCCCTCAGTTCTCTACAATCAGAGTTCTTTGATATCCAGCAAATTTCAATGGGGAAAAAAAATAGGCGACATGATAGTGTGACACAATGGTATGGTTGTTAGCACCTGGCGCCTCACCGCAAGAAGGTTCTTGGTTTTAATCCTGTAACAATTCTGACCATTATGTGTGTCTACGTGCAGATTAGATGATTTCCAGTCCAGATGGTGACACACTCTTGTTTTGGTCACAAGAGACAATGAAGATGACGGTAACCGCGGACGATTGCTTCATATTACATGAGTACATATACCCCCATGTGTCATTCAAAGAATACAAGGACATACAAATGGGGCAATTTTCTGGCAAGAAGTCACAGCGACTGGATTGGAATGTGAGATCAAGTACATACGTGGAGTGCTTCACTGGTGCGGATCCTCATTTTACGCACGCATTTCTGTGCACAGCTAACACAGGGAGTAAAGACCATGGCCTTCAAAGAGGTTCTTAGAGATACTGTAGAGAATGTGACAACTGTGTCAGAGTACAGTATGTGTATTTTTTAGTGTGTGTGTGTGTGAGATTGGATGACAGTCGGGGGTACATTCAATTTGCTTCCGACTAAGTGACTTCACTGATTGAGAGGTAGAGCGATAGCAAAGATGTATACAGCTCTAAAAATAGGAACATAGATTTTCAATGCGGGGGACTGTGTGTGTGTGTGTGTGTGTGTGTGTGTGTGTGTGTGTGCGTGTCGGTGTGTTTGGGTGAAACAGACACTTCAGTTTCTCTGACAATCAGCGGCTATGAGCAACATTATACAGCCACACACACTAACACAAACACTTGAAAACACACCATGAAATTATAATCATTATTCACAGCCTGTGGTCTCTGCACACACAATGGCCCTGCACACACACAACAACGATACACATCCATATCACGCTTATAGCAGAGGTTTTTCCACTGCACTTCTCTACAGTGCATCACAGTTCTGTAACCTGAGGGCTGCCAACCAGTGTAGTGTCTTGTGATGTTTAAATGGGTCCCACGATAAATTCCTAATTATACAGAAATGACTGTGCAGTGTCTTCCAACAGCCTTCGGGCTGCGTTGAACCATCGCAAACATCACTCGACTTGCCAGTGAACTTCCACCCAGTGGCTCATGAGAGCAGCTTCATTTATGTCCTCGAGTAGATTAAAACATGTATGTAGTTGAGTCCACCTAAAAATACATAGTAGATTCTAGTTAAAGATATAGTTTCTAACATTTGTGCATGCAATTACGTAGTGTAAGTGCATTAACTAAAAAAACACTTCCATAGGAGCCCTTTATATTAAAAGTTATTAGCCAGTCATTGTTGTGTGGTGTATATTACCCTACTGACAAAAATGACATACAGTGCATTTGAACAGATTAATGAAATGTAATGTAACACGCGCCTGTCTATTCACAGTGGCACAGCACCTATTAAAAGCACCTCCCCTTGATCTCCTACACTTTATCGCAACTGTACTCGGTCCTCGTCATAAAGATCTTTACTTGGATGTGGGGATAAAGCGGCACATAGAGAAATGATCCAGGCTGCTTTTAATACAGAGAGCCTGCTTGAAGACGGAGAAGCGCAAAAAAAGGCTCGTCTGTCTGCACCAGATGGGGGGCATGCAGCCTCGTTGGCTGATATGTTAGATGAGATCCTCCTATAAATATTTCCATAGATTCTTAATTGAGTTATTCTTTGAAGCATTAATATAAATCTATAGAATTGCATTTCCTTGACTTTAGTGAGGGGAGTACACACAGTCCCAGCCATAACAACAAAATGTGATTTAAAAAAAACAAAAGCAAACAATGGTACACAATTGGCATGATCATTTCCTTTTTGTTTCCTGATTTTCGTTTTTTTGTTTCGGCCAACAATTTTTATTTCGGTGCATCCCTAATATTAACCTTTAGTACTCATTTGCATCAGTGCATCCTTGGTAAATTGCTGTGGGAATAACACACAACTCAATGGTTGTTTGTCTCTATATGTGGCCCTGCGATGAACTGGCGAACTGTCCAGGGTGTACCCTGCCTATCGCGCTATTGCAACATGTCAGCTGAGATAGGCACAGCACCCCCCGCGACACTCTGGTGGAGGATAAAGTGGTAGATAATGGACGGATGGAATATCACACAACTCCTATATGGACAGCCTGGGGGTGTGTGTTTATAGGTCACACCTTCAGGCTTTAGAGAATGCATTTTTTCAGTCTTCTTATGTGTTGTTGAGTCAAAGTTATGATTAATTTTATCTAGCTTTTTTTTTTTTTAAAGAAAGAAAAAAACAAAAAAACAATTTTGTTCATAAAAATGAGCTAAGTGATCAACAGATTGCCTCTAGGTTGTGCTGAAAAAAAAGGATATAAGACACTGTATATTGCACATTCGGTTTAACATAGTAATGGAAAAAAAGTAGCCTAAAGGCTCTGTGTTCTAAGGGTTAATATACAGTTGTGTTTTTTACAGCGTGGTGACTTATCTGCTGTTTTATAACAGGCCGGAGGTTTGGGTTGAGGATTGGTGTGTTACCAACAAGGTTAACCTTCTCTGAATCTATCCTCCTTAACTCTATGACGCTGTATGTTTTTGTTCCACAGGTGCTGAGAGATGAAGCCACGCGGACAAGAGAGAAATCATGTTAGAAGTGAGCGGGTGAGAAAATCTTTTGTGTTTGTCCTTGAGGGGATGTAGCACAGGCTATTTTAATGCACTGGTTTTTACACTTACAGGAGAGCAGGTCCATTCTGGCGACCACGAGCCAGTGCAGCTGGGGAACAATAGGGAGCTGATTTATGTGGTGAAAATAAACAATAGTTGCTGATGCTATCATGTGGATCTTTATTAAAAGGGCCATGGTTCTCAAAGTGTGGTTTGTGTACCACTTGGAGGAAAATCAGAAATACTGTTCTGCTGTAGATACTGAGTGGAGTGGAGCTCCTTCTTAATCTAATCTAAGTTTATGTGA
This sequence comes from Microchirus variegatus, assembly GCF_963457635.1. Taxonomy (NCBI): domain Eukaryota; kingdom Metazoa; phylum Chordata; class Actinopteri; order Pleuronectiformes; family Soleidae; genus Microchirus; species Microchirus variegatus. The sequence continues at coordinate 11,633,375 of NC_139804.1, read as the reverse complement.
GGAAGAGGATGATGATGAGAGAGCAAATTATCCTATTAGTAATAAGGCTGGCTTTACACGGCAATGCTCCCGGGAGAAACCGACAAAATATTTTATCAGATGTGCCTTTTGTTTAGACGGCGACAGCGTTTTTGGGGCTTAAAAACGCAAAAAAATGAACCCACCCTCCAGAGTGGAAATCTTAAAAAAGCTCCGCTGTCGCCTTCCTGTCACGAGGGTTGAAAATGCAAAAGTGCACTCTGAGCTGCTCACGCTGGCTATCCTCCTGTACGCGTTGACGTCAGATCCATGTGCTGTACAGCCAAACATGTCGGATTATATTCATCAGTCGGACATTCAAGTTGCCTTAGCTGCTCTGATACCTATCCAGGACTAATTTCAGCAATTACACCAAGGTAATGTTTTGGTTTTCGACTGTGGGCTACTCAGTGCTACTAGAGAGAAGTAGAAGGACGTTTCAGCGAATGCGCGCGCTCCTGGTGTTGTTGTAAGGCAGTGCTTCACAGTGCCACCTGGCATGCATACTACATCAAATTTCACACACTTTAGCGTCACCGTGTGCATGCAGATTTCCACCCAAAGACGTTCGTCTAAACGCGAAATAAAAAGTGGGAACGCAACGCCACTTTTGCGATTTGTGTTCAGATTGTTGTCGTGTAAAGCCAGCCTAAATCTGCCTCCTGTGCAAAGTCTGTAGCTGACTTTGCTCCACCTATTTACACCACTGTATATTAACGTTGGTGAAAACTGTGTTACTTCGAGTGCTCAATATTTTCTCAGGTGGTACTTGGTATAAAAAAGTTTGAGAACCACTGTCCAATTGTGTTGTATTTAAGATCAAGTTGATTTAACTTTGATGACCTGACTGAATGACAATCTCCACATATATGGATTATTTTTAACTCTGACATGAAGCTAGACCCACGATTGGGCGACAGAAAAACAACACTCCTCTGTGACCAGTGTTTCTTCAGTGCCTGCATATTCTCATACAAAGCTTGACGTCTTTTGGAGACAAACAGCCACAAACTAAGATGAATAAAATGAGCTGCTGGATGTCCTACATTGTTTGTTTCCACCATTGTGTCATGTCTGTTGTTAATATTTGTCGTCGTCGCACCAGTATGGCACCATGCAATAAAGCACAGCGCACACCCCGCCTACCAAGTACAGGGACTGTTCTCAGTTGAAATACAAGCCTGACAGAGGGATTTACCGTTCCAAATCATACTTAACTGTAACATGGCTAATATGATCAGTATGTGGGATATTTTTTTCTCACATCTTTACAGTTTTATTGGTTTTGACATTATACTGACACGTTTAATTAAAAATAAATAAATAAAATAAAATAAAATAAATAAATAAAATAAAATACATTAATAGTAAAAAAAAGTATATTCCAGCATTAAACTACAACAGAAACACAGGACAAAAACAGGTTATACTGTAAGTACACAACTCCCATTATACAGAAACAGACACACACATGAAAATAAAATGACTCCCTTCAACATTAAATGTTAAAAAACTTATTTCAGTTATTGCCAACGTGCTGTGGTGAAGACAATATCTCAGTGAAACAACTGATATTAGTTCTGTTTCAGCAATGTGTCCTTTAAAAAAATAATAAAAAATAGACTTGTTTCACTGGATCCAGTATAGTAAGTGATTTTTGTCAGAATTGTCACTGTCGACACTTTATAGCATCACAGCCTTGTTCACTAACAAGCCTTCACTTGCCTTCACACGTTCACCTCACATGTACATGCACATCTGGCAGCTCTCTTGACACTATACACCTTTCTTAAATGCAGTGAACGACACTTTTGCACACATACACACACGCTAAGTGACAGGGATGGTGAGGTGTGGGTGTCACGGCAGAGGGGAGGGCTGAGATGAGCCAGGGGAGAAGGATGATTCAACATGTAAGGGAGAAACTCTCCTCCATCAGAGTATGTCCTCTGGTCTCTGATGAGATTATTGGATGGCTTCTCCCTCCCTTCCTCACTTCTGGCCCCTCAGCTGTGTTGTCTTAAAAAGATTAACCATGCCATTGTCTGTGCCAGTAATGACAGGATAAAAGGGCCACTGCCTCACAGGGAAACTTGGAATGCTTTGCGCTAATTCCATCCCATAGAACGTGTTGCCATTATCCGTCCCCATCGTATCCTCATTACCATTAGCTCACAAAGCAGTAAGATGATGCTGGAGTCATTCAACCGGTCTGCTCAGAACATAGCAGCAGAGAATCTTATGGAATTTGACCTGTTCTGTAAAAGGCCCGTTTTTCTTTTATGCACACACTTGGGAGTTTTTTCTGCTGTGTTTTCACCAGAGGAGGTTGCTGGACGTCGAAACAGGGGAAGCTCATTTCAGGCCCAGTTATTTATACATAAATTGTGCAAACGAACAACTATAACAAGGGAACGGGATCATTTTGTAACAGTGAAATGCTATAATAGTGTTTTTATTTACTATATACAAATTATAATTGTCTATATCACCGAGAAAATAACACAATGACCAGCTATTTGTCAACAGACTTCCCTCACAAAATCCACATAGGACTGAGGCAGGAAGCGCTCCCTTGTTATATGTGTTTCCACAACACTGTTAATCTAAAAACTGGCTCTGCCTTTCAGACAGTTCCTCCAACCATCACATAGAAGCCCAGCGTCCGCGCCCACCCACTGATCCATTGACTTCCAGAGAAGTTTAGTTTCCCTGAAAGTGAAATTTTTGCCATGTTTAATCAATCAGCATTGAGCTAACCTCAGTGAAAAAAAAAAAATCTGTGTCATCCCATAGAGAATAGTTGAAGCTGAGCTTCAAGTGGTTTTAATGCACAGGCTGCTACAGGAATACAAAAAGTCACATAAGATGATCTGTCGTCAGCTGATTCTGAATGAACTAGTGCCACGTTCTGATCACCTTCTAGTGCACAGTTAGTGTTGAAATGTAAATACTAAAGATACTTTAGAGTAAGCTGAGCTTCTCTTGCTGTCAAGGATTAGAACACTCGCCACTATCCTGCAGTTGACAATACAATTCAGAGTGACTTTCATGGACATTTCAATTTACACATAAACCCAATTTATCCTCCATTCGCCAACTCATTTGGTGGTTGTCGCTTGACAAAACTGCATAACTGTTGCATAATGTTTTATATTAATTCTCTGTAGCCTCACACATGCAGCTGACTCTTTTCAGTTTCCATTGTATATTCCTGATTGGTTCTGTCAGCATATTTCATTATGTGCTATTCCTTCTTTTACAATAGATTGATTTGTGGATATAACTGAGCTTTTGAATTTACTTTTATTAAGTGGACATCAGGAGTGCAAGAAATGGAGGTAGTGGTGCATCCAAATAGAGAAAAAAAGGAAGAATATTTCACATTTGACCTTAGACCACCAGTGGTGGAGGTGGGGGGTTCTAATTGGACAGCAGCAGCACAACAGTTGGGCAATCAAAACAATCATAACTGTAATGAATGTAATTCCTGACTTCCATGTTTATCTAAATCTTGAGGTCAGAAAGTGCCATCAGTTACCTGCTGTTTCATTTGCAGCAGCTCAGCCTTAAGTTATTCTCAAAGGGCTCCTACCCATCGAGCTAGATGAAGCAAACACTGAGACATTTTTGCAAATTCTGACCCAAGTCCGACTTTGTTTCATATTCATGCTCCCCCCGCTGTTCAGGCTAATCCCTCTTTACAGGATGTGTCGTCTTCCCTTCCTCTCTTGTTAGCCGGGTTTCTTCTTAGCGCACCCTGCATGACCGTGTAATTTGTCCCCAACAATACAGCGCTGCCTCCTGCAGCTCTTATTCCTCTCTGCTCTGCTTTCCCCAACATCCCTGATACAAGCTATGTTTGCCTGGAATACAGTATGTCAGGAGGGAGTGTGTGTGCTGGGAGACACACAGCAGGATGCCTTAACAAGGTGTGGCAGGAGCAATCATGGTAGATACGGGCTGCTTCTCCATTTCTATCCTATACCTCCCACTCATTCCTTCTCTTTATGTACATCCTCTATTTCTCTCCAAATCTGTTTCTGTGCAGGCCACCCTCGCACTCATCACATCCTCTTCTTCAACAAATGCTTCAGCTCGCATTTACTTTATTTTCCTGTCCACCCCCCATCGACAGAATCATTATTTCTAGACACTCTTGGCAGGCTGGAGCTGTGTTTGTGAGCGTGAGTTTGGGATGGTGACCTGATTTCCTTGTCATGGCCACGGCAACTTCATTGCCACCCTTTTCCTTCATGAGCGGCCCCTGACAGGGAAGTATACACCTGTTCACAGCCCACAAGGAGCATCGGATGAGCAGAATACAAAGGTGGAGCAGGGGGGAAAGAAAGTGGAGAAAGAGAGAAGGATGGAGAAAAAGGAGAGGAAATCAGTGTCCTCCAGCTGGCCCAGTAAATACATTACAATAGAACTCACATTCCGTGTGTGTTTGTGTATATAGGTCACTTTAAAAAAAAGAAAGAAAGAAAAAAGGTCAAATACGTCTTGAAAGCTAGAAATTACATTTTTTAAAAATCCCAAAAAATCAAACAAACTGAAATATTTGTGTTGCAGAAACTGGTATGAGATGAATCAATACTTATAATACTGATTTTCTGAGCCAAGGTTCCTCTCCTCTTCCTCTCTGCACTGTTTCTCCAGTCATCAGCTGTTCAAACATCTAAACCACCTCAATTTGTTTAGTTTTTTTTTTTTTTGCCAAAGGAAGTTTGCACTTCAAGCCTGCCAGCTACATCCACGAGGCATGGAATCTTGAGCCCTCTTTTGCCACTGGTTAAATCCACTAAAATCCACTAAAACCCTCTAACTGTTTGAAGTCATCACTCACAACCGGGTCAAATGACTCTGCAGCAGACACAGGTTTTTATAGCTCTGACTCGATCGACGGTGATGGAAACATGACACCAGAGTCGACATGCTAGTTCTGTTCTGTCTTTTGGCAGTATTGAGCAGTGTGCCTCAATCCTGGTCCTGGGGACCCACTGCCATTAGCCAGTATATGCCCACTTGTCAAAGACCAAAATGTCCTTCATGAGACATTTTAACAAGTGAACCTAACTATAAAATAATTTCTTTAAAATGTATTTTTTTTTCTATCTTTTCAAGAGTTTCTCGTGTCATCATGTGGTCATGTGACCGATGAATTTGTAGCTTGGACGTGCAGTGAGATGTGGTGCCACCGCATGACAGCTCTGCGTGGGTATGGAGGGTTGAATTTCCAAACTGCTTGTGAAACAGTCATAAGGAATTTTGGGGAAATCTACCCTGACTGGGGTGAAGCTCACCACCATAATTCACATGTCTGGCACATCTGCCGAACGCAGATTCTCACTCCAAGACCAAATCAAAATAGCCCAAAGAAGCCGTCTCACCAAGGAAAAAGTGTCAAGGTTGATCAGGTTCTCACACCTTTTGACCGAGCTGTGTATTTCCATATGTCACACTTATTTCCCTTATTTTCATTATTTATTCCAAAGTTAATACAAGAGATAAGTGTGTAAAATAAGTCTTAATTTAAAGGAGTCGGACTCTGCATAATGTATTTCATAATAATTCGATTTTGCCTGCTCAGTTCCACAGTTTGTGGAATATTTGTTTTCCAGAATTCAATGAAAACTTGTCAAATCTTGTGTGTGCGTTTCTTATTGTGTGTCTATTTAAGGACACAGGGCCTAAGGAACTTCATTAATGCTTGTTTACTGCACTCGTAGAAATAAGGTTCCAACTGTTTGTGACGTATGAACACGGAAACATACTGAGTGGCAATAAACACAATACAACATTTTTGTATAAATCCGATTGCAAAGTATAATCTGATTAAGTAATCCACTGCAGACATAGTACACAATGTGGCAGCTTCTGTGATTATGTTGTTCCTTGAAAAACAAAATACTAGCCTAGTTTTCCGACTTTTTTTTATACTTACTTTCATACGGCGCCGCCGTACAGATGTACCACCAAAATCTAACAATTTCTTCCTAGGCCCATGCTGCTCAGAGACAAATACAAAGACAGAAGCTCCTTGGCCAAAGTCAAAAGAGAACAGAAAGAGAAAAGCTCTCCTGGCAATTAAATACGAGTCACTCCCTTCAATCAGATAAAAAGAAAACACACATGTACAACTTATTTTGGTGAAACAGACGTCTGACATTCCTCACTCCTCGCTTCCACAGTCCTACAGTGCAGTTGTCATTACTTCGCTAACTATCTGTGCTGGCTGCAAAACACCATGGCCCTGGTGTAAATTAACACAAACGGTGATGGCATGTGACAAGGAGAGAAACAAAATGACATGGGAACAATGCAGGCCAAACGTGGCCCACGGGGACGGAGCTCGCTGCCATGTGTTAAAAGAACGTCATCTGATCAGGAAGGAGAGTTTGTCCTTCGACATTGTTTCCACCTTGGACGCCATTAGCTCCTCAGACACTACACTGCAATGTGTATTCACTCAACAATTCATCCCAAGTGCTGTGTTTTACAGGCAACAAGGTGGACGACAGCTGTGGCTCTGCCGGGAATCCAGGTCTAACAATGGCAGCATTGATATTACACACAGCTCACACTGAGACACACGGGCATGTTTGGAATGCAAATAATATAACAGGCGGCGTTTCAATGCTTATTTTCTCTTGTGACTGAGGTTGTATTGATACAAAATTAAAATCCTGCTGACACTGAAATAGAAGGTGCAGGTCAATCTGAGGAGGTTATATTCTCTCTGTCTTGCTGAGAAGCTTCTATAAGAGATGTGGGCTGGTTGAAGCAACAATTGGAACATTCTGATTCCAACATCAACTCTGTTTCATGCAGAGAATGAGGATAAGCTCAGCCCCTACAATATGATATCACAATCACGGGAAGATAAAAAAGAAAACGGTTTTTATCACATACTTCACTATGCAGTTTGTAAAAATGCTAATACAAGTAAGCAACAGCATTTTAGCTGAATCATGATGCAAGCGGTTTATTTGTCATTTATGGGAGCGGAATATTTGTTACACAGTTGGAGATTCTTTGAAATTGCTCAAAATGGCTAAGTCGTAAATGCATCAGCACATATGTGTTGTTAACAGCTTTGTAAGATGTTGTAAATGGTGTAAAATGACTAAACCTGACAAAAAAGTGATATCAAATCATACTAGTATCTCTACTAGATATTAGTATTACAGATCGTTCTTTAATTGTACTTTGCTGTGGCAATTAATTAATTAATTAACTTTTATTTTCTTTCGTTTTGTTCTTGAACGGAAAAATAGTTTAACCTACATTTTTCAAAATAAGTGACCAAAAAAAGCAATAGAAGCTCAAGGCTGATTTCAGCCAAACTCACACTTTATCAATTAAGCCACAAAACTATAGTAACTAAACCAACATTTAAATGTTGAAAAGAAACAAACAAATCCAACAACAGAGCATAATAATCCTTAATTTACATTTTCTTAATTGAAATGATAATCCATCAATTCAAACTCATCTCTGAGCTCATTCCATAGCTTGACTCCCAAAACTGAAACACATCTATATTTGTTTACTCTGTACATGTCATTAATACTGTATGTATAGTTGTCAGGTGTGGAATGTTTGCACCATGTTTGACCAAGTTTGGCTTTCTTGTCCTCTACTTCACACTGTGATGCAACTTCAAACAATTTTTACTGTCAAAATTCATGAAAAACTCTTTCAGGTGAAAACCCCATAAAAAACTCTGGCATAAATTGTTAAAATATACAATGAGATATGATGCTCACAGTTGAGCAAACACTTCTGCCCACCTGACCAGGATCCAAGCACATCACCACAACCACACAGAAACCAACACTCTTATCTCTGGCCTCAGTGAAACAGTCAACTGAGCAGCACCTGGTGAATACTTCAGCAGTCAGAAGCACTTTTGTGAAATCGTGATGAAATACTGAGCATAAATCTGGTGAAAAACAAGTCCTTCTGGGTGTGTCGTACACACCGCTGTCTGTGCATAGCTTTAACCTTGTTGGTGCCACAGTTTATGATGCAAAATGAGCACCAATATTTCATCTTTTATTTCTGCCTGGCTCCATCTTATGACTCCTGTTTCAAGTCCATCCATCCATACTTGCACTTTGTTTTACTCCCATTTGTTTCCACCCAATCTGCAATGCTAATTCCTATCCCGACAGACCTCATCCCTGCTAACGTCTTCCTTTGGCCTGAGGTGGTTGAAGGACAGCCATGTGTATCAGTGGCACCAGCTGCTTCTGTTCACGCAGCAGTGGAGAGCTTTCACCAGAAGGATGTCCAGGCCCCAGAAGGTCAGTCAGCGTCCCACCATTCTCTGTGTGGTGGCACCTGGACCGCTGGTGCAGCATCAAGGATGAAATCCCTCACTGGCTTCCCACCAGGAAATGCTGCCAACAGTTTGCGGGAACCTGCTTCTCTCAACAGACATGGATGGTGATCTTGGCATCATCTAAACCAAGTTTTTGTGTTGTTGTTATTTTGAATAAATACATTTAACAAATGCCAAGTTTCGTTCGAAATCAATAAGCAAATTAGTCTTTTTTTCTACCCACTTGACCAGAATACTATACACCTGCTGTAAAGTTCTAGCACAACTTTTCTTCTTTCTTTTTTGCTTTTCCATTAGTGATAGTCCCTGGTACCTGCTGATTTTCGTAGTGCCTGCTTTGGCGAGGTTCCAAGCGAGCTGAGCTGATATTGAATGTGACATGAGTGTCGTCACCGGAAGAGTTGCGAGCACGGCGTATGACACAAGAATCAAACTGAACAATGCCGAACCGTAAATCAGTTAAAAAAGACTTTAAAATCCTGAAAACGCCTTAGGGCCAATTCCAATTCCTATCTTAACCCTCAAGCTCAACCCTTATCTTAACTGGCCTCAAAACCAAGTGTTGAGGGTTATTTTGTCACTTAGAAATGGGACACCCCTTAAATGCAGATGCGTCTTCAGACTGTAGGGGGCAGAATAGCGCGAAAGCTGCGTCCAGTCTGTCAACTCCAAAAAAGAAGAAGAAGAAGAACACATTTACGTCACGATTATTTATTTATTATTTTATTTCAGTCAAGTTATTAGGTTGTCAGTTAGTTATAAGATGATACTCATACAAATACCACAACCACGGACATATTCAGCTGACAGTTACCACACACCACGACTTATTGAAAAGTAAACGATCGCAAACGATCGCGTGTGCGCACCGGCCGGCTATTGACAAAAGATGGTAAAATAAAAATAAATGTTACGCAACAATGACGTCAGTAATCCATAATGGACCTAAACTAAGATAATACAATGTTTTTTATAATTTTTATATCTCTATTAACAAAGAAAATACTTAATTTGTATCGCACTCGCTTCACTGCTTTCGACGCCATCTTTCTTATGTGAAAACACGCAATGCATTCTGGGTAGCCCTTGCTCCCAAGGGTGGTCTCGGAAAATCTCAATATTGAGGGTGATACAGCCCTTAAACTTGACCCTCAACTTAATTTTTCTGAGAATCAGGACAGCACTTGCACTCGAGGGAGCACATTTTTGAGATTGAGGGTTAAGATTGAGGGTTAAACAAGGAATTGGAAGTCACCCTTATTGTTATTTTGTGAACATTTCGAAAATGTCAATATTTAACAGAGTCTTTAGCAAAGTCTTGCGTATTTATTGACAGCTCTACTGAAAGCTAGCGATCATGAGTCAAATCACAACCTGTTCAGTCGTATTTTAGTTCAGTGACTGTCAGACGGAGTACTGAACTAATCTTTTTAATTCACTGATTGTAATTATTCACTACCCTGAAAACTACTGCTTTGCTCATCACTAGTTTGTATGTTTGTATCACGAATAAAACAACGTCACGGGAGATTCATGTAGCCATGCTATGTCAACTAACACCCACGTTGTGGAGGTGCTATAGTAATAGAAAACGACCCAAACCACGTAGATTCGAGCCGTTCAGTGCTACACAGTGCAAAAGCACGATAAAAAAAGTGTCTCACTTTTGGTGGATGTGTTCTTTGCCCTTGTTGGACATGTAGAGCAGAGGCTGAACCAAACTACTGGACAATGTGTCACCTAGCAACAGAGCTGCAGTTGGTTTAGCATCGTCATTTTAGGGCCATTCAAGTGAATTAAATTGGGAAATCTGAGTCGTTGTGTGTCATTTCGGAGGATTCAAAGTAAAAACAAAATGCTTAAAAATAAAAATATTCGTTTTTTTTGTAGGACCTTGCTTTACAGAGGCCGCCATTTTGCACCACTATGTTTTCACAGCAGACTGAATGGTTGACATTTTGATGTAGAAGTAGGGCTGAACAATTAATTCAAAATAATCACAACTAGATATTATCGTTCAGGCCTAAGCAGAAGTTTAAAATGCAAGTACAAAAAACAACATCCTTTCTGCTATGTAAAGGTCGCCATGGTTCCCTGAAACACATATTCACCAATGGGTACCTACTAACGCATATAAATAGCATAGTAGCCGTTTATTAGTAAATATTAAGCATGTATTAACACCGTATGTAGAAAAAAATCTTAATTCATGCCGTAATAGAGGTAGAATAAGGTTATGTAGAATAAGGTGTTAATACGTGCTAAATGATTACTAATAAAGGGCTAGTATGCTACTCTTAGTAAGCACCTAGTTAATGGTGAATATTATGTGTTCCCTAATCTACAGGTTTATTCTATGGTGATATTTTCATTGTTTATCGCCTTTATCGATCCAACATCTCATCTATGGCACGCAATGAATTCGGGGATAATTTGGTCCACGTAGGAACAATGTGGCCCCTAAACTGAAAGACAATTACAGACAAGGTGACTTCAGGGGAAGAGGGAGGAGGTGAGGGTGGATGATGTCACTGCCTGTGGCTTTTTTTTATTAACAAACACTACATTGAAAATAAATGTGATGGTCAGACGTGCAGACCAAGAAGGAACATGTGGTTGAGATTCATTCTTCTCTGGTCCAACTACGCAGAAGGTGTGCATGCAAGATTATAAGACTTTGATGCTTCTGAGATGTTGTTACCTGCAGGTGCACGCACGCGCGCACACGCACGCACACACACACACACACACACACACACACACACACACACACACACACACACACACACACACACACACACACACACACACACACACACACACACACACACACACACACATATACAAGTCCCCTTCTTGCTTTTATGTTTATGTGTGTTTATGTTACATACATGAGCTCAGCGGGGGCATCAGCATTAGAAGGCTGATTATCATAACGCAGAGAGAGATGCTACACTTCATCTGCTTCTTCCTGATCCTGTATGAAGGAATGTCACAGTCCTAATCTTCCTGCCTCGCTGTCTTGAGCCTTCCTGGCCACTTACTGTCTTCTTTCATTCCCGCTCATCTCATACAGAGTCTATTTTGCCATGCAATTCCCCCCACTGTCTCCACTGCCTCTCATGACCCATCTTTGTTATTAATAATTAAAATGGTGTCTGTCCTTTTTGCTCTCATTAGATGCTGCACGTTGGGTGGGGAGAGCCATGAGCGAAGGTCGAAAAATAGCTATATTAATCTGTTTTATATCTGAAAACATTTGCAAATATGCTTTTAGTCGGCCGTGTGAGAACACACTGTCTAATTCCTTGCTGCCTCTCATGGCCCGTCTTCGTTATTAATCTGACACTTTCCTTCTCCCTGAGTCAACACTTTCTCTGTCCAATATTGCCATGCCTTGCAGCCCGATGAGACGAGTGAAAAACACATAAATGTGCTTTGAATTTTGACAAAGGATGCCATCTCAGACCACTCTCATCCCAAATATTAGGTCTGTCCTTCTTGAATGGAAGAAGAAAAACAGATAACCTTGTCCGTGTGTGAAAACAATATGTGACAGCCATGCTAAATTACAACCTCCATCAGCAGCTTGAGGTATTATTCCATCTTTCTTATCTGGATGAGAAGATGAACTCACTCTGAAGGTACAAGGTTATGCTGTTTGGAATTATGATGCCCCTCTGTTGACCTGGATTCCTTTCATCGCAACAAACCATCATTGATTCTGGACTTAAAATGGACAAACAAATCAGCTTTGTTATGGGTTGCCTTGATTATGTAACGCTATATGTTAGCCTGGCTTCGCTCTCCAGCATGCTGTTGGTCGTGAATGTTGCTGCTCGTCTGTTGACGACCACCCTGTGCTGCACCGCGGTCTCTCAGATCCACCAATCAGCTGCTTCTGACTGTACCAAACACGGCTGAAGCTCAAAGAGGACCATGCTTTTGCGGCCATGGCTATGAGTTGCCAGTTAAAGTTTTTTTTTTTTTCGTTAAGTTTTTAAAGTTCATCTTAAGCACTTCTTCTCTTTTGCCTTTGACAAAGTGTGAGATGTTGTGTTTTTATGCACTTTATTTTGTATTTATTGATTTAGTTTGCTTGCGGTAAACGCTATTTTAATGTACTGGACAGCACTTTGGGTAACTGTGTTTTTTAAATGTGCTCCACAAATAAAGTGGATTGGATTGAAGGTAGATGACGTACTCGGGAGCTCCAGACATGACATAGGGGGAAAAAATCTGTGGCCAAAAAATACTAAATTGCGGTATACATTATAATATTATTAATATCATTCCCATGAATTACACCGAGACTTTCTGAAGCCAAAGACAGTGATTGAGTTTTATTATTTTAGGTTTGAAATTAGTTACAAAATGTTCTCAAAACCCTGGCATTGCAAGGAGTTACAGATATTCACAGATTTGAACCTCGAAACAAAACGTATTTATGTAGAATGATATTATTTGAAGTATAGTTCTTTCAAACCGAGTGGAGTAGTATAGTACTACAGGGGCATTTACAGAAAATTAAATGACACTACAATGTATCTAAGTGAAGTTATTGACAAATGTTGCTAACATATATTCACAAAAATTATGTAAAAGCATAATTTTTCACACAGAGTTGTGTCATATATTATGCAAAGGAAACGTGAGGTGGGTTTATTGGCAGTATGCTTTCTCTAGCTCGTAAGATGAAAATGGGGTTGTAGATTGTTGCCGATATCAATATGATTAAACAATGTTTAAGGGTCAATGACAAATAAAGCTTCTAAAAAGGTATTTTTAAAAAGTATTTTCAAAATAGATGTAATGCATATCTTTGAGTCCAGAACAATGTGTTTGAACATGTCTCATATATTGAAAAAACTATTGTAACTGAACAGTATTTTAATTAAAAATTAAACAAAAAATGTCAGGTGGCACAACCAGCTTTTTATAAATATATATATACATTCCTAATATTTATTTTAAAATTAATTATCCCTTAAGGTGTCTACACTAGATAAACATTATTATTATTATTTTTATCACTGTTTTTTTTTTTTTCACAATAATTTAAGATTGTTGCTCTCTGTAGATCAGGTTTTAAGCATCTTTAACATCCAATTTTACATTTAAAGACAGGAAAATAATCACACAAATACACAAATTCATATATTCAGTATAATAACTACACACATTACATTTAGAAACAATTTGGTCACTTTGACGTATAATTTATTGGTTTAAATTGGTTGCACCACCTGACAACTATTGTACCAACCCACATATAGTTGAAAGTAGTTATTTTTATCAGTATTTGACAGAGTTCTACAAACCTTTTAGCTTAGTCCCAAGGTTCTCTGTGGTTCCTCTGGCTGATGCAACATTCAGTTTACAGCTATTGTCTCTTGACTTCAAAATAAAGTCCAATGTTTATGGTTGCACCACCCTGATATTTAGGAAATGCAAATTGCTGGACAGAAGTTTTGGAGTTATTTTAGCAGCTTTAAAACCATTGATATTAGGGAAAAAACATTATTCAAAAGACTTCAAACATAAAATTATGCCTGAGTATTTTATTTTGAGTTTATCATTATTAAAATAACATTTTTAATAGTTTTCTTAGTCTGCTCACTTGCTCGGACAGCTGCATGATATCTTAGGGGTTTGAGAAGCCAAAACATAAAGATAATATAATTATTTGAAATTACTGAAAAATGTATGAACATGATTACGTTTTATAGAATAAAGTGATAGATGTCATGAAAAGATTAAATTATGTTTTTTTTATATAATGGACTTGGACACAAAAATATGCACGTCATGTCATTGACCCTTAAATGTTATTGATGGCGGAGGCTCGTATCTGTAAATGTAAGGGAAAAACATATTATTTGGTTATCAAGTTATCAGCTCACATACCAAGCAAAAGCCTAAACATCTCAGGACGGTGCCAGCTGCAACTATCAAATTACAAAGGCCTCGGTGCAGCACTGGTACCAGTCATTTACAGAATTTGTCTCTTTTCGCTGTTCCTAACCAGACTGGGGCATAACTCAACTATGCAGTCCTCCCCAAGGTCAGCTCTATGTATTAGCAAAGGAAGGCACCCGCCATCTTGCCCTGATCTCTCTCCCTTCTCCAACATTTTCTCCGAAACCCTTTAAATGTCCTAACTCTGGGACTCACAGGCAGACTGACAGAAGATGCCCAACTGTTAACAGTTCTCCTCAGATATGAGGTGCTTCCGATTATAAAGCTTTTCAATCAGAAAATGTAATTTTTAGAAGAAAATCAGGAAAATCTAACGTGGCCAAACTTCTCAAAAATACTCTCGACCAAACCTTGTTGAATGTGAAAGTAAGTGTGAGCTGAAAACGATAATATAAAAGTAGAACACAATTACGCATGCACATACACTGTATATACATACATGTGCAGGGAACTCAACAGCAGCATAAAAGGTCACCATTGCTTGCACTGCCTTGAGCAATATGTAATGATGTGTCACTGGGATGTCAGGCTCAAAACTGCAGCCAGTGGAAAAGCCTCACCACGGCTGTGCTGTCAGTCTCCCCCATGAAAAGCACAGCTGAGCCTCAACAACACCTGCACTTAACATGAACACACACACTTATGCATTTCACGTAGTGTAGGTTTTCACCGCACAAGACCTAACTCACCTAACTCGTTCTGCTGTGCATACAAACAGCCTCATCGTCAGCCGCCTGTGACTGAACATCACTGTGTTTCCACAGCCCCACAGTGACGCTGACTAACATCAAACCCAGCTTCGCACATTTACTGAGCTGGACGAACTATCTGTGTGCACAGAGCGGGACAACTGTCACCAAAAAGCTGTATCAACAGCAGAGCGATAGGTCATCGCTCCGCTGCCCTGCATTGTAATCCAACATCAACAATAATACTACACTGCTTCGTCTGTGCCTGCCAGCCTAATCCCTGGACCCAGTCCAGATGTAATTTCCTGATTGACCTGAGATATTTTTTCCCATATTATCAGATGTGAAAGCCTGGGATGCACACACACACGCACGTGCACACACACAAGCACGCATGCACGCACACACACGCACACACACTCAGGGGCAGATTTCCAAGCCCAGAAATACAGGAGTCTGGCAAAGACACAATCACTGCACCAGCTGGGATTTTAAACCAGCTTTACTGAAATTACACAAAAAAACCAAAAAACTGAATTAATGTCCAAATGAGCTGGACACAAGTTATTTACCTTTCACAGTGGAATTGTCCAGGATCTGCTTCCAAAACACAGTGCGAGGCACAAATGTAATGGGAAACAATCAAACGGGAGCAGTGAAAATGCTTAATTATCATTTAAGCAAATACAACGAAATAGCGTCATTCAACTATTGTTGAGAAGACAGCTTTTGTTTTTTGTTTAGTTTCAAATTGTGAGGCTAATTTAGACCAGAGTGAGGCTTTAGTTGGCAGTTTTTGGAGAACAATTTTGGAGACAGAAATACGTTCTCGTGCTCAGCAAGAGTTAGATGAAAAGCCTGATATCACTTTTATGTCTGTGCATCTGGAGCCAAACCAACAGTGTGAAAATATGAGATAAAACACCTCACCTGTCTGCAGCGTTCATAAATACACCTTCCAGCTCACCTAACGCCCGGCAATTAACACAATGTGCCATTTTTAATTTAAAAAAAATTGTGTCCATATTATATATTCTCTAAGCTGGTAGCGCCTCCGAAAACCACAAACTGTTGGATTTACACTTGTATAATAGTATAGCTTTTTAACTGAGATGTTAGTAAATCGGTATATTAGAAATTTGCTTGGTTTTATGTTTGCTGATAGGTGTTTTTAGTGCTGCAGGTGCTGCTTTATCTTTACCTTGAAATGCACATTATTATCCAAAAAATATTGTTTTTTCAGGGCTGATACAATACAAATTATTGATAGATAATGAGGCCAATAATTAATATTTAGAACCAATATGCCCTCACAGTAAAATAATGAAAATCTCTGCCTTAACTTTGAATTTTACAGACTTTACAAACACAAAATGTACATTAAATATACATTTACATAAATGTTAAATAAAACAACAAACAATCTGAGTAATGCCTAATAAATCTAACATTAATTACGTCAATATAATAATAATCACGTCAATATAATAACAATCATTAAATACATTTTCACTTTTTTAACAAAAGTGAATGAATAAACAAATAAATAAAATAAAAAACAAAACAAGATAAAACAAAATAGAACAAAACATTTACTATTTATGAAAAAAAAAAAGTGACGGTACACTAGGCAAGTTTTGTGCCTAATAATAAATGATCTTCTTTAATCCTCAAAATGAATGATCAATAGATATTTTTTTTAATTTTTTTTTTTATGTTTCTTTATAGTGTTTTGTTGTGCTGACTTCCATTAATCATACAGCTGTCCTGGCGTTATTATTAATTATTATGAATAATATTATTATCATCATTATTATTATTATTATTATTAATAATAATAATAATAATAATAATAATAATAAGAATAGGAATAAGAATAGGAATAAGAATAAGAATAAGAATATATATGTATATATACATATACATATACATATATATGTAAATATATATATATATATATATATATGTTATTTTTTTTAAATCATTATATCAGCAGGCTATTTGGCGAGCACATATTTTCAGTTAGCTTACACTGTCCCAATAGTGCAAGCCTGTGTCAACCATCATTGTCACTGCTGATAAACTTTAATGCAACCACTCTAAAAGCAGAGGTCATCGTGTTTAGAAGGGCACATTAAAATGTAACTATGAACTCCTTAAAGGTTATATTTCTGTAGCCCGTAACACAAACGAAACAAAACACTTTCTCCCATGTTTCCAGTGAAGCGGAGGATTCCCTCTGTGCTCTGGGAGCGTTTGAACAGGCCTGACAGCCGCTGAGGAACTGAAACAGGCTCCCTGAGGTGCTGACACATTTCTGTCTCATCTTTGATCTGTGAAGTGCTGGACAAAGTATGTGCAAACGTGCACACACACACACACACACAGGTTTGCTTTTTTTAAGGTTTCTGCATTGATTTCCATTCATTTGGACAGCCTCAATAGAGCATTAGTCCTAACCTTAAACCATAACCAGTTAAAGTCTCACCCAAACCAAGTAAAGCCTAACCCTAACCTTAACCTAAGCACAATTCACATCTTCAGCGATGTTAGCCCTGCATCTCTGATGCAAATAATTCAGAAAGGACCCATTTACCTCACCGTTGTTGCGTTGATGGGACACAGAAGCGGGTCAGTTCTTCTGAAGCCGCCACATTGGACCACCATGTTTTTAAAAACAGCCTTGATGATAACGTAAGGTGAAGGATAGTCAGCTGCAACATGGAACTTCACCAAATAATCACTGTACCTTGAATCCCAAAATAAACATTGTAATGTCAATAAACTGTCAATAAACATGGTTACCATTTATTACATTTAGTCTTTTAATAGGATTTTCTGATAGTAATTATAAAACATAATATGTTCAGCCTCATTCTTGATCTGAGGAAATGCTTGTGCACAAACATGGCTCTTGCTTGCATCCTGCTTCTCTCACGCTGGAGAAGCAGGATGAAGGATCAACAAGCGACACTTAAGATCACAGATAAATTAGAGCTACGGCAGCTCTGCCCAGCAAAGAGCTCGCTCTCTGTATTTACTGTGATCACTCGCAAAGACATCTTTTATCACCAAACGGCACCGTGATGCAATTCAGCTCTTTTAATAGCTGCACATCAGCAGCTGCTTACGCCACTTCATCCTAACTACAGCGTTTGAGATGCTCCACGCAAGACACTGGCTCTGAAGTAATTAGGGTTGATAGCGTAAGCAATTTTCCCAGGTAGTGAGATGCTGTACGGACATTGGACACCATTTACTTTTTGATGACTCCTCAGATGTGACATTCAGCTCGTGATTACATCGAGCACACCCTGGCTAAAGGCTAGTGTCGGCTGTTTCTGAAGCAAATTTACAAGCAAGGCTGTGATTTACTAGGTGTAGCAGAAACAAGGTGGGTTGTTCCCATTCCCATTGCCTCGGCAGAGGGATTCCTGAAGCCCAATCCACACTGATCCCAGTAAGTAATCTTGAAATGTCATCCATTTTCAAATTACCCTGAGGAATTGGCCAACGCAGAGAAAGAGGAAGAGGAGGAAGAGAAAGAGCGTCGAGCACAGTCTGCTCAGGGATTAAAAAGCAGCCTCTTTGACAAAACAGTGAAGTCGAAGCATAAACATACAAGAAAATACAAGGGAAAAAAACAACAGAACATCGAGATCAATATACATTTTATCCATTTCTCTCTGTCACATTCTCTCACTCTCATTTCTCTCTGTCTCCCACTTTAGTTTCTACATTTGTTTTCTCTGCCATCCCTATTTTTCCCCTTCTCTTCTGGCTGTAATGGCTGCAGAGTGCCACGGCAAAGCGAGATGGAGGTCAAGGCTTGAAAAGAGGCAGGACGGATGATGGTGTGTGAAACAGCGGAGCTCCACATGTTCTGAAGAGAACATGTGGAGTCAAATATATAATGAGGCTGGCAGCTCCGAGGAGGGGAGGCAGAGAACAGGGGGCATGAAAGAGGGGAGGAGAAACAAGAAAAATGTATGAGAAGAAAGATGAAAAGCAAGAGAGGGAAATGTAGACGATGGGAAAACAGAAAACAAAAGCAGGATATAGGGGGTAAAAGAACAGTTGTTTTTTTCCTTCCTTTCTTTTATTTCCCCCAGTGTCACCCTGATTATATAAGTGCCACGTGCTAAAAATAAAGCCTGCAGTGCAAACTGTGAATGTGAGGCTCCATGTGTGTGTGTGTGTCTCCCCCTCACACACATGCCTGCGCACACACACACACACACACACACACACACTTGCGCATAAACCCCCACAGTCACGCATCTGATGAACACGTCGCCGTTCACAGTGCGTTCACGCAAAAACACATTGATGCATGTGCACATAGCTACAGCCCAGCCATGGCGAGCCGGGAGACGGGGCAAAGAAGGATCTCTCTGGTTGCCATGGTGACACAGCCTCCTTCAGATGGAGAGGAGAAGCGGTACGACTTCCTGGAGGGACAGAGCAGAGGCGCTCCCACAACCGTGCATCACATCATCCTGCCTCACTTGTCATCCTTTCTCTCCTCTTTTGTTCCATCCTCTTATACTAATTTCCTCCTCAAGCCCTCGCCAACATTTCATTTGTCTTATTTTGCTTTGTATGTGTTTGTTTCACAGCCTCCCGCTCCCCTTTGCTTATTCATACAGTAAAACCCATCCATCAGCTCTCTGGAGAAGCCTCACTGGCTCCAGGCTTGGTGCCACAGGTCTGAGACTGCATCGCTGCCACCAGAAGATGGAGGACGAGGAGGCCACTCATCATCCCCAGCCACTCTGCCATCAGTAATCTCCTCATGTGCTGCTTGTGATGTGCACCCCTCCATCTATCTCTATAAGCACCTGGCAGGCAGAAGACGAGGGCCGCTTAGAGCCAGTTTCATCTGTTTTAGCAGCTGAGGACCACACCATATCAACTTCCATCAGGACGATAACGGGAGGGGGAGAGTAGAGGGCGTACTGTTACTGGAAACATGTGATCTATACTGCTGCTGACATTTGGAGCTGTACACGGTGCAGGAGCAACGACCCAAAAATGGAGTTAATGGTCTCAGTCATGGTCCCATTTAAAAGAAAATGAACAATAAAGACGACACATGAGTAGACACCAGCGTGACTGACAGCTGGTGTCGTCCAGTCATCACACTGGTAAACATCATACATTTTGAGGTTTCACAGTGAGATTTTGTTCTGCAACCCTAAGATTACGTCTATTTTTATGTTTAAACATTACTGTGTGTGCTTTCTAGGGCTGTAATCGACCAAAGAAACTCTTGGTCGACTAAAGCCCTGAAATTTCGACCAAAAATCAACGAATCGGCGGGGGGTACTTTGCGGGTGCGGCTCTTTTCAAAATAAAAGAGCCGCACCCGCAAAGTACCCCCGTACAGAGTACCTGTGCGGCTTCGGCTCTTAATTTGAAAAGACCAGCAGCCACGGCTGGAGTTCAACAGAGTCTGACGGCTCTGACAACGTTTTGCATTACGTTCATCTGCGCAATATCATAGCCCGTGATATCCGATAACCTTAGCTTAGCGTTTTTAAATGATATGTCATGTTTGTAGTAGAGATGTGAAAAGCAAACTGTTGCTTGCAAAGTTTGCATTCCACTTTTTTACTTTTTTAAAATGCTGCCACACTGATGATGTCTTTGACATGGATGTGACAGGAGGACTGACTGTGGCCTAACATGAAAAGCTCAAAATTCACGTCTAATTGATGGCAATGCTAATCTGTCTGTCGCTCATGAGCCACGGAACAACCCACTGGGCTGGACTAAACCAAAGTAGTGGGAAACAAGGGGGGTGTTCTCTGAAGACAGGCTGTTACCTGTGAAGCACGGGTGCTGTAAAACACCCCTATTAGCATGCGGTACTTTCCTCCTAATGAAATTCACCATAAAAAAAAAAAAAAATTTAGTCGACCAATCACAATTTTGGTCGAGCCAGAGCGTGTCGACCAATTAGTCGACCAGTCGACTTGGACTTTACAGCCCTAGTGCTTTCACAAAACAAAGGTGACACAGTAGACCTCACACTCTCCAATATTTACACATACACATGCACTTTTTAGAGGAGTTTTTTTTCCCTAGCAACATCCGCTGTGCTGCAAGAGGTGCACCAATGAACTGAACTTAAATAAAAAAGCCTAAATATATAAGTGTAGGAAGCAAAACCTGCACATGAATGTGGTGGGGAGTCTTAAAAATAAGTAAAAGCTGTTTATCTCAGTTCTCAGACCACGTTGATTTAATTCGGAAATCAACACATTCAAAGGATAAGCGTGCTTTTGTTTCTGTGCAATTGATGAAAAATAAAAGCTTCTGGGCATCAATATAGTGCATTTCAAAAATACCAGCCTGAAATACAGATTTTGCTCTTTAATTATTAAATGACTATTCCACAGAAAATCAGTGTCTTAAAAGTTTTTTTTCAGCTACAACAATGAAAGTGAACAATGTCGAACTGTAGATCAGTTAAAGAGGAAATATTATGCAAAATCGACTTTTCCAAATGCTAACTGCTGTTAGCTGCCGGAGCCTCAATGACGCTGATGTAGTTTCATGTGTCTCATTTGCATTTAAAGAGACAGGCACTCAAAACAGAGCGTTGTGAACAGGGCTGTTTTTGGCAGAGTGATTGAACTGCTGTGGTGTTTCATCCTTAAGGTATTTTGACCAAAGCGTATCACATGGTCATTAGGACGGGAGCGTGCCTGTTCCCACAGCTCTATGTTCCCACATTTCTGAGACTTTTTTCCCCCACAATTCCCACATTTCTACCCCTGCCTTTAGTTCGCCACTCATTCCCGCGGCCGGCCATTTGAAGGAGTGAACTAACTTCCAAACTCTCTTGAACTCAAATCTGCTACTCCAACATGGGGTTTCTGTGGACTGACAAACCCTCATACCGAATTTAAATTCACCTCCATGAGTGCAATTGAGACACAGCACACATTTAACCTGTAAATGTTATACCTGTACAACAAGCAGTGAAATGTACTCCTGACTTCACTCCAAGGGCCCGATTTACTAAGATCCCAATAGAGAGTGTTAAATTGCGTGCGGAAGCCTAAAGACTGCGCCTGCTGCTGGTTTGCATTTTGCGGGTGACCTACTTAGATTTCCGCCACAATTGACTACAGGCGCAGAAGTGGTTAAGACCTATTTAAATCACGATTTGCGCTATTCAAGGGTTGTCCACATGGAGAAAGAGCAGACTCAACGGAAGCGCAAAAAGGAAATTTGAAGCCACTGAACAGAAAGTACAGCTGACGTTCTGCGATGAGATCCTGCGTCGGTGTGACGGACAGCTCCATCATTACCTGACGTATCAAACAAAGAAAACTATGGACTATGGATGTTTCCCGTAAAAAAAAAAAAGTGCAGCTCTCCTCCTGACTCACATGCAGCTCACTGACAGCTGCCAGGGAGCGCTCTGCTGTTTCTCTCAAGATTACACATAGTTATATAAATAATAACACATTTAATAAAACAAATCTAATAATAATGAATAAATAAAGCAGATCATCACAACGCCAACCGCGGCTGCTTTTTAGTCCCAGTCCGTCCCTGGTTTCATCTGTGTTAATTCAGTCAGGCCGAGTTTCCATTACGCGTGCCAACAGCCTTTGATCTGACGGGACAATCGATATAGATATAAATCTATGTGATGATTCAGATAGTTACATTAAAGTGTGATTGTTGTGATTATTTATTGCATTTAAATGTGCCTGGAACTGTGGAAACCTGCCTACGAGGTTTTGGTGACGTTTGCGCACAGTGCACCGCTCAGCCAAACGACCACTACGCCGCCTGCGCTTCGCCGTGCACATCAGAGTGGACCAGGTTGGAGCTGGACGGGGAACAAAACGGGGAACATATTTTTTTATAAAAAAAAAAACTATTCCTTGAACCACAAACTGCAGACCAAGGTAAGCCCATACCAAACAAACATGCATTCCTCCTCTGGATATCTCAGATATACCAAATAAGAAATTAATGTGCGTTGAACGCGTAGTTGAACATGCTCTGGAAAAACGTAATGTTCTGGTTTACAAAAAGTATTTTTGTTAATGGATTTCTCAGAGGATTGTGCTTCAGCGTAGCTGTAGCCATTTGTGTGCATGGCTGTGCCAGTTAAGACCTGCCTTTCAAACTTGCTAATGATAGACACAAAAATAAGCAACGCAATCGGATTCAGGTTTGATAAATCACTTGCTTGCGCATGCTAGATAACATATTTACATTTAGCACACGCAAAATTGCATGTAAACGCCCCACATTGCATATGCATTAAGGCAAGTCCGCTAAATGGATTGCGAGAGCTATTTAGCCCGTCTGAGAGACGCAATCCTCATTGCGCCCTGTTAGTAGATCAGCATCAACGCAAATTTGCATGTGCAATCCAGTTTGTGCACATTTTTTGCACACCCAAAGCTTTAGTAAATCAGGCCTCAAGACTGCGCTGACACTCAATTTAAGAAACGTGAGACCATAGGGTTTAATTTTGAGAAAAATCTTAGAAATTAGACAAATCATGGGAACATAGGGCTGACCCCATTAGGGCACCAGGGAACTAGGCTAACTTGTTGAATAGGGTATAATATGAGTCGTTTTAAAATCCTGAAAACATGCATTAATCTCCAATATTTAGCAAGGAAATGTCTAAAATCTCAATATTTAACAGAGGAGTCTGGAGTGTTTAGTGACGGCACTGCTGTAAGCCTGGGATCATGAGCAGAGTCGTATTGCAGCTGTCTGTGCGCCGGTCATGCAGGAAGTACTGAACTAATCTTTTTAATGAACTGATTCTAATGATTCAGTGCACTGAAAATAACTGCTTTGCCCGTCACTAGTTTGCACTAGTTAGTGTTGGGAATGTATCTATGTTCCCCAAGTCCTATGTTCCCTGCTTTGTATGTGACCGGGGAACATAGGACCCTTTCTCTAAAAAAGGGTTCCATGTTCCCCACTGTTCACCCAAAAGGACCCGGGGAACATAGCACCCTACCCCTTACCCTAACACTTAACCTTACCCTAACCCTAACCCTTTACTCTGGAGCTCCACACCCAGGCTTCCACAAAGTGGGGCACATAGGACCCTTTTTTTAAAAAAAGGTCCGATGCTCCCCGATCGGGGAACATAGGATCCCGGGAAGATGGGACCCGGGGAACATAGGTACGACCCCGTTAGGGTTTACCTCTATCTAGTGTGACCTCACCCATGTTTATGGGTTCAGTAATTACTGAATCCATGTTTTCCATTACTACAAATTACTAATTAAAACAACGTGCCTGATACCAAACTGAGTTTACTGTACATGATAAAAGGTCATTATTATGACAAAAAAATATATTGCCCACCTCTGCTTTAAGGTGGATGCCAGTGGTAGGTGATTTTCTTTGGAAGGGAAAAACTGATCTCTAAGAACCACTTTAGCAACCTCTTTAACTGCTGTGAAGCTAAACTGGCTCTAGCTTTTATAAAGTGTGAAAGAGTTAAATATAAACTTTTAAGAGATGTCTCTTGAGGTTACAGACAGTGAGTATTTAGGATTCCTTTCCAAATGATTTCTTAAAAGCATGAAATGAAGTTAATAGGTTGTTAGCTAACATTGCTAACAGGGTGACATAATCAGATTAAGTCTGACAACGTGTCAGTGGCTCTCAGGTCCATGACAACATAAATTATGTCAAAAACTATTCCCTCTTAAGAACATGATTTGACTTTCGCCGCCATTGTTGCCCAAGACCTCCTGACCCTCGGGCTGCACATGACATTTGAAAGCAGAACATCACTGTCTACTGTTATAAATCGTGATCTATATGAAGGCTTTTTTAAAAACAAAAAAAACATCATCAACCACCAAAACACCATTGCTCACCGCTCACTCACTGCTGGAGACCTCATAACATAACATGATATTGGTGGTGTATAATGTATCCTTGGGGGATATGATGGAGCCTGGGCATGAATCCAGGCTCAGAAGTCACCCACATTTGGTCACGAGGCACCTTTGGACGGCACATAACTTTATAGCTTCTGAGGCAGTGACTCCTTTCTCTACATTTGTGGAATGTGCAAAGTCTACACCTTCAGTGTGTGTTTTTATATTAATGTTTTGCATTAACACAACATTAGTACCATCCAAAATGATTAATAATCACTTTTACAATATTCGACTAAACAACTTCATTTTCAATTTATCTTACAACTAAACGTTTTCCCCATTATTTGATTCATATACTGTAACTCAGGCTGCACCTGGTGATAATTTTGGTCATCATCTACCATGTCACCACAGTTAGTCCGCTATTGACAATATGATGTGACAAGCTTTGCTGTATTAGCACCTCTCCGATGTTAGTTTAGCTGGTTAGGACAGCATCACTTACAGCTACAGTTCTGAGCCAGAGGCTGGAGAGGTAACTGGGCATTTACTAAAATCAATGCTAGTACTAATGTGAACAATTTATTTCACTGGTTTATATTCAGAAAATCCCATTCATGTCATGTAAACATTTCCCCCAAATCTAGCCAGTCTTTGCTAACTAACGTACCTGGATAGTGTGATTCATAGTCCGATTACTCGGACATGGTTCTGTGAATGCACCAAAATGTCCTCCCTTGTCTTTGACATGGAAGTAGAAAGTGAGAACTTAAAAACTGCAGTACTGTACCGATGAAGAGACTTATCCATCTCACTGTTTGTTTTTCTGTGATGAAACCAGGTCACTAGGAAACTGATTCAATATACACTAGCTTATAGAGTGATACAGTGCCACCTACGGAAGCAGATCCACAACTAATAAATCAATGTTCTCCTCCGCATTGTAAACTTGGACTCAGCAAGTTGTCCAATGACCTGTCTTAGTTTTGCGCATATAGACGTACTGGGTGTTTAATATGTTCTTCATTAGTGCAGTCCTGACAGCCATTGCCTATGACAGCCAAGTGATACTGCCCCCTGCACATCCTGTAAAGCACCACAGCTTGAAATGAGCATTTAAGTGGTTTAATTTATGAAATAATAACTCAATGAATGGACACTATTTCCACCCTGACACTCGAACATGATTAATAACGTTGTTTATGTCAGCCCATTATTGCCTTATAGCAGAGATGCAGCTTGTACAATACAGCTGCAAACATGTAGCTCGCCTTGCAAATTCCCTGATACTCTCTTGTTACCAATAAAACCCTAGGTGGCATCCCAAAGATGTTCTCACATAGCCAGCCATCTACACGTTTTACTACACATCCCAAAGTGTCTCTCACAGTCAGTAAAATGCTGCCATGGCAGTAAGCACAAACATAGATACTTGCAGGCCATCTATGTACTTGCGCCATGCAACGCCTCATCTCCTTCTACGTCTGTTAGCATTACAAAGCTATTCATTCAGACTTTTACACAGCCTGTGAACAAACGCAGACAGCCAGTTATGCATACGTTGACATGGTTTGGCTGATGTTATGAGAGCCCGACAAAAAGAAAGAAAGAAGGAAAATCTTAGAAAGCTTAGTATTTTCTTCACAGACGGTCTAAAAATACCTGATTTGGCATGGAAGCTTCAAGCTGAGGAGGATGCTTGTAGCCCAGCAGCAGGTCCTATTTTTCTCATCTCTACATCTCTGTGTGCTTCTATCACATCACATATTTGCCTTTCTCTCTCCCTGTGTTTCCCCACTATGTCACACTTGCCTGTCTCTGAACCAAATCAAGAGGACAGAGTCTCATGAGCTACCCCTCATCGCTCCCCTTCCTCGTTTTTACAAGCTTTCCAATTATAACCACGTTCAAAGACCGGACTCTCGCACACAGAGCACTTTTTATACACGTTCAGTATTAACTCCCACTCTTAGATGTTTGTTTTATTCTTCACTTTTACGGCGAGAGAGTGTGGGTGTTCAGAGAAAAGAAAATGAAGAAAAGAAATTCTGCATTATTCCATTTTCATGCAGGCATTTTCACAACAAGATGAGGAGGGAATAAACCGCACGTATCACGTCTTTGAAAAATGTGTCAGAAATAATGAAGGCGACTCCCTTGAATGATCACAAATGAATAAGTGCCGGTTGCATTTGCTAATTAAGAGACACAAGAGAAATGATGCTAGAATTAATGTGTTGAATTAATTGGAATCAATGATTACTTTCATTATTGATTAATCCATCAGTTTGTTTTTTTCAGTTGACCAAGTACTTTTTTGCTGTGTAAAATAGAAACACTTATCCTCACACCTACAATTTCTAAATTTAAGTTTAAATGGACATAGACTATCGGGATTAGTCAGTGAAAGCAACAACAAAAAAGTAAAGAAACAAACTGTAATTCTGTGTCTCAAATATATCACTGTTTTCTGTTGCGACACATAGGCCTGTCGCGATATTCAATAAATCAATTAATCGCACGATAATTAAAATTAGCTCGATCATTTTTCAGGCCGCGATAAATGCTATTTGCATGCTTTTTTTTTTTCCCCGTCTCTCTCTCTCCCTCTCTCTCTCTCGGGTCCTAAAGTGTGTGAAATTTGATGTAGTATGCATGCCAGGTGGCTAGGTGGCGCTGTGAAGCACTGCCATACAACAACACCAGGAGCGCGCGCATGCGCTGAAACTTCCTTCTACTTCTCTCTAGTAGCGCCGAGTAGCCCACAGTCAAAAACCAAAACATTGACTCGGCGTAATTGCTGAAATGACTCTTGGATAGGTATCAGAGCAGCTAAGGCAACTTGAATTGTGGATTCTAATCCACATGTTTGTTGTTGTTTGTCTGTACTGCACATGAATCTGACGTCAGCGTACAGGAGGATAGCCAGCATGACGACGCTGAAGTTGCAACTTCATTTTTTTGCGTTTTTAAGCCCCAAAAACGCAGTCGTGGTCTAAACGAAAGGCACATCTGATAACATATTGTGTCGGTTTCACCCGGGAGCGTTGCCGTGTAAAGCCAGAGTAACGATGAGTGAACCCTCATGTCAGTCACTTGTCAGTCCCATGGTGTGTGTGGAGGTGGAACTCCTGGCGTAGCCTACCACAGCAGAGTGCAGCTTACCCATTTTATTTATTGCTTTTGCTTGTTTGTTAATTTATTGTGTTCTAGTGTTAAATATTCTTTAAAAATAAAAGTTTATTTCTCTTTGAAAAGGTGTACCTGCATTATTATACCATTATCATTGTATTAGATGAAAATTATCTCAGAACAACAATATTATCGATTATCGCAATAATTTCGGAGACAATTTATCGTCCAGCAAAATTTGTTATCATGACAGGCCTAGCGACACATGCTTTCTTGTCATGGATGTGAACGCATCATGCAGTTAATCACGCCTGCAGCTGAGTTACATGACTATTACTTCTTAAGGTGAGAGTTAATGAAAAAAATAAATGTGTTAGTTGAACATGAAATATCTGCAACTACGGCATTGCTTTAATTAATTGGATTTTAAAGCTCACATAGAGTGTTCCTGTTGCACATAATGTTAGTTATGGAGGTCTACTTACATGCATTAACTTGTTTTTATGGTCAAAAACATCCTAGTTGCTGTAAACGAGCTGATAGAAATCCATCTTTTCTGACACTCTCCTGAGCCGCGATATTTCAGACTGAACTCTCACACCCAGAAGACAGAGTGTGTTGTGATTGGCCAGCCAGCGTAGAGCCTTCCCAACTGTCTTGTTATTGGCCAATACTCGGAAGTGACATAATCACCACACCCACTCTCAGAAGCGCAGCTCCCCCCTCTGGAACGGTGGATGCACTGCTACTCATTATCAAAACATTGTTTTAACAATTACACAATTACAATAAAACACAGCGTTCTCACTGAACTGTTTGTTTTGAACCTTCAGGGCTTCGTAAACAAGGTAATGACGCAGATACACACTAAAAAACAGCATTAATTGTAACCTCCGGTCTATTTTATATCACTGTAAACTGGTCTGATTATTTTTTGGTTCTGTGCCATATAAAAATAACAAATTGGGCTCATGAAACTGTGATGGATACGTTTTCTCCGTTTTAACTTTGACAGACATAAAACAAAGGGGTCTTTTGTGCAAACTGGAGAAACACGGGTGGAAATAATCAAATCAATAATGGCTGCGTTCCATTTAGCTCCCTGGAATTTTTTCTCTTCATCTAGTTTCAGGGTGCATGCTAGTTCACATTGTCATAAACTGAACAAGGCCATTGTGAAAGGTGATCAGTTACACAGTGTGGTTTTAATTCTAAAACAAAATGGCTGCTTTGCAAAGGGCAGATAAAACAGTTAATAGAGAACATACCTGTGTGATTGACAACAAAAAACAATCACTATTTGGAATTTGAGAAACAGTTTTAGTCAACATAAATTGTGAGCCAAGTGTATTTGCCAAATCTAAAAGCAAAGTGCTTCCTCTGAACACTTCAGCTTATTCTCATACATCTCCTGCCGGAGATGAATCTGTGACATTTCAAAAATAACTTGTATTTTCAGTTCACTGCAAAGATTAAAACATACCATCACTTTTGGCGCAGTCAACGAGATTCATCAGCCTGAGCATTCTTGGGGTGGCAAACACCTGCACTAATCCAGGTCTGAATGATGTCCTCCATCCATTATGCAATGATTAAATCATTACCCCTCAACCCCCGGACTCCCAGTCGCATCACTGTTATGAGCCAGACATTCATCAAGGCCTTGCTGCTGCTTTCTTGGTGATGAGGCAAGAACTGGGAGACAGAAGACAGTGAGGAACAGCCCTGCCACACAGACAAGCAGCCACAGTGAGTATGAAATGATGATCGACCCAGTGACCAGTCGGGTCACCGGTCACACAATCACGCACACACACTGGCCATGCAGCTGTGGTGGCTTGAAAAGAGGCTCTGATATGAAAACTGATATACAGCTACCACACAGGGTACATTAAAAGATAATTCTCTAAGCCATGGTTCTCAAACTGAGCTTCCTTTGGTATTTGGAGGATAATCAGAAATACTACTTGACTGTATATGCCAGGGTATGGGATGGGAGTGGAGCAGAGGAATTTTGACCACAGTGTGTCACGAGGCGTCAGTTATGTTAGTGTTTTTTGTTTGTGTAGTCTGTTAGTTGGCTTAGAGTCACGTTAAGTTCATGTCACCTTTTAGGTATTGGGTTTAATTTTCACTTCGCCTTTTATTTTGGTAATGTTCATGTCTTCCTGTTACGTTGTCACCTTGTGGTGATCCTTTAGTAATCACTCACACCTGCCCTTAATTCTCTCTTCCCTATACAGCAGGGATGATCAACTAAAATTCTAATAGGTCCACTTTGAGAAAATTTCCTCAAGCAAAGGTCCGGAACATCATAATGTCTAACTTGCGTTATTATTTAGTAGTAGGATATATACTGAAATAGCCTTTATAATAACAATAATAAAGTAGTAATACAGCATTATAGGTGCCATGTGCATGTTAAATCAGACTGTGGGCTAACATTAGACAGTCTGTGCTCCAGAAATTCCATCCAAACTCTTTATCTCAAATCTCGGTGCTTAGTTATTCTCTTAAAAATCTCCTGCAGCTCAAATTAACAGCAGGAAGCAGTTTTTCAAAGAGCTAACATTAAGGAAATGATTAGCCTCCGGTGGTAATATCTGCTTGTGACAGCTGTCATTTCAGCCCACAGAATCAGTTTACTCTGCCTAAAACTACAAAATAAGCACTATTTTTATGTCATGTAAACATTGTGCTGAGCAGAAACCTCGTAGCAAAGAGGGGCAAGCGTTAAAGGTGCAGAGCATAAGTGTTGGTGATTTTTGTTGTCAATGTTGATATTCAGTGAGTTTAATTGTCTTCATGAACAAAGTTAAACCAATCACTTCCTGTTTGCGGAAATGTCACTAGGGGAATTTAAAGACCGCTTTACGGAGAAACAAAGAGTTTTGTGAAACTGATATTATAATTGATTGACTTTAACATACTTTTGTTTCATAAAAGTATGAACTAGACATTGTGTGTGTAGTGGGAGAAAATAAGTACCAGTTCTCCCCTTATCTGTATGAGGCGTGTATTGTATGTATTACTAAATCATAAATACTGAATTATGAAATATTTGAATCAATAAAAGATACCATAAGATGTGAGTGATGCTCACAAAATCTATTTATCTAAATATTTGATATATATATAATTGTGTATATGTAATTTCTGCCAACTTCTACATCTACATTCCGATTTTCATCACACATGTCCAAAACAAAGTCCATTTTATTTGGTGTCCTGTTATTATACACAAATGTGGCAAAAAGTCAGTGAATATAAATAAACATAACTGAAAAAAATGGAAACACTTCCGATGGATATTATTTTAACGGGTAACCATCACGTAGTGCACCCTGGCAAATTATTATTCTGGGCCATAACAATGAATTGGATAGATAAACAGAATACCGGCATGTCGTAAGAAGTGCTGGTGCTCAAAATGCCCTACTTCTGGCATTGGAATGGTAAAGTTTGGGGTGGAGGCAAATAATAATAATGAAAAAAACTACAAATCTACAATGCAAGGTGTGTAAGAAACACTGATCTTTCAGTTAGATGTAAATAATTAATCATTTAAAGTTAACGGTTTGCTCCTCCAGTGATTTTTAAACATCAGTGGTAAGGCCCTCTTTTTCTTCGACAACACTTTGGGATGAAACCTTTCAGCTGTTGCAGCGTGGTGCCACTCTCATCCTGCCTCTGACAGCAATTAAAGCACACCATCTCACTGAGGCTCCAGTTCAATGGCGGCTTTTCCACAAGGCACTGCTTTGAAACTGTCACTTCTCTGTGTGTGCGTGTGGTGTGCCTGTCTGTCTGTGGGTAACTGACAAAGAAGAAAAAAAACCTAAAGGACATTAAAGTGAGCAGGAAGAGACGTTAGACATAGAGAGGAGATGAAGGACAGACAGCGAGTCTAGCCAAAAAGAGGAAAAGAAAGATCTTGGATGGAAACGGCAGTGGCTATTTGGCCAGATGAGAACCACATGAAAATGGAATCTGTGCTCTGCCAAAGGTGAATCCCTATTCATGGGCCACAATTATCGTTACATTATTCAGCTGCAGTTAAACCAGACTTTTATCTATTACTCATATAGGCAAAATAGCTATATCAGAGTACCTGTTAAATATCAGAATCTCCTCAGGAGCCAAGGACAAACTCGTGTGATTGTGTGTGAAACACACTGGTAAACAACAGGGTGTGCATGAGTGTGTGGGTGTGTGGAGGGTTGTATTAGTGCTGTTGTGACGCAAATCTGTCTCTCACCTGCTGCTGGAGGGAGAAAATCTTCAGCTTCTTATGAAATCTAATTCCCAGCGAACAATCCCTCATCAATCTATATCTCCCCCAAGTCAGAGCTGGCCTTCCTTCCCCTTCGGGCACCACATTTGTTCTCTCCCCCTTTTGCTTCGCCCATTCCTGTATTAATCAGTTGGCAACAAAAATTCTATAACCCCCCTCCTCCCCCCTTTCTTGTTGACATTCTGATGAAATGGATGACAGGCAGCAGATTCCCATTAGCTGGGGCTGCCATGCAAGGCACTACTTCCTACCATGTTTCACCCATCAACATAGGACACCGCCACTTTAGCCTCAGCCTCCTCTGCCCTCAAAAACCACATTTTCATCCACAGATTTTTTCTCTTCATCTTTAATCAGGGTTGACTGAGAAACTTCAAAACATCACAAGACTTTAAAAAAGTTGGCACTGCCTCTATCTTGTCCACGACGCACAAATGAGATACTTGATCAGTACAGCATAATATCTGGTTATATTGACAAATCCACTCAAGTAATTTCTCAATGAACAGTTTCATAAAGAGTGGCAAAAGGAATTGGAGTCATTTTGAGGATGTTAAAACATCAAAGGACAGATTTTCATGAGCGCAAAGATGAAAAAAAGCAACTCAGGCTCCAAAATGAGCAGTTTTTAAATATCCCAGAGGACTGATGCAGAGCAATGAAAGCAGGAAGACGTGAACAATGAAGGAGAAAGAGAAAATGCCGTCCCGTCCCATCAGCGTTAAGTGGAAGAATAAAGTGAGGGATGCCTGCAGTTGTGATCACTTTGAAGTTGACCGAAATTGCAGATTATAATCTTTGGTGATTAAAAAGGAAAATAACGGCAAACTTTTCTTTGATTCAAATCTAAACAGAAGCGCAGAACTGCAACTCGGGTAGAAAGAAATGTAATCATTACGAGTCAGTTTTCACATCATAACAAAATATTTCTCTAATTATCACGCCGTTTTTCTCATTACAACACAATATTTTTGTCAATATCACTTTACCAAGCAACGTACAATTAGAAAAGTCTGTTAAAAAGCCACAAAATTCACATCTTTAATTTATCATGAAGTGAGTCACTTTGTCGCTCCTCAGTTTGGCAAAGCATTCTGGGAAAATCAATCAAGGTGCCAAGTAAAAAGTGAGTTTTAAGTAAAAAGTGAGCTTGTAATGAGATACAGATCACATTATAAGGAGAATGTAATGTATCTAATAATAAGGAGAAAATGGCTCTGAATTTCCAGGATATAAAAATGCACACAGCTTGTTTCCTTTTAGATGTTTGTGCTTCTCAAATAAAGTGATACTACACTAAATATCTACCATTTATACTATCTAGCATGCTTAAAAGACAGTTTTTTAGACACCTTTCGTTTACAGCTTTTCTCAGATCAGAATGACAATTCTCATAACTTCAACTTCAACTTCCACAACATTTAGTCATTTGTTCACATCATAGTAGCAATGTCTCCTTCCTCTGAACAAAATGCAAATGCTTTTGGACATGTATCAGTTGCTTTCATACAAATGTTTGCTGTTTTATAACATTATCATTTGCTTATGTCATGTCAGTCAAAATGAACTATACTTATGGATGCTGAATAGTCGTTGCTAACAAAATTAATAGTCTTTATTTCATTGCTTGAGTCATTACATACAACATTGTTGAACGAGTTATCAAATTCTATCAAAACAAATGTTATACCTTTCTTTCTTTCATTTTTTCCTGGAAATGTCTCCTAAATTGAACAGTTGCTCTCAGGAGAACTCCAGCTTTAACCAATGAGTAGGTCATTATTAACATTTGCACAGCAGTCAGTGCATTTCTCAAAACAATTAGTGCAAACTGCACAACCTAGTGGATAACCTGCAAAAGCATGTCACTTACTCAAAATGGATAGTCCATTCCTCAAAAGCAAGTTTTCATGTCAATGAAACTGCCAGTGTCATCAAAATGAGAAGTCTTGACACCATCGTTTATGAACAAGATAGTCAAATGGCTTCGTCATGTTTTCATTATGATTATGTTTATTCTCTCAGTGTTTTCCAATGCAACAAAATGCCATTGTGAGGCTGTGATTGACAACATGGTCCACAACTGTAGCTCTAATTTCATTAGGAATCTGCCTATGTATTTGGTCTCTTCTCCCTCTTCCTCTGTTTTGTCCTCTTCCCCTTCCTCCTCACATCTTCAACCCTCTTCCACGATGCTGAACTTCCATTTCTGTGTCACAGAATTGTAGTAATGGTACACACTATGTCCTGCTTGGTTCATATATGCTTGCCAAGTGAGGGATTCATCCCTGAGTGACTGTGAACAAGTGGCTTGTCATTGGTTACAACTAATACTTCACACATCTACACATGCAGTTCACCTGAGAGCAATTGTTAAATTTAGGAGACATTTCCAAGGTCTAAAATTTGCTTGAGAGAATTTGATAACTAGTTCAACAGTTTTGTATGTAATGACTCAAGCAATGCAGTGAAGACTATTAGTTTTATTGGGAACGACTATTGACGATGAAATGTCATTTAGTCACTTTGAAATAACTAAATGTTGTGGAGGTTGAACTAATGAGAATTTTCATTCTGATCTGAGAAAAGCACCAAAGCGACAGAAAAAAAACTGTAACTCATGACAGTGAAGACAAAACAGAATTAAGTAATTTCACCCAATTCACACAATCCACACAACTTATTTTCTCCTTGAACAAGCTGTTAAATGTGTCACCTTCCAAGTTGTGGGAATGATTAAATGTCTCAGACTTCATTTACAAACGTTATCTTCTACTCCAATCTTATATGGAACATTTGAAATC
The DNA here is from genome assembly GCF_963457635.1 of Microchirus variegatus. Taxonomy (NCBI): domain Eukaryota; kingdom Metazoa; phylum Chordata; class Actinopteri; order Pleuronectiformes; family Soleidae; genus Microchirus; species Microchirus variegatus. Next base: position 11,598,219 of record NC_139804.1, on the reverse strand, counting down.
AGAATGTAACTCAATGTGTGGAAACAAAAATGCAGCGTTGTTATTATGAGGTTACCCGAGTGAGTTCAGGAGGTAGATCACCATCCTTCACTTTGTTTGATCATTTTATAAACTAGTGCAGTGTTGCTGCAAAAATAGTTTTTGCACAGGCAATCTGCCTCAGCTGGACAGTGCCTTTCCTGACGTGCACTGTTACATAATAATCACCCACACATCTTGCACTCGCCTTAACTTTTTATCCGGGGATACCTGTGGATGCTTATCCTCTGAGGTAGCCTACAGTGCCGTGTGAGTGAAAGGGGGAGTGGCTATGGTAGAGCGGCGAAAGCCAATGCGTGCTATATTTAAAGGGGACATGTTATGCAAAATCTTTTTTTTAAGTAATTTAAATATATTCAATAAATTTTGGACTCTGGAGGTCCTATCAGTCGGCAAAGTGTGAAAAAAGATTGCGCGATAATCTTGAACGGACGCGAGTTCGCAAGATCCTGCGATAGACTGTGTGTTTAAGGGAAACAACAACAACACAGCTTCTTTCATTCTCCGACGTGGAAGAACTGTTGCTCTAGTGTCATAAATTATATGTTATGTTTCTCCACTTCAACAATCAGTCTCCCATCGTACATTATGACTCTCCGAGACACTCTGATTAATTGACTGTTGACCTGGCAACACCGGTCACGACTTAATGTTGATGTGAAGTTGTGACAGGTTATATGACCTGCATATTGTGTTTAATTTTGAAAGAGGGGCGGAAATGTTTTACTCTGATTCTGTGTCGCTTTTCCTGTCTGGTGCAAACTGCTCTGTTGAAATTTACGAGGTTCAGCAGCGGCAGCGGCAAAAATAGAACTGCTACCTAACGATAGCGATGTGGCGCGGCGAGCTGCTTCTGGGACTCTGCTGAGACGCACCAAAGCGCGCCCAGTGGAAATGCTCTCATTGATTAGAATGGAAGCAATTTGCAATGGCGACTGCGCCGCTGACGTTCCGCGGCTGTAACGCGTCCAGTGGAAATCCGGGGTCAGTCTAAGAACAAGAGATGAACCATCGGTTTGAGAGATATGTGAATAACACACACATGCACACGCACGCACATGCACGCACGCACACACACACGCACAGATGCATTTATAGATAGATAAACTAGAGAACCACTGAGGGTAAAAACCTCCACCAAGGCCACTCAGTTTCTGTATCAGCATCACCACCCAAATAACCGCTTCTGTGTAAAATGATTGCTTTAAAGCTGCAGTGTGTAATTTCTAAATATAAATAATAGCTGTTAACACTCAAACCATTGTAAGATGATATCACACAATGTTGATTAAGTCTATAAGCTTTCAATGACTCTGACTATCTGTGCTCCTCAATATAGTGGTTCAACAATCAACAAACTGCCGGCTACTGATTGGTTGGAGACTGGAAGACAATCAAACCGAAAGATGCTGATCTTAAGATCAATTAAAAAGACTTGAAAATCAATGAACCTCCACCTTTAGCAAGGACATTTCTAAAATCTCAATATTTAACAGAGGAGTCTGGTGTATTTAGCGACAGCACTGCTGAAAGCTGGCAATCGTGAGCCGAATCACATCCTGTTCAGCCGTATTTCAGTTCAGTGACTGCACCAGACAGAGTCTGTGCAGGAAGCACTGAACTAATCTTTTTAATTAACTGATTCTAATGATTCAGTACACCGAAAAGTCACGTATAAAACAACGTCGTGGCAGTTTCCTGCAGCTGGGACATGACAACCGCGTTGAGGATCGTGGAAAAATGGCGTGACTGATACCATTCCAAGTAGGATGCTAGAACTGTATCCTAAAAACAGCCAATACACATAGTTATCATGTGATGAAACTGTTCCAAAACTTATGTAAAAACTTAAAGCATTAATAAACATATAACCATGACATATATAAACAATCAAAGACTGTTCCATGATCATTATTTTGATGAAAATTACCAGGAAACAGTGGCTAGAAGAACAGAGGGAAGTGTGACACTGAAGTCCGTCCACTGGGACTGCAACAGTTCAAAGAGAATTCATAGCATTGGTAGTTTTTAATTAGGCCCATCTAAAGGCTTGGTGCCTTCTCTTTATGAGGTCTCTGACAATATGGAGAAGAGGAAACATGTGCTGCTTGTCTGTTTCTGGTTTCAAAGCCCTGGCTCTTTACTGACACTGGTGCAGTCCTTTTTAATTCAATGGAAGACGCAGCATTTCCCACTGGAGCCACTTGTGGTGCAAATGATGTGCTCCTGGTTTGAGGGGCCACGGATAAAAGTGTCATAATAATAGCACGTGTTCTATGTGTGTGTGACCATGTGTTCAGGAAGAGGCAGTTCAGGAAGAACAGCATTGTTAAGAATGTATGAAATCTACCTGTACAACATCGAACATTTAAAGGTCACATAGAGTGGTCCTGTTACGCATAAATGTTAGTTATGGAGGTCTACTTACATATATTAACTTGTTTTTATGGTCAAAAACCTCCTAGTTGCTGTAAACGAACTGATTGAAATCCTCTTTTCTGACGATGTTCATCAGCCTCGATGTTTTAGAGTGAACTTTCACCCCCAGAAGACAGAGTCTTGTGATTGGCCAGTACTATTCAGCACACCAGCTCTCAGAAGCACAGCTCCCCCCTCTGGAACGGTGGATGCACTGCTACTCATTATCAAAACATTGTTTTAACAATGTTTTAAAATAGCTTCTTCACGACTCCCCGCCGCAGTCCCTTTTATGACTTTGACCCGGAGTCAGACCCAGAGTCAGAAGACACTGTCGCTCGTGAAACACCTCCACAACGGACGTTATTCTTCTTCTGCGGTTCAATGAACGCAACCGGATGTGCCCGGACTAGTGCCCGGAGCAGGAGGATCTGCTGTTCCGGAGAACCGGTGTTTACGTAACTATTAGGGGATTTTCAGAGATCTCGTTGAACCCCGAGATTACAATAAACACAGCGTTCTCAGCAATGGCTGAACTGTTTGTTTAACTGCGTCATAAACAAGGTAATGACGCAGATACACACTAAAAAACAGCGTTAATAGGAACTTCCGGTCGAGTTACGCTTTAAAAACTAAAACCATGATGTTTTAAACTACTTCTCAAGTGAGAAGTAGATTCATGTTCTTCAACAAATCATGCAACAAACAAACAAAAAACAGTTGACTCGCTCCCTGATAGAGAAGAGAATACACCTTCCATACACTTCCAGATTGGCTTCACTCTTCAGTGAAGAACAGTACATTAACTTTGAAGGTCCATGTGTCTTTTCTTGATTAATCCAATCCATTTTATTTATAACACATTTAAAAAACACATGGTTGCCAAAGTGTTGTACATAGAAATAGACAAATAAAAGTAGATAAATAGAAAAGTAAAACACTACAGGACAGTAAAACGCTAAAAGACAGACAGACAGAGGCCACACAATGCTCATGCTGGGTTAAAAGCAAACACGGTAAGGTGAGTTTTTAAGATGAGATTTAAAAGTGTCCAGGGTGAAGCCAGTTTGACATGCTCATGCATTAGCTCATTCATTAGCGCATTCATTAGCTCATTCATTAGCGTCAGGTATCAGCACAGAGAGGGCTCAGTCACCTATGGTTTTTTGCCTTGTTTTAGGAGTGAGAAGCTGATCTGCAAACCTCAGTACCCGAGAGGGAATAAACAGCTCTGAGAGGTCTGATGTGTACTGATGTGCCAACTCAAGGACTTAAAAAGAACAACCTTCATTTTCACATTCAGATAATGTGCACATTAGTGTCTCAAATCAAAGTCCACCAAAATTCCATATAAGCAAATCTAATCATAATCATAATAATGTGAATGTGAATGTGTGTGTATAAAAAAATAAAAGTTTCAAAGAATAATGAAAAAACTACTGTACTACTACTGTAGGCTTGACTTGTAACAGAAGCATATTTAGTTTTTCAAAGACTGCAAATATGTGCCATGAGTTTTTTTTTCTTTGTGTTATATTGAGTTATTTTTTTGGGATGGTACAGTGCATATTAATGAACATACAATTAAGTGCAGTGAATATGCCACATTTAGCGCAATGCTAATTTCCAACTGATGTCCCGGACATTAAAAAAAACAAAAAAAAAAAACACAGAAGCAAAGATAGTGTAATATAATACACTTATTTTTGCTCTCATTCCTAATTCATCGTTCTCATTTTCACTCATTTCCACCTCTCTTTATTTGTTTGCTATTTCCCCCCTCACTTGCTGTTTTATTTTCCAATTCCCCTCGTCTCCCTCAGATTCTGTTTTCTCTTTCTTTCTCAGCTTCTCATTTTGTCTCCATCATTATCTTTCTGCACCTTGTTCCCGCTGACGCCATCTCTGCCTCACACATACTCGATTGCCTCTCCTTCTCCCTTTATCCGTCTCCATCTCCTCTTGCTCGCTGCATGTTTATTTCAACCAGCACCACTTCGTCCTCGCTGCTGTCCAACATGCCACCTACTGAGGCAGCAAGCCTCAGTAGGTGGCATGTTGAGGAGCGTGGCCGCGACACCCGGTTGGATGAAATCTAACATGACAGGTGCCACGACTATGGCAGGAAGGCAAATGTAGTTTTTGGAGTTTACATTAAAATCGATTAAATTAATTCATGGGGAAACCCATGATTTTGTATTATTATTATGTACAATTATGATATTCTCTATATAGTAAAATATAAATAAATAATAAGATGTCTCTGGGTTAACGTAACTTGTTTTGGTGACATTTGAAGATTTCCTGTCATTTTAAAGACAAATAATATCAATAATCATTCTTCACAGTCTTTACTTTCTTTTCTAAAACTGTCACAGTAAAATACACCATGGATGGATTATTAGTACAATATGCAGCAGAATGCACTGCTATTATCGTGAAAGGTTTCCTTTGTGAAATATTATGTGCATAACCACTTTGAATCCACACGTTTGACACCTCCAGTGCTGTGCTGTGACACTAATGGATGTGGGTGCAAACTTCAGAACAGCACTCAATCCAAAGCACAATTAAAGGTTGAGACAGAAGTAGGCCAACATCTATAAAGAGGAGAAGGCACCGCTACGGGCATAAATAATAAATATGAACAAAGGTGGGGGTGAGAAGAAATGCAATGGAATCAGAATAATTAAAATGAAAAGAAATTAACACTGAGATGAAGGGGAGTGTGTGTGGAAAAAATAGAAACCAGGAAAAAATCCAGGAGCCACTGCTCGAAAATGGGCAGGGAGCGATACAGCCGAGAGAAAAATGTGAAGAGGGAGGGAACAAGAGCGGCAACACGATAAGAGACAAAGGAACATGAAAGAAGAAAGGAGAGTCAAATGAAAGAAAGGAGATACTGGAGGGGATTTGGTTGAGTGTTGTAAAGAGGAAAGCGGTCCTGCAGGCCTTAGTGGAGCTCTGATGCCAACAGTGCATCTATCTTTTCCAAGCTTCCTTAAACATGACAGCACTGCCCATCTCTGGACCCTAGAGATGCAACATTGACATGTAAGGATACCACTGTTTTGTGTCCCATACTGATATCACAAACTTGAGTATTTATTCTAATACAGTCATTTATGAACTATGAAGCTGTTAACAAAACATTTTGTGCTGAGTCATTTCAAAAAACATAATTCTCCAATTGTGGAAACAAATATACTCCCAAAAAGAAGAAATAAATACATAGTGAAGCATGAGATATAGGATTTTTGGGTTTGTATAGGATTTTAAATATGTATCTGTCCAATATCCAATCCAATGATTTTGACCAGTATCAGGGAGATACCAAAACCAATTTCCCGTCCCAAAAAAATTGCTCCACTACCCACCAGCTCTGTGTATATAGCGCCACCACCAGGAGATGCTGTTTTCGAACTTGACCGTTTTTTCATAGTCCTCTTAACCAATTCGCCATCATAAACCATAGTAAGTTTGGTTCAGGTCGGACCTTCCATCGCAAAGTTATAAGAGTTTCGTTCAAAATCAGAATTTTCACTCTCTCTCTCTCTATATATATATATATGTGGCGGGTCACACATATATATATATATACATATGGACAAAGGGAGCGCAAGTCGGCCCAGCGCAAAACAAGTAAAACATGAAAAAAGTTTTTTTTTTCAAAATGTGGGATTTTCCTTTTTTTATATATACAGTATATATATATATATATTGCTATGCAACAGTTTGGGCACCGCTGTAAATTTTCATGATTTTCCTTTATAAATCATTGGTTGTTTGGATAAGAAATGTCAGTTAAATATATCATATAGGAGACAAACAGTTATATTTGAGAAGTGAAATAAAGTTTATATGATTTACAGAAAGTGTGCAAGAATTATTTAAACAAAATTAGGCATGTGCATAAGTTTAGGCACCCTTGTACAGAGACAACATGAGATTTCGGGCTCAGCAAGATCTCTGAAAAAACCCGGTCCGGTTATGTAAACACCGGTTCTCCTGAACAGCAGATCGTCCTGCTCCGGGCACTAGTCCAGGCACATCCGGTTGCGTACATTGAACCGCAGAAGAAGAATAACGTCCGTTGTGGAGGGTGTTTCATGAGCAACAGTGTCTTCTGACTCTGGGTCTGACTCCGGGTCAAAGTCATAAAAGGGACTGCGGCGGGGAGTCGTGAAGAAGCTATTTTTAAACATTGTTAAGACAATGTTTTGATAATGAGGAGCAGTGCATCCACCATTCCAGAGGGGGGAGCTGCGCTTCTGAGAGCGGATGTGCTGAATAGTACTGGCCAATCACAAGACTCTGTCTTCTGGGGGTGAGAGATCAGTCTGAAATATCGCGGCTCAGGAACAGCGTCAGAAAAGAGGATTTCAATCGACTTGTTTACAGCAACTAGGAGGTTTTTGACCATAAAAACAAGTTAATGTATGTAAGTAGACCTCCATAACTAACATATATGTGCAACAGGACCACTCTATGTGAGCTTTAACTGAGCATGTCTGGAAAGTATGGTGGCCTTCGACTACTAAAAACTGTTATATATCTGTCACTGATATTCATATCTTTATTTATTTTTGCATAGTAAACACTTCAAAATGAGAAACAATGGCTGGTTTGTCCATTTCGGCTGCTGTAGAAACATGGCAAGATGGCCGCCTCTGTAAAGCAAGACCATGGATGTATTATATGAACTGGATAGAGCACCGCCCCTTTGCTTCCGTTCATTCCTATAAAGCTGCTCACCCAGCGCATATGCCAAAAACGTTTTTGACTTCCAAGTTTATTTGCGGGTCATGGGGCCCATAGAGCATGCGCAGTAGTGTCACTCCCATAATGCCTCTCGGCTATGTGAACGAACCGAACCGTCCGCGTTATGGACTTAAATAAAAATGGTTTATTTAATTGACCGTGGCTATTAGTTTATGTGTGTTACAGGAATCATGTGGTTTTGCCTGATTTCCCTTATATAATTGTATAATTATTATTATGAACAATAACAACGTGTTAAAGTAGGTTTATAACTCCCGATTTCTTCACTCAACCAGTTTCTATTCAACTATAAGTGTTCATCACATTTAACAGTAACTTCATGAACTGATAGTGACGATAAGACAAACAGCCTCCCCCGGGAATCAGTGGTGAAGTGACCGCAGGTCTCAGTGCATCACACGGTCACAGCTCCACAGTCCACACCGTCATCAGTGTCACGATGTCCAGGACTGAACACAGTGATAAAGTGCAGCATGTCAGTCTTCTCTCCTCAATGAATCCACACAGCAGCTCGTTAATACATCGATAATACGTTTGAAAATAAATGCTAATGAGCGACGAATAAATAACTAAAACCTGCTCTGTCAAAATATTTTTAAAAAACGTAAATGAAACCCCCTCATTGTCTTCATTTATTCACATTTCTCATGAAGTTTTCATGTCGTACGGTTCACTGACAGCAGTGCCGTTCCTGAGAGCTCTGATAAGACACTTTCCCACCAACATTTCTAGGAACTTTTATGACAACACACTTATTTACCTGGGGAGAAGAATTCCTGGTAATCTGCGTGGATTGAGTTTCCACTTCACCTCAAAGTTCCGGAAAATGTATTCAAATCAGGCTGATGACATACGAGGGTGTGATAGAAGAAACACTACGACTCTAGTCCAGTAGGTAAAATTAAGAAGAAGAAGAAGAAGAAGTTGCAGACTGAATAAACATATTATGGGACCTTTGTGTGTTTTAGGTATGGGAGTAATATGATTGATATTTAGACCCACCCAATTTCAATAACTCAATATAAAATGTGTAACACCAACTAAAAGAAAGTAAAATAACTGTATATATTATAGTAATGCAACTTATAGACATTTTGATATTGTCTCCTGAATCTTCTCTACTCGCATCTTGCATGTTTCCACATGCAACAGCTCTTTAAATTATAGAAAAAGAGTGAGAAAACTATGTGGAGGAAACTTAACAAATAAACCAAGAGCTGAATGTGAAACATCAGACACCATGAACAATGACTGAGCGGTATTTTTACCATCTGGAGCTTCCCTTCAAGGGCAGTCTTTTCTACAAAAAAAAAAAAAAAATCCCCAAAAAAACAAAAAATGTAAATGCAGGTTTATCAAGAAGTTTAATGAAACTGGACAAAAACAACTTCTCTATGATTCTTAAATGTGAATCTGAAAAATCAAAGAGATAAAAACTGGGAGATTTATTTGTTTTCAAGCTTTTATTTAGCCAGATGTCGTGTTCATATCACACTACAACACTTCAGTTTATTAGACCTTTATATGGCGTTCACTTCAACATCCAAGCAATAATTACTTGGAAAATTAGATTTCTTTTTTTTAATGAAATGGATGCCCCACATTATCCAAAGTGCCACGTTCTATATAATTAAACCAATTTGTTATTGACATTGTTATTATTCTCTTTTTTTGCCTCTAATATATGCAAAGCTGCTGCCACACAAATGTTCCATGTTACAAATCTTCCTCCTCCACCTGATACGATATGAACATAGAACACAGTCTAATTTCTCACCATTCAGAGTAGTATTCTATTATAAGAGTGAGTAACCTGCTTTTGCAAAGTGAGAGTCAATGCCCGACTCCATTTAGCTAAACTTGTGATTGTTTAAAATAGCCAAAACATGAATCACTGCACAAAAAAATCAGGGAAAGTGGGGAGGGGGGGGGGGGTTGACAGAAAAAGGTAGCAAGGAACTACTGATGCATTCTGGTGCATTTTCTGCTGCAGCACCGTGGGAATAATATGGAGGAGTGAGTTCCCCCTAAAGGAGGTCCCCCAAGCTGCCTGCAGAGCATGCTGGTCCAGCCTGACACAGAGAGGAGTGGAGAGGAGAGGAGAGGAGAGGAGAGGAGAGGAGAGGAGTAGAGTCCTGGGACTGTGGAGAGTGAGGACAGTAAAAACTAAAATCAGATCACAACAAGCACAGGTTCAATCTGTTTCAAGAAAACGAGTGAACCCACTGCAGGGATGGAGGGATGGAGAAAGAAGAGTCAAGCAAAACTATCAGACCTGACTAAAGGAGTGATTTGCGTGTATTCAGTGGCAGTGCAGGGGCGAGAAAGGACAGGAAGCATTTATCCGTTTAACTGCAGAATGACCAAGGTTTCTAAACATTCAAATTCACTGTGTTTTCAATCACACTCAAACCTGTTTGTAGATGTTTACTAGCTCAGTATGTCACTTCTCTTGTGGAAGTGGGAATGTCACCGGGCGACACCATATATCGAAAAACATAGAGTTGTGTGTGACTGACAGAATCATCAGTCAGTACGTTTACATGAGCTAAGGCCATAGTGCGACGAAGACAATCGAACAATGCAGAGTGAGAGCATACATGCAGAGGAGAAAATCTATTGATTGTCTGACTCCGCCTCCGTAGGTGGCGTTGCATCTCACTATAAATGAGTGCGTATTAAATCAGGTTCCTGTTGAACTATATGTCACAGTAAAACAAACAGCAAACAGCGAGATGGACAATGAGCTGATCTGTGTTTCTTACCTGCTGTACATGTTAATCGTGATACAAATTAGATGGAGCATTACTTTTGCGGTTGCCGTGTTGTGTTGTTTTTTTTTTGGTTGTGATTTACAGTGAGTCGCCAGTAATCATTTTCAATCAAAACCACATACCAAAAATAGTGTTTTTGAGGACTCAAAATAGGGCATCATAAGATGCCGCAGGGATTCACTAATTCATGACAAGACAGAGAGAGAATTCTGTAGATTTTCAGCTGCGGCTCATCCGAGGGTTGTGCATGTCACAGCTGAATTACTGACTGATTGGACCAGATGAGAATAGCTACAAGTTAAAGGGGGCTACATAAAAGGGTGAGACGGGGCATTTTTTAATCCCTCTGAGGAGGTGAGGCATTAATTGGTGAATCAGTCCAAGGTAGAAAGAAATGACCAAACACAGATACAAATTGAAGAATAAAGCCGAGGATTATTCAGGATTAAGGACAAACATAAATTAAATAACAATTAAAACATATGAAGTGAGTTATCTCAAAGTGAAACAGGATGTCACACATGTCTACAGCTATTAATGAAGTAAATAATTAATCAACCTAAAACTGAAACAACAAAACATGTTTTAAATATTTTACATGATATTTAATTGTATGTAATTTTGTGTAGGACAAAAGAACAACAAATAACATGTTGGACTTCATCATTTAGAAAAATATCATTGCCAATGGGTTATGTATTGATTGAGTGACTTGTTTTGGTGCTACATTAAAAAACTTCTTTGTCCAAAGAAGAGACAAAATATTCAACAGTATCTGAGACAATCAAAGCTCAACAACGTTACAGTCCACTGATTCAAATGTGAGCAGCCACTGCCACGACTGCAAGTCAAAATGAAGATTATGGAAAAGCTCTTACGGAGTCATTTTCAATGTTTCTTTTAAGATAAAGTTCCTTCCATTTATTCATTCATTAGAAGTCCATTTATTCATTCATTAGGTTTTACCAATGTCCGACTTCCCTTCAGCGTTTCTAAGTGCTAGAGTATTTTGTATATCAGTCAGACGTCAAGTGACCTGAGATGAATTCACACTTTCGAATATTTTCCATTATTTAATACAAACAGCTTCTCCTCTCAGCTGCTGCCCCCATCATCCTCCTCTAAACACATGGTGGCATCATGATAAAAACCTGCCATTTAAAGTGTTAAAATCTTTCAAAATAAATCAGTATTTGATATCAATAATTAGGTCAGATGTCAGTGAAAAAAAGAACTCAATGAAAGAAGAAGTAGTTTTGTTATAGCTTGCTTTTAAAAAGCACATTTTTGGTGATTAGTGTTATGAGTGTGACTAATGATATCTATAAAATTGTGGGCTTTGTTTGCCTACATTTCCCATTATGCAACTCAAATCTGTTGCTGGGTGATATAAACGTTCTGCTAAATATCTGCAAACCTGTTGGCATGATGGGCTGAGGCAAGTAAAATCAGCGGAATTTATTTTTAAAGAAAAGAAATGAAAAAAAAACAACAAAACAAAAATCATTTCCTTGGTTTATGATTCCCGGTGACACACTTCCACAGTTTTTGGTCTCAAGCTATAGATATCACAGCGAGGAAAAATGTTCACATATCCCAGTCGTCACCGTAGGAGGCCAACATGAAAAGTCCTTTCCCAGTAGGCAGCTCCTATTTACAGATAGTCGACTGAAGGCAGAATCAGAGAATTGAGCTGTCTCCTCACAAACAAGCCGAGGACTTACTAAAGAAACACAGCTAACACCACAGCAAAGTCAGGTCTTAGGCTGCAGATGATACACAACAACAAGAAGCTCTCTGCACTGTGGTGGATGTTAGTATTTAAAAAAACAAACAAAAAAACATGTGTTTTGGGAGGATCTGGATTTTGTTTGTGTCAGAAAAGCTTCGGATGGCTGTGAAAGTGTGGCGTGCAGGGTCAACAAGATCGGGATCAAACTCATTAGCAGGACGGAAACATGAGGAAAATAAAGTAACATATTCTAGATGTCGTCATTCGAATAGATAGATAGATAGATAGATAGATAGATAGATAGATAGATAGATAGATAGATAGATAGATAGATAGATAGATAGATAGATAGATAGATAGATAGATAGATAGATAGATAGATAGATAGATAGATAGATAGATAGATGGCCCCGTCACTGAGATATGTAGCATGACTTTGTACCGGTGCAACAACAACAAACAACCACATTGAACACGACAGGACAGACAAATGAGGACATCCAGCAGCTAGCTTTTTTTTTCCTGATCGGTTTGTTGCAGCAAGATGTCGAGCTTTGTATGAGAATAGACGAAAAAACACCGGTCCACATCTAAACTGATACAGCTGTTGTAAGCCTGGATACCTTAATGTCTTAATGTGGTTGTTAACTATTACTATAGAAACTGTACCTGTTATACAAATGAATGTCAGTCTGATGTTGTTTATGTTTTGTTTTGTCAAGCTTCTGTCTGTTTTATATCAGTTTAATTGTTTAATGTTGGTAACCTATACACAGAGGTGGAAAAAGTACTAAAATATTGTACTCAAGTAAAAGTACCAATGCTTTGATGAAATATTACTTACGTAGAAGTAAAAGTACTCATCTGAAAATGTATCAAGTAGAAGTAAAAAGTAGTTCATTTGAAATGTACTTTAAGTAAAAGTTACTTAGTGACCTTCTTTGCGTGGGGTGTGTGGGTAGTAGAAATATGACAAGGGGTCAGAAATCCAAAACTATTTTATTTTTAATTAAAGAATAAATAAAACTACTAATGAGACACCAGAGATACTTCAAAATAGTTATGTTTCTGCACATTTGAAGTTGAGTTGTTTAAGCAGACATGTTCTTCACTATTGGGAGGCACATCTTGCACTGCATGATGATGCTGTTGCCTTTCCTACTCTTGATAAAAATAAATCTTCCAAAAAGGATTTTTATCTGCATCTAGTTCTACAGATTTCAGATTGAGCTTCATCTACAGTGGTATGCAAAGTTTTTGGCCACCCCTGTAAATGATCACGATTTTCCTTTATAAATCATTGGTTGTTTGAATAAGACATGTCAGTTAAATATATTAAATAGGAGACAAACACAGTGATATTTGAAAAGTGAAATAAAGTTTATATGATTTGATCGCTGGCCGTGCCTGCTTTGTCGACCTCCATTCTCGCACTAGAAACTTAAGACTTTGTGCCCACTAACCTAGCGTATCCGCGTTCTGGCGCATATTTTCCCCCTGTAGGTTTTCATTGGGCTGAATTTTTATTTTTACTCAGTAATGGATAGGATTTATAAAGCAACTTAAGTACAATACTTGAATAAAAACATACTCAAGTAAAATACAAAATCCCGATTTTAAATTGTACTTAAAAAATACAAAATACACAAAAAAAGTATTCAATACAGTAACGTAAGTAATGAGAAATGTATTTCGTTACTTTCCACCTCTGCCTCAGTGACGTGCGGTGAGGGTAGGGCTCTAGGGTAGGGTAGGCAGGCAGTCACAGACCATTGCGGGTATACCAAATAATGAAGGGTGACGGGTGATAAGTGTCATATCACGTGCCAACGCAGCGGACGCCTGTGCGCACGCTCGTCTCAATGTACTGACACCCAACTTTTCATTTTATTTAAATGATTATTGTACGTGCACACTAAAACAATGGTGGCAGTGGCAAGAGCTGGAGAGATGAGTATTGTCTTTAAGATCTGCTTATGCTTCAAATTCAACCACCTTGACTAACCCTTTCAAGATTGATGACGTGGTATTCATTTATGATCATCTACTACCTCGGCAATGCTGGAAAATAGGATGTGAACGTAAATGCAGCACAAACATAGTACAGTATCGTCAATAGGCAGCATAGCGATCTGCTTTTTTACGTACATTTTAACTACTGTACATTCAAATGGCTAAGACTGATGCACTTCCATCCTAACTCTATTAGGTCTGAGAGACTGTCAGAGGTTTGTGGAGGCTGAATATATGACCCTCAGTCAGTTTTACACACAAACACTCAGGGGGCGGCTCAGAGCTGGCGACACGCCCTTCACTAAATAAGCTTTTACTTATTTGCATTTCCCCAACTGGGAGGAACAAACACAGAGCCAGCATATTCCACTCACACAGTGTGTGTGTGTGTGTGCATGTTTGTCACATCTTTAGGACCTTTTCTGGCATAAACACCAACCTTGTGAGAAACAGTAGTCCCTATGGAGACCAAAACCTGGTCCTAATGAGGAATAAGCCAATTTCTGGAGAACTGGTGACTTGGTTAATGGCAAAGATTTGAATTGAATTGAACACACACACACACTCACGCACGCACGCACGCACACACACACCTGTGTTGGTCGTTGGTTGACCATTTTGGCTCAGGCACAAAATCCAATGCAACACATTATCTCCAGTTCTCCTGATAAATCCTATATTTTATTGATCCTCTGATTTTGACCAAAAGCTCAGTTGTTACTGATCAGATGTTCAGCTTTGTCTCCTTTCAGACCAAACCAGTTGGCACTGACAAGACAAATCATAATGCTGCAAAACTGGATTAAACGGTTAAAAATTCAAATGTTTACATGAACAAATTTGCATGCTGCTGTTGCTCTTAGCAGCATTTAAATAGCTGCTTCACTGTGATTTATAGTTATCCACCACTGCGCCTCCAGCATGATAACCAGTACCACAGCTTGATATTTTCTTGTTTTCCCTGCTTTCTGGAACAAGTCCCTTGTGCTCGGCTTTCGTTCCAGCAGCTGAAATACAATTTATTCTGATCCCTTATCTGCAAAAAACACACTGACCAGATCCAACCAGGATATGAGCCACATGTAAGTCAATGTGGCTTTTGTTTACAAAGACCTGCTTCACTTTTAACTGGACGTGAGCTATAATGGAAGCTGTGGATCATTGGTGCAGCAGGTTGTCTTTCAAATTGAAAGGTCAGGCGTTTGATCTCTGGCTCCACTAGTCTCCACTAGAAACTATGAGCACAACATGAATAAAACCCCACAGATACACTGAGTGTTGGTAACCAAGCTCGAGGGGGGGATGGTGGTTGAGTGAAGGGGGTCGGCTGCAGGATGGTAAGGTAAACCTCAGGGGTCTATTCCAGGGTGTCTGGAAAAGTGCTAGCAGAGAGAAAAGCTGAGCAGTCAGCAGGACGGGAATGAGCATGGACATGTGTTCTGTCAGTCATGACACCCACAGAGGTGACAGCTACACATTCCTGGTATATCAAGGGAAGAAGGAGGATCAGATCGCATGGGAAAAGGCACATCTGTGCATTTAATCATGAGCAAATCTCAAACCTCCGCATGATGTTATTTATGTAAAAATATGAGGCAGGTTTACATGCATGAGCGTGTCATGCTCTTACAGCGTGACCACAGTGGCAATTACTTTAGCTGCTTCTGGTCTGTCTACTGCACACCATTCATTTGTTTTTGAATCCATCAGTGCCTAGTTAAACATCCAGCTCTCCAGGGACAGAGCTCCTGCACCTCACAGCTGTGGTATCTTCACTGGGTCAAAGAAAACATGAGCATGTGACCTCCATTCAGCAGCCATGTGGGGATATACCAGTGGTTCCTGAGGCCCCTCCCCTCAGGTTAAAACATGAGTGATTACAAAAAGCGTTTAAAAAAAATAAAAAAAAATAATACTGTATGCTCATGTTAAGATTATTTTCACTACTAATTATTCTGTAAATCACTTCCTTCCTTTGTTTCAAACAAAATGTTCTTCAAACCTCAGACTAAGGTCTCTTCCTTAAAGGGATACTTCACCGATTTGAATGTGGCTTTGTATTGCTAGAATAGCAGTAGTATTTTTTAGAAAATGTGATTCCCTCCCTCAGTTTTTCACTGAGTTGTAAAAAAATGATTTTGTTTTCCATTTTCAAAATGTGCCCTACTGTGATGCAAAACGTGTCATTTGACTCACAGTAGGGCACATTTGGATAAGGGAAAACAGATTTTTTTACAAGTCAGGGAAAAACTGAGGGAGGGAAGCACATTTTCTAAAAAATACTACTGCTATTCTAGCAATACAAAGCCACATTCAAATCGGTGAAGTATCCCTTTAAATGTCCATTTCTGTTCAAAATCTTGCATATTCAGTGTAACATACATACTATATTAATAAACATATTATTTTTCAAGGTACATTGATCACCTCTGTGTTTTGCTCAAAGGCACACCAATTCACAGATTAATGGAAAAACCAAAGCACCAAAAATACAAAAATAATTAATTTATCAGGAAAAAACACAAATTGATCCACTCAACATTGCAGCACTCACATTTTTATAAAATTAAACAATATGAAAAGTAAGTAAATTAATAGTTCTGATAAATATTGATTATAGATTAAATATTAGTGGGTAAGATTTGAGTTTGGGGCATTTTTTGTACTGATGACACCACCGAACACAGCACAGGTGGAAACCTTTCATTCACTACATTTACAGAATACTGGGACAAAGGACAGTTGTCCAATTAAACAGCAAGTTTGACATACCTGTGTCTGGAAATGTAGTGACTTTGGACTAAATCAGAAATCGTAAAAGGTTTGTTCTCAATCCGTGTATTGTTCGTTCATTCATTTTTCAAAATAAAACAAAATAATAAAAAAACTGATAACAAACTGTTAATTTGATTTTCAGAATAGCATGGAAAAGTTATATGACCACAAAGTGACCTGTGACAGGGGAGGAGCTTCACACGGGAGGGTCACTCAGTCATCTTTGTCTTTGTCATAAGTTAGAAGGATATTCACAGATGTGAACACAGATTTTCTGTCTTTTACGACTATCGTACTCAAGCGGTCCAAACCAAGCAATCCTATTTCCGTTTTTCAAAATAAAGTTATCTCAAAAGTGATCACAACCTACTGGTTTCACAGTTAACCTCTTACTTCCAGCGAAAAGCATACAAATATCAGGTTTTGTTCATTTTTGTTAAACGGCAAACGCTCGTATTATACTTGTTGTGTGTCAATAGTAGGATAATCTATACACTATACACTAATCACTATAATCACTTTTCACTACAGATGCCAAGATTCACTTCATGCTGAGAGCTATTGTGTGGCTACGAATTGAAGGGATGCATTCCAGAACGGCAGATTAGGATTGAAATAAATTTCCACTCTGGTTGAAAGAATGGACCCAAACTGTGTCAAAAGAGAGTGAGAGTCAATGCCTCGTAAAACAGCAGGAAAAAAAAAAGAAATCGTTGGACCATTACGTGGTCTAATTGTCCTATAAGACATTAAAAAAAGAAAAAAAAAAAAAGACTTTGCCCTTTTGCCGGAGAGCACACACTGCCCTCATTCATTTGTCACAATTAACACTAAGAGCGAATCCTGCCATTTTACTGCAAAAATGGAAATACATGTGTGATTGGGAGACAGCTGGGAAAAATATTCAGTATACTTTGATGTCACAAGTGTGAAAATGACCCTGAGGAGAGTTTTCAAGGCAGGAGAAGAAACATCATCATAATTACGCTTTCAGTGAATATTGTACACATTCATCCTCGTTGTTTTGTGTATGGAAATGTTCTCATGAATCTTCCACTGTGCTCCTGGATGAAGCTGTCACTTCCGCGGCTCCTCTCTGTATTTTTTATGGATGCACACGGAATCTAATTCATCACGATCCCAGTGTAATTATGGAAATGTGTTATGACTTCTGTAACCACCGTCTGCCGTATCTACAAACGAACCACCAAAGCCTCTAAAGGTTGAGGGAAAGATTTTCATAATAATATGTATAAGCATCTTCATGCATTTGAACAAATCTAATTGTTTCAACTGCTTCAGTGGAAAAACTGTGGTGTTTGGAGTAATAATACAACAATTATCATAACTCTGGAGTTGGTACATTAATCAACGCCGGCTGTTTAATGTTAGATTAATACCAACGATACATCTTGTGGTGTCCTTTTGCAGTAACAGTCGCATCTCGTTTGTTTGTCAGTGATGAGAATAAAACTGTATAATGACAACACAGAGGCACGTACAACAACAACAAGCCTATTTCTTTGACATTTATTCAACAGATGGTGAATTCCATTCCCATTATTTCTTTATCATATCATTTTTCATTTGTATGGTGCGCAGCCACTTGTCACTTGTGTCACTGAAAATGTCAGAATTTGCATTTATAACATATTCAAAGTCATCAATATTGCTCTTGTTTTTGCTAAAAGGATCCGCGGTCAGGTCATTGCGACCTTGCACTTAGACCCTGCCTCTCGATCCTGACAATTCATCGATATTCAGTGTTTTGATTATATGATAAATCTCAACAAACACAGATGAATATTACAGATAAATGGTCATTTTACAGCCTTTATTGAGGCTGCAGATGGTTCAATTTGCTTGATGTGCAATTTAAAAGATTTCATATATTAGTCTGACGTTTTGGATAGTGCGCACATTTGCTTTTGACAGCAGATGAGAAAATTGATAGCATTTTCATTTCAGTTAAATATTAAACTACATTCAGGAGATAGTTAACATAACTCAACATAATAACCCACTCCCCCAATAATTCAAATACACAGTGCAGACGCATCTTCCTGCACATTATCTCCAATTCAATATTTCACAGGTTACATGCCAGACAATTTCTTGGTCCAGTACCAGTAACTTCTTCAATTCCCTTGTGTTGCCTGGCAAGAAATAGCAATATTTCAGTATAAATTAAACATATGAGAAATGAGCTGAGCTTTAAAGGTGAGAGAATGTTTTTTGATTATTTTATCACTACTCTGAAATGCTTCCTGAGGGACTTTACAGGACTGCATCTGAATATCTTTAGGCTAAAGAAAATTATGAAAAATCTCAAGTTATAAATCTCAATTGTAATATTTGAATTTAACCACGCCCCCAGTGCCAGAGAGGAAAGACAACTACACGCTACCTCCTCCTGCTTACCCCAAAGCTGCTGCCGTTAGCTGGGTTTTGTATTTGTGTTGTGGCGTTTGTATTTGTGTTGTGGCTTTTGTATTTGTGATGTGGCTTTTGTATTTGTGTTGTGGCTTTTGTATTTGTGTTGTGGCGTTTGTATTTGTGTTGTGGCTTTTGTATTTGTGTTGTGGCTTTTGTTGTGGCTTTTGTATTTGTGTTGTGGCTTTTGTGTTTGTGTTATGGCTTTTGTATTTGTGTTGTGGCTTTTGTGTTTGTGTTGTGGCTTTTGTATTTGTGTTGTGGCGTTTGTATTTGTGTTGTGGCTTTTGTATTTGTGTTGTGGCGTTTGTATTTGTGTTGTGGCTTTTGTATTTGTGTTGTGGCTTTTGTGTTTGTGTTATGACTTTTGTGTTTGTGTTGTGGCTTTTGTGTTTGTGTTGTGGCTTTTGTATTTGTGTTGTGGCTTTTGTATTTGTGTTGTGGCTTTTGTGTTTGTGTTGTGGCTTTTGTGTTTGTGTTGTGGCTTTTGTATTTGTGTTGTGGCGTTTGTATTTGTATTGTGGCTTTTGTATATGTGTTGTGGCTTTTGTATTTGTGTTGTGGCTTTTGTATTTGTGTTGTGGCTTTTGTATTTGTGTTGTGGCTTTTGTATTTTTGTTGTGGCTTTTGTATTTGTGTTGCGGCTTTTGTGTTTGTGTTGTGGCTTTTGTATTTGTGTTGTGGCGTTTGTATTTGTGTTGTGGCGTTTGTATTTTGCCTGACACCTCTGGGCCACCGTACAAATCGCACTAAAGCAATAACTCTTAACTTCATAGCATCAGACATGTGCCATTATTATGTGCCTGGAAAACTGTAGATTTACTGGTTATTGTTAATAAATTATTTAAATTTGACAATAATTCCTTAATTTGGTACACTGCAAACAAATGATGGATTATATCACTCACCATGTAGACAATCAAACATGTGAATTAAAAAAAAAAAATTATGTTATCATGACATAAAAGCAGTGATCCAAAACTTAACGAGACAAGTCTAAAAACGGCAGACCCATCTGTGCTAAATGAGAGAAAAACAGATCGAGAATCAAATCAAATCGGGACCAAAATCAAATTGAATCAAGGTTTCAGAGCATCACACATCATTTTCTACAGACTGACGAAAACATCGTATATCACACATTACTCATTTGAAATATCTTATTCAAATGAAAATGTGTAGTTTTTCCTTGACCCTGGCTGAGGGTCTCAGGACAGGGATTTTACCAACACTGTGAAGCCCTGTGATACAAACTGTGTTTTGTAATTGTGGGCTATATTAATAAAATTTGATTGGATTTGATTTGAAATTATAATCATTATTTTTTTTAATTTCCCCAGTCAAAATTATCGTAGATTAAAATCATAAAGCCCTACTATTAATTCATCTTTTTTTTATATGTATAAACAAATCAATTAGTGCTTTGGTTTGTGTGTCCCACATACCAAATATATCATTATTTGAAATAAAGGAGGGAAGAATCTGAGAAAATCTTTAACCTTCATCAAATCTATTATATAATCGATCTATTATCGAAATGATTTATGTAACCGATTATTAATGGTATATTACAACATATGTCAACTTGTATTATCTAGTCACAGCGTGTCAAGTTGTAGTATCAACTTGAGTATCAACACAATTAACAGATATTTTCTCACAATGACAACAACTTAACAGCAATCTTATAATAACAGTCATTCCCAACATCACACCCCATTCTCCTCCACTAGCAGTCTTCAGGCCCGACCCCCAAAAAGTGTGTCACATAAATCAAGTGAATCGCTGAGAGCTAAGCAAGCCCCAGGAGCATGGTGATCACCCTGACACTCTTTCCCCTGCTGCCAGTCTCCTGGGCTGCTGCAGCCCTCAGGAACCCACAGCCTGGAGCTCAGACCCTGCCAGTCAGCCAAAGCATGCTTAGAGGGTTACCGATTGTTTGGGGGTGGGGGGTGTCATGGAGTCATGTCACTTTGATTCAGCATCTGAAAACTGATGTGTAAGATGCAGGCGGTTACACACTGTGAAATAAACAAATCAGTGTTTCTCCAGAGACGTAGCTCTGTACTCATGCCAGGCTCCACAAGCACTGCCTTAAAGACATGGGACAAAAGGCTGTAGTGCATATAATACAACACACGGCCCAGATGCTTATTGTTCTTCAGTACACAAAGTTGCTATTATTGCAATAGAATATATTCACTCAGATGTAAACCAGTGTGTGGTGCGGCATTATATTAAGATGATACTAGGACAATAACGTAACAAAGTTACATTATAATCAATATCCACCTTGTCCAAACTTGACCCTGTATCAGTTACAGCTTTCAGGACTCACTGTACTTTATACTTGTCCTGTCCTGATCAGGTTTTTACTGTTGAGCATCTGCCAATACTGAGTTCTGATCTGATTCCTATATTTGTGAAGATTAGAGAGCTGCACTGTACACTTTTTTTTAAATGGTCACTTCAGTAAAATGAATAATATTTTTGACAAAAGCATAGAAAGAAAGAAGAACAGGCAGAGACGGGGGAGATGGAGGGCAGGGCTGTAGCTAATCCAGAGCTGCTCTTTTTTTACATGTCGTTGTGATCAAAACTGTGAGTGTTTACATTGATATTCTGTACAAACACAGATGTGGGTCAATGCTGTAAACTCGCATTTGCAATGTCCACCTGCTTTGGTCCCCACTAAACCGTGTGTGTATGTGTAGACCAGCAGTCTGAAGTAGAGCTGCAACTAACGATTATTTTCGTAATCGATTAATCTGTTGATTATTTTCTCGATGAATCGATGAATCGGTTGGTCCATAAATTGTCAGAAAATGTTCAAAAAAGTTGATCGGTGTCAAACTTGGAAATGATGATGTTCTCAAATGTCTTGTTTTGTTCACAATCCAAAATGATTCAGTTTTAATGATTTCTTTGTCATGTGGAACAAAGAAACGAAGAAAATATTCACATTTACGAAGCTAAAACAATCAGAAATCTTCTTTTAATCATGAAAAAAGCTTCAAACCGATTATTGATTATCAAAATAGTTGCCGATTAATTTAGTAATCGATTAATAATCGATTAATCGATTAATCGTTTCAGCTCTAGTCTCAAGCTTAAATGAACTGGAGGTTACTGAATGTCTAGTTTGGTCAGCAGGGGGCTACGTGAGATTGAGACCTCTGGTATAGACACAGCTGTAGACTGAAGCCTTGCTAGAGTCTAAAGCTAATGGCTACATGAAAGACCTTCTCAATAAAGTAGCTGAGCAGCGGTAAATGCAGAATGGTCGGAAAATAGTAAAATAATGGGGAGATGAGGATTGATAAGCTTGCGATCACTGATCAGATAAAAAGCTGAGATACACTCTTCTCCGCTACTTCACATAATGATATCTCTTGTTTAGTCCTTACTTCATTCAGTTTGGACCACCCCTCACAAAATTGGTGTGTTTTAAAGATCCATTGTGTAAGATAAGGTGACGACTAATAGTGAGACTGCTGCCTTGTTTCAGCTTAAGCAGACATAAAACACAAAAAGACCAAAAATCCAACATAACAAAAGCAGCAGGGATTACAGAAACAAGGGGAGGTTACTTGAGGGCTTCCTGTTTCCAAGAAGCTGTGACAAATCCCAAAGCTGAATCCCTGTTGCATGCAACACACACAGGATCACAAAATCTCTTGACAGGTAAACAGGGAGATGGAGATGAAAGGGTATAAAGCCAACCATGTAAAGAAAACGCATAAAAAATTCCAAAGAGTATCAAGTGCAAGCAGCACACAGACAGGTTACCAAAGTCAGCTCTAAATTAATTGATATAAAGAGGTAAACAAGGCAACACGTTTGTATCAAAATCCAAAGCTCAAAGGGATGTGGCAGACTGCCGAACAGCTTTGAAGCCAGCAATCATTTGTTTTATGACAGGTTTACCATCATCAAACTGCAATTCTAAATTGAAACACACAAATCAATGAGGTGGCAAACAAGCACACAAAGAAAGAAGCTTATTTATGATACTTAAATTCGTTTCAGGGTCCATGGATGATTAAAAATTAGAAAATGGACAATAAATCACAAACACATTAACGAAAACCAACTGTCCCACGACCATTAGCAAAAAAGAACTGCTGTCCTACCACGTCTCATCATTCTTGAACTCCAGCTCTCCGTAGGTGTCTTCAAAGTCTTCCCCTCCTCCTTTGGCAAGTCCTTCCATGGTGCGATAAGGCACAATGACCGTTCCTCTTGCTCCAGAAGTCCTAAGCACCTTCATTTCCATAATACCAATGCTCTCGCTGATGTGCACCAAGTTGCTCTCAAAGGTGAAGATGCCTGAGTGATCATCATCCAGAATGGTCACAGTGGCCACATTGGGGAAGCCCAGCATGGCATTTGGGTATGGGAGACTGTTGGGGGACAGCAGCTCATCTTCTGTCTCCAGCACATGCAAATTACTGAGGCGTACAAAAAAGTGCTCATCCTCTTCAAATATGTCGTCATCTATGATGCCAATGCTTATTTCTTTAAACATTTCTCCTGGTTTGAATACAACTGTACCCTCTGTGAACTCATAGTCAGCTCCAGCGTTGGCTGACCCGTCTTCTGTCTTATAATCCACAGAGATTGTCTTGTTGATGTCACCACCCTTTCTGGTGATGGTCAGAATGACAGCGCCGCAGTTCTCGAGGCACTGGTAGACAGCAGGCTCAAAAACAATCCGAGACACATACTCTTCTGGCTCTTCTACGTGCACCTCCTGCACACTGGCACTCTTCTTTGCCTGTTCTGCAACATGTTTCTTCAGGATGTTTCCAGCACCTGTCATCATGCGTGTTGCTTGGATACGGTAGAAGGCCCGGCTCTTTTGCTGGTGTGAGAGAGCATAGTAGTTGGCCATCTCAACCAGCTGATCCAACTCTTTCTCTGGGTGCTTCTGCTTTAAATCTTTTAGTATGCGTATCATGTCACGCCGGGACTCATCTACCTCTTTGCCCTCAATTAAACCAATCAGATTGCTTGCCACACCTCCATCCATGAAGTGAGAGTTGACCAGCTTGCCGTCCATCTCAATCCCCTTGGAGCGTTCTGTCTCTGTCTCAATGATGACTCCCCTGTGTTTGTCAGTGCGGTATTTCTTGTGCATAAACCTATAGAAGAGCAGTCGTCTGTCTGCTACCCAGGCAAGGATTACGCATAGAGGGAAGAAGGCCAGTGTGAGTAGACCCTCCCAGACCTGGACTACGTTGGGAGAAAACACAGCCAGTATCATGTAGAGCCAAATGTAAGCAAAGATGCTCCAGCCTGCTGTGACAAAGAACACTCTGAGGTGTTTGACCTTACGTACTTCACCTTGAGGGATGACAGACACACATAGGCCAATGATAACAAACATGTTGAAGGCTGCGCTGCCAACAATTGTGGCAGGCCCAAGTTCACCAGATTTGAATCCATGTCCACATACTTCAATTACAGAGAGCATTATCTCAGGGGCAGAAGAGCCTAAAGCCATGAGGGTGAGGTTGGAAACTGTGTCATTCCACACCCGGATCGTGGTGGTTGTTGTTTCCCCATTAGGCCTTTTGATGACAATTTCCCTCTCCTGGGAAGTGATGACCTCAATGGCTGCCATGAAGCGGTCAGCAATTATGGATACTCCAAGAAACATGTAGATCATGGCCACAAAATACACAATGACCCGTGCGATCTTGTCTCCCATGGAGGGATCTTCTGGATACCATATGGGCAGGATGATCCCTTTATGACACTTGTTATTACCATGACATGTTCCATTGCTGGGGCTAAGCAGAGGACTCGGGGTGGTCCGGGCCTCGGTACAAAGGAAGGCTACAGCCACCGACACCAGCCCCAACCAGAGGCAGGCCGAGGAACCTGGTTTTACAGGCCTTGAACCCTCCATGCACCCTTCTACGTCTCAAGGGTCCTTACCACGCTGACAGTCCCTCTGGGATCCAGCACTGGGCTGTGGTTTTTCTCAACTCACCACCTAAAAGAGAAAACCAGACAGAAAATTAATTTTATAGATGTTGTACTATATTTTTTTTAACATACAAAGTTTTGAGCCTGGGACACTGTGCTGCTGATGACCCCCCCATAGCCCTTGTCTGAGCAGTATGTGTCCTTGTCAATGTCGACAGGAGCTCTGCCAGTGGCTTAATGCTGATTCAACATCGTCCTCTATCAGTAAGATCACTATGGTGTGATTGACAGTTTTGCAAACAGGAAGAAAACTGCTTTTATTATATGAACCATATTCCATAGCTTCCTTGCTGACATTGTAATTTGGAGTGTATATGTGGAGACAACGTAAACAAGCATGCAAGCACCACCCATTGACAAATATTTCTCCCAGTTTTTTTCAATGACAAATACAAAATACTGCCATCTGCTGGAAAAGAAAGTAAAAGCACAACCCGGACCCTGACATGCATTAGGCAATGCAGTGTGTGCGAATGTAACTTTCCCCCCAACACGTACCAAATGAGGCAGCACCGTGGTTGGTCAGCATTATTTGCCATCGGCTGACCATCAGGCTGCTTTGTCAAGGGTTAATTTTAGTCAAAGAGCAATTCTTAATTTACAGGTTTTCTCAGTGACTTTGGTGCTTTTCTCAGATCAGAATGAAAATTCTCATAACTATTAGTTCAAACTCCACAACATTTAGTCATTTGTTCACATCATAGTAGCTATGTCTCCTTCCTCTGAACAAATTGCAAATGCTTTTGGACATGTATCAGTTGCTTTCATACAATTATTTGCTGTTTTATAACATTATCATTTGCTTATGTCATGCTTATGTCACTTATGGATGCTATGAATAGTCCGTCCCAATAAAACTAATAGTCTTTATTTCATTTCTTGAGTGATTACATACAAAATTGTTGAACTAGTTTACAAATTCTCTCAAGCAAATGTTATACCTTTTTTTCTTACTTTCATTTTTTCCTGGAAATGTCTCCTAAATTGAACAATTGCTCTCAGGAGAACTTCAGCTTTAACCAATGAGGAGGTCTGTGAAGTATTAGTTGTAACCAATGACAAGCCACTTGTTCACAGTCACTCAGGGATGAATCCCATGAACCCTCACTTGGCAACCGAGCAGGACATAGTGTGTACCATTTCTACAATTCTTTGACACAGAAATGGAAGGTCAGCATTGTGGAAGAGGGTTGAAGATGCGGGGAGGAAGGGGAAGAGGACAAAACAGGGGGAGAGGGAGAAGAGACAAAGGGTGAATTCCAATTCCTTGCTTAACCCTCAATCTTAACCCTCAATCTCAAAAATGTGCGCTCCCTCTAGTGCAAGTGCTGTCCCGATTCTCAGAAAAATTAAGTTGAGGGGCAAGTTTAAGGGCTGTATCGCCCTCAATATTGAGATTTTCCGAGACCACCTTTGGGAGCAAGGGCTACCCAGAATGCATTGCGTGTTTTCACATAAGAAAGATGGCGTCGAAAGCAGCGAAGCGAGTGCGATACAAATGAAGTATTTTCTTTGTTAATAGAGATATAAAAATGATGAAAACCATTGTATTATCTTAGTTCAGACCCATATTATGGATTACTGACGTCATTGTTGCGTAACATTTATTTTTATTTTACGATCTTTTGTCAATAGCCGGCCGGTGCGCACACGCGATCGTTTGCTATGGTTTACTTTTCAATAAGTCGTGGTGTGTGGTAACTGTCAGCTGAATATGTCTGTGGTTGTGGTATTTGTATGAGTATCATCTTATAACTAACTGACAACCTAATAACTTGACTGAAATAAAATAATAAATAAATAATCGTGACGTAAATGTGTTCTTCTTCTTCTTTTTTGGAGTTGACAGACTGGACGCAGCTTTCGCGTTATTCTGCCCCCTACAGTCTGAAGACGTATCTGCATTTAAGGGGTGTCCCATTTCTAAGTGACAAAATAATCCTCAACACTTGGTTTTGAGGGCAGTTAAGATAAGGGTTAAGATTGAGGGTTAAGATTGAGGGTTAAGATTGAGGGTTGAGATAGGAATTGGAATTGGCCCCAAATACATAGGCAGATTCCTAATGAAATTTGAGCTACAGTTGTGGACCATGTTGTCAATCACAGCCTCACAATGGCTGAGGCTGGTCGGAGGGTGCAACCAAATGTTGGAAGAACCACGGTGAATTCAATCATTCAAACATTTCATAGGGAGAACAGGTATGTATAGTATAGTATTGGACAGTAATCATCTCACATCTCATAATATCTCACTAACTCCCCTAACTACAGCAATGTGTGACTTTACTGTAGTTTTAGTAGTTAGCAGTAGTTGTAGTACAAGTAGTGTATAGTGCTGTCTTGATCATTTTCAGGTAGTGTCACCGAGTTCTGACCTTTTTTGTTGCTTTGGAAAACACTGAGAGAATAAAGTGTCATAATGAAAACATGACGAAGCCATTTGACTATCTTGTTCATAAACGATGGTGTTAAGACTTCTCATTTTGATGACACTGGCAGTTTCATTGACATGAAAACTTGCTTTTGAGGAATGGACTATCCATTTTGAGCAAGTGACAAGCTTTTGCAGGTTATACACTAGGTTTTGGTTTGCACTAATTGTTTTGAGAAATGCACTGACTACTGTGCAAATGTTAATAGTGATGTGAGAAAAGCACCAAAGCAACTGATAAAAACTGTAATGCAATCACATTAGTGATGGGATCGGCAGTTCATTTGAGTGTACTGAATCACTAGAATCCGTTCATTAAAATGATTCGTTCAAAAGATTTGTTCACCGAATCGTTCAGTGCTTAGTCAGTTCGTTCGCAATGCAAACAAGATTCACGTTCACAGCCACAGTTCACCAGTTCTCTGTGTGTCAGTTCGTTCGCAATGCGAACGAGATTCACGTTCACAGCCACAGTTCTCTGTGTGTCAGTTCGTTCGAGAATCACGACGGAGTCAGTGACTGACAGTGTGAACGAATCACAGCAGCACGGCAGACATAGTTCTTCTTACTAGTCACTCCCTCCCCGCTCGGCGCATGTTGGCTGGCTTGCCAGCGAACGACTTCACGATTGATTCACAGTACGCGGCAGTTCCACTCCCAGCCGCCACGATCACTGCTGAGCTCAACTGAACTAAGAAAGGAACGAATCAGTTCATGAAGTGATCCGAGTCAGCCGACACAACACTTAATCACATATTGGAATGGTTACCCAAAATTCCCAGGTTTGTGGAGAAGCAGTTGTACAAGCACATTTTGATTCTGTGTTTACATATCATGCTCTGTGTCTGAAGCAAGAAACAAAGGTCTCTATTT
Source organism: Microchirus variegatus (assembly GCF_963457635.1). Taxonomy (NCBI): domain Eukaryota; kingdom Metazoa; phylum Chordata; class Actinopteri; order Pleuronectiformes; family Soleidae; genus Microchirus; species Microchirus variegatus. The sequence goes on along the minus strand of NC_139804.1, from coordinate 11,569,955 downwards.
TATTGTGAGTGCACAAAATTAAATGATCCTCCTTGATTTCTGTCAGTGTTTTTTGCCTCTTACTTTTTTCTGTAAATCGGCATGTGAACAATGTAGATAACATCAGTTGAATAAAAGCATTGCCTGTGGACTCATTACTAATCATTACGTTTATTTTCAGTTAAGGCTGTGAGTGCAATAATGTGAATTTGAGCGTGATTGTCTGAAATCTCTGGGGTAATACACAGCTCCCAGCCAAACAGCACGCTCAGCAGGCATGCAATGTTGCCAAACTAAGCACTGTCCAAAATGTCGCATTGGCAAAAAAAAAGAAGGGAAGGCAGGAGACCATCACTAGTCAAACTAAAACAAAGGGTGCAGATGTCCCGTCCAAATTCATTACACACAGTGAGCCCTAAATGCATACTTACCGCTTCCACATGACAAAGCAGCATTACAAACACAATGCAGACATTTTCTAAATTCATAAAAGCTCAGGCTAAGCATCTCATGCCCTTCCTCAACTCTCATGAGGTAGGATTTCACAATTCTTTTGATGTTAACAGCTGAGGCTAAAGGCAACTGGAGAATGAAAAACGGTTAACCAAATGTAGTCGATATACAACACAGGGGATTTATAATTGAGCCTCTATTTTTGCAGCGATTATTTAGCGGTTCAAGACATTGGTTGGGACCAATCTGCAGCTTTCACCACACCTTTGGGCCCATGAGGCAGAAAGATAGTTTAGTCTGAATTGAAATAATCTCTACTTCAGAGAAATACAGGCAGTGTGAGTTAATCATTCTGTCCTGAATTCACTGAGGACTGTGTTTCTTTTATTACTGTCACACGTGTTTCCCTTTATTGAATAAATGTATTTAAAAACTCTTTTTAAAAGTTTTGCCCCAGGCCACATTGTGACACAGTGGCTAATATTGTTGCCTCACAGAAGTAAGGTCACCTGTTCAAATCCCAGTTTGACTGAGGGTTTTTCTGTGTAGAGTTTGCATTTTCCATTTTCCATCTTTTACCCATGTGCACATGGTTTCCTCCCATAGTCCAAAAACAAGCAGTTAAGTTAATCCCAGCTAAAAATTTCTGTTTCCCAAAGTGTTCTGAGAACGTTATCTTTTAGTTGTGGAAATGTTCCCTGAAGGTTCCTCCCTAGATTCTCCTGTCGTTGATATGGAAAGTTTCCTAACATTCTCCTTGTTGGCTTTTGGTTGTGCATTTGGTTCCCAGAACATCCCCTTAAAGCTCACATAGAGTGGTCCTGTTGCACATATATGTTAGTTATGGAGGTCTACTTACATACATTAACTTGTTTTTATGGTCAAAAACCTCCTAGTTGCTGTAAACGAGCCAATATAAATCCTCTTTTCTGACGATGTTTCCCAGCCACGACATTTCATACTCAACTCTCACCCCGGCTTCCCAACTGTCTTGTGATTGGCCAATACCCCGATGTGACATATTCAGCACACCAGCTCTCAGAAGCGCAGCTCCCCCCTCTGGAACAGTGGATGCACTGCTACTCATTATCAAAACATTGTTTTAATAGTGTTTAAAAATAGTTTCGTCACGACTCCCCGCCGCAGTCCCTTTTATGACTTTGACCCGGAGTCAGACCCAGAGTCAGAAGACACTGTCGCTCATGAAACACCTCCACAACGGACGTTATTCTTCTTCTGTGGTTCAATGTACGCAACCGGATGTGCCTGGACAAGTGCCCGGAGCAGGAGGATCTGCTGTTCAGGAGAACCGCTGTTTACATAACCGGACCGGGTTTTTTCAGAGATCTCGCTGAGCCTGAGATTACAATAAAACACAGCGTTCTCAGCAGTGGCTGAACTGTTTGTTTAGAACCTTCAGAGCTTCTTAAACAAGGCAATGATGCAGATACACAATAAAAAACAGCGTTAATTGGAACTTCCGGTCTAGGTCCGCTTTAACTAAATACGTAATTGTGTAAATTTGGTATTTTGAAATCCTGCGTTCATATTTACTTAAAGGTGAAGTAAGTAGTTTATAGTGCCATCTAGAGGAGAGGCTGAAATTTACAAAGAACAAAAGAACTGCTCCTCTGCTCACCCCCTCCCTTCCCTGAGCGCTACGGTATCATCAGCCGGTCAAATGTCGTCCTCGTCGTCTTTCTCCGTGTCAGCAGATGAGGTTCGTGAGGCGAAGGAGAGGGCGAGCTACCACGGCCGTAGCAGACGAAGCGGAGAGAGTGGAGGCGGGAACTTTTTTTCTATGTATGTCCACTGGTGGCCATGTTTTCTAGCGAGAGGCCAATTCCTGTCACCTCACACAACAGGACTTCAAACAACCTGAACTATCCCTTAACACAAACTGAAATCTTCAAAGATGAGAAAATAACAGACGGGATAAATTAGATATTGTCAGCACTGGGAAGCTAAGGGAAGAGTTCCTACAGTTGCTGCTGACTGGCTTCCTTCTCACCGTCTTCTTTATTGAATGGTGGTGAGTGGAGTCCAGGTGGAGGAGCAGAAACTGCAATGAGGCAGAAATAACACGAAGCGTCCAGAGGGACTGAGAGAGCCTGTCTGTGTCTTACATTCTGAGGACTTGAATGATTAAATTTCTTGTTGTTTCACTGGTCCTAATCCAAGAGAGTTACTTCAATCCAAAGTATCACATTAAATTCAACAAAAACACTACATCAGCCTGATGATGGTCAGCCATTTTATTTTAAGATTAGCCATTTTAAAAACACAAACATACTGACATCTAAAAATAAAACTAAGACATCTAAGACAGCAAAACGATTGCAATGTTTAAAGCTGCAGTGTGTAATGTTTGGTGATCTTTGTTGTTGATGTTATTTTTCTCTGTTTGTTCTTTGTGAACTGAAACAGTGTAACATTATTTGTATATCCGTCATCTGACAATTGGACCTGGGGTCCATTGCATAAAAGTAGGATTCAGATATCCAGGATGAATGACTGAGCCTGGTTCAACGAATCCAAATCAAGGGCGTCCAGGCTCAGTTGGTTGTACAAAGACCAAGCCAGGATGATCAGACACGGATTCATCAAGCCAGGTGAAACCAAGCCTGGATAAGTGTGAGTACACGGCTTCCTCAAAAAGACCTCGCTGTCGATCGCAGATTCTCAGATTCACCATGACAACTGCGGCGTTCTTTTCCTCATCAGAGGCTGAAATCCTCATGGAGGAAGTGAAAGACCAAATCAAAAAGAAATTAAACACGGCCGCGATAATAAACCAACGAGAAAAAGCGTATTGCGGAACGTATTGCGGAAATACACTTTAATTCCTCCGCCGAAATCATCACATTTACGATCCAAAAAGTTATTTAACATCTCCGAAAACGTAGTTGTACTCTGATAATGAGTTGAAATTGTGAGTGAAAATGTGTAAATGTCACTTCCTTTAGATTGTAAAATACACTTTGTGTGTGCGCGCGTGCGTATGCGGAGCGTGTGTGCGCGCGCGTGTGTAGTGTGCGGGTGTGTGTGTGCAGATCAAAGATGACTGTGCCAAATCGGACATGGCAGTATAAGTCAAAATTTAATACAAGAACATCCTGAAGAATGGTGATTTTTTTTCTTATTTATTGTACTTGATGTGGACATCACAACTACACTGGACAAAGCAGATGCATTTGAGTGTTGTAGCACATTTCCCAAGTGCCCTGACTAATACTTAACAATGCACAAGAATACATTATTTTACCTACAGGATGTCTACAAACACATTATCTGTGCTGCCTTTCACAATGTGTCCTGCCTGAGGAAGTAGAGGGCTTCCAGAGTGCCATCACACATGGACTGGGACAATCCTGCCATCTATTTCAGTTAATATGCATTAATATTTGGCCTCTTATGATGTTTGTGTTGTATACTGTATGCATACAAGCTTGCTGGAAGGCATCCAGTCATTTGTCTTTTCATTTGTGTATGGATTTGTCCTGCATTCATTTCGATGTGCAGACATGTGGGCTCTGTATTATATACAGACCTTTGAATGTGCATTTATTCTTATGTTCTATAATATGCTTTGAATTTGTGCGTTTGGTCTTGTAGAGACAGAGTTCAGATTTGAAAGGAGCTGATTTACTTGCTTTGATTTATCCTTATTCAATAAAGCAGCATCGTGTTACTCTTTGATGTGTTTTTATATTTCTATTGTGTGTCCATTTGTGGTGACTGCTGGCTGGTATGAGGCATGAGATTTAATAAATCCTGGAAATTAGCCTGCTCCAGACCAGGCTAAGGCCACAAGATACATCTCCATGGTAACTTATGTCATAGCATATCCTGCTTTCTCCTATCCTGCTTTTGAACAACCAGATCACGGATAAATTAAGCCAGGATAAGCTACATAGCCCGGCTTAATCTCTTATACTAGTTTTGTGCAACAGGCCTCAGACTGAAGGAGCATTTGTGTGTATACAGCAGCAGCGCAGGGATGCTTAAGATATATCACAAGGTTCAAATTATTTCATAATTGATTAACCTGTCAATTATTTTTTCAATGTATTAACAGATTATTTGGTCCATGAAATGTCAGAAAATGTTCAAAATGCAGATCAGTGTTTCCCAAACCTCAAAATCATGATGTTCTCAAATGTCTTGTTTTGTCCACAAACCAAAATAATTGATGTTTTAATAATTAATAATAATAAAATAATAACGTTTTCACATTTATGTCGTTCAAACCATTTAGATAACTTGTTTTATTTGTAATTGTAAACGGTTAATACTGGGCGTAATAGTTGCAGAACTGTTAAACTGCAGCAGGTCTTCCATACATCCCTCAACTCATAGCCTCGATATGTAGTTAAATATTTAAAGAGTTGCACATCAGCTAAAGTCTCCTCATAAAGACACCTTGGGCGTAGCCTCTACAAAAATATTCAGCTTTAGTGAAGCTCAAAATATTTCATATAAAGCAGTTTCCAGAGCAATTTTTGCTGATGTGGTAGAAGCCCATGCTCTACATTTTGAGTCCATAAATTCACACCATGTAGTCAATCTAAACAACTCTACAGCCGTAACCAGGGTTATCATTTAAAAAAATAAAAAAATAAAACATTATATATATATATATAGCTTGTTTATAATTTACTTTTTATTCTACTTTTTTAAAAAGGTTGGCGTGATTTCTTGTGTCATGCATAAATCTCACATTGTTCTATAATAATAATAATATATATATTATCTTATAAATATGTAAACACATAATGTATCAGTCAAAATGGGTGAAAGGTCACAAATACTTCACTTTCTCATTCACTCAGGGACCTGAGCACCAATTCATTTTAATTCAGGCCGACAATTTTTTTTTTTACTCAGTAAAATTTAAAATGTTTGTGAACTTACTTCCAAAAAAGCTTAAGTAAAAGTATAAGTACACAAAAACCTATTTAATTACAGTAATGTGAGTAAATGTAATTAATTACTTTCCACCTCTGTATAATACTAAATATGATTGTTAGCGATTGCCATCAACAGTGAGCAATATTTTATGAACAATAATAATTAAACGTTAGGTTATCAAACTTTCAAATGGATTACATTTAACATAAAATAATAAATATATATGGGCTTGTTTCATGTTTTTATAACAATTTTCCATAGGTTATTATTTACTTGTTGCATTTCATTTTACATGATTATGTGTTTTTTTTATTGTCAACTATGTCATTCCATATCATAAAACACTCTTTTACTTTGAAATTCTGTGAAATATCATCATGACCGGCCACCTCATGAAATACCACCCAAAAATAATAAAATGCTTCTGTTGAAACACTCAAAATTCAAACTGAAAATAGCAACTTATATAAAATAGTTTTCTTATAACTTGCTCGTTTTAGTTTCATTTATTTGAGTGTCACCAATTGGATTTTCTTTTTCCAGTGTATAGCACCACACAAGTCCTCGTAATAAAGCTAATGGGACTGATTGATTGATTTATTGACGGATTTGTCTGAGAAATCAATTAAGAGGACACATAATTATCCGTAATTATGTAAAGCTCATTAAAATGATTACATTAAAGCACACCACTGCTTAGGTGTACGACCTTGCCAGGATTTTTGTTGTTAATTTTCCGTCTCAATGTAAATTCTCTGCGTTTGACACAAATTGCATTGAGTGAAAGATTCAATTTATGTGTATCTATGTGTTTCACCATTAGAACCACGACCCGTAATTAGAGACTACACAAAACAATTTGCACACTAATCACCGTGCTCAGGATTGTGTTCTGCATTGCTCACAAGCGACAACCAAACAGTAAGTGCCATTTCTAAATTAAGGGTGAAGTTGAGCTTTGACAATTCCAATTAAATCCAACACTGACCTGTTCGACCTCAAATAGTTGACGGTGAACCCACTTAAACTGAATTTACACACGTTTAACCAACTTTTCTTCTTCTTCTTCTAAAAAAAAAATCATATATGAAGCGTGCTGAGGATGCCTCACAGTATTTAATGCTGAGGGATAAACAAAGTTATCATGGGGTGATGGATAATCAGAGGAAAATTTTCTTTTTTACGAGAAAAAAAAAATCACTATTCTATGTGTACTGTCTGGTTTTATATCACTGATCTTGATACTTCTGATTATTAATATGGGCAAATGTCTTAGCTAAGTTTTGAACAAGCATTTGCTCAAATATATGACAATATATTAACACAAAGGGAATACAAGTGTGTTCATATTGTTTTTGAATTCTGTTCTTGTTAACACAGAACAAGTTTATAGCAAAATTAAGACCAGACTCAGAGGACAGATTACTCTCAGTCTGAGTCAGAACTGGTAGAATTCCTTTCTTTGTACAGAATCTATCCAATAAGATAAATATAAACAATATCACAAAGACCAGTGGTATCGTGCAACAGTTTGAGAGCCATGGGCTGAAGCCAATCAAAGAAATAACCAGCCAAATGGATGAAAAGATAAAGTTGATAAAGTGGCAACCAGTGATGACTTCACACATAGAAATCTGAAGCAAATCTGAGCTTCTTGAATTTTGAATTCACGGACATCATCACCTGCAACCAGCTGCCAATCACACTGGCGTCTACTCACACGTGCCGTACATTATCGTCTGTTTTCATCTAAATGGGAACATAATTTTCTAAATCTATATTTTGTGTTATTAAAGACCTGAAACGAGTGAATGAGACCAGGAAAATGTTTAGTGACGTTGCATAATAAGACCATCCAAACTCAGCAGATAAATCTCTGTAGTCCACAAAGAAACACTTTTATTTTTAGTCTTATAGTGTCTAAGAGTTGCAAATATTACATATATTTAGCATCAGATAAACGTGATCTGTCAGATTAAAGCTATGATCAGTCACTTGTAAGAGCTTCTCGAGTTCCAGCTTCCAAAAAAGGAAATGAATCGTCCTTTGTTCCTAAAATAAAATATTCTGTTCGGACTATAAACTAACTAATGTTTGTTTGAACCCTGACTTTAGTAAAATTATGATGCACATTTTGATTATTGAGAAATAAATGGACCACAGATGAGCAGCCTATAATGCTACCTCACTCCACATGACTTCCATGTCTTAGATCATGGATTCAATGGGGTATGAAGTAGAGATATTCATGTTCGATTCTGATTTATTGTGCACCTTTTTAAAGTGTTATCACCTTGTGTGCACTCTGCACAGCCGTCTCCATGCCCTGGCCCTGGTGTGGACAGTGTTGTGACAGAGAGTCAGTTGCTGAGAGACACGGATCTCTTTTCTCCCGTTGCCTATTTTGGAGAGAGGCTCTTGTTTAAAGAGGCTATTTGAGCTGCACGTAAACACGGACTCAGCAGACGCACAGAGCAGCCTCAGCTGTTGCTGATTAATCATCTTAAAGGCCGTTTCAGCTCACTACATGGGTGTCAGTACCTGAGGGGGGAATCCCTGCTGCTGTAAAGGCCCTAAACTACAGGCGTTTATGGGATATTTTCTGGTATAAATACTCTGATCCCGGTCAAACATGTCTCCAAAAACCAACAATGTGCAGCAGGCCAAGCATGAGAAACCACTGTACTGTAGATATGTATATACATATTTTTAATATACATATATATATGTATATATATACATACATATATATATATATATGTATGTTTATATACATCCATACAGACACACATATATACAGTATAAACATATGAGGATGATGGTGATGTGGAGTGGGGGATCCAGGTGTGCAGCCAATCAGAGAACAGGACAGGAACAACCGGTATCTGTTACTTGCGTTGACAGACGCCAATTATTTTAATGGCACACCCATTAGACGCTATCACGAATCCATTTCAGCGCCTTTACAAATGGATCATATCTGTACAAGGATTCAGGGGCCAGCGGGAGAGGATGTGCAGGTTAAAGCCTGACAGCCATGCGGCTCTCATCACTCTCTCTCACACACACTCACACACACACACACACACACACACACACACACACACACACACACACACACACACACACACACACACACACACACACACACACACACACACCTGATGATAATCACATATTTAATCACAGATGTGACGGTTTCCCACGCTGCATCACTCATGAACACACAGACGGTAACAGATCGGGGAGTTTGCGTCATGCGTCAAAACCTTCACAAACCTACCTGGATTTGTATTCCTGGGGAGTTTATGTGCGGCCGCTGCGAAACCTGCTCCTGTCCGCCCCTTTTGATTATAATTATTGTTGTTTGATCGGATCAGAGTCTCGGGACACGCTGTTCTGTGGATCCGTGGAGTCCAGAAATCGCCCCCTCGGTGGAGCCGCAGGTCCTGCAGCCTGCTCCGTATATTGGCGAATGGATAAAACCGGCCAGAAGGTGATCGCCTCTCGTCCTCTCCTGCTTTGGCGCCCTCCTGCCCAGATCCTCCCCGTCTGACGGACTGACCGGGTCGCAAAGCTGTCAATGACGAGTAAGGAGGGAGGGAGGTATGGAGGTGGAGTAGGAGGAGGCGGAGGAGGAGGAGGTGGTGGTGGTGAGCGGGGGTTTGGTGGTAGGTGAAGCAGCGGATGGAGTCGGTATTTTAAGGTTGTCGGGAGATAGATCTTCAGTGATTTTGGTCCGCACACCACGGCTCTCCCTCCTCCTTCAAGCCGTGAATCAGCGCTCCTCTCCTCCGCCTCCTCCTCTTCCTCTTCTTGATGCTGCCACAGCGCAGGAAATCATGATGTCGAAGACACTGCTGCTATTTCTGTTGTGATTGTTTCTTGTCCCCTTCTAGACTCCACAAACAGTTGACTGTAAATAAAACAAATGAGTGTCTTCCACGAGAAAACGCGCTCAGCTGTGCACACCAGCGCTCTTCTCGTCTCCTCCTGCTGGACCACTGCGCACAATCCGCGCACCCTCTCCGTCTCTTTCCTCCTGCTTCCACAGCTGTCAGTGATCGCTGGAGATGATGCTTATCTTCATCTCTCTCTCAGGATTGTCATCCTCAGATAACGATTATTAATATGAGGCCTCTGAAATGGTTGCGCCCTCTACAGTCCTGCGCACACACATTTTGGAAAAAAAAAAGTCACACATACCCGGCTCAGTGTAATAAGGCGCGCGCGACTACGTCACCATCAGCTGAGAGAAGAAACCTACGACGCAAACCACGAATATCACCCATGCAGAACCCACAGCCTCCATCAGCACTGAGCACACGCTCCCACACAACAGGAGGCGGATTACAAGGTGTACAAAGTGTCATCATCATTTTGTCTCTTTTGAGAAAAGTATAGTGCCAACAGGAAACAGGAAGAAAACGTGGTCAATCAGGACCTGCACATGAGGAACGTGAAAGATGAAATGTATGGTGGCCCTGAAGTGCAAATCACCAACACAACACAAAAAAACACAACATTAACGAGAACACAATTGTTGTGGCGTTTTTGGGTAATATTGTGTTTCAGTGAATGTTGTTGTGCTTTAGTTAATGTTGTGTATTAGTGTTGTTGACTTTTAGTTAAAGGTGCCATATGTAAGAATGTGGCCAAACACGGTTACTACATTTACATTCAAAATACCGAGGTCTTTTAGGTTTAATTTTCTGACGTAACTGGCAACCCGTGGTTGCTCGGCAGCTGAGACTCTACTGACTGCAATGATTGGTAGACGGCGGTAGGTGGCGCCACATGCCAAAACATGATTTAAAAACATAAACATGATTTGCAGTCTGCAAAATATTAGTTTTAATGCAAATATTTTGGCTGTACTTTTGTTGTTGGTGAGTTCAGTTTGTTATATGAACATTATTAAGTCTCCGTGACATAGGAGCATTTTATGGCCAGTTGTTTTAGATTTATTACATAATGCACCTTTAATGTTGTGTTTTTGTTTGTATTTTAGTTAATGTTGTGTTTTAGTTAGTTGCTGTTGTGTTTCACGTAATGTAGTTATTGTGTTTCAGTTAATGTTGTGTTTTAGTTGGTTGTTGCTGTGTTTTAGTTATTGTTGTATTTCAGTTAATGTTGTGTTTAAATGTTTTTATTACTCGGCAGTTCAAAGTATGAGAAATGTCCATCCCCCGTCAAGCTGTGATGCTAACTTAGTCAAAGCCAAGTCTTAGCCAAGCTTAACTTGCCTGTTTAGGAGAGTAAGAGTAGCCACTTCTGCATCCTCTACTCTACTGACTGTAATAATTTGCGCCACATGCCAAAACATGATTTCAAAACTGTAGGGTACTTAACTAGATGGATACCGACTTGCTGTTCATAACTTGTTTACTTCGCCATATTGCTTCACAGAACAATGCACATGGTTGCAGCACCTTGACCTGTCTGGTTACACATATATCTAGTTAACATTGATCATGACCAAGGTTATCATACAATAACTTGTGGGTAAATCAATACCAAATTACCTCCCCTTTTAGCTGAGAATAACAATGGGAATATTAACAACATCAACATCAATTTTCCTTTTACATTAGTAAACATCTAATGTCAGGTGACAAGCAAAAAGAAATGGCTACAATTGAACTCCAGTTACTCACAAAAACATTATGTAGCCTTTTTGGAATTATCATTTCTGTATGATTTATATCATACAGTATCAGTACTCCTGGCCAAACGACAACAACCATTTATGACCATTTACACAGTGTAGATATATAGGGTGAATTCCAATTCCTTGCTTAATCCTCAATCTTAACCCTCAATCTCAAAAATGCGCGCTCCCTCTAGTGCAAGTGCTGTCCCGATTCTCAGAAAAATTAAGTTGAGGGGCAAGTTTAAGGGCTGTATCGCCCTCAATATTGAGATTTTCCGAGACCACCCTTGGGAGCAAGGGCTACCCAGAATGCAGTGCGTGTTTTCACATAACAAAGATGGCACCGAAAGCAGCGAAATGAGTACACTACAAATTAAGTATTTTCTTTGTTAATAGAGATATAAAAATTATGAAAACCCTTGTTGCGTAACATTTATTTTTATTTTACGATCTTTTGTCAATATACCCGGCCGGTGCGGACAAGCGATCGTTTGCTATCGTTTACCCTTCAATAAGTCGTGGTGTGTGGTAACTGTCAGCTGAATATGTCCGTGGTTGTGGTATTTGTATGAGTATCATCTTATAACTAACTGACAACCTAATAACTTGACTGACAAACGGATCGTAATAAATAATCGTGACGTAAATGTGTTCTTCTTCTTCTTTTTTGGAGTTGACAGACTGGACGCAGCTTTCGCGTTATTCTGCCCCCCACAGTCTGAAGACGTATCTGCATTTAAGGGATGTCCCATTTCTAAGTGACAAAATAACCCTCAACACTTGGTTTTGAGGGCCAGTTAAGATTAAGGGTTGAGCTTGAGGGTTAAGATAGGAATTGGAATTGGCCCATAGTCTCATTGCATAAATCTCTTGGGTGGTTTACTAACTCATGCTGAGCGCCTCAGAGCCACAGGCTCAGGCTCCAGGGGCTCCGGTGACTGCACAGTGGAGTCAATGTCCTGAGAACTACTACAGTCCTTACCAACTAATTGTTCAACATGAGGGTCAGTTAACACAGTGTCAGGCTCAGCCATGAAACGAGCGCTCAGCTGGTCTCCATGGCGTCTGTGCACTGTGTCCAAATTTCGCTCTCAGACCTCATAAGGCACAGGGCCAGTCGGTCTCACCTCCAACCCTGGAATCCACTTGGGGTCTCCTCCCACAGTGCTACGCAGGTACACAGCATCATCCACGGTAAATGATCGGTCTGTGGCACTGCGATCATGGCGGTCTTTCTGTTGGTACTGTTTTTTGCGCACCATCTCCTTTGTGCAGGATTTCAGGAAATCCAGCCTTGTAAGGATGTGTCTATGTAAAAACATCAACATGTCCTATTGTGCAGTTTGGTGTCGTCCGATATTGCAACAAGAACAGGGACAGTCTGTCATCAATGTTCACGGTTGGCAAGTTTTTTCATACCTATTTTAAAAGTCTGGACATATCTCTCAGCCAGACCATTTGTCGCTGGATGTCTTGGGGCACTTGTTGTGTACAGAATCCCATTCCACTTGACAAAGGTCTGAAACTCCTCAGAAGTGAAAGTGGTGGCGTTGTCTGTAACAATTTGCTCTGGCAATTCATAGGAGGCAAACAGTCTCCTCAGCTTTGTCACAGTAGCCTGCGGAGTGATTTGTGACATTCAAAACACTTCCAACCAATTTGTATAAGCATCGACGACAATCATGAACATGCTGACCAGAAAAGGTCTAAATGAAGTATTTTCCAGGACTCACCTGGAAATTCCGATGGGTTTAGTGGAACATGTTGAGGTTCTTCTTTGCTCCATCTGACATGATTCACATTCTTTACACATTCGCTCCACATCTGAGTCAAGATTTGGCCACCATACATACTATACCCTGGTGCCCTGAGTGACTTTCCTTTAACACTGCTTTTCTCATTTTTGAGGGTACAATCACTCTGGTCCCCCAAAGGACACAACCTTGCTCTGTTGATAACTCGTTCCTCTTGGTGAAAAACACTTTTAATGTGTCTTGTACTTCGTTCGGCCAGCCTTCCATGACATACTTGTAGAGACGGGCTAGCTCACTGTCAGTGTGTGTCGTCTGGGCTACTGAAGTAGCTTTCAGCGGCGCCTTTTGTAGATGTTCTGCAAGCAGTGAGTGGACAGTAGTAGTAGAGTATTACTGTGCTCTTCTGACTTACGATACACAATGTTATAGTCATAAGCTGACAGTATAATTGCCTACCAATGAATGCGTGCAGCAGCCAATGTACGCAGATTCTTGTGCTCAATGAAAAGTGTCAATAGGGGGCGATGGTCAGTGACTAATGTCTACCCCACAAATACTGGTGGGATTTCTTTACACCATAAATCAATCCAAGAGCATCTTTGTCTATTTGAGAATATTTTTTCTCTGCCGGAGACAATGTGTGCGGGAAGCATAAGCGATTGGTCCCTCCTCCCCATTTAACATGGTGTGTTGGATCACTGCTCCAATGCCATATGCAGATGCATCGCATGCTAGACTGAGTGGAAGACTGGGATCGTAGTGGGTTAGAACCTGGTCACTCATCAACAGGTCCTTGCACTCCACAAAAGCGAGGTAAGGGGTAGGTGTCGGTTTCAAGTGCCTGATTGACTGACACCTAATAATCACCACACAGGCGAAGTGACTGATCCTTCTTTACCACCGGAAGTATTGGTGCTTCCCAGTCACTATGCTTTACTGGAGATATAATGTAAGCTTCCTCCAGCCCTTTGAGCTCTATCTCTACTCTTTCCTTCATTGCAAATGGGAGGGGCCTGTGTTTGCAGAATTTATGAGTCACATCTGGTCTGACTATGATTGAGGCTTTAATGTATTTGAGTGTCCCTAAAGGCTACATTATACTTCTCCAACTGCGTAATGCGTTATCCGACTGCGTAGAACCCTCGAGCCTTCATACTTCTGCGCCGTGGACGGATACGCGCTGCAATTTCGCGCCCGATCAGTAGGGTTCGCTGCGCAAGGTTGTTGTGCTTTTGGCTACAGTGAGCAATGGTGTCCGAGAGAGAAATGAAGAGAGAGACTGTTGTTGTTGAAACTAGTGATGCACGGACCGACCCGTAACCCGCGGGTCGGGTTGGGTCGGGTCAAGAAATGTTCACTTTATTGGTGGGGCGGGTTATGAAGGATTAAATATGTCTGGTAAATCCACCCGCGACCTGACGTCACAAAAGCGCCAAGCAGCGGCCACAACAAACCAGTATCAAAAGAAGCGGGGAAGATGGAAGAAGTGAGGGAAAGATTACGGATCGGGAGAATACAAAGTTAAAAGAAAAGAAGGACAAGCTGCTAAATCTCACGTTCGGGACAATTTCTGTGAGGTAATTAGTGCAGTTGACGACAGCAGCATTGGTTACGTGAAGTGCAATTCTTGTGATACGCTATACAAGCATGAGAGCCACAAGACGGGTACGTCCAGCATGACACGACATGTTTGTGGGGGGTCTAAAAAGAAGGACCAGCTCAGAGTAGTGTAACCGGCTCTCTAAAAAGTAACAAAATTCCAACGCAAGTCAAATCTGAGGTCACCGACGCCTGTGTTGAATTGTGCTGTCAAGATCTGCGGCTGTTTGACATTGTTTCTGGCGATGGATTCCGTGCTGTATGATTTATTTATTTATTTATTGTTTATTTTTATACGTAGGCTATATATATATATATTTTATTAAGATATATTAATATAGCTATTAATATAGCTATATTAATAATAATAATAATAATAATAATAATAATAATTGAATGATCCAGTGTTTAAGAGTTAGCTAATGGCAGGACTTGCCCAAACATTTGTGGGGCTGATTTGATTTTTATGACAAAACAATTACACATGTATATATTCTAAAGGGAATTATATTAAATTTCCAGACTTTTAATCAAGTGTGTAAATGATGTGCTGTTTGTTATTGAGTGTTGGTGCGTAAGGCTCCATTAAAAAATTAAAATAACCATTTAAAAATGTTAATTACACAATATATGAATCAAAAATGCACACACATTTGAATATTAAGCTGTTCCTTTATACAGAGCCTCATCTAGAGCTCCAAATGCTCAGACTCACCCTCCCCATCTTTATGTGTCTTATTGTGTCCCTTCTTGCACTCGTATTGCACAACCAAATAATCTTCCATCGTCACTTAGATGCATCAGTAGCCGGCAGATAATGAGCTTCAGTGGGCACAGCAGTCTCTGCTGCAGCACAATCACCCATAACCACTGCTGACAAGACAGAAGAAGCTCCAGAGACGGAGGATGTTGACACTGCCACCATCTCTAATTACAGCATCACACAGGCCTGAAGCATTGTGGGAAAATCCCTAAAAGTGCCAGGGCAAACAGAACTGTATATAAAATTAATACAAGTCTTGATGTGTATTTTAAATTAGCAAGCAATTAATCAATAATAAATTTGCATTAATCCACAAATAAGCAGCACAAATCAGTCTTTGTTTCTTTTCCTTCAGGGTGGAACGGAAAGTCACAGGCCACTTTATTAGGTACACAGAACAGCTAATAAAACAGGGGTCTCAAATTCATATGATGTGGGGGTCAGTGAGCGTCCAATCTGGTCAGACAGGTAAAAAAAAGTCAAACTTTTTGAAAATAAAATAAATAAAGGCGTTTGTTTTGGTATGAAATGACGAACAGTGGGTGATAAAATAAAACATATATGAGGCATAATTAATCTATAAATAATTTTAACTTGATATTAAGTGGCGGGCCACATGAAATTGATTGGCCTGCAAGTTTGAGACCTCTATAATCAAGTGTCTGCACTTTTATAGTCATTTTATTTTGAATATTTTTGTTGCATTTGTCTTTTTTTTGTTCTGTCTTTTTTTGTGAAATGAATGATATAAATTAGATTGTGTTGCACGTGCAGAGATGTTAGATTTTTGAGCTACTCTTGGGATTTTACTGTTGCCTTACTATTATTTTGAAGGAGTCTGGCTGTTTTCCTCTGACCTCTGGCATCAACAAGGCCTTTCCACCCACACAACTGTCGCTCACTGGATATTCTAGCAATGGATGAGAGTTAAAATCCCAGTAGATCAGCGGTTTTCTACATTCTCAGACAACTGACACCAACATGCCACATTCAAAGTCACTTTAATCACCTTTCTTCCTTATTCTAATGCCTGGTTTGAACTTCAGCTGGTCGGCTTGGGCCACGTCCACACGTAGGTGCGTATTTTTTTGTGTTTTGACCTTTCATACACATGCTAACTTTGGGTAAGGTTTGTGAAAATGCAGAATTTGAAAAACTCCTGCCTGAGTGAACATTGTTACAATCTCTGTTTATCGGTAAAACAGACATTTTTACTTTTCTGTCTCCTTTGTTTAACTTTGAAAAGTTAGACAAACGTGTCATGTTTAGTGTCGCTAAGTGGACTTTTAATATAAATACAGTAAACAAAAAAACTGGTAGTGTCTTTTGTCTATCTCTCTTTTGATTGGCCAACAAGACTCAACAGTTAGTTATAACGCCACCTGTTGACTTGGAAGGCCTGTGACAGAACTTGACAGTGTGTTTTTGTTTTTTCATTTGGACACAAATGTTTTTTGACAACATGTGTGTGGACAGGATTTTTTTTAAACACAGAGGAAGAAAACCTACATTTTCAAAATGACCAACCTATAAAAACATACTGTATATATTTTTTATTATTTTTATTTACATGTTTATTGTGCTTTCCAACTAATATCTTATCTTATCTTATATTTAAAGAGTTATAATTTCACAGTTTTGAGGTCAATAAAGTCCATCTATCTGTAGGTGGACACTGCATTGACAATTTCTAAATGCAATGAGTTGCTCTTGTGATTTGATTTGCTAAAACAAGAGGTTGAAGGGGTGTACCTAATAAAATGGCTGTTCAGTGTATGTGCAAGCAGAATAAAATAGCAAAGTCTGTCAGTGTGGTACAAATTGTCATTAGCCATTTTAGAACAGACCTTAATGTAAAATGAATAGAAGTCTTAACGTGTATTTTAGCTAGCAATGAATCAATAATGAATTTGCATTAATCCACAAAATAAGCAACATGAATAAGTCTTTCTTTCTTTGTGTTCAGGGTGGACCTGAAAGTCACAGTCCCTTTTATTAGGCACACGGAACAGCTAATAACGCAGGGGTCTCAAAATATGAGCATAAAATAGCATATATTAATGATATTAATTTACGTGTTTGTTTTAGTATGGAACGACATACAGTTTATATATGACATATGGTCCCATCGGCAACACCACACCCCCCCCACAATCCGCCACCACCATCTCCATGTAAAGTAATTAGCAATTAGCATGAAGATTACGGTTGGCTGCTTTAATGGAGGCAAGAAATACACTGCACAGATTGCCGTCCAGATTCACTTGTGGCCAGCGTGCATCATGTGATTGGAATTCAATTAAAGTCCGGCATGTGTTCAGTGATGATTAATGGATTATACTTGAAATCAAACACACCAGTCGTGCTCCTGCTCCCCCACTGTGAGGAGCAGCACTCAGAGGTTTGACGGCCACAGCTCTGAAACTGACTGGTTGAATTGATTGTGTAAAAGTAAAGCTACTTCACCGTCATATCCTTTCCCTCTTGTGCCCTGCCACAGTCTGCCTGACGGCAGTGGAGAAGGCCCTATTTCAGTTTCATTTAAACGTTGACATGCTGCAAAAATATCTGGGGCACGGAACGAAACCGTACAGCACCAGAGAAGAGTGCTGCACTCGCACTTTGTGATTTGTATTTTCACTCTCTCTCTCTCTCTCCTTTTTTTTTTTCTGTGTTGCATCCTTTGACACTCTACACATGCCGATTATTTGTGGGCTCAAACTGAAATGACTTCAGTGTGGAACACAGAGAGAGAGGCAGGGATACATTGTGCCAGGCCGAGAAAAAGAAGGGAGGGTGGGAGGGAAGGAAGGAAGGAGGGAGAGGTCATCAGGGGATTTAACACTGACATCACCTCTGGGCGACAGCCGCTTACAAGAGTCGGTAATGAATAGTGAAGTTGTGAAATGAGAAAGGTAACAGAGTCTCCTCACATCAGGATCCAAGGACCTGGGGGCTGGAGGTGCAGCTCCTGTCACCAGTGGGGTGTGATCTGTGATGGTGGGAGTCAGACACAGAGCAAAGTCCCCCGAGGACTCGGTGGAAAAGAAACATGGGGGGACACAGCAGTCAAAGAGAATGAAGCTATAACAAAAAATCATGTATTGCACTATTTTAGTCAAATCCTTGTCGTATGTTCTAAACATATATCAGATTTATCAGAAAGTATTTAAGAGCCTTCATGAGCAGAACATTATTTATGACTCATGAGTAAGTGTGTGATCGCTTAAAATTAAAAGTTAGTTTAGTTTTCAAAGCCCTATATTTGGCCCATATTCTAAACAAAAATTAGTAATCACCCCCTCATTACCTGTTGCAAAATACAAATACCTTCCTTTTCCCAGTAATGCCTTTATTGAAAATAAAATAGGGCTAATGCATATTTATCACACACATACTCATACGATAGTTATTTGTGTATTAAAACAAAATGTTGATCTCATCCTATGTGGACAGTTTTACTTTTTCTTGTGTAAGGCTGGAGATAAATATCATTAATTCATTAAGTTCCAGATACATTTGTGGGCCTTTATTGGAAAAAAAACAACAACATCAAAACAAGTAATTGCTCGTAATATAGTGATTTTAGTGAGTGAGAGGTTTACAAATGTGACCAAGTTTCCAGTCAGAGACGTTTGTCTAATGGTGAGAAGGAAAAACCAGGTCAATTAAAACATACATTTGTCAAAACTGAAGCAGCACGACAGTAGTTCATTACTGGAGCAATGACGAGCATATGAATAGAAATCTAAAGATGATGATGAAAAATATTACTTTTTTCCCCATATAATTATTTTTATTTGATTTAGTGCTGACAGCGTGGAATGTTGTCGACAATATTTTACAGGTTTGAGATGTTGAAAAGCACTGAATATGACCTCAAAATACATCAATGTATAACCTCTCAACTTAAACCATAAAACATTCACTGAGCTCACAATTAAATATTCTAACACACACACATTTTTGTGCAGCTATTCTTAGGATGCTGCATTGCCTTCTATTCATTTGGACAACCTTTACAAAGCATTATCCCTAATCCCGTAACCATAACCAGTTAATGCCTAACCATAATTTAACCTAACCACAATAGCCCTAAACTTAACAGGTTAATCAGATATTAGCTTCTGCCACATTAGGACCATGCTTTGGTCTGTGTGAGGACTACTGGTCCTGACATGGTCTGAGTATTAATCCTAACCCTAAAGAGGAAAAAGAGACAAATTCAGGTACAAACACACTGAATCTGGTTTCCATGACTTTCCATTGACTTACATTCAGTTCCTGGACACTTACTCTAAATACTACTGGCCTAACCCTGACCTAACCATACACTATACCATTAAAATGTAATAATGTACATTATGGGGACTTGATTTTTGACCCCATAAGGAAGACGAGTCCCCATAATGTGACTGTGTCAACCAGGGGTCTCAAACACATGTGACCTTGGGGCCACTGAGCATCTGGTCTGGCATCTGGTAATCAACTGAAAAACCCTTACAGTCAGCAATATTACAACAATAGCTTTTTCACGGGATTTCAAAATAAAAGCATCATGTGTTGACATGAAATATATTTGTGATGCAAAAGATATATTTTACTAAAAAAATAAATAAAATAAAACTCTCCTGGTCATGAACTTTGGTTGATGAAGGCAAGAACGAGATCGCGAATACAGGCAGTCAGGCTCAGCCTTAGAGATAGGGTGAGGACCTTGGTCATCCACGAGGGGCTCAGAGTAGAACCTCTGTTTCTTTACGTTGAGAGGAGCCTCCTGAGGTGGCTCCTGAGGTGGCTCCAAAATGTCCCCAAAAATCTTTAAAAATAAAAACAGTCAAGAGGACACTTTCACTCAGACTACAACCTGTAAGATGGTCTCACCAAACAAATACAGCCTGGTTTGAAAGGTGCAGCATCACAACATCAGTCATCCCATCTTTCAGATTCATCACCTTCACTGGCTGGTATGTACATAATCACACTGGAGAAGAAGAGCTGCTTATTCATTCCTTCATATATAGGATACATGACCTTGACCCTCCCTGCACCAATAAACCTCTCTCCTCAAATGAAAACCCTGACAGCCCATAAATGAATTGCATTTACACTGTCATGTGCCCTCAGCTCCAATAATATCCATGTAGAATCCAGCATCTGCACACATGTAGTATAGCTAGTGCATGGAGAGTGGCTCTTCTACAGCTGCAGCTACTGGAGCTGAACGTTCAGTGGTTCACTGGTCTGGAATATATCTGCAGTAAAAGATGGACGAGAGAGGAATACCCTCACTGTTACATCAGAGACCCTGGACACTCATCTTTCCCCTGTGCCTTACGATGTTGGTATAAGACAAAGGGGAGGGGATAATTAAGGTGCTTTCTTTCTTCACTTAGTCAGATTTTAACTAGAATTTAATTTAACAGACACACACACACACACACACATTTGCCTAACAGCCACTTCGCAATGGCAACGCGTGGCCCCGGGCCTCGGTCCTGGGGAGAGTGGAAGTGATCTGTGCACGTTCTGTCTGGCTCATTATGTGGAGAATGAAGTGAAACAGCCAGGGGGTGCATTTGTTCTGCGTGGACTCCCCTCAGCTGCCAAGCGTCTGTCTATTTATAGCAAGGAGAGAGAGAGAGAGAGAGAGAGAGAGAGAGAGAGAGAGAGAGAGAGAGAGAGAGAGAGAGAGAGAGAGAGAGAGCCTAAATAAAATAAACACAGGGGTCACTTGTCCGCTCGCTCGCTCACTCGCTCTCCTCCTCCCTCTGTGCAGGAGAAGTCTATTTTTTATGGTTTGATTGTGAGACATTTCAGTGAGTCAGCTGAGGAAGTGAAGGTTGAACCTCACACTGTTCACTGCCTTTTACTAAACACACGAACACCAGGATTCACATGGATGATTATTATCGTAATTGATTATTCTCTCTGTTATTTTCTATTGATCAGTTCATCTGTCAACTGTCATACAAAAGGTGAAAATGTCCTGTGTGTTTGTCCAGACTTTTAATGATCAATTCTGGCCTTTTATTTCTGAAATGATGGTTATAGTTTGTTCTTTGTGTGGTTGTTTGTTTATGTTTTGTTGTTTGTATGGTTATTTTTGTTTGGTCATTCTTGTTTTGTTGTCTGCGTGGTTTTTTTGTTTACATTTTGTTGTTTGTGTGGTTGTTTGTTTTGTCGTTTGTCTGGTTGGTTGTTTATTTATCACTGGCACAGACACAAACATATACACAATGAAAGATACAGAGTGCTCCTTAATAACATACTTTAAAAACGTTGGGATTTGGGGAAAGTAGCAAGTCTTTTCAGGTCAAAAGGCTCAAAAGTCCAAGGGAGTCACTGGTGTAAAAGTCCAAGTCGAGTTGCAAGTCTCTTTACATTTTGTCAAGTTGAGTCTAAAGTCATCAAATTCAGGACTCGAGTCATGTGACTCAAGTCCACACCTCTGCAGATTACAGCAAAAAAAGGCCTCACCAACCCCTTGTGAAACTCCTCCATTTCACAAGAACATCAGAGAACTACAGTAGCCTTTAATCACCAAAAAGAATGTAAAACCTATCTCCTCACTCTCTCACTTCATACAACAACATATCTGACCCATACATCATGATTCATTGTTAAATTGTTGAGAGTTTGAGTTTGAGTTTGCACTCAATTATGCCACCTTCTATCAGAGGACCCAGTGGACAATTAAAGGGACAGATGAACATGGTGGAGGGGTTTGCATGTTCCAATGATCCTAGGAACTCAGTTGTCGGGGGCTTCATGCCCCTGGTAGGGTTACCCAAGGCAAACAGGTCCTCTGTGGGAACCTTGGTGGTCCGACCCTTGGCTGCAGAAGCTGGCTCTAGGGACATGGAACATCATTCTTGAGGAGGCTGACCAGAGCTGTGGCCGTAAGGTGGTTGGTGCCTGTTGTGGTGGCAACCCCCAAACCTGTTGATAGACTCCAGTGGTAAGGGATGCCGTCAAGCTAAATAAGGGTTCCTGTTGGGTCTTTTTGGCTTGTGGGACCCCAGAGGCAGCTGATGGGTACTGGCAGGCCAATGTGTCGGGAGTACTTCCTGCTCAATCCCACTGACACGCCTTCCAACGAGGTCTGGGGACTCTGGGGTGGCTGAGGTTGCCAAGGTGGTTAAAAAGCTCCTCTGGGGCAGGGCCCCCACGAGTGGATGAGACCCATGCAGAGTTCCTTAAGGCTCTAGATGTTGTAGGACTGTCTTGGTTGACACATCTGTGAAACATCGTGCGGGCATTGGGGACGGTGCCTCTGGATTGGCAAACCTGGGTGGTGGTCCCTGTTTTTAAGAAAAGGGACCAGAAGGTGTGCGCCAACTACAGGGGTATCACACTCCTCAGCCTTCTGGGTAAGATCTATTCGGGGGTCCTGGAAAAGAGGGTCTGTCAGATAGTCAAACTTCGGATTCCGGAAACAGTGTGGTCTTCATCCTGGTCATGGAACGAATCAGCTCTACACTCTTGGCAGGGTCCTGGAGGGTGCATGGGTGTTCGCCCAACCATTCTACATGTGCTTCGTGGATTTGGAGAAGGTGTTCGATTGTGTCCCTCCGGGACTCCTGTGGGGAGTGCTCCAGGAGTATGGGTTCTGGAACTCTTGGTAAGGGCCATTGGGCCATTGGGCCCCTGTACGACCGGTGTCAGCACTTGGTCGTAAGTCGGATCAATTTCCAATAACAATACAATTTACTGCTTTATTATAAAAAGAAAAAATTAATATTGAGCAGAATTTATTCAGCCAATTGATCCGGCTCTCAACAATATTTTATGTTTCTCATGTGGCCCATTGGGGAAAATAATTGCCCACCCCTGTATTATACCATTCTCTTTATACACTGGTATGTAGTACATGTATTTTTGGTAAGTGAAACAGTTTGTTTGTGAGAAGGAGATGTAGGCTATAATTATTATTTTAGCTGATCGTGTCAATGCATATTGTTGAAAACCTTTACCCTGCCTAAATAAATACCATCTAATGTCACCAGCAGAGGTCCCCATCACCCGAAGTAAGGACTGACACGGCTTCAAATTCCAATAACAGCATTACAGTTTTTCTCAGTCGCTTTGGTGCTTTTCTCAGATCAGAATGAAAATTCTCATAACTATTAGTTCAACCTCCACAACATTCAGTCATTTGTGCACATCATATTAGCAATGTCTCCTTCCTCTGAACAAATTGCAAATGCTTTTGGACATGTATCAGTTGCTTTCATATAATTCTCTGCTGTTTCATAACATTATAATTTTCTTATGTCATGTCAGTCAAGATGAACTATACTTATGGATGCTGAATAGTCATTCCCAATAAAACTAATAGTCTTCATTTCATTGCTTGAGTCATTACATACAAAACTGCTGCGCAAATGGAAATAGTGATGCGAGAAAAGCACCGAAGCGACTGAGAAAAACTGTAACTAGAAAAGCACTCGGAGAGCGCAGACCTCTGCCAAGGCAGATCAGCCCCGTACAAAATAGCAATAACCAACCATCCAAATCTGCCCGCAACTGCTAGAATTATGTTGCTAACAGACAGACAGACAAACAAACCCGGGCAAAAACATATACCTCCTGGCGGAAGTCAATAATAATTTGAAAATGAGAACTTATGATTATGTTATGATGACTTCAGTGATGATGTTTAGCCAGATGTGGCTAAGTCGTTAGCTAGATGAAGAGTCGACCTGAGGGCTTTACCACAGAGGAGGTTCAGCATAGCCAGGCTCAGACAGAGACAGACAGACAATTGAAAAAATAAAGAGCAATTTGGTGTCTTCTTAATAAACACCAATGTCATACAGTATACAATACTGTCAAACAGTATTGACTCAGTATATAGCACCGTGTCATTTTTTTGACTAAATAGCTTAGGTTACATTAGATATACCTATGTGATGTGAGCTGTCAAAGACGCTTAGAAGATGACAGCAGTTAGCAGAGTTAGGCCAGAAGAACATGCAGGTTTAAATCTGAGCTGAGGGTGATTTATAATTATATGCTACAGTGAATGAAGTGCAAAAACAAACACTGGTGGTGCAGTGACTGTGTGGTAAGTGAAGCCAGGTCTGCTGAAGGGTGTTTGTAAAGAAGATGCCGAATTCCTCTTTATTTATTTTTTATTTTTTCAATAGTCCTTATTTATTGCTACACATCCTCTTCCCTTCATGGAGGTATTGATGGTTCTGAAATGCTAAAAACATACAGATAAAATACATGCTCTGTACAGGCCTAAAAGTTTGCAAATAAACCATCAAATTAACATTATTAAATGCATTTGTATAAATAACCTGGATAATTATGGGCCTATGAGCAAACCAGTCATACATAAATACTCTCATACTGCCACCTACTGGTAGAGAGAGTAAACATCACTAATCATCTGTCTGTCTGTCTATCTACCTACACACTAAGAAATCTACGAGAAAAAAAAAAGTACGAGCTCGTACCTAAAAAAGTACAAATGCTTTGTTGCTCCAGTTGTACCCTATCAGGGTACAAGCACTGTACCTTTAAAATCTGTACCTGCTTGTTTGTACCTCTAAAGAAACATTTGTGCACCCCTAGTGATATATATATATTATTGGAATTTGAAGCCTTGTCAGTCTTGACTGTGGATGATGGGGACCTCTGCTGGTGACATTAGATGCTCTTTATTTAGGGTACATACATGTTTTCAGCTATTTGCACTCACACAATCAGCTTATAGCCTACATCTCTGTGTTTAATAGAATAGAAGTTAAAGGCTGAAAGAGAAAAAAACAACATCAGTGGGTCCAAACTCAGTCCCTGAGAGAGACTGTTCTACATTCACAATGTTTTTGTTCACAATCAGAAGGAGCCATTTTGTCCTCCTTTGGACAAGATGGACCTCGAGTCTCCTCTTGTCCAGACATTGACTGTAGTTTATTCTTGTTTATGTTGTTACATTCAGGTTCTTGGTCAGTCTGCCTGTCTGCATGGGAGCTGTGTATCTTCTCTGTGCACAGATCTGTAATAAAATTATACATTTAAGAAAGGACGACTGAGGCTAAAGTCACCGGTTCAAATCCAGGTTTTACCAAAGGGAGCTTTCTGTGTGGAGTTTGCATGTTCTCCCTGTGTGGTCAATGCTGGCCTATCCTCCTCTACTGACCACTGGTCCTGTGCCTGGTGTGTTAACGGGACAGGTTAAATGCACAGGTCAAATTGACTATCACTAATTGGTAAGTGCAAAAATTACCAATACTCATTGTGATGTTACATGGACAAAGAAAACCATCACATTCAACATTTCTACTTTCCTAAAGGTAAACACTTCAGTGTCTGCCTCACTGCAGTTTGAGTTCAGTGTGTGTGTGTGTGTGTGCGCCAATAATCAGAAACAGCCTGGAGGGCCCTCATCCACAATAAGTGCGTGTGATTCACCTCTAACATTACAGATGCACCGACATGTGGGAGCTCTAAATTTAGAGCAGAAACACCAGACACTTTAATCAACACGAGAGAAGCCTTGGTGTGATGTGCACACCCTGTGACACAAGACTTGATTGCTCCTCTTTGTCATTCAGGTCTGTTTGGTAGAAAAGAGGCAATCACGGCAGCGCTGCTCAACAACACGGCCACTAAAAATCCACAAAATCCATTTCTGTCACAGCTGTGCACACAGAAATAATCCTCGTTTATGAAATGCGGCCTTTTAAAAAAAAAAAAAAAAAAAAATCTTAAACATGGAAAATATGTGATGATGGGAAATGTATCCCCAGTCACTGACGTTCAGCACCTGGATATTCTAACATTTATGGACCAAACAAGTCCTCGATGAATCGAGAAAATAGCTGGACAATCGATTAAAGAGCCCATATTATACCCTATTACCCCAAGTTAAACAAGTTCCTGGTGCCCTAATGAACATGTCTGTGTCATGCTTTAGTCAAAATATCATAAGGATGAAGCACAATAGCAGTTCAATAACTCTGCCAAAACAGTCTTTTTCAGAACGCTCGGTTTTGTGCCTGGTCATTTACATGTGAATGAGACCCAGGTAAACACACATCCACTGCTTCCAGGGGAGTGTCGATCTAACTGTCGCCACTTATCACCTATTGTCATGCAGCGTCGTCACAACCCCCGCTCCATATACCCCATAGTAATGTCCGTTTACCCGTTGTTACTGCGTTTCACCGTAATGCATAGAGTGACCATGATTTTGGCTTCTCGCGATCATAAAAACATTAGAATCGAAGAAAAATGATTAATGCGCGGCGTGTATGTAAATTCCTATGCTAGAAAAAAACCTTGAATGCACCAGTGTTACTGCAGCTGCAAGTGACGTGTGTGGATCAATAATGAGGAGAGAACGTGAAAACACGACAGAAAGGCAGCCTTTGGTTGAGAAGAAATGTAGGACATCTACATCTTTCTGCAGGGCTTTCAAACGTGTGCTCTTCATATTATTGATCCACACGTCACTCGCTAAAGGCCACATTACTGCAGCGGCACGTAACTGGTGTGTTCAAGGTGTTTTTCTAGCATAGGAATTTACATACACGATCAACAACAAAGGGCTTGTGAAGCTTGTGAACATTTTTTTCATAAATAAAATATATCCACTGGACACACAAGTCCTCTGAGGCTGGAAGTTTGTGTAAAACACTGTGCTCCGCTGTGCAGCCACTCTTCCTCCCTCGCCTGCACTCTCGTAATGCACAGGGACAAGGAGGAGCTACGGTGGAGCTGTGAATACTCTGCCTGGCGGGGTGCCAACATTCATGGTGAAATGCTCACTGTCGTAATTCTGCGGGAGGTCTAAACATCACACGTTTTATCGCCTATTCTTGCACTAAGTGGAACCACTAAAACATGACTGAGTCTTGTTTTTTCACATTTTTGGGGCTGGTATGGCCCACTGAGTCCCAAATATCAGTACTAAAATGATTAAAAAGTTGATTTTGCACAATAGGGGACCTTTAAGAAAATAATACTGTGTTGCAGCTCTACAAAAGAGTAATGAGGATAAGATCATTTCAAATCAGTCAATATCAATAATGATCACTGTAAAAGTCAGATAATTAATGTTTTTTGTTCCAGAATGATGTTTACTGAATGTTGCTTTTGAAGAAAATATCATGATAATTATTATTAAACTATTGCACAGCCCCATTTGCAACACTTCTTCACATGGACACATACAAGCCTGATAAAGTTCTGTAACGAATAAAGCAGCAGAGTTATAAGAACTGTTCAAACACTCATTATTTTATTCTATTTAAAACACACTTTCACACATTTTTATTCAGGAGAATTATTGTCCTATAATCAGTGCACTTTCAATGTACATACAAATCTATTAGGGATGCACGATATCATCAGCACAGCAACTGTTTTCAGCAGATAATCGTCTTTAAAACTTATTGATCGGATATTGGCAAAGACACGGAGAGAGTTGTCAATTATGACTAATGACTGCAACAGGAGGCTAAATAGGCTGCAACCTCCTTGCCCTCTAAAGGTGGATTTCTTGTCCACCTTTAGAGGGCAAGGAGGTTGCAGCCTATTTAGCCTTGTCTCAGATAATCTTGTGATTGTTGCAAAATGTGAGTATTTAAATGACTTTCACATGAAAGATGCAGTGAAACTCTACACGTTCCCTGAATGTGAAGCAGCAGTGAAACATGACCACAAGTGGGTTTTACGTTATCACATGACCTCTCATAGCATCCTCCCTAATACACAGTTTAGCCACATGTGGCTATGCTAACACTGTAGGGAGGATGGAGACACCAGCCTCCACAAACAGTGTTATCACTTGCTGTTGCTTTTAGGCTGCACAATTAATGTTTCTACTCTAGTTCACTTGTAAGTCTTTGAATTTGTACTTGAATACACTAGTTTAAAGCTGTATTCCAGAAACATGGTGTCCAGTGATATAATCTGTATTTAAAATCTAAATTTTCAACAAAATCAACTAATTATCCCCACCCTCTACGTTTACTTTGCTCAATGAAGAAATGAGTATGAAAAACATGTTAATTTCACTTGAGAAGAGACTAAATAACCTCTGCAGTTGGGTGCAGGGGGAAGTCTATATTAATAAAGTCCAATATCGTGCATCCCTAAAATCTATCGAGTGATTTTTTTTTTTTAACCCACAGTCCTTTTTATTGTCAAATAACAATATATTCCTTGCACATTCACAATGAAAAAAACAGTGCAAATATATTTCCCTGGAAATGTAATGCTTTGTTTCTGTGTTTCCAGGAAAAAGCCTCTCGACTTTGAATGAAATATTTACTCAATGTGGGAATAAAAAAAGTTTCCCTTAATCACGGACCCAGCAAAACCACACATCAAAAAGCCTCCTCTCTTCTCACGAAGATTCCAAGTGAAATGCATCAGATAGAGTAATCGACGCACACGCACACACGCACACAAAATTTGGTCACCAACTCGCAGCTATGCATCCTGTGCAACCACGCAGATTATTCCACAAAACTTTATTAAGTGCTGACAGATATAACATCTCATCAACCGCTGGAAAAACACAGCCCGTAAGTTTTTTTTGGTCCTAATCAACTCCAGATTGAACTGACTAAAATTCACTCTTTTTCTCATCTGGAACTACCGAGTTATTTGCTACTGTAAAGGTCTGGCAAAGATTCTTACAGGACGCACATGCAACACTTTTATATTAAAAAAAACAATGTCACATCTAGTTTTTTGTGACATTGCAGCACTACACAATTTCTTTTCAAGCCTCTTTACTTCCCACATTCACACTTACCCAAACAAACTGGACTTCCCAGGCAAACAAACTAGCATTCGATTTAGAAGGGCTGGTGTAAATGACAGTTAGTGACTCTGAAACTGTCTGAAACAGGCCCAGCTAGTTCAAGAGTAATGTTGAACTGGGGTCACTTAAAAAGACTCAAAACCTAGTGATCACCTCTGTTGTTCCTCGAGGAACCTTCCATAATTTGAACTTCAACCCAAGTTTAATTCCGAGTCACAGCTTGATTTAACAACCACTTGCATCTGTAGGTGGCACTGTTGCTCAGCAAAAGTTACAGAGGCTGTTAACTCAAGGACAGAGGCTACTTTTTGTATCTCATCTGAACACGGTCATGGATTGGGAAACAAAAAAATGCAAGACCGACAAATAAACAGTGCTGCAAAAATAGTCTTCAGTAAAGGTTCAATGTGAAAAACAACAGTTTATAGCCAAACAGCAGAAATGTGGTAAAAATTTGAAAAAATAGTTTGTACGCCCTCTGTGCTGAAAAGAATTTACAAAAACAAATGAACCTCTTCACGTCAAACTCATGAGAAGATGATGTAACATCGGATACATTCATTTCCCTGCGAGTTGTCTACAGTGCCATTATCTGGTGAGAGCCAGTCTTTTTCAAACTCTTCAGAATCATCACCCACAGTGTGGAACACATCTGCTCCTACTTTGAGACAATATTTTAATTTAGATTTTTAATTAGTTTATAATCTCTGCCCTACAATTGTCTTGCTGAAATGTAGAAACATTGTTTTTCTGGGATTCTCCTCCAGTGACAACATGTGACAACAAGTTAACCCTTCCAAAATGTGTACATGGTCATGTCGGAGTCATCATCAAGTCAAAGGAACAATGCCTTCTTAAAGGGATATTTCGGAATTTTGGACATAAGACCTATTTTCCAACTCAGCCGGTGTGATGGAGACGTCTGGAGACTTTTTCAAGAAATTTCATTCAGTTCTTCTAGTTGCTGAGTTCGCTGATGCTATGGCTAGCTTATACCATTGACTTGCGCTAGCCATAGCACCAGCGAACTCTGCAACTAGAAGAACTGAATGAAAACGTCTCCATCACACCGGCTGAGTTGGGAAAAAGGTCTTATGTCCAAAATTCCGAACTATCCCTTTAATCACCTTTAAAAATAATAATAAGAAGAAGAACAAACAGGGTTAGATATAGATCAAATTGGTTAGGATGTAAGCTACAATCATTTGGATGTCTGGCTTAGTAATGATAGTAATTCTGTTTAATTTCAGGGTCTGAATTTACTTTTAAAGTTTACCATAAAATAAAAGGAGAAGGCTGCTTTAGTCCAACTCTCTAAAATCAAGAACCCATTGTTTAAGAAAATTACTACAAATGTTTGTGTTTAAAATGTCCATCTGTGCAAGAACAG
The DNA here is from genome assembly GCF_963457635.1 of Microchirus variegatus. Classification (NCBI taxonomy): domain Eukaryota; kingdom Metazoa; phylum Chordata; class Actinopteri; order Pleuronectiformes; family Soleidae; genus Microchirus; species Microchirus variegatus. Next base: position 11,539,664 of record NC_139804.1, on the reverse strand, counting down.
AGAGCTTTCAATAAGAAAAGTGTAGCAAGATTTAGGGGTGTTGAAAATAATCCTGTAGTAATGGCTGTTTTTGTCTCTGCTACCATTACCGATGTCGGTCCGATACAGACAGATACATTTAGTTCTTTCCCATCAACTTAGCTGTTGATAAGACATTTGTCTTACCAACACTGATGCGTTTACTCCTACATTTCGAAAACACAATGCGGGTGGCATCAGGTGGCAGATATTTCTCTTTACAAACTGTCACCAGTTGTTTGCGAGGCATTTATGGGATATTAATGATATTAGGTTGATAGTTATTTGAACTGCTGACTATGTGACTTGTTATCTGCTTGCTTTGATTGTTTAAAAGTTATGCATAAACACCGAAATGGGCTGCAGCATCACGATGCATCATGGAATTAAATTGAATCAAGTTGTTGATGTGATAATTATGGTCAAGGATACATGGCCCTCCGGGATAAATAACATTGTCTGAATATGACAAAGGAATAAGACTGTTCACACAAACAGTAAAGGAATTGTTGTGTGCTTTGTTGCAATTGGATACATGCCACTTAAAGCTGTAGTGTGTAACATTTAAAAAATAAACAAAGTCTGTCACATTTAAATGAGTTCAAAGCAGTGTTTTGTTTTCCCGTTGACCAGCGACGTTACCACGCTGGGCGCAGAATGATGCGTTTTAGGTCACAACTGATAAAGGGACTATGGCGGCTACGCTTGTAGCAAGGGGAGGTAGCGATGCTAGCAGTGTTTTTGTTGACAGAACTTACACACTGGAGCTTTAAGGTAAGCAGCAGAGCCAATTACTTTAAATTACTGATTAAGTAAATGTCAGTTTTTCAAGGAGTTTGGTAAATGGTGACACGATTAAACTTAAAGATTTTCGAGTCTACACGGTGGTGTTGCCCATCAAAACAAACAGAGCAGAAGACCAGACTTATCTTTGAGCATTCTTATCCTTCTGAGGTAGAAAAATTTTACTTCCTGTTCAAACTTTCAAGGTGATTTTTAGCAGTGATTCTGAGACGGTTGATAAACACAGGCCCTGGTCAGCAGAGCTTTTCTTGGCCAGAAGGGGGGAACCTGCCAGTCAATTGGCCAAGCTATTGCCCCTCCAGGCCATAGTCCGCCACCTGTGGGTGGTCCTGTTCATCCCTTAATCCATATCCATGATCTGCTCACCCACAATGTCAATGGCTGCAGAGGCCTTGATGGAACTCCCAGCAGAGCCAGAGTCTACAAACATGTGGGGTATCTCACTCCCAAAGTAGATTTTGCTGTTGGCTGCGATGGCCTTGTACTTCATAAGTTGCAGGTACTGTGGCGTTAACTTCATCTGTGAGTGGAGCAACAGAATTTTAATCACAGGACAAAATTATAAAACAGTCATCATTTGTGGCTAAGGTGGGATGTGTGCGCTTGTGTCATCTCTTTACCTTATTGGCCTCTGCAACTTTGTGTGCTGTGTAGAACTCTGCGTCTGCTTTGGCTCTCTGCCGTGCCACGAAAGCACCATCTATAAATCACAAACACTGTCAGTCAACAGGGTGCTTTAAATGTCCACAGTGATTTACAGATCAGAAAGCAGGGATGTGTTAAACAACCACGTTCTGCTTTAACAGCTGGTTCCCTTGGGTCTGTACACAGTTCAGAACTGGTCTCAACATCTATCCTGAGAGATCCACTCCCAGCACTAAGTCTGTCTGTTCATACTTGGAATTAAATCCTGGATGTGTTGCCTGTGAACTTTTGTGATCAAAACTCAATGTTATTCACTACTGTGGTGGGGTCTGCTACAGTAAACATCCTGTATATACTGTGGTATGCAAAAGTTTGGGCACCCCTGCAATGTTCATGATTTTCCTTTATAAGTCATTGGTTGTTTGGACAAGAAATTTTAGTTAAATATATTATACAGGAGACAAACACAGTGATATTTGATAAGTGAAATAAAGTTTATATGATTTACAGAAAGTGTGCAAGAATTATTTAAACAAAATTAGGCATGTGCAAAAGTTTAGGAACCACAAAAGAAACATTTTGTGTATCCTCCTTTTGCAGAAACTACAGCCTCTAAACACTTCCTATAGCTTCCAATTAGAGTCTGGATTTGGCAGAAGGTAATATTCTTTACAAAACATCTCCAGTTCAGTCAGGTTTGATGGTTTCCGAGCAAGGACAGCCCACTTTAAATCACACCAGAACGTTGTATTTGTTCCTCTGCATGAATGCCTAAGTAGATTTTGAGCAGTGTTTAGGGTCGTTGTCTTGTTGAAAGATCCAGCCCCGGCACAACTTCAACTTTGTCACTGATTCCTGGACATTGTTCTCCAGAATCTGCTGATATTGAGTGGAATTCATGCGACCCCAACTTTAACAAGATTCCCAGTCCATGCACTGGCCACACAGCCCCACAGCATGATGGAACCACAACCAAATTTTACTGTAGGTAGCAAGTGTTTTTCTTGAAATGCTGTGTTCTTTTTCCACCATGCATAACGCCCCTTGTTTTGCCCAAATAACTCTATTTTAGTTTCATCAGTCCACAGCACCTTATTCCAAAATGAAGCTGGCTTGTCCAAATGTGCTTTAGCATACCTCAAGCGACTCAGTTTGTGGAAGATGCAGAGAAAAGGCTTTTTCTGCATTACTCTTCCATGCAGCATCTCCTTGTGTAAAGTGCGCTTAATAGTTGAACGATGCAGTGACACCATCTGCAGCAAGATGATGTTGTAGGTCTTTGGAGCTGGTCTGTGGGTCGACTGTGACTGTTCTCACCATCCATCGCCTCTGCATATCTGAGATTTTTCTTGGTCTGCCACTTCAGGCCTTAACTAGAACTGTGCCTATGGTCTTCACATTCCTCACAATGTTCCTCACAGTTGAAACTGAGAGCTTAAATCTCACATAGAGTGGTCCTGTTGCACATATATGTTAGTTATGGAGATCTACTTACATACATTAACTTGTTTTTATGGTCAAAAACCTCCTAGTTGCCGTAAACGAGCCGATAGAAATCCTCTTTTCTGACGCTGTTCCTCAGCCGCGATATTTCAGACTGAATGCAGTGCGCACAGTGCCCCGCACAGAGCAGCGTTACCTCGGCCTGTCCTGATGAAATGATCCCCTGGCTCAGACGGCTCCGTCATTACATACTTGGTGTGATCGATAGATTTGTTGACATGTTTTGTTTTGCAAATGTTTTGACCCGACAGTGTGAACGTTTGTATAATATTAATGTTAGATCTATATTAAAGTCGCACTGTCATTGTATATGTATTTAAATATAATGGACATTATAATGTTTAAATACATATATACACACATTTTAAGTATATATATATATATATATACATACATACATGCATACATACGTGTGTGTGTGTGTGTAATATATATATATTACTTTACACTGCTCTAATTTATCCGTTTTCCACATGGTACTGTATATTTTAATAAACATGAATTAGGCACAGCACCCCCCCGCGACCCTCTGGTGGAGGATGAAGCGGTAGATAATGGATGGATGTATGGATGAATTAATACATAAGTTATATATTCAAAATGTGAAAATAACAATACATGAATTTATTAAAAGTATTTTATATGTTCATTCATCAACACTGTAGGTGGCGGTAATGAGGCTTAAGTGCTTGGCACCACCCGCCATTCAAACAGTAGAACAAGGAAGTATGCCGCTGTTCCAATTGAAGAGATCGTACTCGTGTACTCCCGTACTTGGCGAGTATGTACTCCAGTCGCACTTCTCAAGTATGTACTTCCCAAGTGTGCCAGTACGTACTTGCATACTTGGGAATTGCGATAGGGCCAGAGTGTGTTGTGATTGGCCAGCCAGCATAGAGCCTTCCCAACTGTCTTGTGATTGATTGGCCAATACCCAGAAGTGACATATTCAGCACACCCGCTCTCAGAAGCACAGCTCCCCCCTCTGGAACAGTGGATGCACTGCTACTCATTATCAAAACATTTTTTTAACAATGTTTAAATATAGCTTTGTCACGACTCCCCGCCGCAGTCCCTTTTATGACTTTGACCCAGAGTCAGACTCAGACTCAGAGTCAGAAGACACTGTCGCTCGTGAAACACCACAACGGACATTATTCTTCTTCTGCGGTTCAATGTACGCAACCGGATGTGCCCGGACTAGTGCCCGGAGCTGGAGGATCTGCTGTTCAGGAGAACCGCTGTTTACGTAACCGGACCGGGTTTTTTCAGAGATCTCGCTGAGCCCGAGATTATAATTAAACACAGCGTCCTCAGCAATGGCTGAACTGTTTGTTTCGGGACTTCAGGGTTTCATGAACAAGGTAATGGTGCAGATACACACTAAAAAACAGCATTAATTGGAACTTCCGGTCTAGGTCCGCTTTAAATCTCTGAGATAGCTTTCTGTATCCTTCCCCTAAACCATGATGTTGAACAATCATTGTTTTCAGGTCATTTTAGACTTGTTTTGAGGCTCCCATGTTGCCAATCTTCAGAGAAGATGCAAAGAGGAGAAACACTTACAATTGGCCTCCTTAAATAACATTTCTCATGATTGGAATCACATGTGTATGGAGGTCAAGGGTCACTGAGGTTAGCAAAACAATTTCCAATAATTAGTGCTTAAGCTTTTGAAATCAATAAAATGACCTAAATTGTTTTCCTGCCTAAATATATGCACATGCCTACTTTTGTTTAAATAATTCTTGCACACTTTCTGTAAATCATATAAACTTTATTTCACTTCTCAAATATCACTGTGTTTGTCTCCTTTATGATATATTTAACTGAAATTTCTTACCCAAACAACCAATGATTTATAAAGGAACAGTTACAGGGGTGCCCACACTTTTGCAAACCACCATGTTTGTAGGAGACTCAGTTCATACACATTGTAATAATTCACTATCCCCATACAATAGTATCCAGAAATGGCATTTAAGTGTATTTCCTGTGACCACATGAGATTGGATCAGGCTTCCTACAGTGTGTTGACACCAATGTCATGTCAGATCAAAATGATTTGTCTGTTGTAACTGCTCCTGCATCTGTGCATGTATCTATCTGCCAGTGACTGGTCGGAAAATGGAGAATGGTGAATCAAAGCTCTACTTGCGCTGCATAATAACATGAAAGAAAATTTTAACCACCAGAAAGAGAAATCATGTAATCATCTGTGTTGATACTGTGGCGATGGCGACAAAAAAGTTAAGGAGGTGGTTTCTACTCCTTGTGTTCATGTAGCCAGATTCATTCTATAAACACTTCCAAATTAGGTTTTTGTGATCAGATCTGAAGACACATTTAAACCCGTACTTAGCCCAATCTGCATGTGATTGGATTACTCAGCACGGATGTAAATACAAGTTCTGAACAGGGTGGAAACTAGGGATGGGGCACTAATTGAAGTATATTCCTGTCGTGAATCAAATTGTAATATGTAAGTTAATCAACTTGTAATATGCAGTATATAAAATTAGATGGCTCTCACTTGTGCGGTAGAATTGTGCTTCTCGTAGTATTTAGGTTTATGACAGAAAGTCGCTAGATTTGTAACCGTTTTTAAAATAATAAAAAAAAAAAATGCCAGGGGTCTGTAAAGCCGCTATAAAGTTGTACATGTCATACTTGCCTGTATAAAGGAGTATATTAAAGCCTTATATAAAGTCAACAATAATGATGAAAATAATATTAAAGCAAACAGAGCATCCATAAAGGATTAGTATCTGTATCGGCAGATATCCAAATTCAGGTATTGGATTGGATCAGAAATGAAAAAAGTGGATTGGTGGATCAAAGCATCAAAAATCCGGCAACAAACCTTCAATTTCTGAGATCCTTTTCTCAGTTTCCTTCTCCATGACTTTCTGTCCATACTTGATCTGTGCAACTTGTGCCACTTTCTCAGCCTCTGCAAAATAACAAATCATAATTTGGTGGTCAGCCAACAGAATGTTTCACAAACTGTAACCATCATTGTTTTCATTTTTCTCTCGCGTCTCACCTATGACAGCCTTGATCCTTTCAGTCTCCGCCTCCTTCTCCACAACCTTCTGTGTCTGTTGGGTGATCAGCAACTTTGTCTTCTCACTCTCCCTGCAAATATGAATTCATACTTTACTGAAAGGCTCTACACAGATGTGTTACTGTTGATTTCTCTAAATCCTGGACAGGACTGTGTGGACATTCTGTACAATCTTTGTCAGCATGCTTCTCCTGCTAACACATTTAGGGCAGGACAATGCACACTTTCATCAGCCCACTGGCAAGTTGAGTTATGCTGAGTAACATTATTCCTAATAAATAATAAATAATCCCTCCGAACACTTCGAACCAAGTCACATTTCACGTGATGACCTATCATGTCCTTGAATGGGAGTCCTATTTTGTAGGGTTAGACTTTCAACAATGGGCTATTGGGAAAAATGCAGGACTGGGGTCTTGATGTAAAATGAATGAATTTTCTTGTTGTCAAGCTTCACTAGATTAAAAACACTGCTATATTGAGAAATACAAAGGGAGACACATGGAGCTGAATCAGCAAATAGCAATGGTCTTGATGTAATAGACATTCATTTAAATTTAAACTTTAAACTACAGCTTTAAGGCACAATACTCTTACTTGAGTACACGTCTTAAATGCTCTTTCCACAACTGTAAGCCTCACTTAAAGATATATAAGGGCTCTTCATCTCTCTGACAATCGGAAGTCAAACACTGACTCACTATTTGAAAGGACAATTTAAATTTTACATTGCTCGGATCAAAATTCAACTGCTGGAAAGGGCTGGTTCCTTTCCAGAAGGGCTGAGTAAATACAATCAATGCCCAGACTATCACACAGACTGTTAAAAACAAAACAGAGTTCACATACTTTAACTAGAATTGGTGTAGGTGAACAGGATTAGCCGAGGCTCCTGTTAGCATGCAGCTCAGAGAGTCGACAGACGGAGGAGTGGTGGGTTTCTACACAGCAGATTTATTCCACAATATTAAACATCGACCATACAATGCCAGGTCTCTGCAGCAGTATGTTCACCAAATCATACATGACGTAGTAAAAGTAGACGGCCCAACCAGCACCAACTCGTTACAGCAAGATCCTTGGGGAAGTTCATGGAACTGGAAGCCTGGTGAACTCTCAGGCAGGACTGTGTATAACCAAACAAAAAGGGAGGCGCCACCACCTTGTGGCGCTATTCAGTACTGCAGCAACAGACTGTTAGAATACGCTCTGAGACAACTTATAAGAAAACGAAATAGAAAGTATGCTCAAACAAATTCTACTTGACTGGTGCAAGACACAACTGTATTTGACAATGCAGTAAATGTTTAACCAGCAGACTTCCTTATCTTATCTCCTTCACTTTGTCTTTCTGAACAGACTCAATTAAAAATGCTTTAATGATTGCTACTTTACTGCTGCTTCAGTGTGTCTTTGTCTGGTTGTAACAATGTGCAAATATACATGTGACTTACTGTAGTGGTCAAAGTTAAATCAAGTTATCACAGTTTAAATCATTTTTATATTGATGATTTATTGCTCTTTTTGTGATACAGCAAATAACTGAGTGAACTTGGAGTGACTGCTCCAGGTTATTCTGTACAAGTCTCAGCTCATTACATGTCTGTGTGGTTCATCATTAAAATTGTTAAGTGATATTCATTTATATCTAATGATCAAAGTGGAAAAGGTATGTTATATATGAAGGTCTTTCACTGGTGCACTGTCTGGGTCTGTTTATTGCTGCTTTACTCTCTTGATATAGCAATGGTGGAAAATCTAAACATAATCAACTCCACAGTGTCTAGTTTTCCTGAAAGTGACTATGATTTCCTGTAAATCCTCAATATTATCTGTTGCTCCTCAAACCCTGCTTACTTATCAAGCCGCAGAGAGATGTTCAACTGATATGTTCCCTCTCTAGGGATGTTGGAAGAGCATCAATTCCCTCATTTTCCAGGGAATACAAGCTTCAGGGTTCAGGGAACATTCCTTGTTTGGGTGCAAAAAAACAGAGAACTCACATGAGCTCGTAGTTTCGGCGAATGCTCTCTGGGATGTTGGGTTTTGTCACACGAACTGCCTGTTGACCAGTGAGAGAGAAAGAAGGAGAGAAACTTTGAGGTTGTCTGTCTAACATGGATAGAGTTATAAACATGACATAAAAAAGCCACCGAACAAACACTAGAAATACTGCAGCAGCATCAAAAGACCCTCTGAACCATTTCATTTGTTTTGAAGGAACAGCAAGATCATTTAGTATGTCAACTGTTTGTGAAGATTAATAAGAAACATGGGGCTAGAAAATTAATCCCCAGTGCAGCGTCTTGCAAAAAAAAAACATTCAGCTGGGGCAGAAACAATACAATCTTTTAAACTCCATTTGTTCCTTATTAACTTGTATAATAAGTTATACATACAAAGTGTTTGTTAAAGGACAGGATTGCTATCTATAACCTCTATAGATATAGGGTAGGGTGCTCACTGCAGAACTCTATGATCCTCTAACAGTTTCCCGTTGCAAAGAAATGTGCACAGTCACTGTTTTCATTTAAGAGGTGTAATGGACATGGATTTGATGTTGCAGAACTCTAGCAGAAGTTCCCAAACTCATAACATGAGCCTGTCCTGACAGAGAGCTCTGCTGCACATCACTCCTGATCTAAAACTCCCCTCATTCCTGTCATGCAGCTTCTCACCATTAATAAAGCCAAATATAAAAACAAAAATAAAAAGTCAGGTTAGACTGATTAATACCGTACATGACCAAGAGCTCTTTCTAAAAAGGGCTAGGATTTCAGGCTCCTTAAGTCATTAAAAATTGCACAAACCACATTGTGGTTCAGCTGTCAGAGCAGTCGGATTACACCTGATTGACTTGATGACAACCTCTCTGGGTTTTCGTACCTGTATGATGATTCCTGGTGCCATGTTTGTTAGATCTTCTTGTAGCGTCAATTTTAGGTTTTCATCAATTTGGTCTGAGGGGGAAGAGTGAAAGAAGAGAAAAAGACAGTTAGCTTCAACTGACAAGTAAAAAAAAAAAAAAAAAAAAACAGAATACGACTACAGAGCAAAGACAGTATATAAAAATGGACAAGGTCTTCCAGTTTGAAAAGTGAATCCCAGGAAGTAGGACAAGGTGGCAGTTTAGCCACCAGCAACTCTGCTGGTTGCAAAAAGAAGTCAGTTTCATTGGAACTCTATGGGAAAATGAGTCGACTCCTTAAATGATCACAATCGTTAGCTCTTCTTCAATAGAATATGATGGAAGGTTTGTAAATTATGTTCCCATTTAGAGGAGAACAGACAATAATGCATAGCACATACACTGCCTGGCCAAAAAAAAAAAGTCAGCACCTGACCTAAAAAAAAAAAAAAGGGTCACTAATATTTCGTTGGACCACCTTTAGCTTTGATTCCTGCGCTGTGGCATTGTTTCCATAAGCTTCTGCAATGTCACAAGATGTATTTCCGTCCAGCATTGCATTAATTTTTCACCAAGATATTGTATTGATGATGGGAGAGTCGGACCACTGCGTAAAGCCTTCTCCAGCACATCTCAAAGACTCTCAATGGGGTTTAGGTCTGGACTCATAAGATGAAAATGGCATCTCATGTTCCCTGAACCACTCTTTAAAGCTCCCATAGAGTGGTCCTATCGCACACATATGTGAGTTATGGAGGTCTTCTTACATACATTAACTTGTTTGTATGGTCAAAAACCTTCTAATTGCTGGAAATCTCTCCTCACTGAAGCTCTCATCAGTCATGCCGTTTCAGACTGAAATCTCACCTCCAGAAGACCACGACAGCTTTCCAAACGGTCTTGTGATTGGCCAATACCTGACTTAATCAGCACACCAGCTCTCAGAAGCATAGCTCCCTCTCTGGAACGGTGGAGGCACTGCTACTCACTATCAAAACATTGTTTTAACAGTGTTTAAAAATAGCTTTGTCACTATCTTGCTGAGCCAGAGATTACAATACAACACAGCGTTCTCAGCAGTGGCTGAACTGTTTTTTCCAACCTTCAGGGCTTCATGAACGAGGTAATGGTGCAGATACACACCAAAAAACAGAATAAATTGGAACTTCCGTTCTAGGTCCGCTTTAACAATTTGGCATGTAATGTAATAATAGTCTGTCCGTTTCCAACCGCACTTACCAAACAAGCCGATGTAGACCTCCTGCAGAGAGTGAACACTGCAGAACTGGTTGAGCTCATGATGAACCTTGTTGAATATCAAAGCCTTATCATAGTCGGCTGTGAAGTTCCTCACTATGTCGTACACTGCACAGAGGAAATGAGCGCCAAGTTAAATCACAAAAGAAATCAAACACAAAGCAGATATATATTTGGTTCTAACCTAAACTAATTATCTTGCAGCACCAATTAAGACAGAGACAAAGATATTTAGACATGTATTACTGACTCACAGCTGCAGAGTCCAAAGATGATTTCCCATGAGGGTCTTGGACAAATACAGTGTGTTTGAAGTTATTGGGCTGTTTTTTTGTTTTGACTTTACCTGATGATGGAATGAGATAGTTCACCACTTCTATGCGATCAAAGTAAATCATGACACCTCCACTGAAACAAATACAAAACACTGGCATGTGATAAAGGCATTAAATGGACATTGTCCCGTTAACATTTGAAGAACAGTGAGTCTAAAAAAGGCCAAATAAAAATATTTCTTGTACAGTGCTGTGAAAAAGTATTTGCCCCCTTCCTGATTTCTTATTTTTCTGCGTTTGTCACACTTAAATGTTTCAGATTATCAAACAAATGCATTGTTTAAGTGACTGTTTTATTTATTAAGGGAAAAAACTATCCAAACCTAAATGGCCCTGCACGGTAAATAGCAGCGGTTACAATTCAACATAGTTGCCGTTGTTGTCAGCACTTTGCAGCGATAAGACCTGGGTTCACCCCGGTTGGAACAAGGGTCTTTCTGCTATAGTTTGCATGTTCTGTGTGTGTGGGTTTTCTACGGGTTCTCCAGGTTCCTCCCACAGTTAAAAAATGTGCAGTATAGGGATTAGGTAAATTGGACACTCCAAATTGACTGTAGATGTGAATGTTTTTTTTGTCCCTGTATGTGGCCCTGTGATGGACTGGGGAACTGCGGTTGGGGAAAGTTGAATACACTACACTACATAAAATGATGTGATAAGCCTAGCCAGTATTCTGACAAATGGCACGTTGTCAGTGTAATACTCCACTCTCACGGTGTGTGATCTCACAACAAACATATGAATAACCCATAAATAAAATATATTTTATTATCAGTCTGAGTGCAATCGTGTACTTATGATCATCTGATTAAACTGAGTAAAAGTGTGTGGGGTATATGATAAAAGCCGACTACCTACACGTGATAAAAACTGAAGCCAGTGAAAACAATAAAAGGTACCTTGTGCCACATGGTACGTTCTTCACCTCATCTGTCTGCAGTGTCGTCTGGAAGCCAAGATAAAAAAAGATTCATACGTAATGTATTTTTTTCTGAGCACGGCATATGAACATCAGACACGGCACTGGAGCTGGAACTTGGAAATAAAATCCTTAAAAATTGAGTCAGATCATTCCAATTCCTTCACTGAAAGCAGAATGATGTCATTAAGGCTTACAGTGAAAATGTATTCATGTTCACAAAAGGTAGTTGATCATCATAAAGGGCAGAGTTTCTGTGCCGACTTCCTTTAGATTTCCACACTCATGTGATCATTGATCAACAGCTTTTCATTTCCCTGTTTGAAGCAGCACAGGAGTGCATATGTATTAAAACAAACAAACAGGCAGATGGCAATGGTATCAGTGCCCCTTTAGGCTAACAGCATCACGGTAATGCTGTATAAAGACATAAAAAGACGATAAAAAGACATAAAAAGATCAGGATTCATCATTCAATATCAGCATGTACCTAATAAAGCCCACTACTTTCATTCATTCATATTTTCTATTTATTCACAATGTAGAGAAAAAAGTGCATAAAGTCTATGCATTGAACGTGAATAGAGCATTTCTTAACGCAGCTTTCGCGACCATTGTCCCACTGTAAACTCCATCCTCTTCGGACAGGTAACTTCCATCCAAGTACCCTTCATTCACTTGAGCTGTTTTTGTTTCGAGTATGAGTACGAGTACAAGCTGATCAATTAATCAAAATTATATATAAATCGCAAAAACAGCCTACTGCAATGTTCAAATCGCAGGAGGCACGCTATTTGTTAAAGCAAAATTGTGTGTAAACATATCATTTTCGAGTCATTATTGTCTTGATCTATACACATCTTATTCTACAGACGGAAGAGAACATCTTTGTTTCTTACAGATCTGCACAAATATCAGACCGTAATCCTTTTAAATGTTTTTCGAATGAAAATTAGTAAAAATCACCATTTCCTCAGATATTATGAATCATATCGCAATCGTAATTCCTGTCAAAATTATCGCAATTAGATAATTATTAAAAATCATTCAGCCTTACCAATGAGTGACACTGGCAGAGACTGTTTACTTTAAAGCTCCTAAATGTATCATTTAAAATATCCCACCCCTATAGAAGAATTAATGGGTTGCTGGTTTGAGTCCCCACCAGGTCAACAAAGTGCTGGGGTACCCCTGAGCAAGGTACCCAACCCCCATTGCTCCCCAGGCACGGTTCAGTGGATGCCTGCTGCTCCTAATTCTAGGAAGGTCTCTAGTAGAGGATGAGTTAAATGCAGAGAAGGAATTTCCCCATGGGACGGAAAAAAACACTTCATACAATCAAGTGATTGTATGAAGTGTTTTTTTGACCCCACAAATAGCTTTTTATATTTATATCAAGAGCTGGGCCAGCGCTACATAGGCCAGCTATTTTGGACCACCATGTTTTTTTTTTACAATAGCCCACGATAAACAAATTAAGTATCTTGATCTTGGATGTTTACAGAGGTTCTCCAACACACATGGTAGGGAAGAGTGACTTGAGGAATATTGAGCTGTAATACGAAACGTCAACAACAAATTTAGCAATATTATTGCTAAATGTTACATACTGCACCGATAGCTCAAACACTCAGTACATTTCCTATTTTTGTACATTTCTGTTGTTAGTCATTCAATGTTTATTTGTGCCGTTTGCAGAAATAATATTTATTATCTCGACTCACCTGAACAGACTTGTATGTGGTGATGAATGGAAGCATTAGATGGAAACCAGGTCCACTGGTGCTGGTGAGCAGAGCCCCTCCTCTGGGTAACACACACACACACACACAAACAAAAGACATTCTCTAATGTGCACCAATAAAAACAAAACATTATGATCCTAAAAATGGAGATTAAGAAACAAATTTTCACTCTTGTGGTCAGTAATGGCAGCCATTACCAGTGCTACCATCATCATACACTGCACTTTTTTTTTTTTTTACAATTCCACACCTTCGGTCAACTGGTTTCTTATGGAAATAAATAAATAATCTAATCAGATATTTATTCTTATGATGGCAAATCTGGCCGTGCTCTTATACCTCACAGCCATGAATCATTGGCAGCACTGATGCAGATATTAGCTGATTTTATCTCATTTGTGATGAAACTTATGGTATTTACTTCATGTTAGCACAAGTAGTGAGGCTGCACCTTAAAAGGCACAGAAACCCAGTTGGAGTGATATTTGCTGCCACAATACAAATGTTTTGATACTGCTATACCAGATTTATTGATAAGGTTCGTCTTTGCTCCTGGGGATGCAACGGTACAGTTTACCCACGGTTCGGTATGTATCGCGGTTTTTGGGCCATGGTATTGGTATCTTAATATAAAACTACTCAGACTAGAAAAAGCAATTTTACATTGTAAAAAATAATTAAAAGCACAGACATAATCACACCACAAACTTTATTTAAACAATAGTGCACTATCAGATCAAATGAAACAGCAAACATGAAACCACACAAATTAAAAATAAATAAAGTTTAGTGCTATCCAACAAAAATAAACACAATTTTAACCCATTCAGAAACTACAACTACAAATACACCATGCTGCTACATGACACTGTAAATGAGAGGCTTGCTGTGGGTGGCGCTGTAGAGTGAGTGTCTGTCCAATATCCAACTTCTAACCAACTTCACTGCGCTGCATAACAGATGTTTGTTGACATTCATTTTCTCATTCTCATCGTAGTCTACTATGAATCCTAAATTATCTCACGCAGCGGACTTATACGAAGATGGAGCCACTTCAAACTTCCTTTTTTCAGAGTCTTGTTCACTCGCGCTGATTGACGCTGAAGGCGGCATGAACAGAGCAGCGCTGAGTCATGTCTCTGCTCCTGAGTGGATCTAATAACGCAGCATTGTGTATTTTAATACATTTTGACGGACTGAAACGTAACTGAAATACCGTTGTTTGCCGTTGTGTATTGAACCGAACAGGGTGTACTGAACGGTTCGGTAAAATACAGAATACCGTTGCATCCCTAATTGACAGCAGAAGAAACCAGTTCTTTGTGGGTTTTAAAACTCTTTATGGACAAAACATATTGATAAATATGTAACTATTGATATAGTGCTACTGAATAAATCTATATTGCAATAATTGCAAGCCACACGACAACATGCATTTCCATTAAGAGTTTGGTCTTGCTTTGATTCCATTTATTTAAACCGCTCCATTACAAAACTATGCACATTGACTCCAAGGTCCCATCCAGTACACAATATCTATTTAACATTCAATGTGCAATACCTTGTGCATGCACCTTGTTTTTAATGCAGTATTTAATACTTACTTTCAATATGCATCTTGCTTTTTCAAGGAAATGTTCTCTGCAAAGGTAGCTCTGGAATGTTGTTTTTCTTACAATGGCAAAAGGCTCTACTACAACTATTAACTATGAAGCTGTTAACACATGTCAGTCTTTTCAAAGACATAATTCTCCAACTGTGTAACAAATATTGTTCTTCTAAAAAGAAATAATAAACAGCCCAAGAATGACTTTTTTATTTACATTATTACAGATGTGCAGATAGTGAAGCATACGATACATAGGACCTTTACCAGTATCTCATCTGCTAGACCAGGGGTGTCAAAATTAAATAAGAGAGGGGGCCAAAATTAATAACTGTGTCCAAGCTGGAAAGACACAATATATTATCTCGAGGGCCGAATACAATTGAATGATGGGCCGGATGTGGCCCACGGGCCTCGAGTTAGACACCTGTGTGCTAGACACTAGTCAAAATCAAAGGATCAGATATTAGAAAAGGAAAAAATACAAATAAAATACGGTAAAACAAACTTAAACACGAAAAAAAAGCTTCACAAAAACACAATGTAAAAGAGATGAAAGCCAACAATAATCGGTTCGAATGGTTTCTCTGCTTTTTCAGCTTCTTAAATATGAATATTTTCTGTTTTCTTTGCACCATGTAACAAAGAAATCATTAAATCTGAATAATTTTGCTTTGTGGACAAAACAGGACCTTGTGAGAACATAATTTCCATGTTTGAGAAGCACTGAACCATTTATTTGATTATTCGAGAATATAATAAACAGTTTCATTTATTATGGGAAGGCTACGCAGATCATGATGAATAAATGACTGGAATAAATATAGTGTCATATAATGCGCGAGGCCTGCGCGTTGGGCACACTGAAGCAGACAAAGCGCACCGCTTTGGAGTGCTGTGATGTACTGTGTATCCAAGAGACATTTTTACTTAAGCAGGATCTAGAGAGTCTGAACTGCTTACATAATAACTTTTACGGAGCTGGTGAATCCACTACGACCCAAGTACTAGAATTATACGGGGCAGAATTGCTAGAGGTGTTGCTATACTGTGGCACAAAAAACATGCCCAACTGGTTAATGTGATTAGACTGGGTGTGGACTGGGCCATAGGACTTAAGTTCACTTGTGGAGATAAGAACTTTATTGTCTTGAACTTTATACACCTTATGAGTGCTCCAAATATGAAGATGAATTTCTTAATAGACTGTCTTTTATTATGTCTTTTATACAAGATGATGCCTCGACCTGTTTTTTTATTCTGGGCGACTTTAATGCAGATGTTTCTGATAACCACTCTGTTTTTGCTAAGCATGTTGTGCAGTTCTGTTCTGATAATGGCCTGATTTTGTCTAGTAAAGTGCTTCTGCCTGATGACAGCTACACTTATATTAGCGATGCATGACACACTACCTCATGGTAAGACCACTGCATCTGTACAGCTGATGACCATGATTCAATAGAGGCTGTAAGGATGAATCATGAATTTGTACCCTTCACCTTGTCTGTCGATATGGACCGTGTTAGGGATGGGACTTTTTTTGTCGACAAATTGATCGACAATCGACACGTGCGCACCTCGACAAAAAAAAATGAAAAGTAAAAAAAGTCGAAGTGTCACAAACACCTCAAATTCACGACCACAGAGGTTAAAGAAGCTGTGCACGAAAAGGTGATCTAGCTGTCCAGGTTCCCTGCGCTCTCAGATGATGATGATGCGCGCGTCACCGGCTCGTTCTCTCGAGTGGCTGTGCGCGTCCAAGTGTGTGTGTGTGCGTGCAGTACGAACAAGGTTGTGCTTGTTTAGGACGGGAGTGGGGGACATAACACAAGCGTTACACAAATGAAGACGGCATTCCACCCAGTCAGGATCACTGTACTTCACTCTGGTGGACACCTAACGAGCGCAGGTTCAAAAACCTGAGCCGCCTGGCGAGTGGCAACACGCGCGTTCCAGCGGAGAGTCCGCTTTTTTTCCTTTTTTTTGCCCCTCATTTTTATTATCGCTGTTCTGATGGTCAATAATAGACATTACAGCCATGTTTTTGAGCCTAAAATGAAGTAGTACACTGTAGAATAGTTTACACCCCCGCATTGCTGCTGTCGACAAAAAATTTGACACGTGGACCTTGACAATCGACTCCAAAAATGTGTGAAATTCCCATCCCTAGACCGTGTACCTGCTCAGACACCTATTGACAATAACTTGTATAAGGGAAAAATAGCTTGGGATAAACTGTCTGAAAAATACAGTATCCCATCGGACACAATGCTCAGTAATATATATGTATCAAGAGATGCCATCTTATGCCATGATATTAATTTCAGGAACCCTCAACATAGCACTGATTTGTGTGATATGTATGAGCATATTGTGAAGGCTCTCCTTGCTTCTTGCTCTCCTTGCTCCTTGCCATTGTGTAAAACCAGCTCTAACAGCATCAAGCCAGGCTGGAATGATTTTGTAAGCGAGCTTTATGCAGTAGGTAGAAGGGCTTTTAAAGCTTGGGCTGTTGCAGGTAAAATCAGGCAAGGCCCATTATTTTTCTATAAGAAAAGCACAAATGCAAAGTTTAAATATGCCTTACGTTTTAGCAAGTCACATGAAAATACCTTGAGGTCTGACTCTCTTGCAAGGAAGCTGCATAATAATAATATGCATGATAATAATAAGGAATTCTGGAAAGAAGTCAAGACATTAAATACATATAAAACATCATTACCAACTAATATTGATGGTGTCAGTGGTGTCAATGAAATCACCAAGCTATGGCAGGAGTACTACAATGAGCTGTTTAACTGTGTTAAAAGTAACACATTTGTAGTAGGCAAAATACAGGATAATGAGAATGTTGTTGTCTCTCCACAAGAGCTGTTTGATGCAGTCATGTCATTGAAAGTCAATAAGGCATGTGGTGCAGACAAGATCACAGAGGAGCATTTGAAATACGCAAGCAGAAAACTCTGTCCATTACTTTCTATGTGCTTCACTGCTTTTTTAATTCATGATTTTTTACCCGACTCAATGCTTTCTATTATGTTGCTGCCCATTATTAAGGATAAGGTGGGCAAGATAAACTCCCTAGATAATTACCGACCCATTGCCTAAAGGCCACATTATACTTCTCCGACTGCGTAATGCGTTATCCGACTGCTTAACCACAGAGACCACTCGAGCCTTCATACTTCTCCGTTGTGGTGACGGATATACGCACTGCAATTTCCCGCCCGGTCAGTAGGGGTCACTACGCAAGGTTGTTGTGTGTCTGGCTACTGTGAGCAATGGCGTCCGAGAGAGACTGTTGTTGTTGCAGCTGAGTAACATTGAAACAGTAGCTGGTTCTCACTTTTCTGTATCACGGAACGCAGTTTTAAGATAATTTAAGGCGAGAAATTAGCCATTTAGAGTCTAAACATGTTCTGTGTGTATTAAGATATAACGTATTTATAGTTTGGCAGCGACGTTGTCGGCAGTGATCAGCTCCGCCTCTGTGGACGCTCAGTGCGCACTGTGAGGCTGCACAGAGCAGCTTAGCTCGGCCTGTCCTGAGGACCAATCGCAGCTCTTGCCGTCTTCGTTGTTCCTTGGCGGAGTGACGGACACTTTCGTGCAATATTTCGTGCAGTAGGAGACGACGCAGAGACTCTCCGAGAGGCTCTCCGTCGACGCAGAGTGCCCTGCGTAACCTACGTAGAGCACTTTACGTAGGTGTCTAAATCGGGCTTTAGGTAATATAATGTCAAAGGTCTTGGAGAGGATCCTGCTGAATAGGTTGGAGGAGTTTGCTGTGAAATCTGACAATCAATTTGGCTTTAAACCTCATCATGGCACAGACATTGATGGCATTTTTGCACTAAAAGAGATCCTTGACCTGTACAATAGGCACAATACAAATATTTGTAAGTGCTTTATAGTAGACTCTAAGGCCTTTGATCGTGTAAATCACGAGAAACTGTTCCTAAAGCTACTTAATAGAGGAGTTCCCAAGATTCTAATTAGAATCCTTGTGTACTGGTATGGGCAACAGTCTGTGTTCGTGAAATGGGGTAACAAGATGTCTGACCCTTTTAAAGTTGGAAATGGAGTCAGGCAGGGAAGTTTGCTGTCCCCTTATCTCTTTAACATCTATATGGATGGTCTGTCAAAGCTTCTAAACGGCTGTAAAACTGGCTGCATGATTAGTGACCGCATCATCAATCACCTGATGTATGCAAATGATTTGGTGGTCATGTGTCCATACAGCACTGGATTTCTCCCAGTATGATTGTGACTTTGACATTAAATATAATGCAAAGAAGAGTAACATAATGATTATTAGAAGTAATTTTTTTCCTGTCTGGCACAGTTCTCAACACATGCAATGAGGCTAAATATTTAGGGCATTATACAACAGATGACCTGTCTGATGACTGTGACATATATAGACAGTATTGTATGGTGTATGCACAAGCAAATATGCTTATAAGGAAATGGCACGTTGGCACGTGTTCATCCTATGTGAAAGTAGCATTATTTAAAGCCTTTTGTACACCAATATACACTGCACATCTGTGGAGGAGATACAAGAGTAGTAGCATTCATAAACTCCATGTGGCATGGATATGATGGATTGAGGCTGCTACTCAAATTGCCCAGATGGAGTAGTGCTAGCTACTCTTTGTGCATGTTGATCATAGCATCATTGAAGCTTTAGTGAATCCTGCACCGAGTGAAGTCAGATTTACTTCTAAACTGTGCAACCACTGGCATTGCAATCTTCCTGTGAATATCTGAACTTTTTATGGACGGTCTATGACTTTTTGTTTTGTTTTTCATTACTACTTAATATATTTACATGTCTGTATGACAACAACGGAAACACCTGCTCACCTGTAATAAACTCCAGTGTGTCCCTCATCGATCTTGTGTACCGAGGCTAACAGTGCTGCTCCTCCCAGAGCAACGATTATGGAGAATATGGCACCCAACTGTGCCATCCTGATAAACACACAGAAGAGACAGCATGTGAAAATGAACAGATGCTACATGAGGATTCCCTTTGGGCTTCTCATAATCTCCCACCTTCATTACAACATAATGTTCAGACAGTGTTGTAACTGTAAGTGACTGATAAACCGTCTAACCGACTGTGCAGAAAACATGCCTTGCCTTCACTCACTAGCTTGTGCAGTGCAGCACGAATGCAGCACGACAGTTTGGACTTGGCTTCTCGCTCACTGGTTTATCTCGTGTCAGCTCAGGCTTAGTCAGGCATCAGTGAGGACTGAGTCACCTGGTCACACTTTAAGAGGATTGAGGCTAAAGTGCAAAAACATTCTAACCCCCATTCTCCTACACACTGTATGATAAATCTGTCACTAGAACAGCTTTTTAAACAGTATCTTAACTCCTGTAAAATACAGGTGGTCTAATCAGTGATTTGGGGGCATTTATCTTTCTTCCCTGACATCTGATAAAACATGACAGTTTATTAATCTGCCTCCATCTTGCCCTATCCCTTGTGCCTCCCTTGTTACACCAGCTGTTCTCCAGAATATAAAGGTTCAATAATGGATAATTGTGGTTTGATAAATGTTGTTAGGTGTATTTGAATTGAATATATGTATATATATATATATATATATATATATATATATATATATATGTATATATATATATATATATATACATATATATATATATATATATATATGTATATATATTCAAACAGTTTAATAATACATGAAATACACAATTGCTACACCTAAATAAACAATTTGTAAATAAATATTGTAGTATTTAGGTGCATAATACTCTACATACATAATACAATGTTTGTTTGAAAAAACACATTTATGACATTTTATGGACCAAACAATTATTCAATTAATCAAGAAAATAATTAACAGATTAATGGGTTATGCTTGCATATAGACATGCTACGTTGCACATGTAGCTGATGATAAGTAAATGAAATACATAATGTCCACAGTATCACAGGTATCCCACAGCAACAACATTTTGTAAAATCTAATTTATTTTAATTTTAATTTTACAAAGTTTGTTTTTTTAATTAGTTTTGTTTCATTTACTTCAGGAAACAAGGACCCACATGTATTATTGTCTTACACAGAACCAAACAAGCTATCAATGTGGTTTTTGACCATTTTAGCACCAAACAGCACATGTCTAATTCATTAACACACTATTTCCTCCTCCTCCCTCAATCATTATAACCCGAGCAGTAAAACATAAACAATATCAACATAAAAACACATACCTAAGGTAACGTGTATGCCGAATGGAAGGAGGAAGACCGCAGATGTAAACTTAGTATCAAAGTACACCTTTAATTGAAGGTATGTAGGACTTATTGGCAAATAAACTTGGAATATCCAAACATTTAAACGGGATTATGTTTGAAGGACTTCGGCGCTAGCATTAGCAGGAGCCAGGTTGCATTATATCTCGAAAATGCCTCCTCTGATGGCAGACGTATTTGGATATACTATTAATCACTTGTTTGTCACAACCTTAACATTCAGAGTCAGTGTTAAAGCACAACACAAGGCCATATTCTCATGAACCATTATTACAAGTTAGCAAAATAAAGAAGCACGTCTTCTCTCACGTAGACGCACTTGCGTCGGAACCGGAGCAAAGGTGAAAGTGGCTGATTAAAAACGCGGTGACACATGTGTTTGATACTCGGCAGCTCTTACCTATAAATTCGTTCGATTAAAACAAGAACAGACAAAGTAGGTACTTTAGGCACCCGCTTCCTCCTCCTTCTTCTTCTTCGTTTAACTCTCGCTGTTCGGCATCAACTGTGATTATCGCCATCAACTGTGATTACCGCCATCTGGCGGCTGGAAGAACAGAGGGGGCTATTACGGTGGCCCTGAAGTGCAAATCATATCAACAAACGAGAAACGACATTAACAAAAGAGAAACGATATTAACAAAAGAGAAACGATATTAACAATTAGGAAACACAAAAACAAAAGAGAAACGACATTGCCAAAAGAATAACGACATTAACAAAATAGAAAACACAACAACACAAGAGAAACAACATTAACAAAAGAAAAAACACAACAAAAGAGAAACAATATTAACAAATTAGGAAACACAAGGACAAAAGAGAATCAACATTAACAAATCAGAAAACACAACAACAAAAGACAAACGACATTAACAATATCCATGTCCTGCATCAAAACATTGCTAAAATATTCCTCAATAGCAGCGTGTACACTATCACCCACGGCGCTCATGTTTGGAAAACGTGTAAACTTTCAGGTCAAATGACGTACCAGCTCCTTCATCCAATCAACGACAAGTCATGTCATTTCTGTTTTGTCAATGTTGTTTCTCTTTTGTTGTTGTGATTTGCACTTCAGGGCCACCGTAGTACGCTAGGGCAGGTGAGATAACATGTATCCACCCCATAACTTTGTTCGGGAAGAGATAAAGCTTGTTTAAATTCCCAAATGTTCAGATATAGTACATGCCAAATGAGGTAAATGCAGCATTTGAGCTTTATAGAGGAGGATATATGTGTCGCAGGTGGGAAACAATCTGAAATATTTTGCTGAGCACACAGAGATGGTCTTGTTGTGCATACTTTGACAGTAAAGTAGTCATTTAAGTTACTGTTGCCTTTCTATTTTTCAAAATCAGGCTAGCAATTCTCCTCTGACAAATCATGCCACGTTCAAAGATATTTAAATCAACTTTCTTCCTAATTCTGATGTATTTTTATATATATATATATATATATATATATATATATATATATATATATATATTTGAACTTCAGCAGTTCGTCTTCACCATGTTTACTGACAATGTGATCAGCTGATTAGATGTTAACCAGTAAAACGGATTGTACCTAATAAAGTGGCCAGTGAGTGTACCTGTACTTCCAGTATGCGGACAGCAGATAGCAGCAAAGACCACCTGACACAAGCTGCTTAACTTCCGTAGGAAGCCGTTAGGAGGCACGAATACATCTGTCTACGTTCAAATGTGAACAGGTTTTCACTGTTGTGTTGCAGAGGGTTTGTGTTTCATTGTGCATTCATTTGCAGTGGATGAGGTTTGTGGTTCAGCAGATGAACAGGTTTCGCATACATTAAAGAAAACAAGGCTGAAATCTAAGAATCAAAAGTTGCAATCACTGCAAAACTCAAAAAGGTAAATTCATGTCATCCCCACTCAGCAGCAAGCCTCCAGCTGATGCACACGCAAAGGTCTTGACACTAAAAGGGCTGTGCACTTTATTTTTAGACACTGGCCTCTTGAGAAATTTTCAAAGGACCACAACTAACCCCAAGGTGCTGCAGTGGCAGCTCTGTGCCATGCATTTTAAACAGGGAGGGCCGGGGTGGAGGTGGTGGAGGGGAGCGGGAACAACAGAGCAAGGGAAAAGAAGTTTGTCAGAGTTCATTAAGTATCAAGGGAACATCGCTGGAACTGGCAGCGTAAGCCGCACCGGGGCCCTAGTGCCATTAATCACGAGTGACAAGGAACCAGGGGCTGAGGGAAGGAGGGAGAGAGGGAGAGAGGGAGAGAGGGAGAGAGGGAGGGTGGCTCTGCCAGAGACTCTGGTAGTGATTATAGAACAGGGTCCAAAGTCCAAGCCAGGAGTGCTGAAGGTAACACCGCGGCCAAGGCTATGAAGTTCAGCATCCTTCACACAGATCAAATACACTCACACATACATGAGACATGAGCAGAAAGAGACAAAATGGACTGGTTTACAAAGGGACACAGTGTGGACGCTGGAGCTTTTTCCCTGTGTGTATTCTGTCCTCTCGCTCTCCCTCATTTATATGAGCAGAGCCTCTGGCTTTAATAGCATGCAGGAGGAGGAAGAGAAGTGGAAGTGCAGCAGTAACAGAGCATCGCCCCATACATCTCTGTCGCCTGGCCTTATTCCTCTTGCTGCGCCGCCAGAACCCCTGTGCTAGCTCGCCACACTGCTGCCACCATGGAAGAGGAAATAAATGGGAGCGAGGGAGAGGGAGAGGGGAGAAAAGAAAGAGGAGAGCTCGTGACTTGTGAAGATGGAGGCCTCTGTTAAGTGCTGTGCTTGAAAGCCCGTCTGGCCTCATTAGCTGTCAGTTGTAACAATACTGAGCTGGCAGCAAAGACTGCTCCCAGTCTCGGTGCCATAAATCACAGCCTGACAGGGCCTGACAGGGCTGGGAACCAACACACATGCAACACTGGCTCGCTTTCTGTTTCTCTCTGCTGTTTCTCTTTCTTTCCCCTTTTTCTACTGCTTACTCCTTTAACTTCGGTATCTCAAGATATAACTTCGATCATCCACTCTTTTCCTCTATTTATTTATTTATTTATTTACCCCTTCGTCTTTCTCCCCTCTCCGTCTTTCACACACACTTTCCCCAGGACGTTGCAACACATCAGCAGCTCTGGACACACATGCTCAAAGCATCACACACATGCAGCACTTTTCAACCTACACATACTGTGAGTGTTTCTGACAGGGTGAGTTGGAACATGGATGAGATAATAAGTGAGTGTGAGTGAACATGTGGTTCTCGGTTCCTACGGTTGTTTAATGGCTCTGATATCACTTGGTTGCAATTCAGGAATTGAAATGTACTGTTTTGTGAAATGGGAAATTGTTAGTGGGTAATAGCATTGTAAGAGCCAAAGACACAAATGGTTAAGTTTACAGAATATTTATTATCAGTATCTGCTCAAATTAAGAATGGGTCAGAACTCAGAAGTGAACTCTGTTCCCTTTATTGACAAATCTTTGAAGCAAAACAAAGAAAAAACAGGATATATAGATGGATGAAAATAAACAGAAGGATAAACTGATCAGTAACAGTCAGCAGGAGGTCCCTGTGAGTTTGGTTACCATGGTGACAACTGAAGCCTCTTGCCAGAGCATAATTGAAAATGGTGATGATGATTTTTTAAACTTTTTGTAGATGTTTCTTGGTGTTTTCAACCATATTCATGTGGCAGCCCTTTTAATTAACTAGAACTATGAGCTGTCATGCTTCCTTCTTGTCTCCATCATTCTTAACCTTAACAAATCATTTCCTGTGTGCAGCGCATTAAGGAGATAGCCAGCCAGTATACTGTATGTCATGCATCGGAAGGAACTAATAGTGCTTTTCTCATTACACAGTACGAGCACGACTCGATTCTCCTTGGTTTGGTATCAGACGTTTTACATCACTATAGTAACTTCTCAACATCGGTGGGGTCGCCGTAGCATGTCGCTTTAAATACGCAACACAAACACACAAACTAGTGATGAGCAAAGCAGTTATTTTCGGTGTAACTGAATCATTAGAATCGATTCATAAAAAAGAATTGTTCAGTGAATCGTACCTGAATGAGTCGTGACACAGCTCACCATCGCCGGCTTTCAGCAGTGCTGTCGCTAAATACATGTTCAGAGTTTAGACATTTCCTTGCTAAATGTTGTAGATAAACGCATGTTTTCAGGATTTTAAAGTCTTTTTTAACTGATCTACAGTTCAGCATTGTTTAATTTTGATTCTTGGCGACACTCTCTGACTAATCAGTGGCCGGCAGTCTGTTGATGCCAATCGGCTCAGCTCACTTGGAACCAGAGCAGATACCAGGTATCAGGTACTATCCCTAATGGAAAAGCAAAAATAAATTGTGTTGAGCCGAGTTGAGTCGTGTTAGAACAGTATATTGGAAAAGCTCCATAAGAGGAATACTATAATTTCTTGCAGGAAATACCACAAAACATTGTCATATAGAGGCAAAGCCATATATTTCCTCAAATGTCAAGTTGACATTTGGTTCTACTTTCTTTATCTAAATGAAATCCTTTTCACCTTTAACAAGAATAATAGTGGAAAAGGTTTGTTATAACAGGAGTCACTGCCTGACCAAGAGGAAAAGAAAAGCTGACCCAGTTGCTGATGTGACATTATGGTGCTACTGACATGCAAAGTCCTCCAGAGCAGATTTACATGTAAATGTGTGAAAGTATTTGCATGTGGACGATGTCACAGTCCGTTTGTATCCATGAGGCTGAGCAGGTGCTGCAGCAGCCGTCCGCCGGCCTCTGTTATGGTGCCGTACAGTACGATGATGTATGTGTGATGACTGGAGGGGAAGGAAGTGGAAGAAAGCCCAGCAGCGAGGTCGTTATGTGTTTTGTAACATCCGGGCAAATATATAGATACATGTACAGTAGCTAAATGTATACATGAAGTGTTTTACATTGTGTAAGTGCAACTGTGTGTGACTGAATGATGGCAGATAGTTGTCTTTGTAACTAAATAGTTACAGCCAAAGCCTTTGTTTAAAGGTGTTTGTTATTAAAAGTAATGTCAGCTGCTTTGAAAAATTAGATTGTAATGATTGTATTAACTGTATTATATGTGAATTTAGTCATGATAAATCTGTAATTACTAATTACAGATTTACATTACTAACTATATTAGTCATTTTATTTGCTTTAACACATTTCTGGAAACACTCTTTTTGGTCCATAATTACATGATAGCATCACACATTTGCTTCAGATAACAGCTGCACTTCCATCCTGTGCTATAAAATTTAGATCTGATGAGTGTGTGTGTGTGTATGTGTGTGTGTGGGTGGGTGTGTGCGTGCGTGTGTGTGTGTTATACCACAAGCAACCTGAACAATTGATATAAGGCAGGATCGATCCATGCTCTTATGTTGTTCTAAATGCTGAAGGGGGTCCAACCTATTACCAGCATGGTGTACCTAATAAAATTGGTTTTGCTGGCCATATTGAAGGCACACAGTACAACGTTTCTTCCACTTTTCCCAATTTTTTTTCTTATTTCCTACTAGTATTTGAGGGTTTGGGATGTCCTGCTGCTCATGGAGTCCCAGAAGAGGTCCAAGCTCAAAGTTACACAACTGGCTTTTCTCTGCGGCACAAAATTAGTCGTCCTCCAGTTTCAGAAATCTCTTTTTAACATCTTCCTCATGGTTTTTACTGTGTGGTAAAATTTTATCGTTTGTCCGCATATGTGTGTGTGTGTGATTATGTGCATGCATGCCTCTGTGTGTATGCATGTGTGGGTGGACAGGGTAATTGGTCCTGTGAATGTGCTTAGGGTCTGTTCAGGCCAAGTGATACTGCAGTGTACGTACAGTGTGGTACTATACGCCGAGCTGTGGGGGTGTGGGAAAGCGATCACAGTGGACTTCAGAGGGAACTGAAGAAGAAAGAGGAAATTGCAGACAGATAGGCCTAATGGTTGTGCTGAGGGAAGAGGTTGTAGGGCCAACAGCTGCTAGTCATCCATCTGGACCGGCCTAGAGAGCTGGACTGGATCGCCCCGCAGTGACGTACTCACCTTCACTGGACGAGAGCACTGGGACTTTCCATCTGAGCAGGGTCAGTAAGTATCCACAATAAATTCATGGAGTTTCTTTTAGAATCCCCTGAAAGCCCAGTATGTTCTGATACAATAAGATAAAATGCTATAACTGGAAAATCTGCTCTTGCTGCAATAGAAAATATTGAGAGGATACAGGCAGGAAAAATAAATAAAAAGCAACTTAACAAAACATTATTTACAAAACTACAGAAATGAGATGTGCTAGATCCATTATATTTTGTCTGGATGGTACTAGATTAATGGAAAATAAAGGGACTATATGCAGGTTTTTGCTCTTGCTTCATATGCCTATAGGCTGTGATTAACACATTTACAAAGAGCTAACACATGACTTAGCCTTCTTAGCATGCTAATCAACTAACCACTCTTTCCTCACTTTCCAGTGCTCAGTCACTATAACATCCAGTGAGCCTTTTGGAAGTAACACTGCTCCGATAATCTATTACAACCAAACAAACACAGCAAGGAAAACTGAAAAAGCACCTGGATTAAATTGTTTTTGAATAACTTTCATGACTTTGGATGACTGAGAATCCAAATAATTATTCACAGCAACTTTAGATGCTCGTTCAACCAAATGTCATTCGCATGTTCTCTCTGAGTGTACGTGGATTCTCTCCAGGTACTCCAGCTTGCTTCCACACATGCAAATGTGGGGATTAGGTTGATTTCACACAGATAGTGACTGGTGGCCTTGCAGCCTACGTCAGCTCGGATTGGATCCAGCTCCCTCCACGACCCTCGTGGGAGGATATTCATGCTATGCTATGCTAATGGTGCTTTTCCATTATACAGTTCTACCACGGCTCGACTCAAACTGGTGCTTCTCTAGTGAGGTTCCAAGCGTATAAAACAATGTTACTGCAGTTTCGTTCAGCCGTGCTATAACGACCCTTCCCATGTTGAGAAGGTACTATGAAGTAATGGAAAACAACATGACTGATACCAAACAGAGTAGAGCTGAGTATAGTGCTAAAGCTGTATAATTAAAAAGCGCCATAAGTGAACCGGGATGCTGGCTCGAGCTTCGTATTCATCACCCAGATACACCATGGGAAAGGTATCAGTGTTTTTAACTAAATGTCAGCAACAAAAACAACGACTTGTGCTCCAAACAATTCCTTTGGGACATTAAGCACATTTTTAAAAAAACATGTCACGACATCGCGCTGTTTATTAACTCCTGACTGAGTATTGCCTTGCCCTGCGAAGCGATAAAGTTAGGTAATAATGTTATCTACAACTCGTGCTAGATAAACATCACTTACAGTTGAGCAATAAGGGAAATATTGTTTTTTATTCTGTTGCAATCTCATCTGTGAGGAGGGATTATTGGCAAGTGACAGATGAAAGCCTAAGTACTTCTGGACATCTGTTTGATTCACTCTGGCAATAACATAACATCGATCCCGTTGTTGATGTTCAATCATGGAGCCATAAAATAAAAAAAAGGGCTCAGCTGAGCTCTGGTTTGTGTTGCTGATTTGTCAGAACAGAAGGTGAATTTACTCACTGCTTGGCACTGTGCTCTGATCCCTGCTAAACTGGGCTGTGGTCACATGGAGCAACTCATTGCTTTCTCCCCCTACGCCATTACACACACACACACACACACACACACACACACACACACACACACACACACACACACACACACACACACACACACACACACACACACACACACACACACACACACACACACACTAACTCACAGTTTAATATAAGCACACACATGGACACACAAACACGCACACACATCCTGTAACCTCACTATGGTCTCACACAGCAGGCCTGCCATAAATCAATGGGTAGGATCGTGTCTGCCAGTTAGACTAAACAAGAGCATTTGTGAGGATTTGCTCTGGCCCATTAATCATCTTGACAGCTTGAAAAACACATTTCCCGTTTAATGACTGTATTTGGATAATCAGCTCTGTTTCCCTTCCCGCCCTCTCCCTGGTTCTCTCCTGTGCTCTTTTTTTTCCTTTTTTTTTTTTTTTTTTGCCCGAAGCACCATCACAGGCATGTGGGTGGAGAGCAGGAGGTGAAGGAGGGATTGTAAAAGTGAGGGAGGGATTTTTCAAAGTCCAAAAGGGTTCTCCAAAAAGTAAAAATAATCACGCTGCCTGTGGAAAAAAAAAGAAAGAAAAAAAATTCCACTCTACAAACCGCAAAAACTCTGGTAATACAAACTTTGTGTGCACACACACATCCAATGACACAGTCCTGCTAAATCAAACACAGAAAACCTGTGGATGATGTAGAGTCACTAACACGGGCCATAAAAGTCTTAATGTGTAAAGTTTGACAGGAATTTTGTAAAACAAACTAACTGTGAGATGTGGAAATGTGACGATGTGAGAGGATTTGATTCCAGATACGATAGATTTAAACGTCCAGTGTGTCTCATTTAGGAGGGATTATTGGCAGATTTTGAATATACTAACCATAAGTATGTTTGGTTAGAGGTAAATTTACTTTCAAACTAACAGAATAGTGTGGTTTTGTAGTGTTATGAATGTATACTCCATCCCAACTTTGCATTTTAGTAGCAATGATTTCTTCTCTTTTGTATATGCTTGTATACTCTGAGCACTGAGTTGTACACGTGTGATTACCAGAGGCCTTCCTCATAAAATATAAATTTTCACAGTTACTGTCGTCTCCATCATCTCGTCTCTTCTGACCAAAGCAAGAGTGCGCCACCAACTGGATTGGAATGTGTCAGGCTACATGAAAAGGGTGTGCTCATGGTCATCACTGGAAATGGCCAGATGACCTTAGTTGACCTCTGCATACATTCGGATGTTGAAAATATGACCAAGGCCTAAGAAAAGGAGTCCACGATAACCACGAGATGTCATTAATTCTTACACACTGGACCTATTTTCTTGCAAAAACAGAATGTGATATTACAATACACTTTAAGCCTTTAACACTTTTAAATTAATTTTAAATTAAAGTATTGTATAAGACGTTATTTAAAATAACATTGGTTTGAGTTTTCCTCTCAATGTATTCTTTCTAACTCTCTCCTCTCTGTCGACAAAGATGCTGATTCGCCGGCTTCCTGCAAACAGCACAAGTGAAATTATTGTAATAAGCAATTGCAGTAATGCAAACTGAGTTTGTGCAAACGTGTCGTCTGCAATACGCCTGGTGTTAAAGGGTTAAACACGATGGGTAAAAATGACTCCACAGTTCCATATCTGCCTGTCTTTTAATCTGCAGGACAATACAGTAAGGGTGAATTCCAATTCCTTGCTTAATCCTCAATCTTAACCTCAATCTCAAAAATGCGCGCTCCCTCTAGTGCAAGTGCTGTCCCGATTCTCAGAAAAATTAAGTTGAGGGGCAAGTTTAAGGGCTGTATCCCCCTCAATATTGAGATTTTCCAAGACCACCCTTGGGAGCAAGGGCTACCCAGAATGCATTGCATGTTTTCACATAAGAAAGATGGCGTCGAAAGCAGCGAAGCGAGTGCGATACAAATGAAGTATTTTCTTTGTTAATAGAGATATAAAAATGATGAAAACCATTGTATTATCTTAGTTTAGGCCCATATTATGGATTACTGACGTCATTGTTGCGTAACATTTATTTTTATTTTACGATCTTTTGTCAATAGCCGGCCGGTGCGGACAAGCGATCGTTTGCTATCGTTTACCCTTCAATAAGTCGTGGTGTATGGTAACTGTCAGCTGAATATGTCCGTGGTTGTGGTATTTGTATGAGTATCATCTTATAACTAACTGACAACCTAATAACTTGACTGAAATAAAATAATAAATAAATAATTGTGACGTAAATGTGTTCTTCTTCTTTTTTGGAGTTGACAGACTGGACGCAGCTTTCACGTTATTCTGCCCCCTACAGTCTGAAGACGTATCTGCATTTAAGGGCTGTCCCATTTCTAAGTGACAAAATAACCCTCACTTGGTTTTGAGGGCCAGTTAAGAAAAGGGTTGAGCTTGAGTGTTAAGATTGAGGGTTAAGATAGGAATTGGAATTGGCCCAAAGTGTGTTCATTTCAAGAGAGACACATGAATTAAAAAATATTTTACAGATGAAATGTGATCATGGAGTCTGATTGTGTGCTGAGACTCAACAGGAAAATGTTGTAATTGTAGCCCGAGTAGCAGCCAGGTGACTCCCCTGGAGACCAGACACTCGTGTAGATAATGGTGGTTGATGACTTGCTGAAACTCATAAAGAATGGTGGAGCTGATGAATCTGCAGAGACTGGGCAGTGGTGGGGAGGTGGAGGGTGTGCATTATTGCAGCAGTGGGGATGAACCGAGGCAGGAAAAGAACAATATATGGTATTTAAAAAAGGCAACATGAAGATGATGTGGGCAGACAATGACAGTTTGTTGCTCTGCTTCTTGAAAGACGAGATTGGCCCGACGAACAGCTGATCGTTCAACTGACATGAAA
The DNA here is from genome assembly GCF_963457635.1 of Microchirus variegatus. Classification (NCBI taxonomy): domain Eukaryota; kingdom Metazoa; phylum Chordata; class Actinopteri; order Pleuronectiformes; family Soleidae; genus Microchirus; species Microchirus variegatus. Next base: position 11,508,031 of record NC_139804.1, on the reverse strand, counting down.
GAAATGACAGCAGGAATTGAGCGTGTTCATGCGCATACGAGGAGTTAAAGGTAAGATGAAACATAAACACACGACCGCTGCGAAGCATGCCAAGACTTTCTTTACCAAACTCATACAGTAGAGCACTTTGAAGACAGTGCAACACCTGAGGGTGACAAAGCTTGAAAACATTTAGATCTTTGAGTTGTAGACTGTAAACTGGAAAAAAAGGCTTTTACTCGTCACATAGAAAAGGTTGTGTGTCTGTATTATACACTCTTTCTTGGTCTGTATGAACTCCCAAGGGAAATATCAGGCGCTTTAGCCACAAAACGCTCCAATATGTCCACCAGGTAGTTGCTAACTATGTGTTTCAGCCAGCTGGTGCTCAGCATATCAGTGCTTTCTCCTGAAAAACAACACTAATGTCTTCAAAACAAGATTATTAGAGTCGCAAGATTGAACCGACAGTGAGGCAGTTCTACCGAAACAAAAAGCGGAAATATGTTAAGACGTTTCATTGATCTCAGGAAGAATGCAGAGTCACGGAAATTCCAGGTTATAATTGGGTTTAGATTCTCAGGTTAGTGTGTGTATAAAGGGATAATTCAGTTGTTTTGTGGTTTTATGAGGTAATGACACATTATGGTATCTTATGGATATATTACATCTGCTTTATCTCAGTGTTAAACAGCCTTTTGTCCAGCAGGAAACTGAAGTTTATACACTGCTAACTCTCCCACACCAAAGTCCATAAAGAAAATCTGTACAAGAGTTGCTGGTCTGCTGCATTATTAGGTAAGTTCACTAAGGTAAAGTTGCCCAAAGAATTTCAGACTTCAAAGTTACAAAATATCACATTTGAATTTAGTGGATAGTGGAGAAAGCAGTGGATCACCAGCTTCTGTGATCCACTGCATCCATTTACTCTATGGACTTTGGTGCAGGAGAGTGAGCAGTTCTATCTCTCCAATGTTGTTATGAGTAATGATTACTAATTGTACTGTAATTATTACAGTATAGCAGTATATGCCTCTCTAACAACTTACATTGTAGAGCAAACTTGCAGGCTACATGTAAGACGGGCCCATGACCTCGTCTATCTGTAGCTAGATTATAGACTATAATACTAAATATGATTGTGAGCGATTGTCACAAACAGTGAGCAATATTTTGTTAGGTTACATACATCAAACTTTTAAATGCTGATCACTGTCACCAAGAACTGGTGACAGTGACTGACTGATCGCCTGACATTAAAATTGTATGTTCTACCAACAGTGATGTGCTCCCTGAACACATGTTTCTTGAGTATGTGCCTGTACTAATAATATCACAGGCACATTATTAGCACAGTAAGTATGTGAATTACTATCATAGCGAGAAACTGTCAGCCTGTAAAGTGCATAATCGTAGAGAGTAAAACTCTGTAATGCTAAATCTACTTTATTTTCTATTTTCATGGAAGATGTGATGACACACCTTTGCAGCAAGAAGACGCAGGCTCGCGACCTGGTCAGAAAACCTTTCTGTATGGCGTCTGCATGTTCTCCCCGTTTGTGTGTGGGGGTTTTCACCAGGTTCTCCAGTTTCCTCCCACAGTCCAAAAACAGATTTGGGGATTAAGCAAATTGGACATACTGCATTGACCGTAGGTGTGAGTGTGAGAGTGAATGATTGTTTGTCTCTATATGTGTCCCTGTGATGGACTGTCCCGCCTTTGGCCCCTATATCAGCTGGGATTGGCACCAGTGACCCTCATGTGCAGGATAAAGCGGTAGACGATGAATGAATGAATGAATGTGATGACACATCATGTCACAGCAGCAAAAACACAGGTCAGCCAAGTCAGTAACTAACCAATGTATAAATTAACCCTTAGAACACAGAGCATTTCGGCTGCTTTTTCCATATGTTAAAACATACAGTTTATACAGAGGCTACACGAAAAAAAAAAAGTAATTTTCACCAACTATATAAACACCTGATCAAAAAGTAATTCATAATTTTTATGAACAAAAAGACTGTATATAAAACAGTATAATTTGTGACTTCTGCACAATTATTGCTTCTTTATATTACGACTAAAAATGCAAATTAATTATAATTTATTGTAATTAATTATAACTTTGACTCAAGAACACATAAGAAGATGAAAAAAAAAACTATTGTAAAAGCCATTTTACAATAAAAACTTACTGAACTCAGTGTACGCCAATAAACCTATCGATATGTTACAAAGTGGACCTTTAAAACATCTCATATACCCAGCTATTCATAGCTTTAATAGATCATTACACAGGTTGTGGATGCAGGACACATGCACTTCTATGAGTGACTGTGTAATGTGTGCATGTGATGAGCTCTTACAGTGTTGACATGAGGAACAATGCATCTGTTTGTACAGTTGTGAGGCAACTATGTCTGAATGTCTCACAGCAGAGCAGAGTGATGATACAGTAACACACGGACACAATGAGGACTGTTGAGTCCTGGCAGCTGCAGTCACTCTCTCTGCTGTCACTGAACAAACATCTGTGTGAACGACTGAGGAAAGATCCGTGACATCTCACAGGTTTTTTCAGTGTTTGGCCAAAACACTTAAAGCCGCAGTTTGACATTATTGTGTGCTGTGTCCTTCATCTAAAAACAGGCTCTGTCAAGCAATACTACCAGACCTGACTGGGAGTGTTTGTGTGTATACAGCAGCGGCACAGGGGCGGTTTTTTATCAGGGGCAGTTTTTATCCCGTTTTTAAGCAGTAGCATTCATTTCTGAAATGTTGCATGTGCACTTCTTTGTGTTTTCAGTTGTACTTGTCCACTACGGGCCGTGACTGGACTGCAGATGGGCCGTGAAAGGCCGTTAAATAAAAATAAATTAATACTTTAAAAAATAAAAAAAATCCTTTTATGTGACCTAGTAAAGCAGGTAATATGTACATACTAGAAGAGTATTAGGGTCTTGTCAAAAAACAACTGGAAGAAAGAAAATGACTTTTTTCATTCCGAGATTAATTTCAGAATTCTGACTTTTTTCTCAAAATTCATAGTTTTTTGGGGTTTTTTTTTCCACATGGCCCTAATACTCACTCAGATTTTCAAATCTTAAGTTTAGCTGCACTACAGCTTTAAATCGACATTATTGTTACATATACAGTACATAGTCACACTCATACTTGGGGTTTTAAGTGACATATTCCAGTTCATTGAATCATCATGTTCATGCTTGTTTCTTCCCAATTTTTTCCCTAACTGTCCATCACCTTTCCCGTTTCTCTTTATTGTTTATGATCTGGGACATATGAATACACTTATTAGAAATGTAATGGGGCAATGTGCCATTAATGTGGCTGCAGTAATGTGAAAAAATTCAAGCATCTTGTATGAAGTGGATACAAACTGTGTATCCTGGCTTGTAGTGCAGTGGTTAAGATGAGTGCAACCATCATGATGGCAGCCTCCAAGTCTGGATGCCAAATCCGAGAGGAGACATAAAACAGACGTAAAGCCGATGATACTTAAAGTGAGTACATTATGACCACAGGCTGTCCCCAAGTGGAAGAAAAAAAAACAAGATGTCACTCAGAGCATGAATCATGACCGTCAGCAGTCCCACTCGTTTCTCGCCAAGGCACGTACATTTCCAAAAGCTCGTGACATCCTTGCCACGAACTCCCAGCAAGGCAACAAATGGAATCCAGCTGGTTGCACGGTCCAAGCGCTATTAGCAGGGCAATGTACTGTAATTGAAACGTTCATTTCTCCTCTGGTGGTTAGGGAGGGTATGTCTATTAACAGTGCATGCTCACACCACTGGAACTTTGGAGAGGCCACAGCAGCTCTGGGCAGTTTTCCACGATGAGGCCAAGTGAGGTTTGCCAAGGTCAGCACTGGCTGAAAAGTGAATTAAAAGCACTATTTCTTTTTCTGAATCTACAGCTGAGCTGACAGTCCTCTTTATTACTTGTCTATAAATTAGTCAACCCAGAAGAAGGGGATTTAATAATATGACCAGGAAGTTGCATTATTTGAATTATTACAAATTGCTCTAAATTTGTATCTTCTGTCTGAATCCAAAAATAAATATTTATTGATCACTTAATTAATTAATTAATTTATTTGTTAAGTTAAACAAAACAATAATCTATCCATTGTATATAATTAACTATATATATATAAATATATATATATATATGTGTGTATTTTTTTATTTATTTGCCTGTTAACTTTTATGCGTTTTACTTTGATCTTCTTATGTAAAGGTGAAGTAAGAAGTTTATAGTGACATCTAGAGGAGAGTCTGAAATTTACAACAACAGACTGCTCCTCTGCTCACCCCCTCCCTTCCCTGAGCGCTACGGTATCCTCAGCCGGTCAAATGGTGGACCATGGACAATGTTATTTTACATGACTTTTTGAAACACTACGAAAATGATACAAAAACTATTATACAGCGACTAGACAATGCAGGAGCACATACTATGTATAAAAAAGTGGATTTTGGGTTATATAAACCCATAAATACTACGCAGTGTCCCTTTAATATGTAAAGCGACCTTGAGCATAATAGAAAGGTGCTTACAAATAAAATGCGATAGGCTCCACAGGGGATTGCTTACAACTTAACCTACAACTAAAACCAGCCAGTTCATTAACTTCTAGTCTGGATTTTGTAAGGTAACGTTGAGAGATAAAACTAATGATATGTATCACATTGTCTTTTAGGAGTTAGTTCTGAGAGATTTGATGTTAACTAGAATTAAAAATATGTTTAAATGAGAACAACAGAGCACTGTGAGCACGCCCTCCGCTAAATTCTATCATTCATATAAAACCCCCCTGCATCGGCTGACAGCTTAGCAGAAATAGTTGGGCTGACTTATTTTAAACCAGGAAGTGTCTGTCCATAAAGTCATTTTCAACCACAGTCGTTCTATCCCACGTTTCAACAATCAAACTGGACAAGTTTGGACACTGAGGAAGTCACTTCCAACCACCACACAAATCTGCCGTACAACCTGCAAGACGATAACGCGAAGACTATAATATGGCTGTTATTGTTTTCACAGCGAGCATTGCTGCATGCCTGACTGCAGACGTGGATGAGTGGGGAGTTGAAACAGGCGTGTAAAAGAGTCAGTCACAGGGTTTATGTAGAGAAATAAAGCAGAGGTTTGTGTGACAGCCCTGATGAAGGATGTGTTTCACGCCATCTGGGTTGCTTTAACACTGCGGTCACTGCTGGATGCCGAAGGCTCTGTATTGTGTCCTGATGTTAAACACAGAGGTGGTAGCCATGGAGTTGAGGTTAATGTTTTGTTCTGGAGACAGAGAGAGAGAAGGAGGGGGGGGGGCAGAAAGACACTCAGCTCTCACTCTCTCTCTCTCTCTCTCTCTGTCCTAACTGTCGGCAGTGATGGTGAGCCAGCGTAGAGCTGGCGTCTAATTGAGGAGCAGCTCCACACCCTGTCGTCATTAATCACCCAGGCTGTCAGCCGCTGCTCGGGACCCCACAGTGGTGCTGATCACAGTGGACCTGCATCTCTGCACTGATGCTCAGAGGAGAAATATTAGCCCCCTCCATCCCCTTCACCACCTCCACTGATACTACTACTTTGATCACTGCCATCATTCTAGTAATGTTATACTGTTACTTTTGCCTTGTAAAAATTGTTTGCCATTTTGGGAAAATGTTAAATTACTTCTTTATATATTCTGGTCATTTGTTATAGTGCTTTTCCATTACACAGTTCTAGCACTACTTGGCTCGACTCAACTTAACCTGGTGGTACCTGGTGCTTTTTTTGGTACATGGTCTGGCAAGATTAGAGGCGAGCTGAACTGATACTAAAATATGACGTCAACAGACTGCTGGCCGCCGATTGGTGAGAGAATGTCATCACTGGAAGAGTCACGAGCGCGACGTCCAACACAAGAATCAAACTGATATAAATGAATGTAATTCATTAATTAATTGTTATTAATTGTAATTTTGAGAGAGATGCTGCTACATGTGTATGGTTGTATTATTTTGACAGTTAGGCACTGTGCGAAATACAGGGGGGTCTGAAAGCCTCAAATGCAACATTTGAGGGGGGTCTAAACTAGGGCTGGACGATAAATTTAATTTTATTCATGATTTTGATTTTGGCTTCTCACGATCATAAAAAGGTTATAATCGAAGAAAAGCGATTAATGCGCCGCACGCCGTGTATGTTAATTCCTATGCTACAAAAACACCTTGAATGCACCAGTGTTACGTACAGATGCAGCTAGCGAGTGACATGTGTGTATCAATAATATGAGGAGCACAACAGCATATTTTGCACACTGCAGTTAGGGCAGCATTTACCTCTGTTATCACAATGCCGATGAGGCTTATCAGCTGCACATGACTCACACGTGTTTCTCATTATGTTGGTGTTCAGATATTTTGTTGCTCAGTGACATCGCTGCTGCTCACAGGAAGTTATTTGTTGTATGTCAAGACAGACGAAGGCAGCAGAAAACAGGTTGGAGTATGACTGAGAACACAACAGAGTTTATGACATGAATTCTACTGATCAGAAGACCTGTTTGTCCAGCAGTTTGATGATATAGATAAATGCTTCTCGCCCACGTCCAAGTCCGTGCTGCTGCTGTATACACATAAATGCTCCCTTAACCAGGTCTGATGAATATACCGTCTCTTTTCACAAAAAAAACACAGGCAAAATAGTAGCATCAACATAACAAAAAAATCACCAAATGTTACACGCTGCAGCTTTAATGGACATTCATGAGAAGGTGCATGAATTGTCTCTTGTAATAACATATGTACAGAATAAGTCCAAATTAGCCAGCTGACTTATTTGAAGGCTGCTTATTTAATGGAGATATGAATTAACTAAAAAAAAAAAAAATGCGGCTCCCTACTCAATTTCTAAACATTCATATTTATTCCAATAAAACTTTAGTTAAAAAATGTTTAAATAACATTAGAAAATGTACCACTATAAACAAAGGACTCTTTGTATTCATTTAAAAACAGGACATTTAAATAATGGTACACACTTATTGTGTGGATTATTAATATGGGTATTAATGCAAACTACTGGGATCACATTAAAAAAACCCACAGAATTCAGTCACATGTGTCCCAACATGGACAAAAGACTGGGACTGAATACACACACACACACACTGGCGACGTTAACTGAGTGTTTGGGTGTTGACTCAGCTGCATGAGTGTGTGTGTGTGTGTGTGGGGGGGGGAGATTGATGAGCATGGGGCTAGGGAGAATAGTGAGGCATTTGATGAACGAGTGCAAACTGGCAGCAGTGGAATTAATTCCACCTCCCCGACAAGATTGAAAGTTCTCCCCTCTGCATGACCTCCAGTGTAAATCATTTCAAGATTCAAGCCAGTTTGCCCTTTTAGCTATTGTCCAACATCATTTCAACATTCACATTCATACTTAGATAACACTGTGTATTTACATTTACTTGTGTAGGAGGAAAAAAGTACCTGCCTTCTTTGCAGATTTCACCTGTACTTCACCAACAGATCTTTAGGGGGCAACACAATCCACTTTATCTCTTTTGGCACAGCTGTGTGACTTACAAAATATATGTTGCACTGAATTCAGTACAGTATTTGCAGTGTAAGATTAGAACCAGACAATCTTTGACCCAATTTGTCAACACTGTTTTATAAACTTTATCCAAAAAAAGCAACATTTAATCTCCCCCAGAAAAGTTGCTGCATAGCTGTAGTTTCTCAAGAAGTCCAATAATATCTGTGTTGCTCAGAGCTAAGCAGAGCCGTGATTGTGACGCTGTGACCTTGTTGGTATGGCATGGGCTGGATGTGGTTTGGGAGGGTCATCCATTTTGTTAATGGTCCTGTCAAGTGACACCTGTGCTCGCCTTTCCCCTGTCTGGAGTGCTAATGAACCGCAAGGAGTCTGGGAGTCGGGGTCAATAGCTGCCTCTGAGACTACAGCTTCTTCGCTCTATGCCACCACCAACACCCTGTCAGCCAAATAGAGAGGAGACATGGACACATTATCAAGGCCAAAACACTCTTAATGGCACTGGTGTGGCTTTCACATAGACCCACTCTTTTCCTTTGAATTAGTATCTAACAGCTCTGGGTGGAGAAGACCGAATTCAGTAAGCTAAGGAGAGCAGAGAGAGTGAGCAGAAAATGGCTCTTGGCATCGGGATGCTGGCCTCCATGTTTGTGGTTCCTGTAAGAGAGCCCACTCTCCTCAGGGGAGGTGTCAGGACTTTGATGAATATTTCTCTATTAACCGCCTCCCAATTGTCAGTTCTGGCCTTTGTGTTGCAGGCCAATCCGTCAGACCATGAGGATATCCTGGGTCGACATCTCCCTCAGGTCATTATTGAAGTCCCAGTGACCCAGCAGCCACTCTTCTCTGCTGAGGAGGCTCTTTTCAGGTCCCACAAACAGGAATCGGCAATTAAAAGCTGCACTTGCAACAACAAAAGCAATGTGGGTGATGGAAAGAGGAGGAGGCATGAAAGTCATTGGAGACCAGCTAACAGGACTTATATGACCCAGCCTGCCCTCTTTGGGACAGGACTGTCAGCTCATATGAGCCATGAAATATTACACATAGCTACATATAGCGCGGCTGTAACAGCCTTAATGATTGATAGGCCTAAAAGTGCAGCAGCCTGGCATGGTTTACTCCATTATTTGTGACAAAAGATGCTATATATAAGTAACCAACACAGAAAAAACAAGTGAAATTCATGTATCATTTATTTAACAAAATACGACCTTTTCCTGTGGTTTGGATAGCACAGCCATCAATAATTGTTTTTTTATTTATGACATTTTCATCTCATCTTTGTACCATTTGCATCAGTGACCCAAAATTGCTGACCCCCCACCCAAGTAAGAATGAAAAAATATTACATCTGCATATTTACAAATAAAAATAATGCCATTGTTCAAGATGATTTTCGCAGACATGCAGTTCTTAAGAGTGTGAATGTACAGCCAGTATTAAGGAAAAAAAAAAAACAGCACAGAGGAAAAGAGATTTTAAACAAGAGATTCCCAGAATAAAGCCTCATAGTCCGTCTTCATCATGGTGAAAGGTTTTTATTTTTAGAGTGTATGATAAGCATAATAGTAATATACTTAAATTATTCTTCTTTTTTTCACTTAAGAATAGAATACTTAAGAACAGTTTATTTGGACAGCAAGAATTTCCCCCTAAGTTTAATTCCAAGCGCTTGAGTGAAAAATAAATACAGACTTAATTTCTGTGAGACAGATATAGAGAACAAAACTAACAACCAAATCAAAGCTGCTGAAAAAAAGCACACATTTTCACCACTTTCAAAGCGCTGCTTCCCACCATCTTTAATTACTAAAGTTTGTTGGTTCTGTGCTGCAGGCAATCCATCAACTGGTCTAATGCCTTTGGAGCTCCAGTCACAATCCTGAGGCTAACAGGTGCTAGTCCTGGCAGGCGTGACGCCCTGTACTGGCCATGACCCCAGTCTCAAGACCCCGATTCATGGCTGCTCTGAATAGTCCAAGCTGGTGTCTGAAATCTGTGGATGTCAACACCATTTCAGACATCACTGGTATCCAAGGGCTGAGGCTGAGCCCAGTCTTTGACTGTAAAGGGCATACGGGGAGTAATAGGCTGAGGAGGAGGTGAGGGATGGCATAGGAAGTCCTGGGGCTCCGGGCAGGTGGGATTTGCTGTATGGGTGGTACCGGGCCAGGCCCAAACCTGGGGAGCCTCGGAGGGAGAAGGAACTGGGCAAAGTACCTGGACTGCTGTGCGGGGGCAGGTGAAGGTGGCAGGAGGCTGTTGATGAAACTGATGACGGGTAGGCTGACAACAGCTTACTGTCCACCATCCCTGGCAGAGACGTGTGGGTACGCAAGTGGGTTAGTAGCTCCTCTGATGTGGAAAAACGTTTGTCACACGGACCCCCGACAGACACCCAGTTGCAGGCATGTGGCACTGGTTCGTTGGGCAGCATGAAACCATACGTGTAGAGGGGGTGAGACAGGGAGGGTGTGGTGCTGGAGGACAGGGAGCTGGGGTGTAAGGAGTGGAGGTGATGAGAGGGATACACCAGGGGGAAGCCAGACTTAAGGCTTGAGGGGTCATGAACACACGTGGAACAGTTACTTCCTCCGAGGTGGTGTGCATTGGGATAAGTCAGACAGTATGGGTCCCGACATAAGCCCTGCATCAGTGATGGAGGTGAGGCTCCAGTGAGTGGGCTGGAGCTAGGGTGCTTTCCTGGAAGTCCAATTCCTAAACTGGACTTAGTATGATCCAAACCATGAACAAACTGTGAGGGGTAGCCAGCGTAGGCCCCCACAATGGAACCATGATAGCCCATGGTGGCGGGAGGCAAGGGGAAGACCGAATGTCCTGGCTTAAAAGGGGAGACAGGGGCGATGTGTCCAGAGCCCAGTCCAGATTGTGAAGAGGACTGCGGTTCAGATTTGCTCTCCGGCCTTGGGCTGGCAGCAGAGCTAGCATTGCTGGAGTTGGCACTGGCCCTTATGTGGCTGGAGTTGGCTAATTGAGCACTGTCCATCACAGATTTAGCTGAATCTGAGTCTTTTTTTCCAGCACTGTTGTTGTTTGTGTCTGAGCTGGCCTGCTCAGAGCTCCCCTGTTTGTTGTCCATGTGTGAAGCTTGGGAGTGTGACGGGGGCTGCGTGGAGGGGGAATGGCTTTGTCTGTGGGACTGGCTCTGGGTGTGCAGTGGAGGAGAGTTGGAGCTGGGTGACTGGGAATGGGGAGGAAAAGAAGGACAAGATGCACTGCCACCACTGGAGCTTCCATTTGGCATTCGGAAAGCTGCTTTATCTGAAGACCCCTTTGTCACAAGATTATCCTTGCGACCATCTCCTGATGACTTGTAAGGCTTGAAACTTGATTTGTCTTCCTGGGACTGGTGCTCTCCAGACTTAGATGACCGGCTGGAGGACTCCTTGTCTCCCAGGCTGCCTGAGGAGAGGGAGGCCAACTTGGAAGAAGAGGGGGGGTCAGGCTTGCCAATCTGAGAGCAAGTCTGGGCCAGCAGAGCCAATGGACTCTTCTTGGCATCCAGCTGAGGAGGAAAATGAAGAGCAGGACCATGAATAAACTGTTTTCCATTTAATTACATTCAAACACCACATGTCCTGCTGCCCCTCTGACAAACAAACACATTTATTTCCTTAGAGATTATTTTCCTGGACAGATGCTGTAGTTTATCATCAACAATCCTCAATGTCCTCATATCACGAGACGTAGATATATTTTAAACTGAAGCATTTATGAAAGAAAAGACATAAAGCTAACATTTTATTTTATAATCTTAATAAAGGGAACCTTTATTTGAACGATTATATAGATCATTCCAAAGCAGGACATTTAACACTATTGTTTTTCATGTATAAACTCCACTATCTTGCAAACTGGACAAGCAATCAGTGCGCGTAAAATGGCGCATTAAGTTATATTACAGTCATTGTAGTAACAAGTGTAACCAGCAATCATGAGTAAAAACAATGAAGGGAAATAAGTTAGATCATAAAAACACGTTTACTTTTTAATAATACTTAATGTTTTAAACTTACTTCGATGCTGACTGGTGCGGATGTTAGGGGCTGGAGATACTCTGGGTGCAGCAAGTGGCCGCTGTGCGCCGTCAACATCTTTACGATCCGGATGGGAAGTCTTTTAGCCTGACGCGAGGGATCCGAAGGACAAACCGTGGGTGTGGGAACGGACGGTCTCTCCGCTGAGATCCGGGGTGTGAAGCCGTCGGCGGCGGTGCTGCGCTCCGGGGACTGTCTGCGTAAAAGCGGTTCAGGTCCACCGGGGGGATCTCTCATCTGGATCGGGCTACGAGAAAGGACGACGGCTTATAACGAGTGGACGCTCGGTTGAAATTCATTGATCACAGTGATTCAACAGAAGCGAGTGCGTTAATCCAAACAGGAACGAGTGCGCAGTGCGCGTCCTCCTTGCCCGAGCCAAACTGTCTCTCTAAAGAAAAACAAATCGCAGAAATGTCATCCTTTATCGACCACTTCAATGTCAGCCACTATTTACTCCTAAATATTCCTTCATGCGCCGATGAATGAAAAGAGAAGTTGAGCCAAAAATGGAAGCGGAACAGCAAAAGTTGTCACTGCTCATCAAAAACACAGGGTTGAGTGAAGGAATATCCCCGCAGAGGATAGTGAGCGTGTGTCCTTCTCTCTGTGTGCGTGAGTGAGTGTGAGTCCTCTGGTGTGTGTGTGTGTGTGTGAGTCTCTGCAGCAGCAGCTTCTCAGTATCGCACTTCTTCCACATACTAGAGACGCGAGGGGAGGGACTTCAAAGCGGCGAGCCGCCGACCAATCACAAGTCTTCGCAGTCATCGGCGGGGGGCGGGGTAATGTAGAGGGGCGTGGTCTTCATCCTGGCCTCACCCTTCGAGCAAGGGTGTGTGTGTGTGTGTGTGTGTGTGTGGAGATCTCTGTCACTGACCTCCATCAGGAAAACTGCTCCTGAAACATGAAAATTATGTAACAAGGTTCAACAACAGCAACATCAAGGAATGAGTTAACAGGAGAATAAAGTCAAATATTACAGGTGACGGTTTATGTCTATGTTATTAAAATTCAAATCTGATGTTATGTTACATTCATAACTCCTCATCTTGCATCCGGTTCTGTCATCATATGGTTTATTTAAACAACTGATCAGCTACACTGATTATCCTGTCTTGCCTAAGGTTGAAACGTGTTTATTTACTTGTTCTTTTATCTGCTTTTGTGATCTTCTTCCTCTTTTTTTGTATCTTTGAATATTTTTGCAGACGACCGTGAATCGGTGGTGCAAACGGGTCGATGGAAGGTTGTGGGTTTGATCCCCGGCTCCGCTAGTTAATATGCCGATCACGTATGTCTTGCCCAAGGCATACTGACGATGTGTTTATGGATGGATGAATGACCACACTGTATAGTGTAAAGCAGCTTTGACTGGTCATCAACACTAGAAAAGCGGCCACATGAATACAGATCATTTACCATTTGTGAGCTTTCCTGCCCTCACAAATTTCATGTAAACTAATGTACAGCCTTGTCATTAACACAATTACACAATGTTATTTGTTAGACCACTTATTGAAGCGGGAGATAATATATGGCAAATCAGAAATGGAACCTGTCAAAGTGAATTTGTGGATGTTTGAGGATGGCGCTCTATGTAAGATGCCTTTATAAAGCCACATCAATTCTGATAAGACTGTTCTCACTTGTGCCACATGTCGTATATATCATACTTATACCTGCTGTAGGACCACCATTTATGTGTCCATTTATACAGCCCTAAAGAAAACAGACTTGAGTCATATCAATGAAAACATTTGGAGCTGAGTCACTTCAGCCTGGCTATGTAAACACAGCCTATATTTGTCTACAGATGCACTTTTGTCGTAAATGGACACAGTTACACAGTATGAAAGCACAAATGCTGCTCTTTCCATTGTACTCCATGTAACACAGGTCTTTTGTGTCATACAGTAAACTGAGTAGCTGCAAAAACCTCTTCCAAGTGGCAAAAATAAAAAAACACAGTAAAGCAAAGGTTTATAATGGGATCAATATAAAGTGGATGGTGTTGTTTTTGCCACCATTACACTGACAGTCAGTTTTAACATCACAATGACAAGAGTAAACCAAGTTGTCTCTTTCAGTTTGAAGTAGTAAATTACACCCTCGGCTATTGCATCTGCAGTCACACGCTCCGAAATAATTCCAAAGTTGTGTTTTATTTTTCATTTGCATCTGTCCTACTTTAAAAGTGTCCTCCAACAAAGTACACGATCATAAATCACGACAAACAAAAAGACAATGGAGCTCCTCCTTGCTCCCCACATTACTAAGCCCGGTAACTTAATTTAACTTTCCCATCAAAAAAACAAAACAAAATAAAAGAAAGCTGTGCTTTGTGGGGATTTCCATCTTGGCTGGAATGTCTCTCCAACTAATCTGATCACTTGGCTCAACACTGGCAACCTATAATCCAAGATATTACAACACCAGTGTGTTCGCCCGTTTAAATTAGTGTCAGAAATTATTGATTTGTTGCTAATAACAACCAGAACAAGACTTTCTTCTGTGGTTTAATTGGTAAACTAGTTTGACCTTTAACAACACCGACTGGCCTTATCAAACTGTACCGCCATCAGCGTGATTCTCCATTATAATATGGCTGCTGCTGAAAGGAAAGGCCACGTGATGGAGTCACTTCAGCCTCACTCAGCAGAGTCACTGTTTGACCTGTCATCATTAGGCTTAGTCGTCACTCATCACCCACACGCTGCCACTCACGCTTCAGTTGCCTGCGGAGATCCCACAATATGAGAACACAAATGTGCACGCCGCTGGGATAAGTGTTGTACAATCTGCTTTTGAATCCGCCTGTTTGTTTAAAACTGTCTGTCGTCACCTCGGGCCCGAGACATATACTGGTGACGCATAGCAACTGCTTTCTCACTGTGAGATTTAAAAGTAATGCTGACTGAGAGCTTAAAGGGGATGTCTGTCTATTCTTCTCCTTCTTTTACAACACAGACCGCCTGTTAAGATGCAACGATTTCCGACTGCACTCTTGTTTATCACACAGTCGCCCTCTTGTTAAAAAAGGCGAGTGGGTAAAGCCCAATTTATACTCCTGCGTAAAGTGCTCTGCGTAGCTACGCAGAGTCCTCTACGTCGACGCAGAACCTGTCGAAGAGCCTCTGCGTCGTCTCCGGGTGCACGGAATATTTTTTAAGTGTCCGTCACTCCGTCAAGGGACTACGGAGACGGCAAGAGCTGCGATTGGTCCTCAGGACAGGCCGAGCTAAGCTGCTCTGTGCCGGCTCTCAGTGCGCTCCGGGCGTCCTGACAGAGGCGGAGCTGATCCCCGCCGATAACGCCGCTGCCGAACTATAAATACGTCATATCTTAACACACACAGCACATGTTTAGACTCTAAATGGCCAATTTCTCGCCTCAAATTATCTTAAAACTGCGTTCCGTGACACAGAAAAGTGAGAAACGGCCACTTTTTCAACAACAACAGTCTTTCTCTCTCTTTCTTTCTCGGACGCCATTGCTCACTGTAGCCAGAAGCACAACAACCTTGCGCAGCGACCCCTACTGATCGGGCGGGAAATTGCAGCGAGTGTCCGTCACCACGACGCAGAAGTATAAATGCTCGAGGCGTCTCCGTGGTGACGCAGACGGATAACGCATACGCAGTCGGAGAAGTATAATGTGGCCTTAAGTCACTGCAGTGTGGGTGGGGTCGCATATAGAAGGGGAGCGTTTAAAAGGAGTCCAAAGAGGAGGGCACTGGGAAAAGCCAGACAAAGGCAGTGAGAGAAAGAAACAAGGGAGGGCTCAAACAACAGGGAGCAGCTCCTTTCATGTGTCCCCTTGATGTCGGCTGGTAACAGCTGTTTTGGCGTGTTGATGACTGATGGCTGTTTCCTGTTGTGGATATTTTAAGGGGACAGCTTTTCTGTTAAAGAGGCTTCTCAGCATGTCCAGGTCCCACATGGCCCTTGGGGGCATTTCCATGCCGTTCCATGGTAGTATCAAAGCAGCGTGCTTGACTGGAACAGCAGCCAAACAAAACCCCCAGGATGAGGCTGATAGGGTCTGAGGAGGAGTGAGGAGGAGCAGACCCCACATGCCCCTGTGATCCAGTGATTTATAGAGCTGCTGAGGCCTGTAATGGACGCCACAGCTCTGTGGCGGGGCCTAATTCATCCCTGAGTTGAAAAGCTGCTGTTTGACTGACTCCAGAGTAAATATATAACGCTGACATTAGGCAGCTGAATACTTCAAACCTGGCTCAAGCAAATCCTCATCTGCTCGTTTGTCTTTTTTCCCCCGTGTTTGGGAGTGTTGAGGCATTTTGTGGCGCATTACTGCCGTGATGCTCTGGGTGATTGTTTAATGAGGGGCTGACATTGATGTGAGCTTATTTTTTCCCTATTCTATTTCACTTTTCAATGTATTATAATTCAGCAGGCCTTTACTGGTGTCAGCCAGACTTTGACAAGATCTGGCTGCGTATAGTACTGTACAAAGAGAAAGAGAGAAGGATGATAAAAGGGCCAGAGAAGGCAGAGGAGGGAATACGAGTGTAAATAACTCCTATTTAATTATCTGTGACTGACTTATGGGGTGTGTGGAATGGGAATAGAGGCCTGAGGCTGGGGCTCTGCTCTACCCCCAGTGTGTTCTCCAGTAGTAATAAAACCAAAGGAGAAAAAAAAGTGGATTAAGACAGTTTCATGGGGTGTAGCAGACATGGCATTTAGACCCAGACACTTAAAAAGAGCCTCAGAGGCAACATTCCAGCCAGGACACAATGTTGAAATAAGGATTTACTTGAGCTGAAAGCTCCACAAACAATATCCACACAGTGTACCAAATGTATTCGCACTTCCTCGTTTATCTTTGTGTGGTGGCTTCTCCATCTGTCTTTGATGTACACAAACTAATCCATTCACAGTTTAGCGCGTATGGACTCACATGAGGAAACGGCATGTGCACACAAACAGACGGGTGCCAGATACCCATCATAAAAGTCAGCACGTTTACATGACATTTGACAAAAAATATCATTATTGTGAGTGGACTTGTAAGATACATGCAACCATGTTTATCTGACTGAATCTGCACTGAAGTTGACTAACACATCCAGATAATGTAGTTGGGATTTGGGAGAATTACTGTTGCATGTATACACTCAGCTGCACCCAAATGTTCCACAGTTCCCTCCCAAGTGACAACCACTAATGATGTCACCCATACAAATTTAAACTCCCATTATGAAGCCTCAAAATATGCAATCTGATATTGAGGTTTTCCAACCAGAACTACAGGCTGTACAAATCTGTTTTTATTTAAATCAGATAAAAACAATCTGCAACCAGACGAGCATATTATTTCAGTTTCAGGACAAATATGCATCTATACTGAAGTTAAAAACTTACATCATGTGACCTTTCAGGCACACAACTAATGCATGAGCTGGTGTAAACAGGAAGTTGATTCTCTCCTCAGCAGCTGTTTGCTTGGTTTCAGAGAGAATTACTAATTGTAATAAGCAGACTGTTATTAGACAAAATAGTAAAACTGAAACTTAAAGTCAGAGAAACAATTGGTGTGGCTTAGGGTTAGGCTGTTTGTAGAGCTCTAAAATGTTGGGGTTATATGGATGACAGCTGTATCTGGAGCAGAATTTAGGTACTATAGATGTAGCAACATAGACGACACCTGCTACCATCCTGTTGGATGAAACTAACTGTCAATCAAACTGGTGTCCACTCATGTGTCATACGTTCCTGACAAAACAGACACAATGTGCCATAATTCTTATAAACTTTCATTCAGTTCAAGAGTTCTTTTTGCAATCAGCACAGTCGTCGTATTCCATTTCCAATCCATTTTTACTTCCTGTTTGGCCTGAACTGGCTTCAACAAAGACTTATTCCTTTTTTTGTAGATGGTCTATGTTCGTACCCCTGGGCTTTGACCCAGAAAGTAATAGAAGAAGACAGCACACACATGAAGACAACAGTGAGAAAAACATGACAAAATCCAGATCCAGTGCACTTCAAGAGATCAAGTATAAGCTCTGACAGCTTTAAATTAATAGATGGTAGAAAGACATAGAATGGCACTTGACATGGTAGCCTCCAGCTAAAGATGTTTCGGTCTGCAATGCAATAGAGTCCCAGACGTCACGTGACTCCGCCATGTGGGCAGGAGGAAGGTTTTGCAAAAGTGCACGATGCCAGTGTCAGTCAGAGTTCACTGCAAACTTTAAAATACGAGGAGACTGAGCAATATATCGCAGAACTTGACAGACTGAATATAACTGGCACTTTGAATGCCCCCCAGGTGCTTTTCACCAGTATGAAAACAGTGTTCACAGTGGACAGTAACTCCACATCTTCAACTTCAATTACACATCTCAATAAAAGCATGTAAAATAAACAAGGAATAATGTTAACGAGCACTGGATTCTGTAGCTGAGATTAAGAGAACTACATAAGTGGAATCAGATGATTCCTATCGCTTTGTCTTCCATGCTCCTGTTCAGCAAGTTTTATGTCGGCTCTCCTGATTGCTTGTCACTCACTGTCTTGGTATCCTGGCATAGATCATCTATCCACCATCTTCACTTTTCATGAGAACAGCCGGAGATTGAGTTGTTTTGACATATTTGCTCGTGTGACATCAGCTACCAGAGCTCTGGAGGTCAACCCAAATACACCCAATACTAACAAGCTGGAAGGGAACATAGGGGAGGCGGACTCACTTAATTTAATAAATCGATTCCCCACTCGTGCTTGTATAATAGGATGAGGACATTAGTCAACTCCATTTAACCGTGTATGGAAACTGAGGGTGTTTTTGTTGTTCATATACAGTATAATCTATCTGACTTCCTGCAAACTATATCTGTGTTAGTGTGTGTGTTTGAGTCAGAGCTGTGGCTGACAACGTTATCTCCTCGGTTTAGGAATGAGATTGTCTCTCTCCTAAAGAGAGAGATTACCTCTTGTCAGCTCATCGTGTCTCACAAGCAAACGCTCTTATCCACTCTGCCTACCTGTGGTCTATCTGTCGGCATTATAATCACACTTGGATGATAGGCTGCCTTCTGTTTTCGCAGAGTGGCACTTTCATTTCATAGTCATACGCTGCGTAGGGTTCCGCCTTGTCGTTCTTGCTGCTGTGGAAATGCACTCTCAGACAGGCACGTAGGAGGCACACACACCGCCCACACCCGTGCAACCTCAAGTCCTCTCCACACTGGAAACAAAAGCTGCCATTGTCCTACACACTCAGAAGTTATCAAGAGCATGGAGAGAGGGAGAAGGAGGCGGAGGAGATGAGGGATGAACGGGCCAGCACTGCCAGACAGCGTCTGACTCAAATCAGATCATCCTGCATTGTTGTGTGAAATTTCAGATGACATCAAAAGAAGTTTTATTTTCCATTGGCCTGAAAGCGGAGGGGGGTCATTTAAAAGGAGGCACAATCAAGGTATTCACAAGATGGGCCCATGACACGTCTGGCTGAGGGAACAACAACAGGCCGTGCAAAGAAAATTTCCCCAGCACATTCCTCACGCTTGTTAGACAGCGTTGCTTCCTCCACTCATGGTCAGAGTCAACGCCTCTGTGTCTTCATCAGCTCGTCTTTGTTATGAGGATGCTGCTGGGAACATGGAATCTTTCTCTCACCCTTTCTTTGGAACAACTTTGACACAAACACCACAACACGTTTTCTCTCCGGCACAATTGAGCCGAGTTACACCATCAACCCATTAAAGAGAATGACACTCGCATTCATGCCTCGACAGACAACAGAAGTTATTGGCGGTTGCAATAGCTGCGAAGTTCCTGCCAAACATGACTGGAAATGATAATGATGATGACGAGAGGCGGGGCCGATGAGTCTCAGCAGTACGTGTCAATCAGCAGAAACCGCAGCGAGGACGAGTCTTGTCAGCTGCCACAGCTTTTGTGTGACAAGGGATGGCATTGCTCAATTAAAAGCATATCAATGTGTCAATAAATCAACCCTTTTCAGGCTTGACACATCAAACATCAAACATCAAACTGTTATTGAAGAGTCCCGCCCTTGTCATTAATCTCTCTGCATGTGCTGCATGTGCTTGCTAACCCTGGGTCACCACAGGAGCCAGGAGAAAACCCTGCAACAGTGAGCATATTAAACGTAGGCCATGTGACAAGTCAGTTTACAAAAGTCCAAATGGAAACAACACATGCAAAATATTTTATTTGTGTGTGTGTGTGTGGGTGTAGTAATATAAACTAAACATGATGTAAAAGGAAGTTGATATTTACTTTTGTGGATTCTTCCTTTTTTATATATTAAAAACAAAGTTGTTTGTAATGGAAAAGACATTCCAGTCACAGACTTGAATGGTGGCCAAAACTTTTGTCACAACTGGGTCCTTGTGGTGACAAAGCACCTGTCTTGTCACTGACATAACTCACCAGCTCAGATGAATACATGAAAGTGAAGCATTGCAATAAATCGCTCTCCTCCATCATGTGGGTCATGTGAGCCGCGTAAAGTCACACACGGCTGTTTGTTATGCGACTACGCAGCATTGCTAACTCTGCGCTGAAGGCTACGGGCCAAGCTGACACTTATGAAATATTTCCCTTGCTGACCTTAGCTACTGCCTCAGCTCCAGAGATTAATTCCCTCCTGGCAGATTCTGGAAGAAGACTGCAACTGCACGCACACGCACACACACACACACACACACACACACACACACACACACACACACACACACACACACACACACACACACACACACACACACACACACACACACACACACACACACAGGGAGAGAGAGAAACAAATGTTAGCATTAAGCTTTTCAGATATGACAACTTTTTAGATTACACTTTGCAGATGGCTGCACATCTTTGAGTCTAGTTCTGTCAGAGTTTTTTCTCTCCACTGATGCCCAGTGCTTGCTCATTGTGTGAATTGTTGGCTTTCTCTGCTCTCTATCATGTTGTCTTTGTACAGTACCTTGAGATAATGTATGTTGTGATTTGGCGCTATACAAATAAATTTGAAAAAAATGTAATTGTACTACACTCTATAAATAGAGTGAATAAGCTTAAACAGTTTCATTTACTATGTATGAATGGGAGGTAAAATATACTTTATTCAAACTTTTAAACTGAGGTTACAGCAGTCTTTAAAGCTCACATAGAGTGATCCTGTTGCACATATATGTTAGTTATGGAGGTCTACTTACATACATTAACTTGTTTTTATGGTCAAAAACCTCCTAGTTGCTGTAAACGAGCCGATAGAAATCCTCTTTTCTGACGGTGTTTCCCAGCCGCAAGATTTGAGACTCAACTCTCTCACACCCAGAAGACAGAGTCTTGTGATTGGCCAGTATATTCAGCACACTCTCAGCAGCGCAGCTCCCCCCTCTGGAACGGTGGATGCACTGCTCCTCATTATCAAAACATTGTTTTAACAATGTTTAAAAATAGCTTCTTCACGACTCCCTGCCACAGTCCCTTTTATGACTTTGACCCAGAGTCAGAAGACACTGTCACTCGTGAAACACCTCCACAACGGACGTTATTCTTCTTCTGTGGTTAAATGTACGCAACCGGATGTGCCCGGACTAGTGCCCGGAGCAGGACGATCTGCTGTTCAGGAGAACCGGTGTTTACGTAACTGGACCGGGTTTTTTCAGAGATCTCGCTGAGCCCGAGATTACAATACAACACAGCGTTCTCAGCAATGGCTGAAATGTTTGTGTAGAACCTTCAGGGCTTCTTAAACAAGGACGCAGATACACACTAAAAAACAGCGTTAATTGGAACTTCCGGTCTAGGTCCACTTTAATGTAACTGCTAATCAGAAACTTCGTTTCAGGGGGTTCCGTGTGGATGGAGATATTTCCTGCAGTCTGACTCAAAGCGCTGTAGCACATATGCCAGGACTGTAAGTTGCGCTGTAATGTTACACCAACAAACAGAGAAGAAGACGTTTTACGTTTATACTGCGGGGCGGAGAGTCTGGGAAACACACACACACAGAAGCGCAATGCAGACGACTATGTGTAGAACAATCACTGATCTGTTTTGTTTATTCAAGTAAAAAAAAGTTTTTTGTTGTTTTGTTTTGCTCCTCTTTATTTTACGATTCAACACTTTTTTCATCCAGTGAAATCTCTAAAGATAGTGATATCAAACACCTTTTCACACTGACTTTAGTTACTTTTCATTGACAGTAGTTGGTAAAACAATTGTGAAAACAATCTCCAAACACAAGACAATGAATGACAGCACAAGACAGAGCTGGGAATATGATGTCAGTGTTTTCCTAGTAGCGTATGCTCAGGCTAACGAGACCGGTATGAGATTTTCCCACTCAGGGATGCATTTTCAAAAAAAATACAGTTTCAGATCCCCTTAAAATGCAAAATGCGAATTCACCAAAACCTGTTTCCGTGTGGATGGCCCCTGAATGAGGTCAGTGAACATTGGGCATTTCTTATAACCAATTTCTGACTTAAAGGACATCAAGTCCTGCAGAGAAGTTCATGCAAAACAAGCTGCCAGTCTGTTAAAAGTCAAGCTAATACATTCGATTTACATTCATGTAACTGATCCATCACTACATTCTGTAATTTCAACATTATTCTGAAGTTAGGGAAACATCTGTTTACCTAAGTGAAAACATGCCGCATGCTTACAGGCATCATGGTGCAGTTCACAAAAGCACGGCTCTCCTCCAACTCCAACAATAACTGGAAACTTTATTGTATTTTGTTTGATTTATTACTTTAGTAGTTTGCATAGTTGTCCACACAACATTCGATGGTGCTGAATTTGAATAAAATGAATATCTTTAGGACTTTTGCAGTATGTTGGGATAGTGTAGATTGAATGCCCAATTTCCTCCTGAGTCTGAGATTCATGATCCTTTGTTGTGAAACCCAAAGAGAAGATTCTTAAAAATGAAGGATTACATTTTAAATGACTGGATGATTAATTAGGTTGATTGATCAGCTGATTGATGAACTGAAGAAAGCAATCAGAGAGTGCAGACATCTACCAAGGTCATTCACTTTCCCACATTGTCAAAACACGTTCCTGTCTTGCAAGGTTAACGATTAAAAAAAAAAAAAAAACGAAAAAAATCCTGAATCCAGATCCACATCAATAAACTCCAGTCCACACAACAGACAAACTAGCAAACACGGCCAAAAACATAAGCCCCTTGGTGATGATTGAAATATCACATGTTCACTGCTCATGATTCTTGTAAACAAAGAGTAGATTGTCGACTCGACAGTGCACAACCGTCCAAATGAGAAACAGCAATGGTAAAAGGTAAAATCAAGGAATTCTGTTGCTGACAGTAGGGATTACTAACTCTTGAATTTCATTATCCATGTTGTGTTTACCATTGGTTGTCAAGCCATTACTAATGAGACTCAAACAGAAAGGGAACATGTGTGTCTGTGTCATTGTTGGACTAAAACCCAACCACAGAATTTTTCACCTAACACGAAGCCAGCAGCGTTTCCAAGCGTCTCGGTTTCAGGGCCTTAAAAACACCGGAGTAGGACATGGGGCCACACTGGATGCATGAGCAGCACGCCTGCGTCATGGAATATCTTGCTTTTCATTCCGGTACACATGTTAACAGGTTAGAGCATCCACTTTATCCATATTAGAGACATGTGTCATGAGCATCTGATGTGAGCAAGAGGTCTCGCTTGTTTTTATGGTGAGCACTTGTGGTGAAAATAATTTTTCATCAGCGTTTCAATCATCTCTTTCACATTAAAATAACCATGTGTCTGGGGGATTTTTGAATACTGGTGAACCCACTAAAAAAGGTAATCAACACCCTTGTTGCCTGCCCTGTGGTGTGTTTTTTTCACCCAACATCTAAACCAACAGAGTCAGAGGAAGAAGAAGAAGAAAACAACACAGTGGATTTCGGTGACGATGTTATAGCTGTTTTGTGTTTTTTTTTTTTTTTTTTACAGCGGTCCATTGTTCAAAGTCAGTGGAGGGTGAGGCATTTTATGGCGCTAATAAAATTAAATGAAATCAACTAAAATGAAATGATCAACAACTGTTAGAATTTGCAAAAAGTAAGGTTCACAACACTAATGGCTAACTGCTCTGATAACAGCCCGACAGATGAATGAGTATCTAATGCTGTGTTCACGCGGGACACAAAAGTAAACCAGTTTACATACTAATTACCCTGCACAGACGTGAGTAGATGAGATTATCGCGTTGACTGTGCTGTGCAATCGACACAATGTGTCTATCGTGACAACATTGCCGAAGAATCGCGATGAAGTGATGGCCAATTACCATTGAGATTTACTGGATGACGCCACATACTTGTCAGCAGCCAGACTTGGATCATCATGGAGCTCGATGACACAAGTTGTACCTCTTGTGGAAATGTCTGCAGTGGCTCCATCCGGAGTCTGAGACACCAAAAATGCACTGAAGTGATCCCGCGATGCGACAGGCACGATAGGCACTGAACTTTCCCTGCACAATCTTATTTTGTCATTCTTAAAGCTCCCATAGAGTGGTCCTATTGCACATATATGAGTTATGGAGGTCTACTTACATACATGAACTTGTTTTTATGGTCAAAAACCTCCTAGATGCTGCAAATGAGCCGATATAAATCTCTCCTCACTGAAGCTCTAGTCAGCCGCAGTGTTTCAGACTGAAATCTCACCCCCAGAAGACAGACTGTGTTGTGATTGGCCAGCGAGGGCTTTCCCAACTGTCTTGTGATTGACCCGGTACCTGGAAGTGACGTATTCAGCACATCAGTTCTCAGAAACACAGCTCCCCCTCTGGAACGGTGGATGTACTGTTACTCATTATCAAAACATTGTTTTAACAATGTGCCCGGACTAGAGCCCGGACCAGGAAGATCTGCTGTTCAGTAGAAATGCTGCTTCTTTTCGTAACGAGAACCGTTTTTTTTCAGGCATCTCACTGAGCCCGAGAATACAATAAAACCCAGTGTTCTCAGCGGGACTGTACCTATGTTCCCCGGGTCCTATGTTCCCCGCTTTGTATGTGACCGGAACATAGGACCCTTTCTCTAAAAAATGGTTCTATGTTCCCCGCTGTTCACCCAAAGGGTCCTATGTTACCCGCCTTGTATGAGACCGGGGAACATAGGACCCTTTCTCTAAAAAAAGGTTCTATGTTCCCCGCTGTTCACCCAAAAGGACCCAGAACATAGTACCCTACCCCTTACCCTAATCCCTGACCCTTACCCTTACCCTTATCCTAACCCTAACCCTAACCCTAACCCTTTACCCTGGAGTGCCACACCCAGGCTTCCACAAAGTGGGGAACATAGGACCCGGGGAACATAGGTACGACCCTGTTCTCAGCAGTGGCTGAACTGTTTCTTTAGAACCTTCAGGGCTTCATAAACGAGGTAATGGCGCAGATACACACCAAAAAAAACGTTAATTGGCACTTCCGTTCTATGGCCGCTTTAAAAAATATTTTCTTTAAACATGGGACCATTTCAAGAAATGTGTTCATACACACAGAATCCCATAAAAATGGCTGTAGTACATATGCCAGGCCTGCATGTGGTGCTGCCACAGAAATACAGAGAAGGGGACATGTATGTGCATTAAGCTTTATCTAACAAAAACATGTGTAAATTCTTTAAAAGAAACAAGGACAGAATGAACCAAGTCAGTAAAGAAAGAAAATAAAAGTTAACATCAACCAAATTGACCAAACAAAGAAGTCCAAACACAAGAAGAGGAAGATGACAACGATGCAAAGCAACAGCAAATGCAAAAGCAGGAGATTTTCACCAAAGTTGTGTATTGGTTTTATAAAACAAAAAGTGCAAGGGTGCCGTTTTGAGATGTTTCAAAACTCGTGTTTACCCAGGTCTTGCAGTACAACCCTACAGAGTCATTTGACCTCAGAGTGAATGCCTTGACCATGGGAATGGGGTAAATGTATATATTACTGTGAAATATTTGCAGGATTGATGGACACTGCAACGTTCCTTTAGTTGAGTAGGTGATTTAAAAAACTCACAAAAACGTACAACTTTTCCAAGGCAAACCGCATGTAAAACGCAGCAGCAGCAGCTCTGCACCAGACAACATGAGGTGTCCAGGTCACAGCAGATCATGCAGCGCACACATATCCGCTGTGGTCCCATCATAGCATGTATGCCAGACGCCAATATTAGTGTGGCTTCATGGCCTAAATCTCACATTTTGACATAATGCGAGTTTTCTGTAAATTTCAAAGGATGTCAAATAAGTCAAGTTCAATGTAAAATGTGATATTGTTCATAAAAGGCAGGTCATCATGACCTTTCCATTCCTCAGTGCCCTAAAGTGGACGAAGACAAATGTTCAAGATGCAAAACCAGCCATTGAAATGCTACATTTATCCCCCTCTGCTGTTGCTCTGTCCAGCTCCAGTCTGTCCTAATATGCTGGAGTGGTTGACATGGCCAAGTTTGGTCTTTTATAAAAGGTTATTTGGTTGCCAGGAGAGAGAGAGAGGGAGTGAGGGAGGGAGGGAGGGAGGGAGGGAGAGCATGCTGCTTTCGAAGCTCCTGCCAGAAGGTTGCTCTACCAGTGTATCGTAAATTACTCAAGACAGCATACAAGAACAGGGAGGGGGGTTGTGAGGGTGAGGAGGGGAGGAAAAATAGGAGAGGAAGGAGAGGGTTGAAAGAGTAAGTGCAGTTTTCTTTTTGGTCCATGGTGATGAATGAGTTTCTGAACAAGGCAGAAAATACATCATATCACCTTTAATGGGTACACATTTCTGCAGCCATAACTCAGTGTTTAAAAATAAGGAGGGGTGGGGGGGGGGGGTGAAATACGACATCATATATTCCTCCCAACGACACTTTTACGAGCCCTCCCTGCAGTATAAAGGCATTGATTGCTATTTCAAAGCTCTATGTTAGAGTCAGTGTGCTGAGTACCTCCAGCTGCCAGCGACGAGGACAAGGAGAGACAGAGAAACGCCTTCAAAACCTGGAGCCAAAAAACATTAGTGGGTTTTGTTGAGTTAAGTTGAGGTTCACTACATGTGAGGAATTCTGCAGTCAGTAAATGTGAGATTCACCTTTGGTAACAGGGACAGCAACAAGAAGTGGACAAAACACTGAAGGACACTGTGAACTCTGACTGCACAGACAATGATTCATTTAAGGCAACGTCCACACGACTATGTTTTCATTTCAGATGAGTGTTTTCTGTCTGTATCAGAAGTTATCGTCCGCGTACTTGTTTTTTTCTCCTATCTAAAACACCACAGTTGATCACTTGCTTATTCAGTGATCCGCATATTTGATTTGGCAGATCTTGATGCAAACCCTCCCATTTATCTGGGCCTGGGACCAGCACTAAGAGTACAATGGATGTGGCTTCTGATGGCTAGGGCTGTTTTAGATCGTCCAAATAACCCAATCAACGGGGAGCAACAGGGATTGGGTACCTTGCTCAGAGGTATTTGAGTCCTTGACCTGTCAGGATTCGAACCTGTGTCCAAACCAACACACCTAAAACGTATATAACTTGACCATTTATGTAAGTGTTCTTGGTATGTGTGTGCTGTGTGATGGACATTAGCGACTAAAAGCTGCAGTGCATGATAACTTATGGTGATTTTTGTTGTTCTTGATGTAAATATTCTGCCTCTGTTTTGTCTTCAGAAACAGAAACGATACAACATGTTTGTCAAGCAATATCAGACCGGACTGAGGGAGCTTTTGAGTGAATACAGCAGTAGCACAGGGTCAGCAATTATCTATACTTTCAACTCCACTACATTTCTACAGTACATGGGGACAAGCATTTATCCCACCAAACTGCTGAATGACAGGGTTATTTATGAGCAGTATAATTCATTCTTAATTAATTAAATTAAACTTTAGTAGCAACATTTTGCAGTTCAATCTGTGTTGACATTACTTCCTGTGTGCAGAGTGAGATCTAAACACTAATTTGACAATGGTTTGAATGTAACACATACTGGGTTTCAGTACTGAGACGGTTCTTTTTGTTTGTCTCAAGCTGTTTTTATTTAAACTTTCATGAGGAGACAAAATAAACACCCCTCCGAGTTATGAATGCAGCGTGAACAAGCTGCAATAATTTCCAGATCAGTCAGGTATGGATGGCCAGATGCAGGCTGAAAAGGTTTTGTGATCCAGAAAAGAAAGCAAGGGAGACAGAGAGTCACTGACCTACTGAAGGAGCGTGAAAGAACAGGATGGAGACACGGTTAAAGTGAGAGACTGCTGACTGGACTTATGGCTTTGGCAAATTTGAAGTTCTTTTCAGCGAGCGGTTCCCAGCTGTAAATTTACAGTGTTTGTGCGAGCTGCTATTAAAACCAAAATCCATGGCCGGGCCAAGGTCATTCATTTCACAAGTCCTGCAGGGGAGGAATTCTCCCTCTGACAGATTGCCTGCTCTTTCAGCTCAGGAGGGAAGTGACAGACAAGAAAAGAGCTAATGCCTGTTCATACGTTTCCAGAAACTAATGTATGTTTGTGTGTAATGTATAGGTAATTATTTGTCCAACTGAAACAGGACTTCTAGAATAAATACAAGACTGTTAGTCCAACTGAAACAAAACACATTTTGGATTAATTGTGTTGTGCACGTCATCAGTGGTGGAGGAAGTACAGAACCTCAGTACTTAAGTAAAAGTACAAATAACCATATAAATATTTACTTTAGTCAAAGTAGAAGTACCAAAATGACAACCCTACTTAAGTAAAAGTACCCAATTTTAAATGTGCTTTAAAGGGACAATGTGTAGTATTTATGGGTTTATATAACCCAAAATCCACTTTCTTATACATATTATGTGCTCCTGCATTGTCTAGTTGCTGTATAATAGTTTTTGTTTCATTTTCGTAGTGTTTCAAAAAGTCATGTAAAATTACATGGTCGACGGGCCGCGGTTTTAGGCAGGGCTCCGCAGATGGCGCGCGCACGCACTGAGGCGTTACTCACCGTGTTACTCGTAGCAGTATTCGCCACAACGGCAGGGGGCGTACAACCAAAATATCCAACTTGTGCTGCTGGAGAAACACCGCTGCCTAGCAACAGTAGTAAACAACAACTTTCCGCATATCGCTTACATTGGTCTCAAAATGACTGTCCGTCTCTCTGTGTTTCACATATTGGGACAAACATCCCAGAATCCACCAGAATGTATGGGTCACCACTCTTTACATGGGCTCGTCTTTTGCCCTTCACAAAGCGATCCCTTTTTTTTATACGTCCCATGACAAAAAACATCTTTTTTTTGTAACGTGGTAACAAAGGTGGTAACAATCTCTTTCCATAAATACACAGCTATGTGACTGTCTCAGTGTTCTCGGACAGAAGAGTCATGTGGAGGTGGGTGGAAGTGGAGGCTCCTTGTGGGTCTCCTCTGCACTCCCGCTTCCCATCGCCCTGGCAGCTCTCTCTCCCCCACCTGACTCTCGTCTGGGACACTACGGAGGCCTGGTGCTTCCCCGGGCCCCTCTCTGCCCGTCCACAGCTCAACGTCGACGTTGTACCCGCTCCTAGGGCCGACAGACTTGGAAATAATAGAGGAAGCTGGTTCTGCAATGATGTCCGACATGTTACAGACTAACTGCCAGCTGAACTGCCATCTCCATCGTCAAAAATCTGGATCATGAATGAGCATTTGAATGCAGAAAGAGTACATTTTTGAATCCCCTGCGTCATTCGTCGTAGATGACGGGCAATCTCTGGAAAATGTGCGGACCTAATATTAAATGTCTGAAAATGGCTTTATAGCATTGATGCCAATATGTTGTGTCTCATCAAACTGCAATTTAAGTGATTGGACTTTGAGTGGCGAGTTGAGTTGAGTTGTCAGCAGTCTTGACCTTATAGGGCTCTGTACATAACGAGAGTGTGCGTTCTATTTTAAGTGACATCATCCAGTAACAGAGCTGTAAAAAAGCGTGTTTGTCAGCGAGTGTGTGTGCACGGTACACACACACATACACACACACACACACACACACACACACACACACACACACACACACACACACACACACACACACACACACTCGAGCACATCACATCACTGCTTATGACACAAAACATAATGAGAAACACAGACCTCATTCCCTCTCACACACACAGAAATATTTTCCTCTGGAAATCATTCAAGGCAATTCACCCCCCCCCCCCTTGCAAACTCCTTCTCTTTCAGAAACAAGGCCTCACATTGTGTTTCCTATTTTGTGGTAATGAGTTGCTGTACTGCATCTGTTTATCTGTGGTGAGCAAGGAGAATCTGCCCTTCTACAGGAGGATCCAAGGTCAAGGCCCGGGAGTCAGCAAACATACGTTCCTACTGAAGAGCCCTGGAGCAAAGGCATCGAGTCTCACTCAGCTTCAGGGCTGCAGCTCCATGTCTGAACATGACCACTGACCTTCTCAACACTGAGGGGGCAGGCAAATAAAAAATAAACACATTTTTCTTTCGGTGACCAGCTGTTGTTTGTTTGTTCTAAGTTAGGTTTTAGATTTGTCTGGATTTGTCAGACCTCTTCATGCTCCATGCTGTATTTCCAAGATGTACAAGAGCTGCAGCCTGCACAATAACTTCAAGTTGCAGCTAGTGCATAACTTTTGGTGATTTTTTTTTTGTTGTTGTTATTGATGTTATTGTTCTCCCTGTGTTTGTGAACAGAAATGATGTAACACGGTCACACTTCACTCCATTCTTTTACTAGTTGCAACTGTCTTGACATACAAGAGATCACTTCCTGGATACAGTGTGGGAATGTTGCTGGGTGACACTAGATTTAAATGCTGCTATATGGAGAAACACAGAGAGAAATATGTGAAGCTGAGAGGAGAACTCATTTGACAATGGCTTGAATCTAATGGGCAATTATTTACATTCAAATATAAAGCAATACAATATTTCAAACTACAAAAAACTTAAATGTATGTATGGAATACTTTAAAGGCCCTTCTACAACTACGTGATGTGTTGTCCAACTGCGTAATCACGGAGACCCCTCGAGCCCTCATAGTTCTCCGTGGTGGTGGTAGGGGTCGCTACGCAAGGTTGTTGTGCTTGCAGCTACAGTGAAAAATGGCTTCCGAGAGCGAAAGACTGTTGTTGTTGTTGCAGCTGAATAACATTGAAACACAGATACTTTTGGTACAAAAATGGAGACGTGAATGACTGAGCAGATGTCCATGACTGTCCAGAGGTGGTATGTACATCCACTAAATGTATTGAGAGGCGAATTTAACGGTCTTATTGAACCGTGAGGGACATGGACGAAGAAACCCACTTCAGGTACTTCCGAATGTCGGCTGGCAAATTTGATGAACTTCTACTCCGTGTGCTACCTCATAATCACCAGGGCACCCATGATCAGGGCATGCCCGTTGAGGTTGCCCAGAGACTGGCTGAGGACCAATCGCAGCCCTTGCCGTTGTCCCTTGACAGAGTGACGGACACTTACAAAATATTTTATGCAGCCGGAGACGACAGAGAGGCTCTCCGGCGACATATAGGGGTCCGTAACCTACGTAGAGCACTTTACGCAGGAGTATAAATTGGGTTTAGCTCACAAATAATCCTGCCTCTTTGTTTGAATTTGTCTGACATAGATCAGCTGCTAAGAGACCAGTGACGTGCGGTCAGGGTAGGCTGTCAGGGAAAATTTGAGGTCGAGTTAATGTAAGGTTTGATTATTTTTTTTTAATTTGGATTTTTTAATTTCAGATAACTTTACTACAGGTTTGAATGTGTCCGCATTTGGTGATTTTCATAGTCTAATAAAATCGACTCAACGGCGCTGTTTTCTGGTCAGGCAGCGGCTGCACAAGCCGTTCGCCATAGCGTTCTATTACAGAGCAAAGGCACAGACCTCCTCTGCCTTTCTGTCTCATCAGCCTGTATGTGACTGTTTGCGCATGCGCACTCAGTTTCCGGTATAGTTAAAATGTACGTCAAAAAGCAGATCGCTACGCTGCCTATTGACGTTACTGTACTATGTTTGTGCTGCATTTACGTTCACATTGCTTTGGTGAATTGTCAACACACCCTCACGCACACATAACTGTTAAGGCATTAGTTAGTTGAGGACAACAACGGCTGAGAAAGATACTGTTGAAGATTGTCATAGTATATGTATAGTATTATTACGAGAGTGTTTACACTACATGCGCGTAGTATAAACATGCTTCTTGACGTTACTTTGCACGTCAAGGCAGCTAGATAACTGCAACGATCGCTAACGATACCAAGGAAAATGAAGATGACACGTATACTACGACAAGTGAAATTTTATAGTCTCAATCTTACCTTTAGAAAATACACTGAATTTTTAATTGAGCGTTGTCCTGTGTTGCCGTATCTTCAGTTGAAAGGGCTCAAACTGGCTGAAGCGAGTTAATTTAGCGGGCGGTGTAATGATGGCTCTACAAGAGAGGCATAAACATTTCTTAAGGCTGGCATTTGATGAAAAACGGCAGCTTTTATTAGAGAGGAGACCCACGCCTGAGCTACCGGACCTTCTCCAAAGGAAGGGACAGAAAATTATACAAACTTTTCAAAAGGAGTGGTATAAGAAAAAGGACAGAGCAACTGTAAACTCTAGACTCTGTAAACTGAAGGTCAAGTCAGGAGACTTTTAGAACTCTATCATCGACAACTTTGTGAAGAAGGAACGGTGCATGGACTTCATCTTCAAATGAAATAAGAAAGTCTTGCACTCTCTCTATCTCCCTCTCTTTAACACGCACATGCACGCACAAACACACACACACACACAGTTTACATTTCTGTTATAGTACAGTAATACAATCTTGATATTCTCAGTCTGCAACGTATGAAATACTAATTTAGTGTGTGTATGTTTTGGTCTGTGACTGCCTCCCTACCCTAGAGCATAAAGTGCTCTGCGTAGGTTACGCAGAGACTCTGTGTCGACGTAGAGCCTGACGAAGAGCCTCTGCGTCGTCTCCGACTGCACGAAATATTTTTTAAGTGTCCGTCACTCCGTCAAGGGACAACGGAGACGGCAAGAGCTGCGATTGGTCCTCAGGACAGGCCGAGATAACTTTGCTCTGTGCCGGCTCACAGTGCACACCGAGCGTCCAATGACGTCGGTCGAGTTGTTAAATAGCCTAATAATAATAATAGGCTAATAATAATAATAATGAAACACTACTTGTAATGTAAATAGTTCTTTAGTTTTTTTCTTAGCATTTATTATTTGCACATTTTGCATGCTTGTTCCATTTGATTGTTGTTAATTAATGTTGTAGTAATTTGCACATTTTGCATTTTTGCTGCTTTTTTGTATTAGTGATTTTTTTATGCTTGGTCTATCGTTTCGATTCTCCAGATGAGAAAAACAGACATATTCATTGATTTTCAAATAAATTCACCCTCAGAGAAACACTCCAATCATTAGAGGACTTGTGTTGACATGAATTAACATCCCAACTTAAAGCAGTGATTAAAAACCCCCCCAAAAAACCTGCAGAAATATCAAGTGTCATTGTGAAGCTGCAACTTCTCTCTCTCTCTCTCTCTCTCTCTCTCTCTCTCTCTCTCTCTCTCTCTCTGTGTGTGTGTGTGTGTGTGTCTCGCTCGTCTCCGCCTCCTTGTCTGTGTCCAACAGCAACCAGTCTATTAAAACCTATTCTGGACACGCGCCACAGACGCATCATTTATTTAAGCTGTGAGGCCAAGCAAAATTATAGTTGTGTACAATCCCAATTCCTCTTAGAGGATCAAAGTTCTACAACATAAATCATGTTTTCCTGCAAATCCAATACAACAAGCACACGCTATTTGTCTCCGAAATACACAAGTACACACACACACACACACACACACACACACTGGAAGGTTCTTAAAAATCACAATGCCACGTAACTCAACAAAATGTACACAAATGTTCCTCTACAGTTTGTTTTCTGGTTTGTTTTCCTCTTTGGTCACATAAATGTTAGCACAACAAAAACAAGTTTAAAACCAGTTGATAGTTGCAGTAAAACCTCATATTATTTTTAAGATTAGGTTTTTTTTTGTGGGGTTGTACGCTCTGTGCGAGGATGTATACCTGGGGTCTGTTTCAAAAAGCAGGTTCAACAAACTCTGAGTCTAACCCTGAACTCTGACCTACTCTGAGAAAGGAAACTCTGAGTTTTCGGTTACACAACAGCCGATTTGAGTTAGTTTGTTAAACTCTGAGTAGTTTCACCTGAAGTTAAGCGCGTGCACCACAAGTCTAAAAAGACAGCATCAATGGAGCCCTGTTTCGACGAGTCACCATGGGTCTTCACCCACTGGAGTTGGAAATATGAATGTGCTCATACGGTGAGTTTGAGCATGTTTTTAGAAGGAAGTGTAACACAGCAGCAAAAGAGAGGGAGACGGCGTGGGAGCAACATTGTTGCTCGGGTCAATGAGTAAGTTTAAATGTCGTTCTTTGCAATCACAATAATATTACAGGGCGAAACTGCTTGAGTGGTATCCTATTAATTTATTTCATTTAGGTGCAATCACGCGGGGGAGAAGCGCACTTGGCAGCAGTTTAAGATGAAACATAAAAACATTGTTCAAACAGGTAAGACCTCGGCATAATCTTATGGGGGTACCTCATTTTGATCATGTTTTACAGTTGTGTTATCTCCAACATAATGCTGCTTTCACACACATGAATGGCTTCTCGTCTATATCATCTTCTGTTAAAGGTCCCCTATTGTGCAAAATCAACTTTTTAATCTTTTAGTACTTATATTTGGGACTCACATGGAAGACAAACGGCGAGTGCTGCCGTGTAAACTGCACTAAAAAAAAAGTACATAGCCAAAGTAATTCCACCAGAGTGTCTCTGCTGGGTTACTTTTGATGGTCCCAAGCCTGGATAAAGGAGAACGGTTGGAATTGCAACAAAAAACAAGAATGAACAGGAGAAACAACACTGCTTCACTCCTCCACACTTGCATTTCTCTTCATTGATCCTCTCTGCACCTCCCTTTTGCTTTTTGAAACCCTCCTCCCCCTTCCCAGGTGACATGGTATTTTCTTTATTGAAATATAGAAGTGCATTTACCATGAGACTGAATATTTGCATTGAGGGATTTACTGCCTGTTTGACCAGAAAGGAGAAAGGTGTAGACATTAGGTTAGGCATTAGTGCAGGTGTACCAAAGATTTTAACATTACAGGCTAAATGTTCTAAACAATGAAGAGGTATTGAAGTTCTCTACTGTCTTTATGTATCATTCTTTCTCTCGCTGTGCTGGATCAGAGTCATCCCTCAGGCCACCTCATTGTTGAAGGCAGAGCTTTCCGGTGTAAATCATCTGCTTAATTCCTCGCCTTACTTTCTCACTGTTTGTCATCTGTGTCGTTTTGAGGCGCTGCTCCCTTTGATGAGGCAGCCTGGCCGAGTTGTTGCGAGTCTGACAATAACAGAATGTGATCAGTTATTATGTAGATATGGTACAAAACATTTTTAATAGCGATAATTGATTTGCGGCAGGTAAATTATAGGCGCAGTTCACATGCTGTCACTGCTGTCAGCGCCTGTTTGAGGCTGTTTGGCAGCCGTCACAGTAGCTTCTATTGTGTCTTTTCAACACCCGGTTTTAACAAGTCTCTAAATCATTCATTTGGATGCGTTGTATAATATACATGCTTTTCTTTGAGTGCTGCCAGTGGGTTGGAAAAAAACAACAACTTTTTTTTAAATGTATTGACACTCATCTAAGGCGTCTGAAGTCCTACTGTTCTCAGTTGCTCGGAAATGAATCTATTCATATTTGATCACCTGATGTACGGCAAACAATTGTAAACATTATTACATGCATTCTACTTCACATGTGACATACATGTGAGCAGCTAAAGTCAGGTTTTATGGTCTTTTATAGTCATGCTCTCAGAGTGATGGTACACATTTGTGCTGTATGCAGATGTCAGGACAGAATGATGACCACAGAGACCCTGTTCTGATCTGGTATTACCATCTTTCCCGAGTGATCCGATCTCTTTTCCACTATACTTCGTTCAACAATGTTCTGAATGCCTCCTCAGATCCGATCACAAAATCCACATTCTGAGACAGTTTTAAGAGACACGTGAACACAACCTGTCCTCAGAACTGATTAGGGACCGCCTCCTCAGCTGTTTTCCTCCGACCCCCCTGCAGTTTTACAGTATTTCTTACGCTATGGTTGCCTATGTGTTGATTAATTTGTAGCCACGACCACAAAATGAACATACAACAAAAAGAACATTTTGTGTTACAGTAGCATGAGTAGAGTTTTTGATTCTCCCAATTGTTTCCCAATTTGCCTTTACCACGTAAGCTCATGAGGTCAACTCGTAGAGTTCCACTTGGTGAAAGATCATGTTGCGTGTGACCAGACTTGTAGCATGATCTCACGATACCTGCAAATTGTAGTAAATGAATTGGAACTTGGAACGTGGTGGAACAACTTGTTACTATGAATCCCAGGCCGCTAAAGGTTTACCCCTACTTACCCCTACAACAGTGTTCAGGGTCTACACAATGACAGAGCTGCTGTTAAAAGAACTTGTAGAACTCGTATTTTGTTTTTAGTTAGCGCTAACATCACAAAAGCTATGACAACCGGAACCAATTATCCCAGTAATTCTAAACAATGTTGTAAACCTGTTAACGTACAGTTATCAAGTGGAAAACACAACTCCAATCAGTTGTCCTGCAAATAAAAGGCTAGACAGTAACCATGGCAACAGGTGAAAACCAACACTAAGACAACAATGTATGATCTTGTTATTATTGCACCTAGTAAGAATTAAAAATGAATTGCAGATTAAATTTACTTAAGCGCACCTGCGAGAAATGGGGGTTGGGTTCCTCACTCACAGGCAATTTTGTATGCATTTTGTATTTTGACCCTCAAGAAAGAAGAGGAAGAGGGGAAATGGTAGGGGAAGTAGAGAGTGTTTACATCCTTTTTGGTATGCAAAGGCCACCGTTGTTCCCTCTGTAACACTCTGCAGACTCACCATTAGATGTCACACATTTTTACACACTGGACCTCCAGCTTTGGCTTCATGGGGGAAAAAGGAATTAGTTTTGATGACAGAAACAAAAAATTACATCATCACAATCGGTTATGTAACCTTTGTGTAACCAATGTGTCACATCTCAAACGTGTCAATCTATTAATGTTTGTGTTTAATTCAAGTAGGAGGCAAAGAGAGAAAGAAAACCAGGTTCCTTTGAAATGAAAAATAAGGAATATTACTGTGATAATGTGCTGCTCTGGAGGCGAGCTCCCTCCTCTGATATGCCACTGCTGGAACTGGTTGGCAGATTGTATCAGTAAACACTGCAGCTGTACGTACTTCACATGCTGCGAGACAAAATAAGAAGAAGAGGGTTTAGTGATAAAACTGTGAAGGATTATCTGTCATTTGGCAGGCCTGTGGTGATTTGCCATTAAAACGGATTTTGAGGGGAAAAAGGGATGACAGGAACCGAAAGATGATGGAAAAGGATGGAGTGGAGGAGGAGAAGTGGTGGAGGGTGCGTGGGGGGTTGGAGGGTTGTCATGCAGGGAGGATTTTGTTTTCTGTTTAATTTCTTGCCTCTTTCCCTCCGTTCCTGACACCCCCTCTATCCAATGAGCTCGGTGTCAGTCAAATTTTGAACTTGCCAAGCAAACACAGTAGAATGATTGGAGCTGTCAGTCAAAGTAATGTGTTGTTTGGAGGAACTGGGAGAAAGCTAGAGGCAGGGGGGAGGGGAAAAGAAGAGTTTTAAGAGAGGAGAATGTATAATGCCTTTTAGACACTCATTTCACATTCATGCCTAAACTCATCTTCTTTGCTGATGGCAAGTGCAAGTCTGACAAACCGATCTAAAACATTTCTTCCTTTTTGGGTGTTTACCCATATGCCATATATACTGTATAATTAATGGGCCTAGCCTTATGGCTTTGAAAAGTAAAAGGACATACGTCGTTGGCCAACAAAAACAACAACAACAACATATACTGAATAGAAGAAAAAAGAAAATCTCTTCTTGAATATAAATGTAATGGAGAATGAGTCTGCTACTACTCTCAATTTGTGGTTTCAGTTCTTCAATAGCACATTATGTAAATGTTCTAAATTATGTTCCCATTTAGAGGAAAATAGCCAATAAAGTGAAACACTTGAGTGGACACCGTGTGACTAACAGTTGGTAAAGTCATAGGTTTCAGGTGAACTTCCACTTGCAAATCTTGTGGGTTCAAAATGGGAGTTCATTTTGCAACCAGATGTCCTTAGGTCTATTTCCCCCCCTCAATGCTTGACTTTAAGAGACTTTGAAATATATATATATATTTTTTTTGTTTGTTTTTAAAACTCTTCCTCTATACACATTTGTTTTCTGTCCATTTTTTTTGTCTGTGTGCAAGCCAAGGCTTTTTGAAAAGACAAACTTCAACTGTACTTCAACTATTGGACCTGTGGACACCATGTGCGGTTTCACACTCCAAATTGTTTAGTTAAGTGACGACATTAACATGCTTTGAACCAACACGAAAAAAAGTTTGCCTCGCCTCTATCCCCTCGGTAAAGTTAACCAGCATGAGCCTAATAGCATACGACTGGTTCACTCCAACCCTTTGACTCGCCCAATATATCCAATCTAGCCAAACACCCCTATTGTGCAAAACTTGACACCCTGCTGACAGGCTAATATCCTCATTCCTGGGATCTGAGTGGTCGTCTGCTGAAGTTTTGAAGGGAGGTGTGAGCTGAGGCGCCTTCGCTCATCAAAGACAGCACAATCGCCTCCTTAGCCATGACACTCAGCACTGAAGGTTACTCAGTGCTTGAGGTGGTTTTATAGCACACAGCTGGCAGCCTGTTCCACAGCAGTGACAGAGGGGGTCCAGGAGGTGAGGAAACATCGTAGAAGCCAACATGAGGCTTTGTGGAGAATGAAAATGAATCCATTCTGTTACTGCAAATACATTTTAATGTGTCAACAGTTTTCTATCCATGCCAGCGATTTCACATTGTTAAAAAAGTTCGCTGATGATAATGTTGGAAAATTGATATTAGAATGTCACTATTCCTTCTGCTATTTATGATAAATGCAAATAAGCACGTCAGTAACACAGATCTCTTTTGCGTACAAAAGAGATTCTGCGATTAATGTCATGTCCATGATGCAACGTCATGTCTGGGTCCAGCGGTCACAGTTGGTGGAGGAAAAACTTCATCATATGTGTGTTCACACAGATTTCACACCCAGAGCTCTATGACAATAAACGTTTTATCTACAGAGATCATTTAAAAATAGAATTGCTACTGCAGTACACCAGAAACAGAAGAAGATGTAACGCTATCATGAAGTGAATAGACCGAACAAAGTCAACAACTAAAAGAAGATGATAAAGATAGAGGATGCAATAGCAAGAGAGGGGTGAGGCAATGAAATCATCATCTTCCCAAAGTTGAAAACATTTTCGGGGGACGAAAAAGCCAGTTTCATGTGGATAAATTGCGATACGCTACAAAACCTTTGCAGATTCTCCTAAACGTGTCTTCATTTGTACAGGCTCTAAGCAAACTTCTGGATGCAAATTCAACATTTTCAAATGACTGAGGTATTTTACTGAGTTCCTATTCAAAAGCACAAGTGACAGCCATAGGCAGAAGAAAGCTTTTGCATTTTTGAGAGGAGACAGTTTAATAGTGTGAGGAGGACCTGAAAGATGGATTTTAAATTTAGCTACATTAATGGAGGCGTAATCATAATAGAAGTAGGAGGATGGTATTTAATCAAAAAGCTGGTTCAGGAATTCTTAACCACAGACAAAGCTGAGCTGCTGAGTGTCACCA
Organism: Microchirus variegatus; assembly: GCF_963457635.1. Classification (NCBI taxonomy): domain Eukaryota; kingdom Metazoa; phylum Chordata; class Actinopteri; order Pleuronectiformes; family Soleidae; genus Microchirus; species Microchirus variegatus. The sequence continues at coordinate 11,468,528 of NC_139804.1, read as the reverse complement.
TTAAATATTTGCTGCTGGCATCCTGTGGTAATATTATACTGTCTGAAGCTGAAACCAAAATAGTTAGGGGGAAATATTAGAACAATTCCTGTGCTTGCCCATAACTGCCTTTTACAAGAGAGGATGAAGTTATCCACCTATTTTGAGCTGACCTGCTGCATCAGTGCTGCTAAAATGAAGACAGACAGGCAGAGACAGTGATGATGGGTGGGGGTGGGAAAAGGTGTAATTAATGTTTCACAAACTCAATCCTTTCCCTCCAGGCGAAGTCTCGCCTCATCATCTCCCTCTCTCACAGAAAATTAAATAATACTCCTCGTCTTCCTTTCTGCTCCTGCCCGTCTTTCACCGGGGCGTCTTTGTGTGAACTTAAGGGATTAGGCTTGCGAGGACTGGCTGGTAGTTATGGCCGCAGGGAGGACTCCTCAGGTTTCACTCAGGGCCGCGTGTCTCCCCAAGGCGACAGGAGGATGTCAGCGTCTGTCAACCTCTGTCTCTCATCTCAGCCCTGTCAGCGTCGGCTCTGCCAGCGCTCCATCAAGGCTCTGTCGCTCCGAGTTTCCTTCTGGCTTGTGATCACAGTCAGTGCAACCAGCTTCACGGCCTGACTCACCAACCCTCCCATCTCACCCCTTTTTTGTTTCCCCTCAGTGCTGATAACTCACCTGACACAACAAACACAAGGTCAAAGTGTCTGTCATGTTTCCTGGCCTGGGTTTGAGTGGTAACATGCACACACCGCATTGTTGCTCGGTGTGTCGACGCACAAAAGCAGAGTGCGTCACTTTTGCCTGTGTGTGCACGTATGTGTACGTGTGAGTGCGAGTATGGCTGTTTTGATTGACAGCGTGAGTGAGGTGCAGCCAGGCGGCGGCTCTTTGTAAAAGTGCACCTACCCTCTCATCCCACAAGTCCCTCCTGGCAACAAACTGTCACGGCTGACAACCCTCACAAAAGAAGGAGAGGGAAGGGAGGCAGGGGGTACGGGGATTAAAAAAAAGTTTAAGAGATGAAATTAAAGCAAAGAAGGGAACCTGACAGCACCTTGAGAAGAGGCATTGTCTGCGAGGGGAAATATATCTGTGTGAGCAGGCTTTGATCAGTGGAGGATGAGAGAGAAGAAGAGCTTGTAAAGCTGGTTCCTGAAGCCTTGTGAAAAGAATGAAAGAAGAAGAAGAGGCAGAAGAGAATCAGTCCCAACAATAACTTTCCGCTCTGGCTCAGAGGAGAAACAGTGTTTGTCATTAATAAGTATTGCGTGGAGTCGATTCTTGTTTGGCCTCAACTTTTTTATTTGCTGTTTCCTTTGCTCTGTTTCCTGTTGCTGAATGCCTCATTGGTATGAAACCGCATCAGAAGTCAAAAGATAGAATTTACGTAAAAAAGTATTCCTGGTTAAAACAACAAAAAAAGCTGTTTTCAACCCAGAACAAAACAACTGTTTGGAGGCTGGTAGAGAAGGGGAAGAGGAGGGAAGAGGAGGAGGAAGAAGGAGGAGGAGGAGGAGGAGGGGATGAGGTGAAAAAGGAAGTTTTTAGAGAAGAACCTTTGAAGCACATGAAGGCAAACACATGAATGCGGAGCTGGAAGCAGGAATAGGGAAGAGGAGGTGGAAGTGCTGCTGGAGAGGTGGGGGGAGGTAAAAAAAAAAGAATCACCTTTATTTTGTGATTCAGGGTTGGTGGGTGTAGCAGCTTGGCTTTCTTCTATGAGGAGGGAGGGAAGTGGCAAGGAGCAGTGCTCCAGTGCCCCCTCAATGCTCTGGGAGTACTTTGATAGACAAAGCAGCACGCTGAAGGGGAACCTCCTGCTGGCAGGATCTGAGGAGGCTGTTTACAGAAGAGCTTGTCTGATCTGAAGCCCTGCTCGCCCTCTTGTATGGAAAACACTTGGCCTTTGATGTCTCTCTCCCTCTGTCTCTCCACATTTCTTTCCTGCTCTTACTTCTCCCTCTATTCCTCAGTGCTGCAGTTGCCTCCACTCATTGTTGGTTGACACTCATCAACATCTGCATTGCATTATTCAGTTTGAATTCTCAGTGAAATAATGAATTCTGCCACCAGTTTTGTTTTTGGAATAGAAGTGCATGTCTTTTTAAAAGCCAGATCAGTAAAAGCAAGCAAATGGCACATTGTGAGCGTGTGTGTGAGCGCGTGTGTGTGTGTGAGCGTGCGTGTGTGTGTGCGTGTGCACACTGACAGGGTCAAACAAGGCTTGTCAACAGGAGGTCTGCTTTAATGTGACATATTAATGTGGCCTGCCATTGCCAATAACTCTGCACAAGCAGCACATGTGTGCATATTTATTAGAGTCTATAACTTTTGCTCCCTCGTAAAATATTAAACCTCTACTTGTGCTGGAGACTGCTGAGTATGTTCATAAACCAGCAAGCATGTTGTTTTTAAAATCCACCCTCCCCCAGAGGAACGTTGTCGGTCAGTTAATTTGTTTGTGTGTCTGCATATGTGATTAAACAAGCAAGACTGTTCTGTCTCTGTGGTTCACAGGTGTTCATTCTAATTTGTACGAGAAAAGTAATGACCTTGAGTGTATGTGTGTGTGTTTACGACGCTTCTTGAAACCTAAGATCCTTGTTTGAAACCCAAGAACTTGACCTTGGATTCAATGAAAGCAAGCAGACTCTAAATTTTAGACCCAGGCTAAGTTCTGGGCGACACAGAACATCCCTGCTCAGGGTGTAATGTGGTCAGGAGACCCAGTAAGGATAAGGACATTTTTTTAAAACTGAAAACCACTGATTTGTTTAACAAAAAAAACCTGATGAGAGCCAGTGTAGGACCATAAAAAAGCAGTATAAAGTATACTTCAGCACATGCAGAAGTGTGTGTTGCATATTGTGGACTATGCTATACTTGTGCTTGAGGGTGTTGTAGTAACCCACTTCACCATCAGGTGGCGGTGCAAGTCTGGAGGCAGGGAATAGGACGCATTCCAACCAAAGAAGAAGAGAACAATGCTACAGCGCCCTAAGACATGTCTGGTTCACAGCTGAAAGGCCCGTCGGGCAGGGGAGTCAGGGCGTCAGCCGGTTCGTGGGTCACCAAGGCAAGGCTTGGATGACTATCTTTGGCAACTACTTCTTCTGTTGTCTAAATGGTTTTTTTCTGCATGGTGAGCGGGGCTTATAGGCCACCAATTAGGGGGCGAGAGTTCAGTTCGCGCACGCGTTGGAGTCGTAGAATTGCCCCGGAATTGACGCAAGAATTTGTGTTGCAAAAAAATTGAGAAAACAAGGAAATAAAATAACATGATTACAAAAGGTTGTGCACTCTCACCAATGCAGCTGAAGTGGATACAATAAATGAATGTGCACTGAAGAGCCATTTGACCAAAGAATACCGACTAATCATATTTCCACTGTTCAGAAACTCTAAAATAACATATTGTTTTCACCAGTGGGAATGGATGAAAAATCTGCCTTCCAAACTAATAATACACACCAATGACACAGCAGTTATCTCTTCTCTGAGATTGATTAATAAGGTCTGTTGTTCCACTTTAATCTATGGACGTTATCTACACAGGATTTATGGACCATTAGTGCTATGAGAAACAGAATGTAAATGAGGCACAATAAATCAAGTCAGATGAAACACTCGGAGCATGACAAGTTACTTGCACTTATATGGATGCCTTGGTAACTGCATTTGGATAATGAGGTCCTTCTTCTCCATCATTTGTCCTTTGTAATTTTGCCAGCATCATTCTGGAAGTAAGCATGAATGATGTTGACGACCAGAGGATGTGTTGCCCTTCAAAGGATTAGTCTTGCGTAAAAAACAAAAAAGTGACAGAAATAAATTTTGCAGTGTTGCAATGCGTAAGACATAGGTTTGCTAAAGATGAAGAAGAAAACACAGAGACAGAAACACAACACAACTTCTTCTGCTGTGCTCAACGTATGCTGTGTTCCATTTGTAGTCAGAATTACCAAGGTCATGGGGTGTTCCTGAAGAGAGAAAGCGAGTTAGGATTCCAGGATGGCTGCCACACACAAAAACACTGCTTCTTTCATCGTTAATAGCACTTCTGTTATATTTGTTTTACAGTCAATCAGTCATATACGTAATATTGTTTAATTCTTATCTGTAGACTTGTTGCTACCCTGTTTGTGTGCCAAATACCACGTAGAGCACTGTTATCAACTCGTATCGCTAACCATAGCTAACAAGCAGTTTTCATTATACAGTTGTAGCATGGCTCAACTCAATCCATTAGTGATAGCACCAGGAACCTGGTGCTTTTTTTTTTTTGGTACCTGCTTTGTCGCGGTTCCAAGCGAGCTGAGCCAATACTAAAATGTGAAGTCAACAGACTGCTGGCCACTGATTGGTCAGAGAGTCTCGTCACTGGAAGAGTCACGAGCGTTGCGGCAGTTTCGTGCAGCCTTGCTATGGCAACCCTGACCATGTTGAGCAGGTACTATAGTAATGGAAAATAACATTGCTGAGCAGTGCTAGAACTGTATGATGGAAAACCGCCAAATGACTAGCCGGAGATACTTAACGCGGCAAACTCAGGCGTGACAACAGATCCAAGTTCCGAGTGTAACGTGTAAAGCCTGCCTCTAGCATGGCGGTGTCTTAGTACCAATGTACTAACATAGACAGGCACATAAATCTCAAGGACTGAAAAATATATAATCAGTCTGTCGTGAATAATTTACAACCAAACTGTCACATTATATGCATTTACCTGGCTTTTGCTTTGACATGTTAGGTATAAGCGCATGTCTTGGTTTTTTGAACTGTGGGTGCACAGTGCACACCTCATCATTCTATGTTTCACTGGTAATTAAGTCTGTCAGACCTGGTTGTAGCTGGTTGGTTAAGAAGCCTCTTAGCTATGCACGGTGTTGACTTGTGTATAGTAATGGACAGGAGGCCGACATTCCAAAATGTCAAAGAACTGTATTTGCTCAATGATCATGTATATTGGCCTGATCTTATTTCTCCACTTCACCCTTCCACTTTATTTTGCAACTTCATTTGTAGGAGACAGAATGTCCTGATTCTCTTTGGCATGGAGATGTAGGGAAGTGTATGATGATGAGTTCAGATAGAGGGTCACAAAGAGAACAATTTCATGAAATGAAATTTTATTAGATGTATGAACAGTATGTTATCAGACTGTTCTCTCTTCTCACTGTTCTTCTCAGACTGCAGTATCTCAGAGGAATTGAGCACATATAAAAGGACAGCTTGTTGTGCATGTTTGCAGATATTTTTCATACAATAAATAATCCAAGCTGTATAATGTGCCACAGTGGCCCAATGAAGTGCAATATGTTCCTTTTAATAGTGGTTGGAAGAATGTGAGAAACCAACCAAAGACAACAAATTTGAATATAAAGGAAAAATTGGACATAACATTTTAACAAAATCAGAGGGTTAGATGGGGTATAAATGAGAAATGGGATTGGGTCAAACACAAAAGATTAATTGCATTATCCCATGATGGGATTATTAGCACATTACTAGCACCCTAACATGCATCACCAAAAATGCATTACTATAACATGGAATTATCCATGTTATCCTCTTCTGTGTCCCAGCGTCTATTATCAAAGCTTGGGGGTGGAAACTGTGTCACATTCACAGAGCAGCAAGTCCGTTTGGGTCCACTTGTATGTACAAAAGTCATTTTGCAATACACAATAATTAGATTTTTTCTTTTGTAACATCATGCAAACTTACTGAATGTTCCACTCATTCTCGAACATGCCTGACCAATCCAATCTCCTGCTGCATTCATCATATTTGAGAGACAAATTTAGGACAATGCTTGGACCTAATTCTCTGATCATTTTCCATAGCTCATGACTTAAAATGCCTGGAGTCTTCCATGCACAGACATAATGCTAATTTAAACAACTGGCCAACACTGGCATTTAGTGACTTACTGGGCCAAGAAAGTTACATTGTAGTATTTACGGTAACTAGAATAACCTACTATAAAGGCAAGAACATTTATGCTAAAGAGGGAACCACTTAAATCTGTTACAAAAAGGATTGAGCTTCACTTTGGTTTTGGCTCGCATCCAAGTAACTGAAATCAACGGAATATACATCTTTGTGACATGTTTCCTCAGAAACAGATTCAGTCTGTTGCACATGAGAGCTTGTGATTCACTGAGTGACAGGTGCCCAATGTGCTCAGCCACAGCAGAAACTCAGTGCTATGACGAGGTCTGCTGTCACGAAGGATGAGGAGAAACCTCTCCTATGTTGTGACGGTTCAACTCAATCTGATTTCTCCTGGCGATGCTAATGGTGAGTCTCACTATGACAGATGGGTTAATGTTTGCGAGAAAGAGGGAAAAGACTGAAGTAATGAAGCAACAACACAAATATAAAGACCTGATATATGTGTGAGCATCGTGAAAACTGTTTGATTTATTATAAAACTCTTTGAGGACTAATTAGACTATGAAGGGCTGCCATATTCTAATTAATTAATGAGAAACACTATAATACAATAACACTATTACAATGATACCATTGCCTTCAAGGTCACACATTCAAATTCGGGATACTGCAGCAATGGATTTGTCTTGTGTTTACAAAACAGCTGTCTGGTAGTATAGAATTTTTAGCATTTGTTGAGAGATACAAACTGATTTGGAATGACAGAACTGCAGCTGTATGTCTCACAATGTCAGCATGGCCACCCAGTTCTCACCCCTCCCCCTCTGTCACTTCTTATTTTTGTTTCTTCTGCTCCGATATCTGAAGCTCTGAAGGAGCTGCTCGAAGCCTTCAGCCTAGACAGTTTGCTGGTCTATCTCCAAGCTGTTGATTTATCAGACAGAGACACATGGAGAGATGAAGCAAGAGATAGATAAATGGAAGGAGGGAAATGGCGAGAGTGAAAGGGAGGACAGTGATTGCTCAGGGGAGGCTGGATCTCAATGTAAAAACAGACGAACGGAGGGGATTTCGGCTCGATCGATCAAATGCTTCAGCAGCTTGCACACAAAAGAACCAACTTCTACCAATTCCTCTGAGTCATTCCACTCAATTGGAGCATAATTGGCTTTGACTGAACTCATGCTCCACTCCCCCATCCCATAACCTCTCCTCTCCTACCCTCTCTTTCGCTCTTGTCATTCTGTATCTCCTCAAGTTACCCTGCTCATGGAGTTGAGCGACCAGCCAGCCCCCCACCTCTCAGCCTTTTGACACGGTTTTCCACGTCAGCCAGAGTGACAGACTGAATGATGAGACACATGACATCAGTTCAAACAGGAGACAAGAATAAGGTTAGACATGTGATTCAGCGTGAAGAGGTCAGTGGGAGAGATTACCCCCAGCCCCATTGACTTACAAACACATACCGTCAATCCTCACCCCAACCAAAGTTAATCGTAAACATATGATTGGCGTACTTCATCGTGATGAAATGGCGCCTCTGCTGCTCGCCGAGTTCTCCCAGTTCCAGTCTCGTCACTATCAAGCCCCAATCAAACAGAAATATGAAGAAAAGCCCAGACCCAAAGCTGGTGGTGGCTCAACTTGAAAGTGACAGCTTGACACATAATATGGCATCAGTAATGTGATTAGGCCAGCGTGGCACTCTCTTCTTAAACTCCCACATCCCAAAGAGCTCCCTTCCAACTCCACAAAACACACTCAGGCGCTTCCCTCCAAAAAGGGGGGGGCAGAGAGGGCCGTCTTGTCTCCTACTTTAGTTTCTCTTACGATGCTTCATGCTTTGAGACAAATTGAAATGATGCTGTTGTTGAATCATAACCCCCTGCAGGGGAATTGCAAACACATGTAGGGGGTGAGAGAGAGAGGCTTTTTGGGTTTAGAGGAATCAGTGCCAAGAACAGAGGAGCTGAGTGGGTGAAAGTACACAGTGGTGTGGATTAGATCAGCCATTATCAGAAGCGGAGCTGGCCTGGGTCTTCCTGTCAATCCATGTGATATAAATGAGCAGTGACATGACAGTGATATCACCCACAGCTACTCTTGACAGAGTCGAGAGGTGAAAAGCAAATAAATAGCACTGAAAATAATGAGAAATCCAGACAAGGGAGTAATGATTACAACCGATGCAGTAGAGGAGAGTTTTTAAGAAGTGGTTTAAAGACTGGAAAGTGAACTGGAAAGGCTTTAGAGGTTGACCATGTTGACTGCAGAGATGGAAAAGTGAAACAGCAGTAGGGAGCTTAGCAGGGCAAAACGTAAAATGGACCATAGAGCAGAGTCCAGCAGGAAATTCAATAAAGTACTTCAAAAGATCATAACTGACAGTGAAAAATCACAAAATTCTAAAATTGAGCTGGAGAAATGAAAAAGAATGATTGTATTTGGCAAGGGCATGAGGGAACAAGAGCCCAGGGCTACATTTCCAAATGAGCCGTCACAGATTGAAAGAGCTTGGCTCTGTTCAATTTCAGCATGGAGGGGAACTGGTACACACTACTCTTAGCCTTTCCCAGTGAAGTTTTCCCTTCCTCCCGGGGAATTCCCAATCGTGTTAGTGATGACAGAATGAAAGATGTAGAGAAGGACTTTGTGGGGACACAACTTAGGAAATGAATGGATGGCAGACCGAGCAGCTGACAGGCAAGTGGGAATCCAAGTGAGCTGCGTTGGTTTGCCAAGCACAGTAAAATTGAAAGGCATTAGGTTTCCAGAAATGGAGGTCATTTCTCAACTTTGTTTAAAAATGTGTCAACAACCAGAAAGATGGACTTGCTCTTCAAACAATTGATATCTGTGAGCCTCCACATGAATTATTATTTTTATTTAGATATTCTATGCCATGACATTAAATATGTACCTCATCAAGTAACTGAATGTTCTAAATCAGCCTCCAAAACCCATTGCTTGACTCCTTCAAGATGTATTTTCCTCATTTTTTTCCTAGTCTCACATCTCACCATCTCCCCCTCCCCAGTGTTTTAGTTTAAGAAAAGCATGTCAAAGGAAATCAAGTCAGGCTGAAGACATAGTTGAATGTCTGTGACAGGCTGAGAGCAACTCAAATGGCTCTATAATGAGTCTAATAATGGTGTGGGTAAGCATAATTTATCAGGGCTGTGGCCTCATTGAGGCAGAGAGGGTGGAGGAGAATGATGACTGCAGCGTCGGTTGGCAGGCCATGATGAGCCTTCATTCCCAATGATACGACAAGGCCAGGGCAGAAGGTGGACAAGCTCCAATCCCGCTAGTTCCTCCACAGGCCGGGCCCTGGGGGCTGAGCCGTGGCCAGGCCTGCTCATCACAGAGCACTGGACTGGAAAATCACACATGACTGGTTGCTTCCACAGGGTCTTGGCTAACTCACCGGCGACCCTGTATCTTTTGAAATAGAGAACTGGGTGACCTCACACTGCCTAGGGACTACATGTTAACTGTATCTCCCCCTCCCAGTGTGTAGATTTGTGTGTGTGTGTGTGTGCGTGCGTGAGTGTGTACACAAAGATGTGAATGGAAGCATGTGACAGGCTATAGCCACATGATAATCACCCATGCTCCCGAGGGATACAGTTCCCCCAGGTCAGGATAATCAAAAGTCCCATTGCAAAAACCAGCAATATGATGTAAACACACACACAGGAATCGGTGGCAGCCATACATGTCCTTATTTTCTTCTCCTGGCACTGCTCTCTCTGTATATAGGCTGGTGTTGAAAGGTGGCTCCGGCCCGAGTATTTTTCATACAGGTTTCTGCACAGCTGGACAGCAGAAGACTGACCTCTATTCTCCTTCAGCTGTTTTGATTCCAACATGAATGTCACCAACTTCTGTGGTGGTCCTGCATAATGAAAACTAAGGCTCAGTATGGAGGTACATTGGCTTTTAACACGTATGAGTTACAGCCATTGTTGTTACAGAGATGAAGCCAGACCCAATATCCAATTTGTCATCACAATGGGGAATAGAATTCCATAGGTATAAATGTGTTAATGCACATTGTTCATGCAGAAGATGCAGCAGAACTTCAGCCAGGTCAAGCTTAACTTAAGCCCCTTTTCCACCTATGGTCCCAACTCAGCTCGGCTCGCATTGGCACAGTTTTGGTTGTGTGTCCACTACAATATAGAGTCATCACTACACGGCTGCCTGAATCTGCTGTGACTTCGTTCTACACACAAAGTAATGACTTGTGACATGTAAAGCACTTACTGCACTGAAATACAGCTGCAGGGTTTGTGATGCGGCTCGCAATCGCGATCAGCAGTGCTGTCGCTAAATACACCAGACTCCTCTGTTAAATTTTGAGATTTTCCTGCTAATTGTTGGGAGATTAACCCACATTTTACGATTGTTCAGTCTTTTTAGTTGATCCACAGTTCAGCATTGTAAGGACATCTTGCTTATGTCTCTTCCTGTGACGGTACTCTGACACACGCCATTTGAATAGAAGTTTAAACATTGGCACTGCACCAGTCCTGGCATGATATTGTGACAAGCACCATTCCAGCAGCGATCTGAAATCGGTTTCTGTTGCTTTTGGAAGACTGGAATGAAAGATATGAAGGTGTAACCACATTTTCTCTCAACTCCTAATAATTGTCTGCTGAAACTATTTTTAAACTACATGTGAATCCAAATATGTCCACTAGTGCTTAAACACTGGGACAAGGAGAGTCGAGCAGTTGAATGCCTTAGCCGAGCTACAGTTGTAGCTTGATTTATCTGTGCATGGAAACACACTGACTGTGGGATCTTGTGAAATTGCCTCAAACCCGGGGTCATGCTTGTTTCAAGCTTCAATGTAACATGTGCAATAGCCTGAGCCACACAGCCTTTTGTTATGCCTGTCATCCAGGATACACAGACTGAACGTTTGTTTGAAATATGTGAAATATCTCCTGTTAGTGTTTGTCCTCTTAATGCCAAGATAATTATTTGGGCTGTGTGACATGAGGCTGCGTCAGCCCTGAGGTGAGCAGCACAACAGCACCGTGTCTGTTGCAGCTGTTGGATGACGTGTGCAGCTGGGCAGTGCGGGTGTTTTGAAGAAGGTGGTGAGAGAGGTGACAGCAGCAGAGCAGGGGATTGTGGGAAGCAAACATGGGCGGCAACACACTGCCTCCAGTGAAGCAGGTAGATGAGCAGACCACATGCTTTGGCTGGCCACAACCTTGTCAAAGATAATTTCCCAAACGAGCAGTGATGCAGGACTCCCTAAGCCCCGCAGTTTATGTTACAATACCAGTAAAAATAATATAATGGCTTGGCATTTGCCATTTCTGTAAGGGGGAGGGACGTTTTTATGCCTAGTGCATTCCCTTGCCCTTATCCTAACCTTACTCTAAAACAACGAAGTGTCTAAAGCTAACCCTAACTCTAAAACCAGATTTAAACCCTGAAAAATCCAAAATGACAAAATGTCCCCACAAGGTCAAAATGTCCTTTCAAAAATAGACATTTTCACAAAGATATAACACACACACCTCCATTTATTCCAGTTGACATTTCTTTCTGTCTTCTCATCTGTCTGAGGACAAGCATGTCCCACAGTGTTTGGCTCTCCGACTGTGTCTGATGGCTAAACTGAGGAGACAGGCCGCTGACAGGACCTGTGCCAGAGCAGCGCATGCCAACAGGGGAGATTTGTGAAAATATGCCCTGTGTCATTTCCTCTCCATTTCCCTGACAACTTCACTCTGTCAAAAAGCCTACGGTCGGTACTGTAGGTGAGAGGGGTTGGTATGTTTGTTTGTGTGTGAGGGATAAGATGTCTCAAAGTGTAAGAGGGTGGGGGAACATGATATCTGCATGTGTGTGACAGAGACAGAGCAATGAATTATGCCCTCACAACAAGGAAGCCAAGTGATGAACACTGTCTACCAGGCATGTCTTAAATGCATCCCTGCCTGGAAGTTCACCTTTACTGAACCCACACTTTTCCTTTGCTCCTCAAACGTCTCCTCAAATTTATACAGAATTTCATCTTTGATCCCTTCTCTCGGAATGCAGGCTGAAAGATAACATTTCATGCAGGGCAAAGCGGAAGAAAACAGCCTGCAGAAAGCCAGCGTGCTGAACATGCTCGCTGTCAGCCGCTTTCGCTTAATTTGATGCCTCTGTCTCTACCGCCGCCAGTTGAGTCTAATCTCGTTGAGCACTAGAAATGAGTATTGGTGACAGGGATGTCAACAGCGGTTTGTTTCGAGCTCGGCAGGAGAACAGTACCTGTCTGTGTGTCTCTGTTACACAAATGCCCCAGTCTTTCCCCCCCCTTGTGTGTCCAAGTCAGCCGGCGTTACTGTCAATCCCACAGGCCAGCACTGACGTGCTTAATCACTCTACACCACTACTCCACAAACACACACACACACACACACACACACACACACACACACACACACACACACACACACACACACACACACACACACACACACCTGTCCCTCTGGCTGACAGCCTAAATAGAATCCCACCCTGCCACAAGTTAAAAAAAAAAAAATTAATAAAAAAACACCCCAAACCTTATGTTTTCATTTGGATGTAATCCACAGTGAGCGGCTAACAACGTAGCTGCCAGCAGTTTGTGTGTTGATGAGTGTGTACGTGAGCGATCTCTGGCAAAGGCTCCTGACAGTTTGTGCCGGGTCACGTCAGCTTGTGTGACTCTATAGATGTCAAACCCGCTTCTGATGACCCCAGAACTTCACCTCCTTCTCTCTCTTCCCGTGGTTCAATAATTCCCCCCCACGTCTGTCAATCACCCACTAGGGCCTGTTGTAAAGATATGCTGCACAGTGACTGGGCATGTGGGAGAAGGGAGGGTGGATTGCCCACCAGGGTCACAAGTTCAGGGTAAACTGATGATGGAGTCATGCTTCAAGTTCAGGAAGAACGTGTTTCTGTGTGTGTGTGTGTGTGTGTGTGTGTGTGTGTGTGTGTGTGTGTGTGCTGAGGTGTGAGTGGAAAACTTTCAGCACCATTAGGCTGTACATGAGTAGGAACCCTAGCAGTGGTAGCAGCAGTGAGGGGCAGATCTGGTGCCGCAGCGAGACAGCGAATCCGATTCTTCCTGATCAAAGGCTGCTGTCTGTGACAAAGGATCGTTTGTTTAGCCTAAGCATGACATGTATCGGAGAGCCATAAATTACAGGGGGAATTAGAGGAGGTTTGGTGGATTTCATGCTCGTGTGCCTGTCTGTCTCTTTGGGTACAACACACACACACATGCATTCACAATCGCACAGACCACACAGACCACACAGGCACGCACGCACGCACACACACACACACACACACACACACTCAAAGCAGAGTGGGGAAGGAAAATGGATCCATATGTGAATGTAGAGGTGATGATGACAGATGGGAGCTGGCATGTTTCAGGCCCAGGAATAGAGGATTGGGTACAAAGAGGAGGAGGTTTTGAAAGGAGCCTGGTGAGGACTTTAGTTTCATCCATATTAATATGATTTCATTTGAAAACAGTGCTTTGAGATCTTCATTAAGGCAAGCAGTTCAGCTCCATATCAGAAGTAATCTATGTCCATATTAAAACTTCATCATGTGGCCATACAGGTACACTGGACATGCACATGCCATTGTATACAGGAAGCTAATTCCATCTTCTACAGTTGTTTGCTTAGTATCAGGAAGTACTACTAATGAGAAACAACAGAGGTGAAAAGTAAGAGCAAGGATTTCTATTACAAGAAAAGCGAGCTGATCTTAAAAACAACCAGGTAAAGAACACAGGTAACTGTCATTGTTTCCAAAGGTGTCCATTTTTGCTGGAATATTGTGGACGGCAGTCAATTAATGTATGGATACAGCTTATATTGACTGTGAAGACAAACATGCAACAACAACAACAACAAATGTTCACAGGCTCTAATAATATAATCCAAAAACAACAAACCAGTTTTCTCTCTCTAATTTTTGGAAAAATATGTCTATTTGGCTGCCAATAGTTAAGGCCTCTCCATGTCCACTATATGTTTTCCATGTCCATAGAGTTGTGCACATATTCCAGTCACACCTACAGTACAGTTGCTGTGGTTCCATTCATACTGAGGAGTCTGTGCTGGTCTGATATTTTTGCAAACACACTAATTAGTGATAGTGAATTTGACTTCCTGAGGACCCAAATTGAGAAAAACTGGGTTAGAGTGTGGTGCTAACAATGGCAAGGACCAATACATGTGTCACCCTGTAAGCTTAGTTGGTAGGACATAGAATGTGAAGTTCTCAGATTATGTGGTCAAGTCTTGGTAAGCTCAGTGGTTTGGGCAGCCTGGCCAATAGGAAAGTATACTGCTTCAACTTACGCAACGGGTCAAGGCCTATGGTTCCCCTGACCAAGGCATCCAATCCCTCATTGCCCCCAGTGCTAAGTGCTGCCCACTGCTCCTGTGCCTGGTGGGAGTGTGTGTGTGTTGGTCACTGTTGAAGACGTCACTGTATCGCCATCATCGACTGCAAAGAATCTGGGTGTAATCCTCAACGACGGACTTTCCTGCATCCCCAACATCATCGCGGTAGCCCGATCCTGCAGATTTGCCCTCTACAACATCCGCAGGATCCGGCCCCTCCTCACAAAGGAAGCAACGCAACTCCTGGTTCAATCCCTGGTCATCTCCCGCCTCGACTACTGCAACTCGCTATTGGCTGGACTCCCTGCCTCTGCGACTAAACCGTTGCAACGTATCCAGAACGCTGCAGTGCGCCTCGTTTTCAATCTACCCAAATTCTCCCATGTGACCCCCCTCCTCCGTGACCTCCACTGGCTTCCTGTTGTGGCCCGCATCAGATTTAAGACCATGGTGCTGGCCTTCAAGGCCATCAACCGAACTGCACCAGTCTACCTCCAAACACTGATCAGACCACACGCCCCAGCTCGAGCACTTCGCTCTACTACATCAGCCGGCCGTCTGGTACCGACATCCCTGAGAGCAAACAAAGGCCGCTCAACGAAGTCCTGACTCTTTTCTGCTCTGGCACCTCAGTGGTGGAACGAACTTCCAACCAACGTCAGGACAGCAGATTCGCTCGCCATCTTTAGCAAAAGACTCAAGACTCACTTGTTCAGACTTCACCTCGACCCTACATAGCACTAACCTAAAGTACTAATATGCACTTATAGGTTCCTACATTCAGCACTTGTATCATAGCACTTATGGAAAGTATCCTTGATAAACAGAGATATGTTGACGTTTCTTTCTTGTGACAAATGTACTTATTGTAAGTCGCTTTGGACAAAAGCGTCTTCTAAATGCCCTAAATGTAAATGTAAATGTGAATGTATAATGGATAACCCAATAATGCATGGATTCAATGCAGAAGTCAACTTCACTATCTCTAATTAGTGTGTACGCAAACACATCTACTTCCTCTAATTCTACAAATGTAAGTAGCCAGTAGCTGTCAGACTGTCAATGTCTATCCACACACATTAAATGTGTGATCAGACATGAACAGAACAGAACAATGGCTGACTGTCTAGAGTCAAGAGTTACTAATTTACGAAAGTGATGAGGATGTGGTGTCTGCCACTGCTGGGTGAAAAAAACACCCACAACAGGGGGAACATCCTTGTCTGAGAGCTCAAACACATACATGTTCATTCATTATGTATCACCTGTGGCTGGAATTTGACTGGCAGGTGCTCGTAAAGTTGAACATTCTCAACATTGGGGTATTAAGTTGAACGGCAATTGTGATTAATCACAGCAAATCATGGACTTTATTGATCCCTGAATGGGAAATTGTTCAGTAATTATAATTGTAACAGTAGCAACAGATATCAGGCATAGAAAATACTGTGCATTAAAGGGTAGACAAGAATAAATCAATAAAATGCATACACAAAAATGACAAATATATTAAGGTTATAAACTTACATTATACGCAGAATGGCAGTAGAAACTCTATAACAGTGCAGTAAAACAGTGGTATAGAAACTGGGATGTAAACATGGACAAAGTGCGCTTAGTTCTATCTGTCAGACAGAGGAGAGTTATTATATTTATGACAAACACACTGGTATCACGATGCATAATTCTTGTGAGCAGACGTGACGTCAGTGTATATTTGGCTAAACGGCTGGGGAAGCCTGATCCAATCTCATGTGATCACAGGAGACACACGCAGCACAAAGTGTTTTAAAGCCACGTGTGAACAGTCAAATTTAACTCTGTCTTCCTGCAATCAGATCAGTGCAGAAGGATGTTAATACCAGGTCTGAACAGGGCTTGTGAATGCTGTCAAATAGAATCAGTTGCAGAAACAGTTATCGTGCCGTGCACAGCCCTCATGCATGCACTGTTCTTTCTGTCTGGCTTGCATGACATTTGTTTGTCTGAGGATCTGATCCACTTTAGCGGAACATCGCTGCTGAATTAATAAATGTACAAGTTGTTGAGCTAATGAGCCATGAATGTTGCCTGAAAGTTCCTCCGAGTTCAATCCATTGACAGCAGGGGCGATTCTAGTGATGCTGAGCACCCAATGAGCCTCACCACCCACCCTTATTATGAGCAAAAGTAGGGCTGACAAATTTTGAATAAAATGTATTCAAAATCGTTCAGCCCTACTTTAGGTAATATGAAATTGCGATTATTTTGACAGGAAATAATATCAGAGAGAATGGTAATGTTTACATTATTCTCATCTAATCACCTAATCATCTAATCAATGTGAGCATTTCCACTGGCAGACACTTCCATTTAGACTTTAGGTCTAAAATAATAGACAGTCATTGTCTACTGTTTTGTTATGATAGAAACAAACACAGGAGTGTGTCATTTAATCAATTTACTTGTGAATGGTAGGTGCAGTTAGTTACCTTGTGCATCAGCCTGTATGCTACTTGAGGACTGCCCCCCTGAAGACCTCCCTTGGACCACATGCAAGTGAACAAACAGAATTTGTCGGGAAAGTTGAAAGTTCAATAAAACAATTTTCTTTTTAAAAATCAGCATCGTGTTCTTGTATTTGAATATATCACTAAATGATCTGCTGGAACCGACCGCCCAGCACCTAATTTACCTGACAACTGGCACTTATTTCTTTCCACTTAAAGAACTGTAAATTACACTTGGGTGGGAATTTATTCATGTTTATTCCAGTGCAGGAAAAGTTATGTATTTTGGTCTGAATACATGTGATGTACAGTCAATAGATAGTTTCCAGGATTATCTTTTCAGAGTACTCGAGGTACTGGGAAACACATTTCTGGGAGCCTTGTGTAAAGAGAGAAAAACTGCTGCAATGAATTTAAACCGTGGAGAAAAAAAGTGAGCGTGATTTGACAAATTAGTTTGAACACTTTCAACTGTCAAGCTGTTAATTTATGACTGAGCAAACTTCCCAGTGTTTAGCTTGGACACTTAACACAGAGGCCCACAGCTCTTGGAGGTGAAAGTTATACGAAATATGTAGGCAGTCGTGCTATTTATTTATTTATTTCCTTGCCCAGCGCTTTCATGGCCCTATTTGTTTTAATCCTCACGAGTGTTGTAAGAGAAACCGATTCCTGTTCACATTAATAAAAATAATATTTTGCAGAGCAAGGTCTAATGGTCAAAATGTCACATCTATGACTCTCTCCTTTTTCCTACCCGCAGCCATAACTCAACAAGCCACTCTCTTATTTGCCTCACCCTGAGCCTTCAAGGACAAATCGCCCTTTAGCTACTTTTTGTTGGTCCTGCCCGTGCACACGATCATATATATATATATATATATATATATATATATATATACATATATATATATATATACACTGCATGTTTTTGAGGCTGTCGCTCCACAAAGCTTTTTAACAAATCACTGTATCATATAACCTTGTTGCTAATAATGTCTAAAAATGTGCACAATGTGGCTCAAATTATTTGCAAATGTCACTTGTGTTGCCGTTTGACTTTCCAGAAGTTTTTTTTTTAAATTATTTAATCAATGGTTAAAAACATTAGAAGCTCCTTATCTCCCCCTCTCTCCACCCACCCACTCTCCCTCTGAGATCACTCCCTCTGAGGCGTTTGACTGAAAACATGCGCTCTTTAATCACTGGGATGACAGTCCCTGCCCTGTGTTTGCGCCTCTGCCCCACTGCAACAATAAAGACAGGGTCACTCTCAGAGTCAGCTCCAGGCATGGTGTTTGACGGAGGGAGTGCGAACAGAGAGTAAGAAAGAAAGAAAGAAAGAAAGAAAGAAAGAAAGAAAGAAAGAAAGAAAGAAAGAAAGAAAGAAAGAAAGAAAGAAAGAAAGAAAGAAAGAAAGAAAAAACAATTTTGAAGCAGGAAGTGAAAGGGAGGGAAATGTTGTAGTTATGTCAGCCACAGATAGAATCTTCCACTCAAAGAAAGACAAGCTAATTTAAAGTGAATAAGATTTGGTGTGCTGAAACAGAGTTGGCATAATAGTTTCATGGTATGATGTATGTATGTGTGTGTGCGTGTGTTTGTGTGTTTTAAGGCCCAGGGTGGCAGAGAAATCACAGGATCCCATGACCCTTCGACCCTGGGGACCTTGTGCTTCTGTTTGTCTGGCTGATTGACAAATGAAGGGGCAGGCAGCAGGGGGGCTGGGCCTCTGTATCTGTATCTGTGTGTGTGTGTGTGGGGGGGGGGGGGGGGGGTGTGTGTGTGACCTTTACTAAGTTGCTTTTGTCTGTGTATGAGCAAGAGGGTTTTTATTGAGGAGCAGATATTTCAAAAGGATATGGCGTTTTGAGGTTCATTAACACCTGTGTCACTATCATTTTTAAAATTTCACAAAAGCTGGGCCTAGTCAGTTATTTCATAGGTATCATGTAACTTGCAAGTGTGTGTGTGTGTGTGTGTGTGTGCATCTTTGCCTGCATGCATGTGCGTGTTTGTCTCTGAATTCCTGTGGAGTTCACGGTGAGGCCAGGCCCCATGGCGCAGCGCTGGGGAGAGCCCATTAATTACAGAGCAATGACAGCAGGACGACCAGGGCCTGTAATTGATGCCTCCTGTGTGGCAGGAGAGGCACTCAGTCACACAGCAAAAGGAAAGGGTCACCCTGCAGACAGGCCCGGGTGGGTGGGATGGGTGAGGGATCACAATAAGGGTAAAGGGGGCATCATTAGGGGCATGCACACACACACGTGTGTATATATATATATATATATATGTGTGTGTGTCTACACATGAATTATTTCACACTCCATTGCTATCTTTGAAGAAGCTGAGCAGTAGATAAGTTACATATTTGCTAGGCACAAACCAGGAGCAGAAACATCAGTCAGATGGAGAGTGTGCCCCGCTGTCGGCTGAGGATGAGCGATGGCCTGCCAGCCAGATGGACTCCTCCTTGTCAGGGTCCTTTCACTTCCTGCAGTTGTTCTTTGATCTGCCTGATGACTAATGGCTACCCTGTGAAGAGTCAGGCAGGTCGACACGGGATCCCTGTGCGTGTGTGTGTGTGAGAGAGAGATAGATAGAGAGAGAGAGGCCTTTTCCATGCTGTGCAGGGGGTTCCTCTTTGGATGCTTTCAGTGAGAGAGTGCCCCCCACTTGGTCTCCTCTCCTGTTGCAGCAGAAGGAAAAGAGGAGGAGAGGTGTCTGTGGAGACAGGGGTGATTGAGAGAGGACTGAGAGGGAGGTCAGTCTCAGGGCATCAGGAGACACACTCAATAACACACACACACACACACACACACACACACTGTGACAGGACCTCTTTAGAAGTCATGGATACCCTATCTGACCTTTGTGAGTGGACTTTGATGCTGGATAAAAATGACTGTGTCATAATCCACTCCCATTGAATTCAAATTAATCTATATGGTGAAATACCTTTACTGTTTAACCTGAATCATGACATGTCGTCACTTATACTACACATTTCCCGAAACTAAGAACACCTTATACACAGGTGAAATCAGACTCATGAGTATTACAGTAAATTCTTGGTCCATTGTTATTTGACAAATTCAACCTAATCCTGCGTCTGTATTTTGGACAGCTCCATCATTACCTGACGTATCGAACAAAGAAAACTATGGACTATGGATGTTACCGTAAAAAAAAAAAAAAAGGTGCTGCGCTCTCCTCCTGACTCACCTGCAGCTCAAGATTACACAGAAGTCTAATTTCAATGGATGAGTGACTTTTTTGTCAATAAGTAAATAAATAAATAAGGCGGATCATCACAACGGCTTTTTAGTCCCAGTCCGTCCCTGGTTTCATCTGTGTTCATTCAGTCAGGCTGAGTTTCCATTATGCGTGCCAACAGCCTTTGATCTGACGTCAGAGGCGACGGGACAATCGATATAGATGACATATCTATAGCTGATTCAGATAGTTACATTAAATAGTGATTGTTGTGATTATTTATTGCAGTTAAATGTGCCTGGAACTGGACAGGTTAGGGTTAGGGTAACCTGCCTGTGAGGTTTTGGTGAAGTTTGCGCACTGTGCCGCCTGCTCTTTGCCGTGCACCGAGAGTAGACCAGGTTAGAGCTGGACCCGTTAAGGTAAAACAGGGTTCCCCGTTCCTCCGGTCTTAACCGGGGAACATACTGTAGGTACGACCCCTCCTTGAACCACAAACTGCAGACCAAGTTAAGCCCATACCAGTACAAACAAGCATTTCTCCTCTGGATATCTATATTTAATTTATTCAGATATACCATTAAGAAATAAATGTGCGTCAGCTGTGAACGCGTAGTTAAATATGCTCTGGAAAAGCTCAATTAACTGATTTATAAATAGTATTTTTGTTTATGGATTTCTCAGAGGATATGTGCGTAACAACAGCCATGTGTGCGCTCCGCTGTGCCAGTGAAGACCTGCCTTTCAAACGTGCTAAATACAGACGCAAAAATAAACACCACAATCAGTTTCAGGTTTGATAAATCACTTTGCGCGTGCTAAATTAACATATTTACATTTTCTCCTCCCATCACACGCAGAATTGTGTGTAAACGCCCCACATTGCATATGCATTAAGGCAAGAACGCTAAATGAGTTGCGAGTGCTATTTTGCCCGTCTGAGGGACGCAGTCCTCGTTGCGCCCTGTTATTAGATCAGCATCAACGCAAATCTGCGTGTGCAATCCAGTTTGCACACGTTTTTGCACACGCAAAGCTTTAGTAAATCAGGCCCTATATGGGCAAAGATATTTGGCCACACGTGTTAAGTATTGAATTCAGGTGTATAAAGCAGGCTTTGGTCTCTAGACCCGTTATCTCCAATGAAGGACAATCTTAACATTTCAGCATAACAAGACAAGGACAATGCTATGCTTCCAACTTTGTGGCAACAGGTTAAGGAAGTCGCTTTTTCTGTCCCAACATAACTGTGTCCCAGTGCACAAAGCAAGGACTATAAAGACATGGTTTGATGAGTTTGGTGTGGAAGAACTTGGCTGGCCCACACCCCTGCCCTGACCTCAACCCCATCAAGGCACATTGGGGATGAACTGCAACAGAGATTGTGAGCCAGGCCTTCTCGTCCAGCATCAGTGCTTGACCTCATAAATATTCTACAGAATGAATGAATGGGCACAAATTCCCATAGAAACACTTCAAAATCTTGAGGAAAGTATTCCAAGAATACTTGTCCAGGTGTCCAAATACTTTTCGACATATAGTGTATGTTTCCATGCATGTCAAGCTCAGTCAACTAGACCACTCCCCTTGTCCCAGTATATTCAGTCCTTGCTATATTCAATGATGCACCTACTCTATCAGCTTGTTATTATGAAGTGGTTTCCTGGTTTAAGCCCAATTTATACTTCTGCGTAAAGTGCTCTGCGTAGGCTACGTAGAGACTCTGCGTCGACGCAGAGACTGTCGAAGAGCCTCTGTGTCGTCTCCGTCTGCACGAAATATTTTTTAAGTGTCCGTCACTCCGTCAAGGGACAACGGAGACGGCAAGAGCTGCGATTAGTCCTCAGGACAGGCCGAGCGAAGCTGCTCTGTGCCGGCTCTCAGTGCGCTCCGGGCGTCCTGACAGAGGCGGAGCTGATCCCCGCCGATAACGCCGATGCCGAACTATAAATACGTCATATCTATACACACACAGCACATGTTTAGACCCTAAATGGCCAATTTCTCGCCTCAAATTATCTTAAAACTGCGTTCCGTCACACAGAAAAGTGAGAAACGGCCACTGTTTCAACAACAACAGTCTTTCTCTCTCTTTCTTTCTCGGACGCCATTGCTCACTGTAGCCAGAAGCACAACAACCTTGCGCAGCGACCCCTACTGATCGGGCGGGAAATTGCAGCGAGTGTCCGTCACCACGACGCAGAAGTATAAATGCTCGAGGCGTCTCCGTGGTGACGCAGACGGATAACGCATATGCAGTCGGAGAAGTATAATGTGGCCTTTAGCTGGTGACTAATTGTTAGCATGTCGAGCACCATTTCAACTGTGGCCTATGTGAAGAGTCCCCAGGCCAAATTGAGCCCAACTGAAGTTACATATACAGTCATAACTGTAACTCCCAGTTGCCTTATCAGGGTGTGCTATTACGACTTTGAGAAATTTGATTCAGTACAATTTCAGACTAACATAACATTAATTGAGTCTAACACAATATATATATTTTTTTCCTAATGTCATGTAAACGTACTGACAGACAAAACCATAATTCTCCTGTCGCAACTCATGAAAGTGAAATGTGAGAAATGAGAACCAGGTGTGTGAAGGGTCGGGGTAAGATTGAGCAGACAGAGGGGAGGGGGGAGGGGGTGTTTGTGTTGTAAGCTGACCTCAGCAAAGGGCCACCAGGTCAGTTAGGGGTCAGGGTGGACACGGGGGGGGGGGAGTGAAGGTGATAAGGTTAGAGAGGTGAATCCAGAGGAAGGAGGGTGGGTTGTTGGTTTAAACAGGTCATCTCTCAGCCAGTCACCAGGGGAGTGACCTCGAAGCTAGCCCTCTGATTGGTTACCTGTTAGGGAAGACATGCATACTTTCCCTTTGGTTAACTGGTGTGGCGTGTTTCATGTTGATTTGTTGCTCTGGATCCAAATGAGTGACAGTGCTGCTTTGGCGGGATGTCTTTATCTTGCCAATTACTGTAGCCGGGCCTTTTGTTGCCTTCCTGCCAGCCCTTGGGAGAGATCACACGGGCTGTCAGTCAGAGCCGGCTTCCAACAGAGACAGGGAGTGATTGACAAGCACGGGGACTGACAGACTGCTGCGGTGACTGTGTGTGTAGTGTAAATGACTGCTGCTGTTTCAGCATGGGGCTAATGAAGAAAGATATTTCTGTTGTCACTCTTTTATGTGATATGACTGATGAAAAATAGCTGAGGTGATCAAAGTGAAATGAAGTCATGAAATGCAATCATGATGTACAATTTGGTAATTTTAGTGACACTGAAAGCAGTGAGTCATGAAGTCACAGGCACAAAATGGCTGTTGTGAGGACGTGTGAACTTGTGGTTATGTGACAGCTTTTCTAACCAGTCTGTCCCCAAGCATGAGTTCATATCAACTCCACGATGACTGCCCAAATGTTGTCCAGCTCACACAGCTGACTGAGGCCACATCCACACTACATCATTTTAATTTAAAAAAACATTTCAGAAGTAATCTGTTTCCACTAATTAGCCCAAAAAAAAAACATGTGCAAAGTAAGAACAAGGATTTATTTTATTAGACAAGAAGATAAACTGAAAGAAAGTGATGAATGACTTGGAACTGCTAAGAGCCAATCAGGAAGTGAACGTGGGTGACTGCATTATCTATTCCAAAGGTCTGTGTTTTCGCCCATCCAGACTAAAATGCAGCTCCGTAGTTTTCAAATAAAAAGAGAGCCAGCAGCTTTTTTAAAACCTCTCCATTTGCAGGGTTCAAAAACATCCCCAGGTGGACGACGGGCACATCCTAAGCAGAATACATGCATTTTCTTTAAATTAAAATGGAGTAGTATGGATGTAGCCTGAATCATTTCAATGATAAAGCAGAGCACCTTTGCAAGCTCTTTGACTCGACTGTCGATGAAGGATCACATTGCACCAGGAGGGTCCCAACCTTATGCAAAAGGAACACCTTTTGACATTTAAATCAATAAGCTCGGTCTGCTCTTCATCCCCACAACTCCAGTGAACTTTTATAACACTGACAACGGCACTTTGTAGAATGCAAATATGATCCGCCCCTCTCAAAACATTTACAGGAAAATCAGCGGAGGCAGCAAAGTATCTAAACACTTGCAGATGATTTATCACCCACAGGATACATCAGCTGGAGTTGAAAGGACATGGGGAGCAAACCGGTCTGGGATCAAAGATAAACAGGAATAAATCCAGAGAAAGGGGGAGGAAGGGATGGAGGGAGGGAAGGAATAAGCAGTGGGCCTGGAAGGATGTGGAAATGGGAGGAGATGGTAAGAAGGGAGTGGTGGGCAGTTGATTTATGGGTCTTTTGGTGTTTAAATCAGCCATACACACATCACCCCCTCTTGTGAAATCATGTGTCGCTTTCCCACCTCTCAGCCCGTTTAACCCCCGGCTGGTGACTGTGATACTCTGGTGACAGAGCCACATTTTTTTTTTTACTTTGGCCAGCCTCCATTGTGGCCAAATGCCAGGAGAGCGCTGAGAGCACGATAGCCGGTGAGTCACACCCGTCACCCCTGACAACTCATTGTCTGTGAGCAAACTTTTTTTGTATTTGCAGAGCAAGTCACTGAAGAAACTTGGATTAAGTTTGGAAGGGAGGGTGGATCAGGGGGCCTCGGGTGTCAAAATGATGTAATGATGGTCACCAAGGCATGAAAGGACGTCTATGTTTCATTTTCCAAGCAGTGAGAAAGAACAGGAGGAAGGAAAAGAAAGATGTCTAGGAGGGAGAGGCAGCACAGTAGGAGGGAGGGTGAGAGGGAAGGAGGAAGGAGGTGAATGAGCAATATATGAGTGTTGAGAGAGCGGAGGGGAAAAAAAGAAAGAACGCCAAGGCTTCAGGTTTGATGTGGGCGTTTTTCTGACAGCTATAATTCTCCAGCCTACAGAATTTCATCAACACAAGTTGTGTTAAAGCTGTGCCTCAGGGTTGCGGCCCTTTCAAGTCCCAAGCTCTGACAGGTAGATTTATTAGTCCTGAAATTTGTACAGATCAGACGTCACTCATGGCAAACTGTCAAAGTGTCAGTGCTGCAATGTTCCTGCAGGGGCCTTGTGCTTTTTCTAGGCATTTCTGCAGGGACAGAAGATTTTTCAGCACCACTCCAATTCAAAAACATTATCGCTGTGTGAGCCAGAATATGGAGGCATAGAATTCATACCCCACTTAAGTCTCCTGATCCAAGCATTTTTGACATTAGGCTGAAATAAAGAGTGACATAAATCACAAAAAAGTTGCATTTGTCTGAGATTAACTGCAAAAAAAGAGAGGCATACGTTAAAAAGTAGTACCTGGAGTTTTCTTTAAAGGTCTGGGGCATAAATTTACCAACTTAGGGCTTGGTTACACTTTCTGGGCATAAGCTCAATATTTCACTAAAACTTTGAGTCCTGATGTTTGAGTGAGAGAAGTGAGCCAGCAGTGGGAGGGAGGAGAATAAATTAGGTGTAGGTGCTGAGAGATACAGAGGAGGGGGAGGAGGAGGAGGTAAACAGAGGGCATATGCAGGTTAACTTCACACCGTCAGATTTATGACCCACTGCAATGTGTTAGTTCTCAACAGGACAGCTCCAACTTCTAAGGAAAGTGTATAGGCTAAGAGTATATGGTGGAGGGCAGGCACAGGTTGGAGGAGGCTGGCGCTCGAGGGGGAGGAGGACAGTTTGAGGAGGGAGGAGGAGGAGGGTGGGAGGTGAGCCAGCTCTCATGGCTGCCTGTAAAGAATTTCCTTCAGCTCGACATCTGGATCTGATATTTCAAAGTTAATTAGTCATATTGGGGTTGTCTGAAGATAAATTTATCATCCAGCAAAGAACACAAACATTTTGAAAAATGAAAGGAAGAGAGGTGACACATTGCCTGACGTTTAAATAAATCATTTCAATATGATTAAAAACTTACTGCCTGCTGATGGGAGCAAGCAGCTCACGAGGGAGGGTGAGTCGGGGGAAAGAGAAGGAACACACAGGGAAAGCCTTGTCTCTACGTTTTAATTACTGTTCCTGCTGCATGTGTGGTTTTTTTCTCGCCTCTTCTTCATGTAGCAATAACAAGTTATTCATTTGCAGAAAAAGAACACCTGTGACACCTCCTATAGACGCTCACTGTGTTATTTTTATTATGTAACACATACCTGCTCTTCACCTTAGTGCTCTCTTCATGCATGGAAATTGATTTGATTGGATTGTTTTTCCATATCTGCCTTAAAGGGATTCAAGTTTTTGGAAATGTGGTTGTATCAAGTTTCAACACATCATCAACAACAACTTTCAATAGCACACGGTAATTTCTGTGACTCAGACACTCGCTGTCACTGATAAGATGGCTGTTAGCAGAGACAGAAGAAGAAAAACTGATTTTAGCCACTTAACAAAAGACTTGGCAAGTAAAGACTGCTTATGTGTACAATATCTTTCACTGCTTTTTCTCATTCAGTTTACATACATGTTAAAAGTCTGATTTTAGTCAGACTAAGACAATAATTTAGCTTTCTTAATGTCATGTGAACACAAGAGCCATGCTCGATCTAATTTATCACGATTAACATGTACAGCAGGCACAAAACATACAGAACCACAACAGAATCCATCTCACTGTCCACCTCACCATTCGCTGTTTGTTTTTCTGTGATGTAAAGGGGAACAGGAAACCGATTCAATGTGCAGTAGCTTATAGAGATATATAGTGCCACCTTTGGGGGTGGAATCATTCGTACACGGTCAATAAATCGATTTTCTCTATACCCGGACTTGGTAAGTTGTCCAATTACTTTTCTAAAGCCCAATTTATACTCCGTAGTGCTCTACGTAGGTTACGCAGAGCCCTCTGCGTCGACGCAGAGCCTCTGGGAGAGTCTCTGCGTCGTCTCTGACTGTACAAAATATTTTTTAAGTGTCCGTCACTCCGTCAAGGGACAACGGAGACGGCAAGGGCTGCGATTGGTCATCAGGACAGGCCGATCTAAGCTGCTCTGTGCCGGCCACATTGCGCACCGAGCGTCCACAGAGGCGGAGCTGATCCCCGCCGATAACGTCGCTGCCAAACTATAAATAGGTCTTATCTTAATACACAAACCACATGTTTAGACTCTAAATGCCCAATTGCTAGCCTCAAATTATCTTAAAACCGCGTTCCATGACAGAGAAAAGTGAGAAACAGCCACTGTTTCAATGTTATTCAGCTGCAACAACAACAACAGTCTTTCTCTCTCGGACACCATTGCTCACTGTAGCCAGAAGCACAACAACCTTGCATGGCGACCCCTACTGATCGGGCGGGAAATTGCAGTGCGTATCCGTCCACCACGGACGGAGAAGTATGAAGGCTCGAGTGGTCACCGTGGTTACGCAGTCGTCTAACGCATACGCAGTCGGAGAAGTATAATGTGGCCTTTCGTCAGACTGCGGCCTTAGCTCAATTAAACTGCACCAAACTCAAAAGGAAAATTAGCCAATATTTTAACAAATCATCAGCTGTTGCTATATCACAATTGACAATTGTGGGCTGAAGGCATTCCTTTTTTACTCTAACAAAGCAAAGACATGTTGTAAAACATCTTCAACACTTGAGAAAACTGGAGGACAAGTTTATGGCCAGACAGAAAACATGTATTGTTGTTAGCATAGCTATAGAACATAGCTACCAACTGCTAGCTTTATGGGGGGGGGGGTTTGGATTCTGCCATTTGGGGCAATGTCTTTCCAGGAAACCGACTTTTCTGATTCACTGGCATCACATTTGAATTACATTCAAATATTGATTAATTGCATAATTGTTCATACTTGTGATTTGCTCCTCTAAATGTACCTTAAAGGGATTTTAAAAGGGTTTTAATATTCACAAACATACATGCTGCTGCTATTCATGAACTGCATGTGTTTATAGAAGTAATGAAATTTACCAGGGTAATTTAATGCATGTCAACACACCGTTGACCCTGCATTACGCTCACAAGCTCTCAGCGTGTGGAATCTTGAGGCTCCTGAAACTAACTTCACACACTCAGGAACAATTTGAGAGTGTTTTTTCATGGAGTCTTAAAATTGTTGTTTTGGTAGTTAATCATCAGGGGAAAACCATAATTGTTGTACAGAACATGTGCACATTAATACCACGTCAAAAGTGTAGTGGTGTTAAAAGAAACAATATATATATACACAATACAATGGATTAAGTCAGGCCTCAGTTAAAAAAAAAAGAAAAAAGGCTGCCAACAAAAATGGTGTCTGTCAAGGAGAAAAAAGGCAAGATGAAAGAACATGTCAAGGGAGAGATGATATCTCTTCTGAGCCTGAGGCGTGCACACGCACACACACACACATACATACACACACACACCCCTGACAGAGTTTTAATAAAAGCTGTCCAACGCCCTCTCCTAGGGTAACGTGTGAGTGATGGCCTGGATGGACTCCAGGCTGACAACAAACAGCCAGCCAGGCTCTCTGACACACACACACACACACACACACACACACTGACAGACAGACAGAGAGACAAAGACGATAAGGTAATTTGCCCTGATTGACACTTGCTCATGCCTCACCATACACACTTGGCTGCTTGTGTTTCAAACCCAGTTTCTGTGGATGCGTTTGTACGGCACACATGCAACTCTGCGTTTCTGCGATTATGTCCTCATACGTCCTCATATGCAGGCATACTATACCCGAAGGCCTTTATCTACCAATGAACAATGGGTGCTGCATTCAAAGCTGAGTGTATGAAATCAAAGGCAAACAACGCCTCAATGGAGACTTTCTGTGTGGCTGCTCTTGACTCACCATGGACAGACTCTTTATCAATATTTGTGGAGTCAAGAGGGTGTATGTGTGTTTCCCATTACCTGCAGGACAGTGTGTGTGTGTGTGTGTGTGTGTGCGTGCGTGTGTGTGCGTGCGTGTGTGTGCTTGCTATCTCTTTCGGACCTTTTCTGGCATAAACACTGACCAGTAGTCCTCATGGAGACCAAAACTTGACAGAACCTCATCTCTGAGGAACCGGTTTAGTTTACAGCTAAGATTAAAACGGTGGTTAAGGTGAATCGTTAACTGGACTTCGTAAAGGTTAGGGATAAAGGTCTGCTTAGAGGAATAGCTGTGCTGTGTGTGTGTGCAGACAGAAAGAGAGAGGCCAGACCTCCATAGAAGAGGCCTGTCTGTTTGATGTAATCCTGTCTGACTGCTCTGCACATTGGACTGACATACCCAAATAGCTCAGTGATTTCTACCTCCCCCCCCCCCCCCCCTCACTGTGTGTGTGTGTACATGTGTGTGTGTGTGTGTGATCATTAGTAAAGGCACAACAAGACCAGCAAGATGAAACTGTGCAAATGTCATGTGAGCAGGGGGACATTGACTAGCCTTTGGACATGTTCATAGTGGCGAACATGTTCAAATGGCAGTAGTGTGTGAAAGGGAATAAGAGCGTAAGAGATAGATAGAGATAGAATAAATATTTATTTTTAAAGACAGAAGAGACCTGCACCTTTGTTATGATTTATGTTGTCACCATCATTTGTTTATCGGGAGCCCTTGTCCAGCAGACATGGCTCAGCTGTTACTGAGGGTGACAGATCTGCAAAGAGGCAGCAGAGAACTATACTGAGACAGGCCAGTCACTAAGAAGTGGTATATTTTTAAACCAGGATGATTATGTCATGTCTCCAATACAGACCACCATCTATCCATTTCACCCATGTCTTCTTTGTCTCCTTGTCCCAATATTCAAGCACTGGAGGAGAATCGGTTTATTGAATGTCTGTCTCCACTCTGCTAGATGTCTCCTTTCTCCTTGTTAGTATTAGGTGTTTTCCAGTTGACCCGTTATGTCACAGATCAAAATAGCTTGAGCTGTTGGCTAGTTGGTAGCATGTCAAATATACTCAGTCTCTTTGTCAGTCAAAAAATCTGGTTCTACAGCATTAGGACTAACACAATAATTAAATTGTTATGGAATGGTAAAACCCATGGTATACTTCTGCACACATGCTGCGCACTACGCAGTGTGCATTGCATATCGCATTGTATATTGTGTTGCATCTCGTGGACCCTGGTATCCCCACTTGCCAGGGTTCCTGTAGTATCCCACCTCACCATCAGGTGACGGTACAAGTCTGGACGTAGAGAATAGGATGCATTCCTACCAAAGAAGAAGAGAACGATGCTACAGCTCCCTCGGACACGTCTGGTTCGAGTGGCTCATCATCTGAAAGGCCCGTCAGGCAGGGGAGTTGGACCGGTTCGAGGGTCACCAGGTCTAGGCTCAGATGGCTATCCTTGGCGACTTCTTCTACTGTTGTCGAAATGTTTGTTTCTGCTTGGCGAGTGGGGCTTACGCTCCACCTACTGGTGGGGCAAAAGTTCAGTTTGCACATGCTCTATCCATGTGTTGGGTTCACGTGCACTGCGCACCACAACACGCGCCACAACAACATCCAACAGCTGTTTTTTTCTGCTCATTTTGTGTCTGTTTGTCTCAACAAGGCGTCAATGGAGTGACGTTTTTCTGTCATTGACCATACCTTGTAATTTTGCGGTAGGGGCTGGTTATTTTGGTACTATTCCTGATCGAAAAGAAATATGTATGTACTGTATCAAGATGAACCATTGCACTCGATGGAAACATGTTTACTGTGGCCCCTGTTTCAAATTCAGTGCTTTCATTGGTGCATGTGATCAATTGCAGAATGCAGAATCAGTGCCAGTAGGCTGACAAAATAAAGTACAAGGATAAGAAAGAAGAAATTGGTACGTTCACATCGGTTTCATGTTATTACATCTCTGCTGACTGAGCCAGAGCCAATATTAACATGTATCTATTGCAATGTCATCTGAACTGTGAGTAAATGCTGATTGTATTTAGTCTTACTGTCCACAACAAAAGCACAATATTAGCAGGTATTTGAGGAGAAAGTGGGAAAGAGGTTTGGGTATACTGCTAAAAGATGTGTGATATTAGGATAATAACTGGCACATTTTATACCATTGTGCAAAATATTAATGAGATAAAATAAAGATGAAAGACAGATATGCAGTTGTGATGTAGATAAATCTGACTATTGCAAGTTTTCATATTCATATCAATAAATATCTATTTCTGACCAATAGAATGGATACTTTTACATACTGACATTTACTATTTATGCTGTGCATAATGCACCTGATTAAGAGGTGATGAAGACTAAATTAATTGTGTTTTACCCACACTGGAGCTTGTTTGCGTTAGGATAATTGCCAACTGGACATCATGGTCTGCTAACCTGGTGCACACTCTTAGAAAGAGGCACTGCTTTGTCAGCAGAGTCCAGCCGGGATTGAGCTGGCTGCCTCTGCATGCTGTTAGGGTGGATTGTTTTACCGCAGCCTAATAAACCTGCTACTTCATTTACAGGCTGATGAATGGGTGCAGGGTAAACAGGGCGACAGTGCTGACAGGAAAGGGATGACTGTGGTGGTCAGTGCCTACTCTGCGGCCAGCGTTGGGAGGTGAGTAGAGGACACAGTCCTAATCCTGAAGTAGACTGTATATAAAATGAGTTTGGTATGGATACAATTGGATACAATCATCTTTGCAACCTAAAAATGTCCAGTGGTGAGCCATAGGCTATTGGACTTGTATTAGTTCGGTTGAAGACTTTTCATCTCTCGTCCAAGATGTTCTAACTGACAAGTCATCTAAGTGATCTGGATGATGGAGAACTTTTGCATGTAAAAATGAAACAAGGCTAATTAGATTAGCCTTAATAACAAAGCATGAAAGGTAGATCTTTTTTTTATGTTGGTCTGTTTTTGGGAATCTCCGGATTTGTGGATGGGATTTGTTAATAGTTATGGTAACACTTTGCAATATAGTACAGTATTAGCATGTTAGTATGGTAATTTTGTAGGAAATAATGCTGATATGATCTTATGTCTGGTGCTATTTCAAGCTTCTATTACAGTAACACTCTTATTTTCAAAGTAATACCCAGGTCATAGCTTGGTAATGAGAATCAGTGTAATACCTTAACATGAAAATGTTATGTTGTGAATCATTTAAGGTAAATTGAACCCTCTTTTGTGTCCAACATACAATTCCCATTACCAAGCCACTTTGTTTTCTATATGCATGCTAACAGCTATTACAGTTATGGCCACAGTTAAAACACAACACTTAAAACATAACATCTGTGTCATTATGAGCTTAATGTCAACTTTACAGAGTGGCAAAACAAATTTCTGCAGTCAAAATGATAGATAAACAGAGTTCTGGGTTCTAAAGCCTTCCTTCCCTCCACCACATTCCTGTGGTGTCACCTCTGTCTGTGTGGACTCAAGCCCACGTGTGCTGGTATGCACCATCACTGTCTCAACATTGCTGCCCGTCACTCAATAACAGGCTCAATGAAAGGAGCTCCATTCCTCATCCTTCCACTGTCCCCTCTTGCCCCTGACAGTGGATCTAACCCTTTTCTCCCTGTCAGCACCGATGTATAATGTGACCTGCCACCAAGGCCCATTCCACCTGCAGCTGCCTACCCCACGGTGAGGACCTCAGGAGGGAGGAAGGCGGGTTGTTCTGTCAGGCTGTGTGGTTGTGCTCAAGACCCAGGACACAGCACCAACCATCAACCAAAGAACATCCATGTTGGTGCAATTAATTAGTTTATTTGTTTTATCTTCCACATGCTGACGTTAATTCACACTTCAGTGTTATTCAGTGTACAGAAGCACTAATAAGGCCTGGGTCATACTTTCTGCGTTTCTTGTCTGCATTTCCGCATGGGCTCGGTTCTATTCATACTAAAGTGAGGTTCCACATCAGTGTACTCTTTCACATAGTACTTGATCTCACATGCCATATCAGTAGCATCAATTTCATGCCGGTTGTCTGCCCCTCATTTGTATTGTTTGAGCTCATTAGTATTCTTAGAGCACTGAGTTGTACAGGTTCTAGACATGAGCAGATGACGACATTTAATGTAGCGGACACATAGAGGAACCAGATGAACCAGAACTCCCAGCAAGACACATTCTTGATGAATTACTGATACTATAGTTTTTTAGCATTATTAACAATTCAAACAATCGGGGGGTACTGGGTGTCAGACTTATTCTATAGCAGCCAATTATTCAGTAATTAAAAGACTGTTGTTGAAAACATAGTACTTTGATAGCTAGAGAGATAATATCATGGCATACAAATAGAGATAAAGAAACATCTCTGGACAAAAGAATCTCATCCAAGCTACAGAAGAAATGTCCCAAACTTATGACCCCATTCATTAAACGACAGGCCTCTCAGGAATCTCCTGTCAGCATGATGAGAAACAACAAAGAGACAAATGTGTGGATGAAATGTCACAAGAAACAAGAAAGAGAGGTAGTTACTGTGGGAAGATGTCTCCTTTGGGGGTTTTGTTGTCAACTGCCAAAAGGGAGGACCCAGATTCCTATCAGTGCCGCAGGGGGAGACTGGGAGGGGGCTGTCACACAAGAAGAACAAGCTTCACCTAGTGAGAACACAATGTTGCCTGACATTTTAGTATTTGCATGTAATGATTTACGCGCACACACTTAGCATTTAACCATGCCACAGGCCAATGCCTTGGCCTATTTGATGGCTCTGCAGCTGCCAACAACACTCGTGTCATGTGAACTGAATTTGACCCGACATACTGCTGATGTTTCTACAGTGACGCCCTCCAGCTTCACAGCGTCACACCTGTCAGTGTGCACAGTTGTTGTGCTGTAATTCAACACACAGGTCTGTTGTGTCTCGCCGTGATGGATCCCAAACAAACTGCTGTTTATTACATTGTATTTCTGTGTTAAATCTGATTTATTTGGATGATGGGTTCAAGGACATCATCTGGGGGGGGATTAAATTCACAACCCCCATATATTTCAGCGACATGCACACATACATGTTCACATACTGTACGTACACACAGGTGACAGTGTATGTGTGTGTGATTCAATGCGACGCAGACTGTGGATGGGTCGACCCCATTAGGAGTATGTGTGTGTGTGTCTGTGAGGGGGTGGGGGGTGTTGGCTCGGCAGCGGCCTGGGCTCCTTGCTTGCAGGATAATTTACAACCCCTTCATCCTGGCGGAATGTGTTTGTAGCCAGGCGTAATGGAGGCCATCCATTCTCCCTGTCAGCATTGGGAAACAGTTTTTTAACCGGCTATGGGAGGAAATGTTTGACAGAGAGAGGGCAAAGCTGTTTCTGTGCATGCTAGGATCCAGCATTAGTGGGAATGGGAGTCTTTGAAAGATGCTGTTTGTTTTAAACATTTCACATCCTATGAACGAGCCCCCTGAAGACACTATAATTCTAAGGGGGGTGTACGGTCTACTGTAGCTTCAGGCTCCAAGCGTTACATGTGCTATATTTTTGTCAATGACCCCCTGAGTGGTCTGTTTAACGCTCTATCATTAAGACATACTATTTGTCGGAAGATGTAGAGACTTGTCTTAGGTGTATCACAGCATCATCACTTAATATAGCATCACTGCATTTTACAAGGAGTGGCAGGATACCCAAGCAGAATCATCTGATAGGTGTTATTAATTTCCTCCATAGCAACGCAGCCTTGTTGTGAAGATGAGGATGAAACAGCTGTGGTCTGACAAAGTCTTGGAAACAACCTGACAAAAAACAGCTGTGCAGAGAGCAAGAGACAGGAAGGACAATTCTGGTAAAATACCGTGTGAAAAGAGGAGGCAGACAATGAGCATCCCACGACTGTTAACACTGACACTAAATCTCTCGTCCTTGGCTCTGCATTTGATCATTCTGAGGCGGCTGTGGGAAGTTTTGAAGTGATGGAAGTCAGAGTGTCACACTTGACAGAATTCACAGGCCTCTTTGTCAAGTATGTCAGCCCCCTGAGAATCTAAAGGCCTCAGGCATATCGTGAGCTTTGCTCCAAAATGGCTGTGCAGCGTCACCACTGTTCTTCAGCAATCGCATCGACCTTCAGTGAGAGCCACAGGAGAGGGAGGGGGGCACGCAGGAGCAAGGGAAATAAATCAAACTCTGTACGCTACCTGTGTGCCACTGTGTTTGTGCGTGCTTGCTTGAATCTGTTTGTGTGTGTGGCGTGAGCAGGTTGCCACTTTAATTAATTCTCTTTTCCCTACCCACTGGTAGCTCCTCCTCTCCTTGTAGAGATTTGTCGGCTGACTCTTGTTAGTTGCACAGCGAGTGGGGAAGTGACTGCGCCTGACAATATAATTTACATTGTCTGTAGAGAGCGATTGGAGCACTGCAGCCTTATTTATGCCACATTAGGGGATTTGCTTGTGCTGCCGTCTCCAGGTCCAATCCATCAGATGGCTGTTTTCCAATGCCACTTTATTGGAACATGCCCTTGAGAGAGTGCTGAGTAATAGAGAGTGTGTTTATCTGTGTGTGCAACAGTGTTGTACAGAGCTGCATGTGTTTATATGAAGGCTTATGAGAGTTTTTTGTGTATCCATATAGGTTATAGCACTTGTGTGCACTGTGTGTATGTGCCACTGCACTACTGCGTCGACTGACTATTGCTAGCAATGGAAGACAAATGGACTCTATTCTCCGACAGACCAAATTACAGCAATAACTTTAGGAGAGGAACAATGATTACTGAGCCATTGTCGTACCAGGGTGCATGCACAGCAGAAATGTGCTTCTTTCCTGCTGCACCAGGGCTTCTTGTTCAGCATGTCCTCTAAAAGAACCCTGAAATCCCTCCATTTGGCTGTCAGGTCTTTCTCAATTCCTTTGTTACAGTCCCAAATTACAGTCAAGTCATTCCCTAGGCATGTGTGTTCACTGTTTAGCTGTCTCGATATGTGAGTTAGATGCAAAGAGACACGGACACCCACATGCAGTACAAGCATGTCACAAGGCTTAGTGAGAAGGAATATGCATCGGAGACTTCTGGCAGTGGAACAGTGTAATGAAAGACACCAACGAGCTCATTTTTCACAGAGGATACAAAATGTCGGGTCCGGAAAGACATGTCAAAGTTGCGAGGCAGCAACACATGCAGCTCCAAGTGCTACTCATTAATCATAAGCCAGGGAGCGACGGCAGCGAGGGGAACCTTATATCCATCTGTAGCGTACTTGTGAGAGTATTATAAACGTGCAGTGCAGCTAGTTGACAGAGAGAGTAAACAGCAGAGCAGTTGACTGCAGAGTGTGTCCTTACAAGGGCACTGAGCCTGAAGCACCTGTTAGGACACACTCATGCTCCATTGGTCACCTGGGCTTCAACGCTACTGCAAAAAAAAAAAAACACACAACTAATTAGTCAACATACAGGTCTAATACAGGCCAGCTTGTAATTTATATTCTTCACAGACAACTTTATGTTCCATCATAATACAAATACTGCTGCTCCAAACGGTAATTAAGACAAGGGGTATCTTGATAACACTTACCTTTATTATATTAAAGTGATTGCTCTTTCTGCTTAGTAATTATGTTAAACACAGTAGACAGAGTTCTACTATACAGGGAAATTGGAACATGATTTCAACATATTTTGGCTGTGGTTACAGCAGATAAACGACACAACTGCCTCCATTTTATCCATAACAACAATAACCATGTGTTCATCTCGGTGTCTCCCGCAACATGTATGTGAACATTGCATAAGGTTGTATATGTCCAACTTTGCTTGAGTTTGGAATAGAGAGTATTATAAATGTGCACAGCCAACTTAAAAGTCACTAATCCCACCACAACATAGGTGATACAGTATGTCACTCTATGCCGATGATGTTGCATTACATGGAATTATCTAAAATCACAAAGACAGCAACAAATGGCTACAACCATACTAATATCCAGATAAGTGTTTTATCAGGAATAATCTGCATCCATTCTTGGGGCATTTTCCCTTCAGTTTGGTCTTCAACAAGTGAAATGCATGCTCAATCAGATTCAGGTCAGGTGATTGACTGATAACATTCCATATTTGCCTTAAAAAACTCTTTGGTTGCTTTTGCAGTTTGCTTTGGGTCATTGTCCATCTGCAAGAAGCTCCGTCCAATGAGTTCTGAAGCATTTGGCTGAATATGAGCAGATAATATTGTTGGAAACACTTCAGAATTCATCCTGCTGCTTTTGTCAGCAGTTACATCATCAATAAATACAAGGGAACCAGTTCCATTGGCAGCCATACATGCCCACACCATGACACTACCACCACCATGCTTCACTGATGAGGTGGTATGTTGTGGATCAGTTGAGCAGTTCCTTTCCTTCTCCACACTCTTCTCTTCCCATCACTGTGGTACAAGTTGATCTTGGTCTCATTTGTCCAGAGGATGTTATTCCAGAATTGTAACGGCTTTTTTTAGATGTTGTTTGGCAAATTCTAATCTCGTCTTCCTGTTTTTGAGGCTCACTAATGGTTTGCATATTGTGGTGAACCCTCTGTATTCACTCTGGTGAAGTCTTCTTTTGATTGTTGACTTTGAAACACAAACACCTACCTCCTTGGAGAGTGTTTTTGATCTGGCCAACTGTTGTGAAGGGCTTTTTCTTCACCAGGGAAAGAATTCTTCTGTCGTCCACCACAGTGGTTTTCAGTGGTCTTCCAGGTCCTTTGGTGTTGCTGAGCTCACTGGTGCATTCTTTCTTTTTAAGAATGTTCCAAACAGTTGATTTGGCCACACCTAATGTTTTTGCTATTTCTCTGATGGGTTTGTTTTGATTTTTCAGCCTAATGATGGCTTCTTCACTGACAGTGACAGCTCCTTGGATCTCAAATAGAAAGTTAACAGCAACAGATTCCAAATGCAAATGTCACTCCTGGAATCAACTCCAGAACTTTTACCTGTGTCATTGAATATGAAATAATGAGGGAATAGCCCACAATTGTCCATGAAATAGCTTTTCAGTCAATTGTCCAATTACTTTTGGTCCCCTAAAAAGTGGGAGGCACATATAGAAAGTGTTGTCATTCCCACACCGTTCACTTGATTTGGATGTAAATTCCCTCAAATTAAAGCTGAAAGTGTGCAGTTAAAGCACATCTTGTTCGTTTCATTTCAAATCCATTGTAGTGGTGTATAGAGCCAAAAATAAAGAGAACTGTGTCAATGTCCAAATATTTATGGGCCTAACTGTATATGAAGCAGCATCTCTGCATAGGAAAATGTGCATTTAGCCCTAGCAAAGACTGCATAATGTAAGTACTTAGACAAAATATGGTTTCTCTGTAGAGACTATGGTGCATTAAACCACAGGGCGTAATCTTCTACATCACCTACAGCCCTTGCAAACATCATAGTCAACAAAAGACCCTCATAACTCGAATGGTCAGTGCTGGTCAACCCAACTAAAAACCAACCAAACTAGCTAAACTACACCCCCTGCCCCCCACTATCTGGGGGATACAGTGTAATTTAGCCTTTAATTAATTGATGCTGCTTCCTTGTTGTAAAAAGATAATAAATGAGGGTAAGGTTTGGGCTGGGAGGTTGTGTCAGTGTGTGTGTGTGTGTGTGTGTACGTAATGACCTAAAAGGCTGTGAAAGGGAGGGGTGGTTGATAAATTAGGCAGGAATGAACTTGACACCCCGTCCTTACCACTGGGAGTGGAAGGGAGGGAGATGATGAGTGTGGGAGGATGAGAGAGAAAGGGGAGGAGAGAGAAAGCAAGCGAGAGAGAGAGAGATGACAGGGCCTATCACATTGATGGAGTGGCTATGCTACTCTTGACTGCACATTGAGATTTGCTCCCGTCCTCTTTCTCCGACTGCTCAGACACACAGACAGGGACAGAGATGAGCTGCTTTTCAAACACATGTATGCCGTACATGTCTCTCACATAAAACTGTGTCACTCCCCTCATACAATCTAAGAAAAGGTCTACACAGCAAGCAAAAGATACAACTGCTGTGTACTCACGTATACACTCATCATACTGTGGGACAGAACGATCAGTCGTAAAACGCCAACATTCAAACACCTGCTGAATGTTTATAGGTGTTTAATGAATATTGGCCATCATTACATTGGTACAAGGTTTATTAATAAAACCTGCTCACTGAGATAAATGCATCGATAACATTCATAAAGCATACAAAGTAGTGAAATGTCGACGACAACCTCTGACAATAGAGTAACATAATAAATCCTTGAGAAAATTATGTCAAGAGTTGTCACAGGGATTTACAATCAAAATCTAGTTCAATTTGTCTAGGGTTCACTCTGCCTTTTGCCCTACATCAGCTAGGATTGGCTCCAGCTCACCCTTGACCCTTATGTGGAGGATAAAGCGGTAGAAAGTGAATGAAATAATTAACCTCTTCTTCATGGTTGCCCCCGGTACCGGGGGCAACCATGAACATGGTTTTATGACGCGAAAAAAGCGTCATAAAACCATGTCTAACTTTAACAAACACAGACATGCTGCATACCCACAGAAAGGTCAGAAACTCAACTAAAAGCTCATATAAACCATTCTTATGTTCACGAAACACAGTTAAAACACAGACGGATCAAACCAGCAGGAGCGAAAAAAAAACGTTACAGCACACACATCGAAAAGCGGCACCGAAGCGTCAGCGTGATTATATAAACAAAAATACCATGTGTCGACTGGACAGCGGAGAACCCATAGATTCCAGCGGTACCATTTTTATCACTCTACGACCAAGATTCACGGATCCAGCCCCAAAATAATAGCAACACAACAACTGACTTTCAAGAAATACAAGCAGAAATGTTGTCTTACCTTTGCTGTTTAACAAAACAAGTTATTTCCACCGGAACAAAACCACTTCTAATGAAGAACTACACTTTCCAGCATGCTTTGGGAACAAATCCCGGTCTGATGGATCATTACAGAGCGACATTAGATCGTTCTGATTAGAGAAGGGTGAATGGCCGCACAAATGCGTCATATGCATTTATGTCCTTTTAATGAAGGGATTCACATGCATTTGGAGACCGGGGTCTGATTCTACCAGTTTAGAGGTTTAAAACGAGCTGTCAATCACCCTAAATGACCAAGGTAAGCCAGAGCTATGGCGCTGCGTAACTGAAGACGCTGCAGAGTCACAGAGTTGTTATTACGCACCGCACAGGGAGCATCGAGTTATCATAGTTTTTTTTTTTTTCAAAACAAGTTCTTTTTAGACCTGTAGTGACATATAAATAAAATTAAATGGGTTTTTAATAATGTGGTTCCTAAGAATTCTCAAATGGCACAGATGGTGCCAAACTGTGCCAACAGAGAGAACGCCGAGACATCTCTTTACTAAAACCTCTGTAATTTCACTCTGCATCATTTCATCATCATCTTTGCACAGCTCATTTCCACATGTTGTTACATGACCTCCATGTGCTTTTAAGCTCCTACTGCATATTTTAAATGTGATATTTGCTTTAAAATGCAATATTTTCTTAGGCGAGAGAAAAAAATCCTTCAGTTATGCTGTGTTCCATGTACATTTAC
Organism: Microchirus variegatus; assembly: GCF_963457635.1. Lineage (NCBI taxonomy): Eukaryota > Metazoa > Chordata > Actinopteri > Pleuronectiformes > Soleidae > Microchirus > Microchirus variegatus. The sequence continues at coordinate 11,428,029 of NC_139804.1, read as the reverse complement.
TCTGACACAGTGGCATCTACAGTGAAACTTACACCTGTGGTGGAATCTCACAAGTGTTATCTTTATTTTGATACCAAGATAATCGACATAGAGCTTGTAACTGCAGAGATTTACTCTATTTAGTTTGGGCTTGTCATTTTTGAGCAGGGACTCCAAAAAGAGGGTCAGGGAAGAAGTGGTTAACTAGTTTGATTTAGGCAAACTGCCCAGAAAAGATTGGTTGGAGGGAAATAAATCCCAACTTCATTTGCAGAAATGCAGCCCAAACCTGCACCATGCTTCAACTGAGTGAACTCTTCTCCGACCCTTCTGTAAAACAATCTGCCTTCTGCTCCAGCTACATTATTTAAATGTAGACTCATCGAGCATACAGTTGTTGATTTGCTTGGCCTTGGTGTTTTTCCACAATTCTTCCATTAAGGCCAGTACTGGACAGATTTCAGTAGACAGTAGATGGGTGAACCTGCGTCCCACAGGTTTCTGCCAGTTTTGAGCTGATGGCTCTACTGGACATCTTCCCATTTTAGAACGGAAGCAAGCATGATATGCGTTTCATCTGCAACAATAAGTTTTCCAAAGACGACCACTATGGTCCTGAAGGTTGTCCATTTCTTTGTGTTTTTTCAAAGGAAATCAAACAAAAAATCTTGAAACCCCGCTTTGGAATATTTGCCTTGGAAAGACCTTGCAGATATAGTAGTAACTACCCTGTGTCTTGTTGCTTTACTGTTTCTTGCCATGGTGTATGACCTATGACATGAAATGATGACAGTCTTCCACAACCTCACCTTGGTGGCAGAGTTTGACTGTTCCTCGCCCTCTTACACAGCTGTGTCTCTTTATAATTGTTAATAATACACCCGACCACAATGCTCCGAAGTGTTCAGGTGTACCTAGAATAATTGATGCTGGTTTAAAGGGTGCATCTATCAGCTCACTTTGCATTTTTGTAAATGGATTTACAAACAACAAAAATAATTTATAGTTGTAATAGCATTTTTTTCAAACCTGCATAGACTTGTGTGTACTACATGAAGAGTTTTTATTTGAAGAATACCATTGTGTAACCTTCAGGTATCTGATAATTTAACTTATCGTAGTATTGGCGTGAAACAGGAACCATGAGTCACTAATTATCAATAGAAGAACCATAACAAAAGGAACACAGATAAGTTCAGACTCCACCTACACTACACAGTCAATACAGTCACTTATCTCCAGACAGGAAATGCAAATCACTCACCATCGGGACTGAAAGAGTCATGTCAAGCTTAGCCAACATACATAAGACCTATCAATGGTTGATATTCAACCTACAATGTGACTTTTTAAGATTATTTTTCGCTCTATTTAGTAATGTTAACAGATAAAGCATAGTGAACCCTTACTGAAGCCTTTATTTTGTATTTTACATGTCAATGTGACTGGATTATTGTCTGCCATGTGTTAGTATGATAATATGAAGTATGTTGATGTCATTTGTCATGCATTGATGCTTTTATACATTTATAATGCTTTCCTAAGGGATACATAAAGTTATCTGATTGAATTGAACTGAATTACAATCATAAATGATGAATGTGCAACACATCATAATATAATATGTTCAGCCAACATTAATGAACGCTCACATGCAGGAGAGCAGTTTGTTGTGTAATCATCAAAGGTTTAATAGTCATCATCTTTTTCTGATCTTATCAATTTCAAATCAAAAAAAACTTTTTACCATTCTTGATTTAGTGAAGGATCAGGGCTCCAGGAAACCTCCCTTCAGAGGTGGAGCTTGTCCACGTGGTACAGGGTTATAAATGAAACTCATAATGGGAGCGGCATAATGGGTTGTGAGATTCTACCTAGTCTGTGATTCCCTTGGAAGATCCCAATAGTGGACGAGCTGGAAGATACTGTATGAGAGAGAGCGGGAGAGAAGATGACACATCATTGAGGGGAAAAAAATACATATATAAATAAATAAACAAATGATGTCCTGCAGTGAAAGTACACACATGGCATGTTGCATTATTCTAAAAGATTGCACTCGATGCTTTATAAAGCAAGTATAAAGTTTCACTGGATTTCACTCACTAGGGTGAAACATAAAACAAACAAGACAATGAATCAATGACAAAATGATAAATTAATAGACATGATGCATTGTGCCAACAAGCTGTGATGTGTAAAGAGGCTGTTGATGACAGAGACAACTGTTGTGAGTACAGAAGACTGGTGTGAAGCACTTTGTTGGTGAAAGATGATTAAAGCTTGGTTTAAACCATATACATCAATACATAGTGTTAGAGTTTGAAAAGTGAAGCCAGGAATTAGAATGCACAATGACAGTTTGCCACCAGGGGAGGACTCTGCTGATGTACTTAACAAAGCAACACAGCCGTATCCATACCGACATTGGTCTCCGTCACTCCACACTGGACTGGTTCACCTTATACCTTGCTGACAGGACAGAGTACGTCAGCCTGGGATCTGCCAAGTCCCAAACATCCCCCGTCACCTGTGGTGTCCCCCAAGGATCTTTCCTAGGACCCCTGCTCTTCATCCTTTACATGCTGGCACCGGGTCATGTTATCAGCCAACACGGCATCTCTTTTCACTTCTATGCTGATGACATTCAGTTATACTTTCGTACAGACCCCAACCTATGCTCTACCCCGGCCTCTTCATCATCATCAGCTTCCTCTTCACCTCCATCTCTAGCCCTCTCCAACTGCCTGGAGGAAATTAGTGTGTGGAAGAGTCACAACTTCCTCCAGCAAAACAGCTCGACTGAAGAAGACTGAAGCCATACAAATTGGCTCCCTCATCAGGTCCAGTCATCACCCATAACCACCATCTCCTTCTCTGGTCAAGACATCCCTCTCTCAACCACAGTCACCAACCTCGGTGTGAAGCTGGACCCACAACTGACCTTTACAAATCACATCAAACATTTGCACAAAACCTGCTTCTTCCAAATCAAGAACATTTCAAAACTCCGACCCTTCCCCTTTCTCTGATGCAGAAAAACTCGTCCACACCTTAATCTCCTCCAGGCTTGATTACTGTAACAGCTTGCTCATCGATATACCCGATAAAAACCTTCAGAAACTCCAGTTCATTCAGAGCTGTGTTGCCCGAACTCTGATGAAAACCCGCAAGAACGACCACGTCACCCCCATTCTTCAGAACCTCCACTGGCTCCCCATAACCTCAAGAATTCTATACAAGACCACCCTCATCACCCACCTGTGCATCTACAGCAACGCCCTGCAATACCTCAAAGATCTCCTTACCCCTCACTCATCCACCCGTACCCTCCGGTCCCAAAGCACCAACCTCCTCCATCGGCCCCGCACAAGACTCCACACAATGGGCGACCGAGCTTTCTGCTCCGATGCCCCTCACATCTGGAACTCCCTCCCTGAACACCTGCGGACACCCCAGTCTGTAAACACTTTTTAGCTGTTTTTACCTATGTATTTTATCACTTTGACTTCTTTTTGTTGCTGATTTTTACTGTGCTTCTGCCTTTTGGTTTCTGTTGCACTTTGAGATTATTTTATGAAAAGTGCTCTACAAATAAAATGTACTATTATTATTATTATTATTATTATTATTATTATTTTTATTATTATTATTATTATAATAATAGGGACACATTTACATGTATTACATGTGCATTAAAATAACGCGTTACGGTGTTAGTCCAACTGAAACCAGACTTTTAAAACGCATGTTAACATGTTAGTTCACCTTAAATTATACTAAATCAAAGTCAGACACACCCAGCCTGGACTTCAGCAATGACTGCATATAGCTATGATATGCATATACGACTGAAGACTCTAGCTAGCTAAATTGCTCATGCAGACGTTATCTTGTTGACTTATCCAGACAATTTCCTTGTACGCCGCCTACCAGTCCAGGGCACGCTTACGCGCCAACCATAAATGCCTCTGTGGCTGCTCATAGGGCGTGCGCCGTCTGCGGAGGTCAGCACCAAGGTGCCTCATGCAATTATAAACACGGCTTAAGCCTCTACAGTCTCACACATGGGACAAGAGGTGCTGACTAAGATTGATGACAGCTTGCCTGACAACCTCCTCTCACCTGCTTCCTCTGTGAATTCAAGGAGCCAAGTCAAGACAGAGCAAGTGCTCTTAATCAGTCAACAGTTGTGTCTTTTTCTGTCACTCCACAACAGTTCACTGTGGAGATGGCAAAACAAATATAATGCCCAGACTGCACTGGGTGCAGAGACACAGTGAATGGTAACAAAGACCTTCTAGCCTCCATTTGGCACTAATCAATTGTGTAATTGATTAGTATGAGTTTACAGATTAAAAGATTAAATAATACAAATTACATGTATTCAAATGGTCACATTCTGATTTGTGATAAAATGTGTACAATATGTTTATGCCCCTGTGTTTTTTTAACTATTTACATCGAAACTATGGGGAAATGTGTCATTAATGGACATTAATGGACACAGGCTAGTGCCTGTACTCAAACTTCCTCATCCACCATGACCAACGAGTGATGCACTAACAAGACACATACAGGTCTGAAGCGTGCAATACTGCTTTAGATTGTAGATGTAGGTTTGTGTTTTGACTACATTGCTTTCACGACAGATTCTGAAATGTTCTTGAGAAAAACACTGAACCCCACTCTGAAGACTGTTATCTATTCTTGGGTGGACATGATCTGTGCAAGTGCAGTCCACATTTTCACCCACAGCTCAACATTTGTTGGTTATTTCAAGCAACTGAATGAAAAATGTGAACTATTTCTGCAGTATACATACACAGTCCTTGTTCCTCTACCCCACTGAGGTGATAAGTGGCCAAACAGTAGAGCTAGCACACTTGCTCAGCCTCAGAAAAGAACAAGTCTTTGATAAATTAACTCATCATCAGATATTAAAATTAATGAGGGCCATGCTGTGGCATAATAATTAAATAAATAGTGCAGCCTTATTCTAAAGGACAAAGCAGGCATTTGTCGCTGGTGGCTGGATTCCCCATTTTCCACACATACACACACTTGCTCTTTCTACCCCTATGGAGTGCACTTGTCACAGCATTTAATTTAGGAGGACAGAGATGAGGGTTACGCAAAAATAGGCTCCCTAGTAGATTGTGGAGATGGTGATGCAGCACCATGGGTAACACCTATGGAGAAAAGGGCACACACAGCAGGGCTGCACACCATGTATGCACATTGTAGTTGTGTTGTGGGTTTTGGATCTTTGGTTTCTCTGAGCTGCACATTTCGTATTGATGAGAGGACAAAACACAATTGATTGTGGAAGTCCAACTAAGACCTCTAAAATGTATGTTAACATGCTTGCGCTAAATGAAAGGTGGACTAACACACCCCGATAATGTGATTGGAGTTGACCTACAAATGCAAATGTAGCTTCAGTCGAACCAGACTCAGACTCAAGCTGCCCTAGATGCTCTGTGAAGGTGCCACATTTCCCATCCCCACTTTGACCAGGAAATATTGAATGATGATTGAATAAATAATAAATAAGAATGATGGTACACAGAAGAATTAGACAACAATGCCACATGGTGAAATTCAGTTAGAAACTGAGTTTCCATGTACTAAAGTTCATGGTAGGAAGCTGTAACAACAACTAGCCCCAAGCTAAATCACAAACTGTCTCATTTTAACCAGCTGAAATGGGCATTTGGTCATGTGTTTCCATCATGGTACGGTTTGGTTTGAAATGGTAAAGCCCTGGGCCAGGTTTGCATTTTGACTAAGAACAGTACCTTTACTTGGTGGGTGGGGTATAGGCTTTGCCCAATGGCTGCGTAATGTGATATAATAGCATATCCGTGCGACGACAATGAACAACGACTTTGAACGCGACACAACAGACAACAATGGAGGACATCCAGCAGCTCTTTTTCCTGCTCAGTTTGTCCAGACTTCCATGGAATATACCAATCGTCAGGGCGTTCCGTTTTTCTGTCACCAATCAGCTGACCGTCATGGGCGCAGCCGTTCTCGCTCCACCCTGACCGTATTGTACCATTTTACTCTGGTAACCCAAGGGATGGGTGCCAGAACATTTGGGGCTAGTAATTTTGGTAAAATACATACAGTACTGTACCAAACCAAACCAAACCGTTCCACTCGGCTCTAGTGTAGCGGTGGCAGACACACCTCATTCAATAAATTGATTCATCACTTGTGCTTGTAGTACTAGGACAAGAGCAGTTATCCAGTTTAACCACAACGTCATCCTACAACCTTAGCTCAACTTAACTGTGCATGGAAAAGGACTTCCAGGAATCTCTTTAAAAAGGAGCATAGACAAACATAAAATCAAGAAAAAACACACTATCCACAAATGTGCTCACACTGCATATGAGAGAAGAATAATGGTAAGTCGGGTCATGTCCTTCTAATAAAAAATCACACTAATCCTGCAGCCTGCCAAATCCATAGTAATAGATTAAATTTACTGACATTAATGTAGATAAAAACTAACTACACCAGATTGATCCAAATGGTTGCTGAAATGTGTTTTGCTCTTTCATATTGATTTAAATGTGTTGCCTGAAAAGCACTGATTAATAATGATAATAAAAATGTCAGAGATCATTAACATCAGTGTCTTTTGTTCTTTTATATGTCCCTCCTTCATGGTACCCCCCTTCCACACCAGGACATCTACATTTTCCTGCATGTGACTCTTCTCACAGCACTGGAACAATATTTTGTAATGACAGGAAATGTATATGTAACTCTGTTTCACATGATTTATGACTAGATTCTTTATAATAAGCAAGCTAATTACAGGAGCTATTAAAATTACATGCAGCCAAACCAATTACGTAGTCTGGCTCTTGGAGTGTGTTTCCTGTGGGGCCATTTAAGGTTCATCAGTGGTTAAAGGAGTACAGTGATGTTATTGAGATGTTACACAGAAAATCATAAGCAGTGACCATTACAACATGTACAACTATGTAAATGTCAAGGCAAATGCATAAGGTTTATTTTTTATGAGACGAGGTAGTAGACATTTATATGCACAATTATATAACACTCAGTTAAACAAATTGTGCATAGTTTATATACCATAGCAGTTGCTTCAAGGCACTCGCACCTACAAAATTATATATTCCCCTGTCTGATTTAGCAGAATTACTTACTAATTTAAATTACTAAAAAAAAAAAAAAAAAAATGTATCATCGTAAAAAGCAACCGTTTACTTTAAATCACCTTTGGACACCTTTGGACACCTTTGCCATGACCCAGCTCTTTACTTTACAACAAAAAGGAATTCAACCAAATTAAGTTATGAAGATAAATCAAGAATATAGTGAGGCGGCTGCAAACTAGTGACTGAAAACACATGAAAACACAGAAGCACCCATGAACAGTTTCAGAAGTGAATTCTACTGTGTAGAAAACCCAATCACTGAGCAGTTTGACAAGATAAAAACTGGAGCTGTATACACACACATTTACATCGTAATTTGGAAGTTTGGGCTGGGAGTGACGTCAACTCTGAGTTCAACACGATCCAGAGATAAGTCACAAAAAACCATGGATGCAAATGTATCCCAAGCTAGTCACTGTTATCAATGCCTGTTTATAAGGACCTCTACGTGGTATTTGGCACAGACAAACAGCGTGTCCACAAATAACTTGTAAAACTGATTTACAAATATGACAAAAGTGCTATTAGTAAAAGCAGCAGTGATTGTATGGTGGATGTATGCATCAGGTTGCTTGGGGTTTCCAAGATGGAAAAGTTAGAAAACCAAGTTCATGTTGAAGGGAAACCTTTGAAATTCCATGTTCTGAAAAATGGAACACAGCACTATTGCTTGACAGAGCTCATTTGTGGATAAAGAACACATCCATCGCTTTATCCACTACATTAGGGTCACGGGGGTCCATCACAGGAACACATACAGAGACAAACAACCACCCACTCTCACTTATGGTCAACTTAGAGTGTCCTGTGTTTTGGGACTGTGAGAGGAAACCGGACATCCCGGCGAAAAACCACGCATACATGAGGAGAACATGAGCACTCCATGCAGAAATTCCTTGAACGGAGGTGTTCGTGCAAATTACCTTCTGTTCATTAAGACCAAACAGAGCCAGATCAAAAACAAAACTGTACTGTACTGGATAACTTTTTTTGTCAATAAAGCTGGGTTTCTATGAGCCTCCATGTTGGCCGCTCCAGATGAATGAGACCGATGCTGGATTTAACCTGTCAAGAGGGCACTGAGCACTTTCATTCAACGGAGATCAACCGATATATCGCAAAACTTGCCAGACTGAATATATCTGATTCTTATCATGTCCTTGGCATGCTATTTTACGAGTTTACAAACAGCCGGGACAGCCATTATTATAGCTTTGTAGTATCCTGACATTTTCAAATTTCATTCATTCTTACTCCAGAAAGTCCCAGAGGGTTTACAAGAGCCTGGAGGGAAACACATGGATGATATCTGGCTTTGCGACAAACAGTCAACTCGGTAAGTGTCGCATTAGCATAACAGTAGCATTAGCAACATGCTGAGAGTTAACCACAAAATCCTTTGATTGTGTCGTTCATAGAAGCGATTCACCTCTCTCATTTTCTGACGCACGGCTGATTTATGTGCCATCTACGGTATATGGCTATGGGATGGACCTGACAGGAGGCATGTCAGAGGCATGACCTTGTTTGTGTGATGAGTATTTTGTCCACCATTGTTTTTTTTTGCTGAAAAAGTTCACTCATGGTTTGAACACACCATCGCAAAAGAACAAAAAGAAAGACTGGCAATGGGTAAGGAGTCAAATACCTATTGTCACATGTTTAACTGCTGCTTCTTTCTCTTACACTGGGGTGAAAAAGGAATTTCCCTTTTTTTGGCATAGCTGAGAACTCACTTACACAAAATTGCATTGTGCTAAGGAGATCAACATTTTAAGAGTGCTGCTCTGTAACTCAGCACGGTAACAAAAGAGCTTTATATAGCTTGTAACTTTGGAAGCACAGTACAATTATACATTGCAGATTGTAAAACATTGTGAAAATGCATTGTCGTCTCAGAGGTGGGGTACACTGACGAACCAGTATTCACCGTGTAATCACAGGCTGTCAGTCTGATTTACTGTGAGATAACATGTCACTCTTTACCTTTGAGACGATAATTCCTTCCAATTTTTCTTTGTATTTTATGTTTTAATTTTATTTTTGCCATCCACCTCACCTGTGTCTGTGCTCTGTGATTCGTCCTGGTGAGAAGGAGAAAAGAAGGAAGGGTGTGCAAGAACTGCTTTGTGAAGATAAAGCTATTTGGTGCTGTCACAAGTCTCCCATTGAGAAAGGATGGGGGAAGCTGAACAAGCGCAGGGAGCAACGGAGGAGTGGAGCGGTCCATCCATCATGACTATGCAGGACTGACACAACAAAAGATGGAGTGCTGGCAGAGGCCTCCCAGCTACGAGGGGCCGGGGAACTCGAAACAATATTTTCTGGCGCCTGTCAGGCTGTCCAATAAAGGAGGCCGATATATGAACTATCTAGCACTGATGTAATGCGCCTCATAAATCTGCTTTAATTACTCGGCGTGGGGACAGCCAGTGGGAGCCCGCGCCTGGATTTATGGTGTCTCCGCTTGGCATCTTAACGACTCTGTGCTTTTAATATCATTACCCTGTAATTTATTATGCTGCCAGGGTGCACACCCAAACCTTCAGCATAACTTTTGTTTATTTATGCCCGTTTAAAGGCCACTTCAGTGACACAGGCATTTAGCACATTTCAGTTGGGCTTTAATCATTTGTCCTAATGAGGCCATTATGCAGTGGTGTCCTCTGGCTGGCTCTGTCTGTGGCTTGACGGTTTGGGCCAAGCCCTGGGAAGCCAGTGAGGTGGCAAAACACAGTTTGCTGGGTCATGGTCCTGTGTGTGCACCCTCCTCCTGCTCCAGATCCGGAGCCACTCTCTGGGAGGCCGCAGTCTCAATGGCAACACTTAGTTCTGGGTGTTCTCGTCCAGCAGTGATCACATCAGCCATGCTGGCAGAACTTTTTCCCTTATCAAATCATCTCTTTTTCTCCCCCTCCACATCCCACATCCTTCCTTCCCCCAATGTCTACCTTCACTTCTCACCTGTCTGGCCACTAATGAAGGGGAAAGAAGTGTTGGGTAAGGATGGGTTCTGCATCTCTGCTGCCATGTCATTCTAATGACTTCCAGATCAGGCTCCATATTATACCCAGGCGACAATAGCCCGTCTCACTAATGCTAACTGCTAAATGCCAGCATAACCAGCGGTGACAGTGACGTATTAGTCCTGCCTCCATCTGCAATCTGATACCTCTGAGTTTGCCACCATACTAAAGGTTTGATTAATGTTATTCCATTTGGAGCCTGTAATTGGCTGCGACTGGAGCACGGAATAATCAGGCATTCCTATTCAGAGTAGCGAGCGAGTGTGTGTGTGTGTGGGGGGGGGTTGCAGCGATGCTAACGAGCAAGCTAGTTAATTAAGCCTGCAGCACACTGGCGACAGTTACTGATGACTCCTATCATAGGAGTCCTATGACGATCCACCCTTCTCTCCTCTCCACTTACTCCTCCTCCTGCTGCTCCTCTCATTTCCTCTTCTCAAACTCCAAACACCAGTGTGGAGGTGCTGATGTGAGATTCACATGCAGGCAACTAACATTTTAAGCATTTCTGTTGAACAGTGGGAGGGAATGTTCAAAGTGTGCAAAGGTGCAGGGCTGAAATATTATGGGTTGAAATGTGAATCAGTTTTTTGAGACCGCTTTATCCAAACATCCATGCATTCTCTTTGTCCTCCACACGAGGGTTGCTGGGATGCTGTTCCGATCTCAGCTGACAGGGTGATAGGCAGGGTACACCATGGACAGTTCGCCAGTCCATCACAGGGACACAAGCAACCATCCACACACACCTACAGACAATTTGGAGTGTCCAACCAGATTATGAAAAGGTGGTGTTCTGCATACCTTGGTTCTAATGGTTGGTTGCTTGAGTTGCTTTTACCTTTCTATCATTTCAAATGCCCAATGTTCTCTAGATTTCAAGAAGCCATTTTTAGATTTTTCTTTCAATGATTCTGTGTACAATCATCCAGTAAATCAGCATTTTCTGAAATACCAAACAACCAAATATTTACTGCTTTACTGCCATGTGATAGGCTGATTATACATGTGTTAACAAAGATTGAAACCAGGGTGAATAATAAAGGGCACCATCTGTCCCTTAGACATAGCTTTGTTCAACAAACATGTGAAAATGTTGATCAACTTTTATAATTCACCTCTAGTTGTATGTGATCGTTGGTTGTTTGCCTAGAAAAGGCACAGTTATGAGCACTTTCTGTGTGAAAATCATGTAAACACAGCTGTCAGGAAAAACAGGATGAACAATCAAGTTTTTGAAATGAAGTATCATGAGCCCTGTTCAGTGTCCAACATCTAAGTTTAAACTTCTAACAGTATTTGTTCAATAATAGCTTTTATTTTGAACTGTTGTAACACAGACCTGTTGAGGCAAAAGAAACAAAGAAATACATTATAAATATATACATTTCAGACACAATGACTATGAGGTCAGAACATAGGAAACAACAACAAACAAGTCAATGCCAGCCTTCACACCTTTATATGAGTCATAAAGTCATACTTTGCACAACTTATTTTTTATTTACCCTGAAGTATCTTTTATTTGTACTTGGCACCTGACCCTCTGTCCTGTCTGTATTGTGTACTAAGGTCAGTTAAAAAGATTTAGAGGTAATAAAAACACTTGCTTCCACTCACGACCAGCCCAAATATCTGTAGGTTAGGGTTTATCCTTGTAGATTAGGACCTTGTCATTAAGTATCTAAATTATTATTTATTTTTTGCAACAGAAAAATTAATGATATGATATAAAATATATAGTAAATAGTGTTTATCTTCAGTATTTTGAGTTTTATTTTCTGTAGTATTTTTCACCTTTATTACACATTAGCAACACGTTTTATAAAGAAAAACCTTTAACCCTTTAAAGCAAGGCAAGGCAAGTTTATTTGTATAGCACCATTCTTATACAAGGCAATTCATAGTGCTTTACAGGCAGGAAATACATTTGAAATTAAAACACAATCAATTAAAAAATCAAGTAAAGAAATTAAAACCATTTAAAACATCAAACAATTTAAAATCAAGCAGAAATGAATGTAATTTAAAAGCATTTGAAATTTAAACACAATAAATTCAAAAATCAATTATGAAATTGAAACAATTTAAAACATTAAACAATTTAAGATCAACAATCAATAATTTAAAACATTAAACAACTTAAAATCATGCAAAAAAAAATGCAATTTTAAATCATTATTTCAAAATTATTAAAATCATTAAAAAGGAAAGTTAAAGTGGTTAAAATTGGTAATAATAGAAAGCTGCAGTAAACAATAATGTTTTTAACCCTGATTTAAACAAGCTGACAGTTTGTGCACGCCTCAGGTGAGGACCATAGAAGCTAAATGCAGCTTCGCCCTGATTGGTTCTGACCCTGGGGACGCTGAGTAAACCTGTCCCTGATGACCTGAGGGGTCTGGACGCTTCATAATCAACAGCAGCTCTGACATGTATTTAGGCCCAAGACCATTCAGTGACTTGTAAACTAGTAGAAGGATTTTCGATCCTTTGACACACAGGGAGCCAGTGCAATGATTTAAGGACAGGTGTGATATGGTCCATTTTCTTACTGTTGGTCAGGACTCTGGCAGCAGCATTCTGGATGAGCTGCATCTGCTTGATTGATTTTTTACTGAGACCTGTAAAGACACCATTACAATAATCTAACCTACTAAGAATAAATGCATGAACAAGTTTTTCCATGTCTTGTTGAGACAGAAATCCTTGAAGATGATAATAAGCTGATTTAGTGATGGTCTTTATGTGGCTGTTAAAATTCAGGTCTGAGTCCATAACTACACCAAGATTTCTGGCTTGATCGGTGGTTTTTAGTGTCCTTGAGTCTGCCGCTGACCTCAAGCCTCGCATTTTTGGGACCAAAAACAATAACTTCTGTCTTTAACACCAAACATATTGCAGATGACACATTTACGCAAGCGAATTTTGCATTACTGTAATTATTTATTTGTTTGTGCTATCAGAGTCACCAGAGAGGAGAGAGTTGGAAAAACACCTGTACATAGTTTCCATTTATTGGCTTGTTTTTGGGCATTGAGACAAAAAAAACTCAAACATTAAAAAAAAAAAAAAAAAAAAAGAATTTACAATTTTATTCTACGTTATATAATGTTATATTGTTTAAATTTCAAACTTAACACATACAATCTGGCATTCATGTACAACTACAGTTTTTTCATTTTCATTTCAAATTCTAAGACATAGTAAATTGTAAATTAGTCCCATAAAGTGGAAATAATTCTGGAAAAAATGGACAAAAGCACCTAACAGGACATTTTGTAGCCCTTTTTTGGTTAAAATAAGCAAAAAATTCCAGACATTTTGAGGGTTAGGTTAAAGGGATACATTTAGGGTGACACTGGTTTGGTGTAAATAACACAACTGTAATAATTCAATTGTAGTATTACTGTTACTTTCTGGTTAACAACGATTTAAGGAGAGTTGGACCCGGAAATGCAGCGGAGACAGTCGCAATAGTTTAAACAATATTTATTGAAGTTTACAGAGAATGATGCGAGGCTAGGAGGGGAGCTAGCAAGTGAGCCAGGAAGGGGGCGTGAGCACGGGGCAAGAGTCAATGGAACCAACTCACTCACTGGTTGTGGAGAAGTCAGGGAGAAGTTCCAGACGCTGAGTGAAGTGTAGCAATCTGCAGCTCTTGGTGTTATCTGAGGAATCTGTGGTGTCCGTAGCTCTCAGGAGGCAGGAGACGTGGCGACTTGTAAGCTAATAAAGCTTTATTTTTAACGAAGCACGAGACGAAGTGGTGTATTTTCAACAATGATCTATGCTCAACAATCACTAAACTTTCCCGAGCCCAGAAATGTGGAAAATTAAGAAGAAAAATGGAAATACACTGTTCTTTGCCCTTGTGAAATAATTGCAAGTCACTCGTTACATTGTGCGTGTGACAGCTTATTTAGCTGATGGCTGTCACTGAACTGTAAAACACCAATTAAATGAGTGTGGAATTCATCATGCTCATTTTGCAGCCTTGTCTCTTGGCATCGTTCTCAGACACACAATACCTTCACTGACAGGCAATCAATCATAACTTGTCAGACAGTAAAACTGCTACTTCTTTATTAAACACTAACATATCAGTGCCGTGCCATCAAGGCAAGCAAAGGCTTGACCTGCTGATGCATAAAAAAATGAAAGAAGACATCAATTAAAGGATATTGTCTAATAAATCTGATGTCAGAACAGGACTTGGTGAAGTGTGGTCGAGATTCATTTTGTAATTTACTTCATAGCTGTGGCAGCTGCAGGCTGTTGTTGATGTTTTCCATCATTTTTCTGGGTGCGACTGTGTCCCGTTGATGTTTAATTTCTTCATCTGCTTTATTTTTGGCAGTGAGGCTAAGAAGCGCATCCAACTTATGTCTGTTAACATAGCCATGTTAGCCATGAATGTTTTGACGAACATTACTTTTTAACTTGAGACAGGGCTCAATAATTTAGTGCTTTTATTGTCATAGCTGTAAAATGACTCACTTATTGTTGTGATTTGATCAAGGGTCCAAAGTCAAAGATACAAAATAGACGACACTTCTCACATGATGCCAGTACTCCTTTTAGCTCTCTTCAATGCATTAGTATGGTGATTTCTCAGGTTGCACAATGTGATATTCACCCGTTCTGATGAGAGTTTAGTGTTTGTGTCTACACTTCTTATTTTTATTGTTTAAAAAAAAAGCAACGGTCCACTGTGGTGACCAATAAAGGGAGAAGCCAAAATAATAACAACAATATCTATAATAACAGGACACCAAATAAAATGGGCATAGCGGAGTGACGTCACTATCTGTGATGTAGCCTGACCTTCCCCTATTGGTTGAGAGAAATCATGTGATTTTCCAATCTCACTGGATGGCCACAGAGCAATGCCATTTTTTAATATCTGCAGAAGTTACCATTTATAGTCACTTGCCCGATAAAGGGTTAAGTACAGAGGCCAATATTAAAGTGTTACTTATAGCACTTTTCAAGCAAAGCCCTATGTAAAACATGGCAGCAGTCAACACCACTTGCTCAGCGCCAAAAGGCAGATGTTAGCCATTAGCTGGGAAACATGGTTCACCACATATATCAGTGTTAAATATAAAAGATGGTATGTCAGTGTTTATCAGTCAGTGGTTCTAGCTGACTTCCTTATATTTTGGAAAATGTGTGACATCTCTGTCAATAAACTGAGATGTGATGTTGTTTGACTCCGCGCGGAATTCATAACACGGGCTACATTAAGAGTCGTCCCAGTCAAGCTTTTTCGACCAAATATGGCTGCTTCCTCAAGTGTGTGTGAGTGTGTGTTGAGAGAGCGGAGGTGCAGGAATAGCGGTGATGACAGCAGATGAGTGCTGTGTTAGGAGAGAGAGCTGTGGCCTTTTGCGTATATGTGTGTGGTATCAGTCCTGAGCTGCCACCCTGAAGGCTAATGACAAGACGAACAGCAGGTTGATTCTGTCTCTCGCGCTAACAATATGTTTATACACTGAGGCTTTCTCCCTCTCTGAGCTCACTGACATTACTGAGCAGCAGGCCCAACAAGAGTCCATCTTTGTATTTGTTTCCTCTTTAGGACCAGACAGGACCAGTTGTCCTCATGGAGCCCAAAATCTGGTCTGAATGAGACTTAGGGTTAGGCATTAACTGGCTATGGTTAAGGTAAGGGATGGATGGGAATCACAGGGTGCCCCACGATACAATAATAATAATAATAATAATAATAAAATACATGGTCCACGATACCAATAATATCACGATACAACAATTCTATGATAATCAGCATATTACAAGACAATCATATAGCAATACATACTGAAGAGACAAAACGTCTGTGAAATGTTAAAAGTGCAGGATTTCTCTATTTATTCACAACTTTGAGGTAAAAGGTCATAAAGTCTATGTATTGAACGTGGATGGAGCATCTCTTAACGTAGCTTTGTCAACCATTATCCTGCTGTAAACTCCAACTTCTTCAGCCAGATAACTTCCACTGAAGTTTCCCTCATTTATTTGAGCAGCGCCACCTCATGGAGACATCTAGTCGCCCACCAAATGACTGACAGGGACTGTTTATTTTAGAGCACCTTAATTTACATTACATGTCATTTAGCAGGCACTTTTATCCAAAGCTACTTACAGTTGAGTACAACCAGCCAGGGGTGGAGTTGAACTTGTTACCATGAAGTCTTATGCACACAGGAGTACCGGTCCTAACCACTGAGCTACTCCACCACCACCCCCTATTATTATATATTATTATATAAATTAATATATTATTCAAAATATCAATATCTTATCACACCGTCATTAAAGGCTGTCCAAATAAAAGGAAGTCAACGCAGCACCCTTAAAAGGACAGCTGCGTGAACCTGTGTGATGACAGTAAACAGAGAAAAACAGCATGTGCACCATGTGATGGCCTGGGTAAGGAGGACAAGAGGTGGAGAGAGGTGATTCATGTGTCAGGAGGAGGTGGAGGAAGGAGGGCGGACTCATTGACTTCTTGAACTGACGCTGACCCTAAAATAACCCCAGTGATCTCTCTGTGACCCTGTTTTGGGCAGGTTTAAAAGCAGACTGGGGGACTTACAAAAGAAGAAAAAAGAGTTTATACTGACTATTGAAAGTTTTTTTTATTGTCAGCAGACAAAAGCCAGATGACGGGAAAACATTTCTCTGCATAGCACAGACAATTCATTCAGCCAGAATATTAAAACATTAAGCTACTGGGAATTATTGAATTCAAAGACTTCACCTCGGGCCAAACAATAATGTATATGTATATATATATTAAGAACTGACCACAGACTTTATATAAAAAGTGGACACATGAGGCCAACCTGAAAGTAACAATATGGTAACCATTTCTTTTACAGTCCCCTAATTACCAAGTATAATTCATTACTCGGTAATTGCCAATGGTAATAAGAAAGTAAATACAATGAAACTATGGCCAACATACTGGGAGTTTACCTTGTAACTATATAGTAAATTATAGTGTGTTATTGGGTAATTGATGCTGGTAATAAGAAGGTAAGTACAATGAAACTATGGCCAAAATGTTGGCACTAAGATTTAATCTTAGTGCATTATTGGGTTATAAGCTGGTAATAAGCAGGTAGCTACAGTCCCCTACTTTCTAGCTATTTACACAGTAAATATATGGTAAATGTGTTACTAGGTATAATATTACCATTGGTAATTGCCTAGTAACACTTTTGTGTTACCATGAATTTACCAGCTAAATAGCTGGTAATTAGGGGACTGTTAAATAAAGGGTTACTGTTTCCTGAGGCGTTAATGGTCTCAATCGCTAGTTTCAGGTCATCTTTAGCAGAACAAGATTATGTTTCCATTTAGGCTGTGAATTTCTGGCACAGGCCAAATCGATAAGACTATAGGCTTCAAGATGGAAGTTCAGATTCTTAGAGGCAATGTCACAACCCGTTACCACTTGGAACCGACCAAAAGAATGTTTCCAAAGGAGTCTTTAGATACATAATTAAATATAGTCATTTTGTTTTCATATTAGCAGAGCCTGTGTTGTTGTTTTAGGAAGGAGGTGCAGGATAAGGAAAGAGAAAGTGATTCACACAGCGTCACCCTGTGGTGCTATGCCAATGTACTTCACTAAGGCTCCTGACATAAACTAAATGGGGAGAGGGATTGGGCTACCAAGCAAATTTGGCTCAGTTTGAAAGGTTCTCAGTGTCCTATCCATTTATAAAGGGATGATTTATTGTCCAAGTGCTCCCTCTTAAAGCAGAGGGCTGAAGGAGGAATGGTAAACATTGACATAAATCTCAAGGGATTTTCGCAGTTGCAAACTGCAGCTCTCTCCTTTTAGCTCGACAGTCTTCTCCTTATTCCCCCTGAGAACTAGCACAAATTAGTTGAAAACAATCCCATTCGTCCAGCGCAAGAGCAGACACACAATGAGTCTCCACTCCACATGACTTCACAGTGATAACAGGTGGTTTTCTTTAGTGGTCACCATCACTGTAGTATAAAGATGGACTCTTCCTTTACCTAAAATTGCCCCAAAAGATTACTGCTTTGATTATTCTTTGCATACAGACAGCAGTGTCTTAAAATGCTGTAAGACACAGTAGGTGTTTAGGCTCAGATGTCACGTGAATGCTAAGCAACTACACTTGAAGTCAAATATTCAAGAGTTTAAAAATGCATCATTAGGTCTACTGACTGTTGAATAACTGATAATTGATCTGCAGAACTGCGATGGACTGGTGAACTGTCCTGGGTGTACCCCGCCTATCGCCCAATGTCAGCTGAGATAGGCACAGCACCCCCCGCGACCCTCTGGTGGAGGATAAAGCAGTAGATAATGGATGGATGGATGATCTGCAGAAACTCTAAAAATCAACCATTAACACGTGCAGTTAATCTCTGCAACTAACTTAAAACTACTCTGTGAAAATTTTATCTGTGAAGACTCACAGTTTCTCTCTAAAATGAGGCCGAAATGTAGAGTTAGGATTTGGCCGATAAACACAATAAAGCATATAGCTGCTATAGAGCAACATATTTGGACACTTAACTAAATAGATGGCCATAAACACAAGTCCTAATCAATATTCACTTTCATCGTTATCTGCTAGATGAATAAATCAGCAAATACATTTTTTTTTACACAGAAAATCATTGGAGAATAATGGAAAAACAGCAATAAACAAGAGTTGACACCAATACTGACAGACATACTATATTTAAAGAAGCATCTTTTGGCATGCATGAGAAGCTGTAACAATGATTCACAAGCAGTGGATTTAAAAAGAGGACCTTGTCAACAAGCTTGTTTCCACCAATGGCAAACATATGTTGAAGAAAGATACTGCTCTGTTATCCTCTCTGTCTTTTTGAGGAGACATTGGTGTGCCAGTCTCTGCCCACACTGTATTGTTCCCCTGAAACACTTCATGTCAGAGGGCCCGGGCTATTTTCACACTGAAGCTTGGACTTGTTGCAGCTGATTTATGAGTCTGGAGCTGCTGAGAGACAGACAGAGAGAAAGGAAGAGACAAATGGAGAGACAGTGTGGATGAATAGGCCTTGATCACTTGTCTTCTTGCCTTCCTGCCAGTCTGCCTGCTGGGCTGTGGCCCTGCGGTGTGTCGACTCCCCCTGTAATTACACTTTACGACTTGCTCCACAGTAAATGCTACATAAATCTTGTGACGCCGCGCCCCCCCCCACCCCTCTCCCCAACACACACATACACATACAGCCCTTATCATGCAAACATCGTAATCCCTGCCCGCAATTTCCTCCCTTTATTGGCAGTCACTTCTGATTTAATGGTGCTTTGATGATTGCACAGTAAATTGCTACATGGGGTGAGATCTGTCCAGATTGCGTGGTGGCAGAGTGTGTGTGTGTGTGTGTGTGTGTGTGTGTGTGTGTGTGTGTGTGTGTGTGTGTGTGTGTGTGTGTGTGTGTGTGTGTGTGCGTGTGTGTGCGTGTGTGTGTGTGTGTGAGCTCTCACTGTCGGTGTGTTTGCTGACAGAATCCAGGCCTTACTGGTTTGGGGTTGGCATTCATCAATAGAGGCCTGTGCAGGCCCTGCGAGCTCGTATACCCACGCTGTTTGTCTGTTTTAAATCACTGTAAACAACCATCCCCTGTTGCCTCTGTGGCACCAAAGAAACATAAAGGAATCTTTACTCTCAAACACAAACAGTTTTATAACCAATCATCTCTCAAGAGTTATATGGGGTTGCACAAGGTAAGGGCACATTCCTCAGCCTGTTGAAAGCAGGGCTGGTGCTTTTGGCCGTGTTCATGTAAAAATGACTGCAGCGTTATTAAACTTTAAAGGCGTCTAACAGTGTAAGCTTTATCTAAAAGGATTTAGCCTCTTTATATGTTGTTTCAATTAGGCTTCATATATCTGCATTACAAGATAGCTTGAGCATGTCCTGCTATCAGTAGCAATTTAGGCTCCATTAATACCTAACCCGATGCAAATGTTAAGCTTGTGTCAACAGAGCGGTTGAGTTGAGAGTTGGACCCGAAAATGCAGATGAGACAGTAGTAAAATTATGAACAATGTTTATTGAATATAACAGAGAATGATGTGAGGCTACGAGGGGAGCTAGCGTGGGGGATAAGGAAGGATGCCGATGCAGTTGTGTCGGGAAGGGCGAGAGCCAGTTTGGGGAAGGGTCCAGAATGGAACGAACTCACTGGTTGTAGAGAGGGCAGGGAGAAGTTCCAGACGCTGAGTAAAGAGTAGCAATCCGTAGCTCTTGGGTAATCAGAGAAGTCTGTGGTGTCCATAGCTCTCAGGAGGCAGGGGACGTGGTGACCTGAGGCAGAGCAATGGAGAGTCAAAAAACCATCATAGTCTTTTGTTTGGAGATTATTTGACAGTGACGCCAACTACTTTCAGTGAAAAGTAACTAGTAACTAGTAAGTCAGGCTGAAAAGACACATCCTGTGTCAGTGACTTCAGACACAGGGGGTAAAGAATAAAATAAGTGTGAAACTGAGTCGTGAAATAAGGGGAGAAGAAAACAAAACCTTTTTTCACAGACACTATTTTTACTTGAATTAACAGATCAGTGACTGTTCCACACACGTCTGCTGCACTGAATATCCACAGCTCGTTCTTGTCTGTGTGGTCACAGTTTTCTCAGAAAGTAGTTAGGGTTAGGCCAGAAAGTTGGTAGATTCGTCAAAAAAAGAAGAACAAAAAATAGTTGCCGGGGGTCTCTTAAAGGGACACTGTGTAGTATTTATGGGTTTATATGACCCAAAATCCACTTTTTTATACATATTATGTGCTCCTGCATTGTCTAGTCGCTGTATAATATTCTTTGTTTCATTTTCGTAGTGTTTCAAAAAGTCATGTAAAATAACATGGTCACGGGCCGCGGTTGCATAGCCACTGTTAGCAGCGAGACTCCATGTTTCTACCGGAGCCTGTAAGGACAAACCCGAGAGAAAAAATCAAGCGTAGCTTTACTTGTAGAGGAAGTCCCGCCTCCTCTCTCTCCGCTTCGTCTGCTACGGCCGCGGTAGCTCGCCCTCTCCCTCGCCTCACGAACCTCATCTGCTGACACGGAGAAAGACGACGAGGACGACATTTGACCGGCTGAGGATACCGTAGCGCTCAGGGAAGGGAGGGGGTGAGCAGAGGAGCAGTTCTTTGTTGTAAATTTCAGCCTCTCCTCTAGATGGCACTATAAACTACTTACTTCACCTTTAAGTCGTTTAGGAACAAAGTTGGCAAGTTGGTCTGTTTGCTTTATCATAACTTTAATGTTCTTTATTTCCCTTTCTTTTCCCTGGCTTGGTTAATTTTGTCTCTGTTTATGTGATGATATACACTGCAACATGTATAATGTCTTTTTCTCCATTTTGGTGAGCATTACAGCATCACTTACAGTGTATGCACAACACCATTTTGAGATGTTTTGGGGGGTTTCGTGCGGATAGACATCAAGAGGAGTCAATGAAACAACGATGACCTCAATAAATTGCTGAAATTGCATAAAAACTAAGTGCTAATATTGGAAATGACCTGGAACAGGTGGTGATGACACAAAGGCTAAAATTTGTGTTGAGCAAGAAATAACAGTAAATATTTGATGTAGAAAACAAACAATGATGTTGTGGTTGTTCTGGAGGGTGAAGGAAATCTAAATACAGAGTGCAGCTAAAAGAGATTAATGGCCAGAATATTATTAGGATAACAGAGTGCACAAGAGGCAAAGAGCCAGGCAAAACCATCTGTCATTATGTGTGTTTGTGTGTGTCCTGCGACCTGGTTTCTTCTGTCACACCTCTGTCATCGTTCATCATGGACAGCTGGGTCATGGGGTCACAGAGAGGAGTGCATGTTGTTTGTGATTGTTTGTCTGTTTGCTTACTTGGCTGTGTAAAGGTGGTGAGGAGTGCGTTGCCTCAACTTTCCCCCTGAGATTCCATTTAACTGTCCTTTTACCAAAGTAATATTTAAAGGAATCCGTGTATCATTTGTTCATTAGTTTTTTCAAAATAAAAACAGAAATAAAAAAAACTAAAAACGACTTGTTTTCTCAATATTTGTTTTCAAAATCAAAATGAAATAACGGACAATGACTAATTTTTCCAATTTTTTGTGCAGACATGAAAAATGGAAAAAAACGGATAATGGGCATTTCCCATTTAATCCACTTTTGATAAATGCAAGCTGCTTTTATGTGCTTTAAACATATGAACCGTATGTATATTGACGGATCAGTTCAGTCTGTTTAGTGTGAGTGTCACCTGCTCCTCGCTCAAGTCATCTGCCTCACTCGCTCAATTAATAGTTAAAAGTTTATTCAACTCGGAAAGTCAGCGTGTTGGCTCACTTACTACAACGTGTAGAAACTTCCGCTTTTCAAAATAAAACGTGGGTATTGAATGTAACAGGGCTGTTTTGGCAGGGTGATTGAACTGCTGTGGTGCTTCATCCTTATGGTATTGTGACCAAAGCATGTCACAGACATGTTCATATTAGGACACCAGGGAACTAGGTTAACTTTAACAATTCACTTTTTCCAAACTGAAACTAAAAGTAAAGCCTCTTTCACACTAAAATGACACCATTCCCATTGACGGTGGTTTAAATACACAGGACACAAAATAACAACTACAAAATGGAGCTCAATGATAATGTTTGTTTCTTTGTTCAAGTGAACATTTGTAAGGTGCCAGTAAAATCAATGATAATGAAGACGGAAATAAAGAAGCTAACAGCTAAGCTAATGGCCAGAAGATGAATATGCGTCTTACATATTGCACCAGAAACGTCATTGTTGCCAAAAAAATTAAATGAAAGAAAAAAAACCTGATTAAAGATATGCATTCTCACTGTCCAAAAACCTGATTAAATTAGGGGGGGGGGGGGGGGGTGCAGTAGTGTAAACCAGAAAAGTTAGCATAGCCATTGCCAGAGTAATTTCTTTTAAAACTAAATTATAATTGTGTGGAGATGGAGCCAAAAGCTCAGATTAATCAGGGTTGTATTGGTGTATTTGATCAGCTTTAATTGGCAGCAGTTAAATAAACCCACAGCTGTCACAAGACTTACAGTATCTCTATCCTGACTGGTGACCTGTTCTCTCTTGATTTTAGTTTTGCAAGCTGATTTCGGAGCCACTTTATATCAGTGAGAGACGTCTCTCCTGTGAAAAAACTGTTGTTACTCAGCAGAAAACTTTGCTGTGCAATTGTTTACTGCAGATTGGCAAAATACTGGCTTTCCAGATTTTCAGTAGATGTTCATATGTTTTAGAACACGTGTCAAACTCAAGGCCCGGGGGCCAGATGTGGCCCGCCACGTCATTTTATGTGGCCCGCGAGTGATTTATTGGTCTTAAAAAAATCTGTGTTAAAATAGGTCTATGTTGCTTTAAGGCGTGTGTTGACCATAAATTACATTTCCCACAATGCATGGCGATTGCGTTACTCGCAAAGTGACTGCATCCTGCCACTAGATCACAGTGTATCATTGTATATGCATCATGTGACGAGTGAAATTGAGATTGAGACTGTGATGACAGCAGAATGTGTTCACAAAAGCCACAACCAAAAAATGATGAGGCAGTGAAAGCTAGCTTTATTGTGGCTGAAGAAATCACCCGTGCTTCAAAGTCTTTTTCTGAGGGTGTGTTTTTGAAGCAGTGCATGCTGAAGGTGTGTGAGCAGGTCTGCACTGACCAGATACAGACTTTTAAAACTGTTAGTTTGTCAAGAAACACCATCGCGGACCGGGTTACATCTATAATTATATTTGGTTAGATTTAGTTACATTTATTCTGTATTATATCTGGCCCTTTGAGGGTAACCATTATGCTGATGGTGGCCCTCAGTGAAAATGAGTTTGACACCCCTATTTTAGAACATTTAAAAGCAGTCAAAATGACATTTGACAAAAAACATTGTGGGATGTCAGCATTTATATCATATGTGCTAATTTACACACAGAGAACAATCCAATCCAACTAAAACCAGGGCCAGTACACTGAAAGCGTTAGCTTTTATGTGAAATCTGGTAATTGTAGTGTTGTAACAACTGAACATTTACAATTTTAACAATGTTGTTGTTTTGGTTTATGCTCAACCTTCTCATAGGCATTGTTTGCAGACAAGATCGACACAAAAAGCTGAACCAGGTGTCACAAATGTGTCACAAATATCCATTTGGTCTTTAATTCACAATCACTGACATCAGTGCTTATATAATTGAGGAGTTGACCTTTCCTGCTAAAACACCCTCTGCATACACTGACATTACACTTGTTTATTTAATCATTACATAAAGCTTACAAAAAACATGACTAATGACGGTGATTTAGTACCTGCACCTATACTAAAATGTGAAGTCAACTGTCGGCCACTGATTGGTCAGAGTGTCGTCATGAGCGCAACATCCGACACAAGAATACCGTGTTTACTGAAAGCTAGCAATCATGAGCCGAATCCCAAACAGTTTAGCTGTATTTCAGATCAGTGATCTTTTTAATTAACTGATTCTAATGATTCAGTTACACTGAAAACAACTGCTTTGCCCGTTGCTAGTTTGTGAATTTTTTTTTGCGTATAACACAACATCGAGGCAGTTTCAACCTCGCCCACGTTGAGGAGGAACTATGAAGCCGAGTCGAGTCAGGTAGAGCCGAGTAGTGTGAGAACTGTACAATGGAAAAGTGTCCGCAAAACAAATAAAGTGCAATAATGTAGAGGATTACGATTCATATAAATAACGCATTTCCCATAAAACATGTTTCTTTTTGTCGTACCATGCACTGCAATATTTTAGAAATGATCTCACCAACATAAAACAACTTGGATTAAAGTATGCCGATGCCATTTTCATTCCTTTCAGAGCTTTTAAGAAAAGCCAGGTTGCAATGTGTGTGTTGTAAACACCAGCGTGCCACCATATTGTCTGGCAGCAGATGATATTTTACCATGTTAACACACCATCTGTTTACCCTCATAAGCATTCATTACACATAAATGAGTACACGCAGCAGGCTGCCACATCAAAGAGTGGTGGAACACACGAACATACCAACCCTGACTGTCAAACACGTCCCATATGGATACACTCACACACACACACAACATATAGATATGAAAGTATACAAAGATTTTATACACACAAAATAGATCACTTTCGAAAATATTAATCAAGAGCTGAACAGAAAAACCCATGCCCACATTAAAACTTTGACTTTGACATAAACTGTATCAGATGTCATCTACGCTCAGCAGCCACGTGAGCCCTAATAAAGTGTCAGGAGTGGCACCTGGTGTGGTCTTGTTGCTGTAGCCCATCTCCTGCATACCTTAGTTGTTATACAGGGTTCTGTGTGTTCTGTTTCAAATTGGTGTGTGTTGTTTCATAGGTTCAGCAGCAACACTGGCCGTTGACCTCCAGCTTTTTTCGGATGACTCTTCGTAAACCAGAGAGAGATGGTTGTGAGTGAAAATCCCAGTGGATCAACAGTTTGTGAAATACCCTGAGTAGCCCATCTAGAACCAAACTCTAAAGTCTTGTTAAGACTGCGGCCTCAATAGGTTTTTTTACGACAGAAACAGGCACGGATTTCTGTCATCCATTTTGCTTATGGGGTGTTTCCACTAAAGTGACTCAACTCGCGGTTATTTTGCGTTTCCATTTGCGATAGTACCTGGTATCTTTTTTTAGTATCTGCTCAGATGAAGTTCTAAGTGAGCTGAGCCAAGAGTATGCTTGACGTTGTCAGACCGATTGGTCAGAGTGCCGTCACAGGAAGAGGCAGAAGAATCAAACTGAACAATGCCGAACTGTGGATCAGTTACAAAGTTAAAACTTAATAATCCTGAAAATGTGCATTAATCTCCAACATTTAGTAAGGAAATGCTAAAAACTAAAGCTGCTTTACAAGTCACTAGTTTGTGTGTGTCGCCTATAAAACAAAGACCCCACCCACGTTGAGGAGGGACTATAACGTAATGGAAAACCGTGTAGAGTCGAGCCGATGCGAAACTATATCGTGGAATAATGTCATTATACTACCTGTAACTACAGAAATCCATATGGAAGACCAGACTAGACACATAGATGATTAGATTCTCATGAGATATGCTTACAAACTGATTTGGGCTGCAGTTTAAACACTTTTCACATTTAAAACCACTTCAATCTGTGCTCAGTTTAAACTTCTTCTTGCTTTTATGTGATTGGCTAATTCAATTTGTTTGTTAACATGCAGTTGAGCAGGTACAGTATAAATAAAAAAAAGTGGCAGTGAGTGTGTATCGGCCATTTTTTTTTTTTCATATCGACAGTTCACAGCAGGAAAAGTGCAGGTGTAAAGAATAAATTCAAGAAAGATGGCTTAGTTGTATTCGCATGCCTCAGTATCCGGGTACATACTGCTCACTGAACAGAACCAGATCATTCATGTTTAAAGTTTTCTGGTCCAAACAGTTGTGACTGTGACAGACTCTCTAAAAACTATCTTGGACAAATGAAAGTTGACATGATTTGGCACATGGACTCAAAAGTCGAAATCATTAAAGTCTCAACAAAATAGAGGCCTCAGTGTCTACACTAGGAGAGTTGGTCACTACTCTAGAACATGGAATTGGTTCAAAGGAGGATGACGCACAAGGGCTAATTCAATGTATCAAATCTCTGGTAAAGTATGATTATGAAAGATCAAGCCGAGGCTGCAGAGAATGGTAGCAGGGCCTCCAACCGAGGCTTCGTTTCTGTCCCTAAGAAAACTGAGGGTCGGGAAATCCTCAGGAAGACACATTTCCCCACTGTCATAGTCTAGGGCCCAGCCAAGTTAAAAATCACATACTGTAGCGTTCCAGGGAGAAGAAGGCACTTGTGTATAACCACTACAAGGTCATATCTACCTGGACCTCAGTTTTGGAAGAGACATTTTTGGCTTAATCCTTTGACACCGAGAGTATCGCAAATGACACGTTTGCTAAATTCCAGTTGTTTCTGAAAGCCGAGAAGTTGGAAGTCAAAGCCAACATATGGTTACTAATTTCACTAATGTGCACTGTTGTAGGCTGGATAATCGACATCATTGTCAACAGAGAGGAGAGTGTTGAAAAAACACCCGTATATATTTTTCATTTTACATATCTCATTCATTTAAAAAAAAAAAAATGTTTTTAAAGCATTTGGCATGTCTTTATTTTAAATTGCCAAAACAGTTAAACATTTAGTTAATTTTTGAAAATAACTGCCAGATATTGAAAGTTATTCTGGAGAATGGGCAAAACTTACTTACTCACAGGACATGTTATGGTCCTTTTAAGCAAAAGAAAAGTCCAAACGGACAAAAACAACACCATCCATATTTATATTGGTTCAATATAGGCATTGCTTTCACTGTGTTATCCTCAAGGCAACCAGGACACAGTTTTCACGGATTTAAAAAAAAAAAAAAAAAAAAATCACTACATTAACAGTATAAAGGCACTGCATTATTCCCTATCCTAAAAGAGAATAGTGCTCACCCTATCCTGTCATCTTTATTACAGTAGGAGAGTTGTCTGTTGGCTCTTAAAGTGAATTGAAACTTTAGTCCCTGCATGTCTGGTAGTTTCCCACAGCTGAATATTTTCCATGTCCCAGACTGAGCTGTTGACAACGGACGGGCTTATTCTAAAGGACATGAATCACTCAGCCCCTGCTTAGAGTGACATTATTTACCCATATCATTAATGTCACCAGCTGTCAGAGTCAACATTTATAGTATCGAGTAAACACTCGGTCTAAGTTTGTTTGCAGCTAAAAGCAAAAAGGTATCGGTAGAGAAGGGAGGAGGAGGAGGAAGAATGGTAGGTGGGTGAGGAAAACAGGAGGGACACAGGGTTGAGAAGGGTTGTGTGTGAGTGAAGGTGGGGGAGAGGGAGGAGATTTGTGGCTGGTCTGACAGAGGTCCATTCATCCTCCATGCTAGAGCAGACAGAGAGCTGGCACTGAGGGACTCAGTCCATAAATCAGAGACCATCACACCCTGCTGACACACACACATGCACACACACACACACACACACACACACACACATGCACACGTGTCTATGTGTCCCAAACACGTTCCTACACAGACATAAATGTCCACATATGCACACACAGTCTCATTTTACTTCATTGTCCCGCTGCAGTGTCCGTATGTTCTGATGAATTTACACGCGACTCTTCAGATTTCTATTCTGTGGTTTTTGTTTCCCAGCTCACACAAAACGCTCCGTTTCCTTATCATCTTACAAAAACCCTCCTGCCTCGACTCCTCCATCATTCTCTCCCCGTGTCTCCACTCTTTCTTTTACATCCTTTGTTTTGGTCTGTGGGTCTAATAGAGGATGCACTCTAGCAGGCTAATGATCGCCTCGGCCGATGGTTATTGATTACGCCAATGATTGATCTGAGGATCCCTCTGATTATTGGGTCATTAATCAGGCCTGGATTACCCTATCAATGGGGCTGCCACTGAGTGGCCCTGTCTGGAGATGGATGAAGAGAGAGGAGAGGACAAGAGAGGAGATATATTGCATGGTAAAGTAAAATAAATGAATTGTGGGAAAAGTGAACAGACAAGATCAGATAGAGTAAGAGAGGTGTAAGAGAAGCTCACAGGGAGGGGGCACATTCTGTAGCAGCAAAGTATAAAGGACTGGGTCAGAATGCTTAAAAGATGACGTTACCTTTCACAGTATGTAACAGTTGGAATTGCAGAACGGCCCTTTAAAGTGACACTGGGGAGTATTTATGGGTTTATATGACCCAAAATCCACTTTTGTATACATATTATGTGCTCCTGCATTGTCTAGTCGCCGTATAATATTCTTTGTTTCATTTTCGTAGTGTTTCAAAAAGTCATGTAAAATAACATGGTCGCGGGCCGCTACTGCATTGCCACGACGCCATGTTTCTACTGGAGCCTGTATAGACAAACACAAGAGAACAAATCAAGCGTCTCTTGACTTGTAGCGGAAGTCCCGCCTCCACTCTCGCCGCTTCGTCTGCTACGGCCGCGGTAGCTCGCCCTCTCCCTCGCCTCACGAACCTCATCTGCTGACACGGAGAAAGACGACGAGGACGACATTTGACCAGCTGAGGATAAGTATCGCTCAGGGAAGGGAGGGGGTGAGCAGAGGAGCAGTTCTTTGTTGTAAATGTCAGCCTCTCCTCTAGATGGCACTATAAACTACTTACTTCACCTTTAAGACAGTTATCGGCATACGGCTGTTTTTAGTTTCCTTAGTATCTTTAGTAACCGTGGATTTTTCAAACCAAAATAAAGTCAGTCACATTTTCAAAACTGCTTGTCTACTTTTGTCAGGATCATGAGGACAACAGGTACAGTATATACGAGGCAGAATGTATGCCACAAAAATCTAATAATACAGATGTAGCCCTTGAAATTACTAAAAAGGGTAGATGAATACTTGCCAACATAGTTTGAATACCAGCCCTACCTGTAAATGACTAATCTCCATCAACACTCGTCAATAACTCAAAGCTGCTTTAGACGACGTTTTCCCATTTACCCACAGATTCACTTACACATTCATACAGTGCATTTATTTTCTATCAAGCCTCTTTAATAATCACTCTATGTGATTATAAAATGACAAGGACACATTGGCATCGCGGAGATGGCAACTGAATCCACAACCTCCCAGTTGAAAGACGACTCATTGTACCACTGAACTACTCTTTCAACTTTCTTTCACCTCACTAGTGAACTCGGGATAATGTAAGTTCTCTTCCATCTCACTTTAACAGTGTAACTGCTATGGTCCTGGTATACGCACATTGCGTCATCAACATGCAGATTTTGGAACTGTGCGCAAATTGCACGTTGGGTGCGCGTGAACTGAAATTCCACCCCACCTGTAGGTGGAGTATTAAGCTCCGCTCACCAAGCAGAAAGAACGCCAATGATAGTCATCTGAGCCTCGACCTGGTGACCCTCAAACCTGACGGGCCTTTCAGCTTTGAGGTTAGCTGTAGCATCCTTTCTCTTCTTCTTTGGTAGGAATGTGTCCTATTCCCTGTGTCCAGACGCCACCAGATGATGAAGTGGGATACTACAGGACCCTGACACGCGAATATACCAGGGTCCACGCACTGTGGCATGTACGGCACATGCGCGGAAGTATACCACGCGCTTTATGCCTTCGCCTTCCCTTTATCGCTGTGTCTCCGCAGACACAAAACACCGCTATACTGAGAAAAGCAGAGAGAGTAATGTGGAGCTGTAACAGACAATTGTTTCTATTAAAAATGTGCACAGTACAGCTTTAAGGTCTACTTGTTAGCTTTTAGAGACACAGCAAAGTTGTTAACATGTGACCTTATTATGGCACGTGATCCGACGCCACATGCGAAGACTGTAGCTGCATTCAGAACTGCCCTGACAACCAGCAGCTTTCCTGAAATTGTCTCTGGAGGCCCTATGTGAACACGTTTGACAAGTTACTCTTGTCAGCTGTAAGAGTGTCCTATATTTTGTACGCTTGAGCCACACCTCGTCTGAATGTTCTGGAAACATGTTTCTGCTGCACATGTCATAACATGTCAGACAAACTCCTGCTGTTCTTATGTGTCAGAAAACACCACAAAAGTTCACAAATATACAGACTAATAATCATTTGTATAGTAAATTTCTAAATAGGTTATATATAAAATCTAGTATAACTGAATCATTTTTTTAATTATTTGCTGAAAGATATCTGAGCATTGTGCTAGCATCGAACCAGCAGAAGTTAAATGGAATCTAAGGGTGAATTCCAATTCCTTGCTTAACCCTCAATCTTTACGCTCAATCTCAAAAATGTGCGCTCCCTCTAGTGCAAGTGCTGTCCTG
Source organism: Microchirus variegatus (assembly GCF_963457635.1). NCBI lineage: Eukaryota > Metazoa > Chordata > Actinopteri > Pleuronectiformes > Soleidae > Microchirus > Microchirus variegatus. The sequence continues at coordinate 11,396,931 of NC_139804.1, read as the reverse complement.
ATTCTCAGAAAAATAAAGTTGAGGGGCAAGTTTAAGGGCTGTATCGCCCTCAATATTGAGATTTTCCGAGACCACCCTTGGGAACAAGGGCTACCCAGAATGCACTGCGTGTTTTGCCATAACAAAGATGGCGCCAAAAGCAGCGAAACGAGTACGCTACAAATTAAGTATTTTATTTGTTAATAGAGATATAAAAATGATGAAAACCATTTTATTATCTTAGTTTAGGCCCATATTATGGATAACTGACGTCATTGTTGTGTAACATTTATTTTTATTTTACGATCTTTTGTCAATAGCTGGCCGGTGCAAACACGTGATCGTTTGCTATGGTTTACTTTTCAATAAGCCGTGGTGTGTGGTAACTGTCAGCTGAATATGTCCTTGGTTGTGGTATTTGTATGAGTATCATCTTATAACTAACTGACAACTTAATAACTTGACTGACAAACGGATCGTAATAAATAATCCTGACGTAAATGTGTTCTTCTTCTTCTTTTTTGGAGTTGACAGACTGGACGCCGTTTTCGCGTTATTCTGCCCCCCGCAGTCTGAAGACGTATCTGCATTTAAGGGGTGTCCCATTTCTAAGTGACAAAATAACCCTCAACACTTGGTTTTGAGGGCCACTTAAGATAAGGGTTGAGCTTGAGGGTTAAGATAGGAATTGGAATTGGCCCCAAGTCTAAGGTTGAGATCTTGGTTATTTAACAGTAAAGACATGAGCTCAGTAGAAGCGTGGCTCGAAATCCCCCATGTACTTTGATGAGGAAAACGAGGAAATGGATTTAGGCTGGATTTCCATCCACTGCACCACCAACAAACACCAAGCGCTTTTTGTTCAAGGTGTTCTTGAGAAGATTAATCATGCTAACATTTACTCAGCAAGCCAGCAAAGCCAAGAGAGTCTCCACAACTTTGCAGTGTCATTATAAACAATAAACTGTAAGTATTGAAAGTGTAAACATATTGTTCATCTCACATATCATCTCACATTAAAAACACGTTGTTGTCTAAATGCAACTTAAGCCTTGTTGATTCATTTGTGATAAAGCCTTAGTCAAGAACATGGCATAAACACATATTGGGACCTCAAGCATGACTTTGTTTCTCCTCGCAAGGATTCCTCTTTGTCAGAGTGCACCATGGGAAAGTGTGTGCCTGGCTCCAGTAGTGGTAAACCAGCTAAATGTGAGACAGTGTGATTATGCACAGTTCACATATCTGTGGTGCTCTATAGATCATCGTCTGTGTGACAGCCTGTGTCTTCCTGTACCATCGCTGTCTCAGTCTGTCCCTACACTTCACATAAATCCAGCTGGAAGACACTGTCACAGCATCCATTTCTAATGTGGGGAATGTTCAGGGAATACTCCAATGAATTTGGTTAGTCGCCACAAACCCTGAACTCATCCATGTGTCGCTTGTAAATCCTTTTCTCTGCTACTCCATATAGCATTTATTGCCTCTGCTGCAACACTTAAGTCAGAAAATGATGCATGCGATTGTAAATCACACGCGGAATGGCATTTTTTTTTGTGAAAAGACGGCAAAAACAATCCAGTTTTATGTGCACTGTGACATATAAAATTGTATTCATCTGTTCTTACAAAGAATAGTGGTTCAGAAAGAGTGGTGTGATCCATGTCACAGTTTCCCCAAACTTTCTGTGTGGGGGCCCACTTTTCAGGATGACACACCATCATGACCCAGTTGACAATGTAAATCATGACAAGAACAAAGTTATGCATACTATAAAATTTCAGATTATTTTTACAAGCATTGCTGGTAGACTTAATGTTGTTTTGAATCAGTTTAACCAGTCTTGTCCAATAAATGTTTCATAAATGAACCACAAACTCATTTTATGCATGCATTATTTAAAAAAAATTATAGATATTAACTGACTGTTTGTGTGTCATTAACAAAGCAGGGGTTGGTTCATGTTAATTAAGGTTAATTTGCTCACAGGTGATAGTTTCTGAGTCAAGCATCCATTTCCTGTGGCTGGCTGTAACGTTATCCTTTCATATAGGCAAGGTTCTTGCTTAACAGAGGCAAACTTGAATGGACAAAGCAGCCACAGCAGGGATTTTAAAGCAGAAGCTTAAGGCCACATTATACTTCTCCGACTGCGTATGCGTTATCCGTCTGCGTCACCACGGAGACGCCTCAATCCTTCATACTTCTGCGTCGTGGTGACGGACAATCGCTGCAATTTCCCGCCCGATCAGTAGGGGTCGCTGCGCAAGGTTGTTCTGCTTCAGGCTACAGTGAGCAATGGCGTCCGAGAGAGAAAGAGAGAGAAAGACTGTTGTTGTTGAAACAGTAGCCGTTTCTCACTTTTCTGTGTCACGGAACACAGTTTTAAGATAATTTGAGGCGAGAAATTGGCCATTTAGAGTCTAAACATGTGCTGTGTGTGTTAAGATATGACGTATTTATAGTTTGGCAGCGGCGTTATCTGCGGGGATCAGCTCCGCGTCTGTAGACGCTCGGTGCTCACTGTGAGTTGGCACAGAGCAGCTTTGCTTGGCCTGTCCTGAGGACTAATCGCAGCTCTTGCCGTCTCCGTTGTCCCTTGATTCAAGATTCAAGATTCAAGATGCTTTATTTATCCCGAGGGAAATTATTGTGCAACAATTGGGAGGTAAAAGTGTAGATGTACAAGAGTTAAAAGATACATAAAATAAAATAAAATAAAATACAATAAAATAAAATACAATAAAATAAAATACAATAAAACAAAAATAAAAGTAAAATAAACAAATAATACAAATGCAACAAAGTGCCAAACAGAAGGAAAAAGATATACAACAGTAACTTACAAGTAACTTAAATGCAACAATGCCACAAAAAAGAATCAAAAAAAGAATCACAGTCAACGTAGGTATATATAATATACAGCAGTACGCACGGAAATAAAATAAGTACAACAACCGAGTGACGGAGTGACGGACACTTAAAAAATATTTTGTGCAGTCGGAGACGACGTAGAGGCTCTTCGACAGGCTCTGCGTAACCTACGCAGAGCACTTTACGCAGAAGTATAAATTAGGCTTTATATTACACAAACAAAGAAGAACATCCTTTCTGATGTATCAGAGAACAATGGTGGCCTTCTTGGGCCCATGGTTCTCAAACTGTGGCACATGTACACTCTTAGAAATAAGGGTTCCAAAAGTGTCCTTCTACAAGGGCTGAGGTTCTACCTGGAACCATTTGCTTTTGAAAAACCCTTTCCCAAAGAAAGGTTTTTTTGGTGATAATGGTGTTACTTTGAGAGCTCAATAACAACCCAGAATGACTGTTTTACATGAATCACAAACCCATTAACACTCAGCTTAATGATATGTAACAATATAAAGTTTATGATGACATGTATATCCTATATCTTTGCATTTTCTGGGGGCCAAAATAGGCTTAAAGGAGTGACTGGAGTGATCGCAACATGTGTTTTGTTGTCATTTTTAAAGTTGTTATATTGGTGGTTTCGGCTCAAGAAAAGAAGAAGAAAATAAGATTCATAATAATTTGCAAATAGTGATTAACTTTTCAACTGGCGAGCTGTCCAGGGTCCATTTTTTTCATGATTTAATCTCAGGAACGTTAAAGTCAACTTCACACATATTTAAAGTTTTTATTTGTTGTTGTATTTCATTTCTACAGCTCAACGTTTGATTTTTCTTTGATTTTTTTTTATGTTCCTGCCTTCAAATTTTTTTTTTTTTTTTTTTTTTAATGGACACGCATTCAAACCGCATTAAAACAGATAAGAGGAAGTTTAAAGACTGAACTTAGCTATTGTTTTTGATTCCTGACTTGGGAGATCAAACTTGTTTTTCATCATCACTGTAATTTTCTTCGAACTTTGCCATTGAATAAAGCAAGTCCTGTATTGTATTTAGATATTTCCATATGTTTCTATATCTGTTGTGACAAGTGTGAATGAAAATAAGCATTTGACCTTCATTTAGAAGAAAGAAAGAAAGAAAGAAAAAAGAAAGAAAGAAAGAAAGAAGTAATTCTGTTGCTGATTGCACAAAGCTTGTCAATCTCCATCAATCGCTTTAGCTGTTACTAATTGGGCAGCCAGCAAATCTCTCCCCTGAGAAAGGAAAGAAAGTAGTTTCTCAGGAGTGGGTATTGATAAGGCTGAGTGTAATGGTCCCTTTTGTGTCTGATCCATGAACATTTCATTGTGGTCCCTCTCCCCCGCTGAGAGACGGACAGATACAGGGCCCATAATGGATGAGTGCCTGGCTGTGATCGATGATGTGAGGGGCTGAACACAGATCAGCCATCAATACATTTCTACACACACACACACGCGCACACACACACATTCCATTTATCATTTATTACAAAGCAAAGGCAAACCTTAGGTTGAGGAGGGAGATAATGATTTGGCCGTTCACGTCTGCATTTAGAGACCAAAGAAAAGGTTCTTTTCATGACATCACCTGTAGGTGACCTGAAGGAAAAGCTAAGGCAGGAAAAAAAAATCAGGCAACACATATTCCTGACCATTCATTACTGTTTATCACTCAAGTCCATTAATTAATAGACACATCATAAAGTATCTGTGTATAACCAGCCGTCTCTTCCTTCCCCTGTTGGGGTTCAATGCAGCACCTTATTTTTACTCTGATCTGTTTAAGAACTCAGTAGCACATCTTCTGCTAACAAAGATTTGTCATATTTCCAGCAACATTTTGGGCCAATTCCAATTCCTATCTTAACCCTCAATCTTAACCCTCAAGCTCAACCCTTATCTTAACTGGCCCTCAAAAGTGTTATTTTGTCACTTAGAAATGGGACACCCCTTAATTGCAGATACGTCTTCAGACTGTAGGGGGCAGAATAACACGAAAGCTGCGTCCAGTCTGTCAACTCCAAAACAGAAGAAGAAGAACACATTTACGTCACGATTATTTATTTATTATTTTATTTCAGTCAAGTTATTAGGTTGTCAGTTAGTTATAAGATGATACTCATACAAATACCACAACCACGGACATATTCAGCTGACAGTTACCACACACCACGGCTTATTGAAAAGTAAACCATAGCAAACGATCGCTTGTCCACACCGGACGGCTATTGACAAAAGATCGTAAAATAAAAATAAATTTTACGCAACAATGACGTCAGTTATCCATAATATGGGCCTAAACTAAGATAATACAATGGTTTTCATCATTTTTATATCTCTATTAACAAAGAAAATACTTCATTTGTATCAAACTCGCTTTGCTGCTTTTGGCGCCATCTTTCTTATGTGAAAACACGCAGTGCATTCTGGGTAGCCCTTGCTCCCAAGGGTGGTCTCGGAAAATCTCAATATTGAGGGCGATACAGCCCTTAAACTTGACCCTCAACTTAATTTTTCTGAGAATCAGGACAGCACTAGCACACATTTTTGAGATTGAGGGTTAAGCAAGGAATTGGAATTCACCCTTGGTCCTAAAGATTTACAAACATCTCTTCAAAGTGACATCTCCAGTCAAACTACTTATCACAGAGCCACAACTAATGCAAGAAGACACAAGGGGATGACCTTCATTCAGATGTTCACACCATTTAGAGATTTAATATGATATGAACAACAGGAAGCAAAGCTGGTGGAGGCAAACAAGAGTCAAATAATCATAACATTCAGATGCACACAGACCCAGAGGGGATGGACATAAATCCAAACGTCCAAACATAGGTAAAACAAGCCAAACACTGGAACACAGAGAAGACACTGATGCAACAACATCACATACTACTGTGGCAACTGTAAAAGAGAAACACAAGACCATACTGTAAACACACTGGAGAATAATTAAATAATGAGACACAAGTGAAGCTCAACCCTGGACAAAAGGAAGTAAAAACACAACAATACAAAAAAACAACTGTTTCAAAATAAAACAGGAAACATAGAGTACGAGATGGACGTTTATAAAATTAGTTGTGACAGCCAGCATGCTAACATTAGCATTTAGCTTCCATTCATGCTTGACCTTGTTTAACTATTCTGTGAAAAGGGGCCGTACCTATGTTCCCCGGGTCCTCTGTTCCCTGCTTTGAATGCGACCGGCAGAGGTGGAAAAAGTACTAAAATATTGTACTCAATTAAAAGTACCAATACTTTGATGAAATATTACTCAAGTAGAAGTAAAAGTAGTCATCTGAGAATGTACTAAAGTAGAAGTAAAAAATAGTTCATTTGAAATGTACTTTAAGTAAAAGTTACTTAGTTACTTTGTGTGGGGTGTGAGGGTAGTAGAAATATGACGAGGGTCAGAAATCCAAAACTATTTTGGAGCTCACACGCGACACAGGATATTACGTCACTTTTGGCCACGCCCTCTATGTTCATGCGCCAGTGCTGGTGATAATCCCATCATCATTCGTCTGGTTCTGGTGTATAGTTTCCCCCTGTAGGTCTTCATTGTGCTGAATTTTTATTTTTACTCAGAAACGGATAGGATTTATAAAGAAACTAAGTACAATATTTGAGTCACTACGTACTCAAGTAAAATACAAAATCCTGATCTTAAATTGTACTTAAAAAATACAAAATACACAAAAAAAGTATTCAATACAGTAACTTGAGTAAATGTATTTCGTTACTTTCCACCTCTGGTGACCAGGGGTTTTAGCTTTAGCTAACAGAAGTAATGTATGTCCATACATACTAATGGACATAAAAACTACCCTGAGCATGGACATCCATGCATTCTCTCCACTGGGTTTTTCTGCTTAGTTTCAGAGAGTATTACTGAAAACAATAATGTTGAAAACTAGAACAAAGATTTCTGTTTTGACAAAGTGAAACTGAGTGAGTTTTGACTCAACGTTTCAGTCACAGCTGATAAGAATCAATCAGAAAATGATTGCAGGTAACAGTGTTGTTGTTTTCAAAGGCTTTTGCCCACCCAGACTAAAACACAGCCCTCGATTTTTCACACAAAAACATCTCTCAACTTCTCTGGAACAGAATATATACATTTTTGAATGAAAATGGAGCCGTATAGATGTCGAGTCCAGGTTTCATTCCTGGTCCTGAATTTTTGATCACAATTTGTCATCAGGATGTCAGTCAACCATCTGTCTGTTCAGTTTTACTTGTAATTTCACTTAAAGTTAAGTATTGTGCTTTACAAGTTGTTAGCTTTTAAGTTTATGCTCTAACTTTTAATGAAGTTGTTTACCCAACTTGAAATACGGTGCCAAAAAACACCCACACTGCTCACTTGAATTGCCTTCAAAAAAAAATGTTCACTTTTTCTCCACCTCCTGAGTGCATGAGTGTGTATGTAAGAACATGGCTGCACACACACACACACACACACACCCTCCTTGTACTGCTTGCAGAAATTAAATTTCAAAAGGATCAAAAACACACCAGACAACCCTGCTAAGATCATCAATCACCACACCCAGGACATGCGTGCGTGTTGTGATGGGGAAAGCGAGAGAAATGGAGACACTGATAGAGACAGGGCCACAGATAGGGAGAGAGGAGTGTAGCGAAGGGAGAACTGCGCAAGAAACTAAAACACATACATATAGTTGGAAGTGTGGCCTGCGTCTATGTGTCTGCGCTGGGGAATTGGAGTCATAAATCAAACAGCCTGTCAAAAGTGGTAGTGGGGTTGTGGGAGAACATGAAGGGGGGGAGGGGTGGTATAGAGGGGTGGAAAGAGAGAGGGAGAAGGGGGGGGGGGGGCCTCAAAGTCATCCGTACAGTGCATCACACACAGAGCCCAAATGCAATTTCCCCCGAATGTCAGGCAGAGATGCGAGGTGGGGCAGATAAGAAAACTGTGTGTGTGTGTGTGTGTGTGTGCGTGTGTGTGTGTGTGTGTGTGTGTGTGTGTGTGTGTGTGTGTGTGTGTGTGTGCGTGCACGTGTCTCTGTCCTCGAACCCAGGACGCAAGACACAGGCCCAAATCTCATTATGCCGACGTGATAGAATTTGCTCTCTGTGCAACCTCATTATCCTTACTGTTAGATAAGGTGCTGTAATTGCTCAAAGCAACAACAACAACCAGCACAGAAACGCCTGTTTCGGTGTGCGTCTAAACCGCGAGTGTCAGTATGTGGACTATACCTGGAGTCCAGGCAGCCATCATCCTGTGTAACAGACGCTGTTTTGTGATGTACATCAAAGATGTCACAAGTGATATCAGTGTTGAATTAGTAGTGGAAGGAGAATTTGTTTGACAATTAGTGTCATAATTGACATTAATAATCAAATAATCAGCATAAATTGGACAGGTATCCAGTTAGTGCTTATTTCTGGTTTCGTAAAACAAAAGCTGACTAGAGAATTTCTTCTCCACCCTGGATGTGATGTTAGTCCATCCCAGAGTGCCTCCCTCAACATCTCCCTCTAGCAGGGAGATCCATGTAATGATGCAGCTGAGGTATGAACCAAAACCTTCACTGAGGGATGACCACGCTGACCACTGGTCGTCTGGGTGGTTCCAGATGTGCTACTCAGCAAGTGTATTTCCACAGCATGTTAATGTACTGTGGAAATAGTAAACACTTCCTGCTTAACAGCCTAATGAGAGGTCAGGGCCAAAAACAGGGTACACCATCACATACAGAGACAAACAGTTATTCACTCTCACACTCACACCTACGGTAAGTTTAAACTCTGCATGAATGACTTCTAACAATCAACTTACAGCATTGGTGCCTCGATACTTCCTCATGGATGCACATGGATCACCATCATCTCAGCATGCTTCAAATGCTGTTTGCCAACAGGAACAACTAACCTGGAAGTGACTTTAAAGAGGAGGTGAGCCAATGGGAAGTGACATCATCACAATAATACGGTGGCCTAGAAGTGCAAACCATTATTATATTTAACATACAAATACCAAGACAAGTTTTTGGAATAACATTAAAATGTTTATTTATTTTATTTTATTTTATTTTATTTTATTTTATTTTATTTTATTTTATTTTATTTTATTTTGTTTTGTTTTATTTTATTTTATTTTATTTTATTTTATTTTAATTAATTTTATTTTTTATTTTATTTTATTTTATTTTATTTTATTTTATTTTATTTTATTTTATTTTATTTTATTTTATTTTATTTTATTTTATTGAATTAACTAATTCAGATGTTATATAAGACTGAATATTGAATATGAAGGAAAAACAACATCCAGTGGGATTTTGTAATAATAGTTTATTAAATTAATTTATATTATATTATATTATATTATGAATGTAGCATTGAAGCATTACAAGAACATATCAAATAAATATATATATATATTTTTAATGTCTTAAAAGCAACATTCCATGAACTAGAGTAACATTATTATCCATCCTGAGAGATTCAGTCACAAAAGGCCAGCCGTGAGTACAAATGTTCACACCTAGCATTAAAATGAACGTGTCTCCTGTGGACACATGTGAGCAGATCTCATCTTCCCACACTTAACCGGCTAATGCACACATACACTAACGGCTCACTTAGAAACATCCTTATTTTTGAAGGAAAAGTGCCTTTTTTCAATGAATATAACATTAAAGTAATCATAAATACACTCTATACATTGTTAATGTGGTAAACGACTAGCTGCAAATGTCTGTTTTTTAATGGAATATGTACATAGGTGTATAGAGGCCCATTTACTAATGGTACAGTTCTAATGGTACATTGTGTTGCTAATTGCGTTAGAAGGCTATTGGATGATTAGAAAACCCTCGAAAACTCTGGTGCAATGATGTTAGCACAGCTGAAAACAGTTTTGCTGCTTCTTTGACCAAAGCAAAGTTTGAAGGACACATTTTTCAGTGTGCTTGCTGAAAGGCAGCACACTATTGTCCTTCTTTAGTTTTCTTATTCCTGCCAGCCAGATTTTTGGTCAAAACAGGAAGTTAGCTCATATATCAGGAACGCTTTCACGTATCGTAACCAAACTTTGTACATGAACTCGGGACTCCAATATGAGGAAGCACAAGATCTGAAAAATAAAAATCATTAAAATTATAAGGATTTTTCAAAGGCTTATTTACATGACCACACCCAGGCATGTACACATTCATCACTATCTAACCATTCACACTTTTAATGTTAATGCATTTATACACTAGGTGGCACTGTTTGTTACAGTTCACATCTAAGTACGGTTAAATCATTACAATCCCTGTAGATATTATGGTATACAAATATGTTCTGTGTGACTGTAAATCGAGAAACAGCTGTTTACAAGCTGCTCGCATTGGTGAAATGCACCCGAGCAAGCACACTCTGCAGTTCCCCCGGAAATACATTCTAGTTTGGAATAAAAATCACTATTTCTGATCTTTTCTATTCATTTTGCAACTCTATAGATGAATAAAAGTGTGACTTTTAATGGAAAACACTAACAAATTGTATAGGTGACGCAAAACTTTTGACCGGTAGTGTATATCCTCATCTGTGGTGTTGTTTTAAAACCAGAATCACTGAGTCGATGAGCTTCTAAAATTAAGCATACTTAGAAAAATAACAATTAAAAGAAATAGAAATGTCCACATCTGTGCACAATATGAATACATTAAACACCAATATACAGTATATAAACTATTATACAGCACATAAACAGTCACAGAAAAGTCAGTAAATTTAAATAAGTGAAAGGTTTAAGCCATTATATTATACGTGATTGTACACAAAAGCATTTTGTAAATCAGTATTGCACAATGATGTTTGTCCTTTCAAAACACAAGATGTAATATACAGTGTTGATATTGTTGCACAAACAGTGAATATGACATAAATCAGTTCTTAGATGAGACACCTTCACTGCCCACTTGTGATCAGATTACTTAGTCTGAATGTTGTTTACTGGAAACCAACATAAACAAGTTACCAGAGAATTTCAGCTGCACACAGAAGGTGAGATTAGAACCTGGAGCTCCTTATCTGTTTTGTGCTGTTTTGTAGTAGAGTGACGTTTTTGTCAGAAAATGAAAACCACAGAAGAAATACTTATAACCCCTCATGGGAAAAATTCTTTCTTCTGACAGATAATCAGTTATAGTGAAAAGAATACGTGAGTGTTTTTTTTTCTCCCTCCTCTGTGATCTTAGAAAAATGTTTGTTGGAAGTGTCAGTCTCTTCCTGTAGCTCCCAAAATATGTCTTGGTGAATTTGACACCCAGTCTTTTTTCCACTTCCCTTTTATGGAATTCACATTCAAGCAAAGCGCTTTTCATTTTCTCGCCAGTGTTTTTGTTTTTGCTGGAGCCGTTATATTAAGTATATTAATGTTTGAAACTGCAGGCGAATTTTCCACGGACTCATCCCAGTGTTAACTTGAAGTAGCAGTTTCTGAAAGATCTGCTGAGTCACTGTGAGCTTCACCGACAGCACAAAGTGTACAACAATCTGTAACTATGTCCACAGTCGGCAGATAAATTGTTTTGAATCCGTTAAGTGCAGTAGTCGGTATGAATATTGAAGAACATTTTCTTGTGTGTTCTTGTAGTTTAAAGGATAGTTATTTTTTTGTATATTTTTTTGAGTGGTTGTATAGAAGCGCTTTTCCATTTTACAGTTCTTGAACTTCTTGGTTCTACTCTGTTTGATATCATGCACATCGTTTTCCATTACTTCATAGCAGGGTTTTTTTGGTGTAATGAATCATTAGAATCAGTTAATTAAAAAGATTAGTTCAGTACTTCCTGCATGACCAGAGACTGAATTGAAATACGGCTGAACAGGTTGTGATTCAGCTCACGATCGCTGGCTTTCAACAGTGCTGTTGATAAATACACCAGGCTCCTCTGTTAAATATTGAGATATTAGTAATTTCCTTACTAAATATTCAAGATTAACGCATGTTTTCAGGATTTTTAAAGCTCACATAGAGTGGTCCTGTTGCACATAATGTTAGTTATGGAGGTTCACTTACATACATTTACTTATGGTCAAAAACCTCATAGTTGCTGTAAACGAGCCGATAGAAATCCTCTTTTCTGACGGTGTTTCCCAGCTGCAAGATTTGAGACTCAACTCTCTCACCTAGAAGACAGAGTCTTGTGATTGGCCAGTATATCCGGCACACCCGCTCTCAGAAGCACAGCTCCCCCCTCTGGAACGGTGGATGCACTGCTCCTCATTATCAAAACATTTTTTTAACAATGTTTAAAAATAGCTTCTTCACGACTCCCCACCACAGTCCCTTTTATGACTTTGACCCGGAGTCAGACCCAGAGTCAGAAGACAATGCCGCTCGTGAAACACCTCCACAACGGACGTTATTCTTCTTCTGTTGTTCAATGTACGCAACCGGATGTCCCCGGACTAGTGCCCGGAGCAGGAGGATCTGTCGTTCAGGAGAACCGGTGTTTACATAACCGGACCGGGTTTTTTCAGAGATCTCGCTGAGCCCGAGATTACAACAAAACACAGCGTTCTCAGCAGTGGCTGAACTGTTTGTTTAGAACCTTCAGGGCTTATTAAACAAGGTAAGGACGCAGATACACACTAAAAAGCTGTGTTAATTGGAACGTCCGGTCTCGGTCCGCTTTAAGTCTTTTTTAACTGATCTACAGTTCAGTCTACATCTACAGTCTTGTGTTGTACTTTTTAAACCATTCACTCTCCTACAAATGACAAAATCAGTGAAATTACATCACACACACGAGTTGCTGATCCACTGGTTAGTGGAAATGTGTTATTTTGTGACTCTGATATTTAAAAACCTTTGTTCAGATAAGCGGCACAAAGTGGCACAAACTTAGCCAGCAAGAGTAATTTGCTGCAGTTTCCAGGTGAAAAGTGTTGGCTGCAAAATAAAGCAGTAACACTTAAAAGCAGTCATATATTTTAAGTGAGACTTTTATGTGCCTAAACCCCTTGCATCCTCACTGGCAGCTATGTTTTAGCCATGAGAGTCCATATCTCAGGCTTGTTCCCAATCCTGTTGGTGCAGAGTCAGTGCTGACTGTGTCTATACCTCATGTAACCTCACAAAAAAAAAACAGAACTATCATTTTAAGAAGGGAAAAGCTTTGAGGAAATGAGAGACTGCAGCCTTGTAGGAACAACATACAACGTAAGAAATAATGGAACCTCTGTTTTCATGTAATTCATCAGAATCCTTCAATTACTGCTAAATTTTAGCTTTCTGTGGTTGTGGGTTGACTCATTTACAAGCATAGTTGAAGTTTACCTCATAAAACCAAACTACTTACCGCAGTTTCACTGTAACTAACTACTTAGGTAAGTCCATTACTACATGACAGAGACAGACTAAAACAGAGAAATGCAGACATCCCAGACGCATGTTTTCCCTCGGCGGCATTTATTCAGCTGTACGCAAAAGCTGCAAATGTATCATTCTGGTAAGAATAGCAGTTCTGTGGTTGATGCTGTCGAGAGTGAATGGTATGTGGTGCGTGTGCGTGTCTGTATGCATTGGTTCCTACACCCTTCGACCACCCACAACATACTTCGTTGGATGTCTCTCTCACTCCATTTGCCAAAAGCAGCATGGAAAAGCTAGCTTTATGAGCTTGTGGGCAGCAGAGGAGAAGAGGGGAAATGTAGATGATTTGTTGGGAGACCATAATGGAGACAGATGATCCTGCTCTTGGTTTGTCTGCTGTTGAATCAGCGCTGCCACCCAGTACTTCAGTGTGCATTCCCCGGCCAGGTTCTTTCTCCCTTCTATTTCTGTTTTTCAGGGTTGTTCTGCTTATAGACCTCCATAGCACTTTTATCCCAGAACACAGTGAGCATGTGCTCTTAAGTGGCTCTGCCAAGTCTGAGAGGGGAACATTCTGATGTTTTATCCAGTTAGTTTTGCAATCAAGTGTATTTCACAAGTCCCTTCTCGAGGTACTTTTGGTACTACTTACACAATTCTGGGGTTTTCTGCCCATCAGCCATCATTGTGGAGCCACTTTATGAAATCACTGTAGGAGCTGATCTCTTACATTCTGAAAGCAAGTGTTATTGGATTTTTCATTCACAGCTGATAGTCCAGTTATGGCCATTAAAGCCTGGTGTACGAGATACAGATAAAGCCTTGTGTGAACAAAAACATGCTGGAGCACAACAGGTGTAAGAACAAATCAGAAAGCAAATGTGGGTAACTACCCTGTGCGATCGTTTTCAGAGGTCTCCATTTCTGTAGAAAAAAACACAGCCATGGAGTTTTTCAATAGTGTTTTCAAACCTCTCCATTTGTGGGACTCAAATCTAGCTGGGAAGTGTGGACGGCAGACACATCCACGTCTTTCACATTTCACATTGTCACAGCTCAATGGACCAGAAGTAGTCACACGCTTGGAGTCGCTGTCCATCTGGAACATAATAATTGTAAGTATCTAAAGTTCATAATCTGACAAACTGACAATTATTTTGTCGGATGTCGACGGGGAAAACTTGGGGAATGAGTTCCAGACGGACAGCGACTCCAAGGCCGAGTGCAAAAATCAGGGAGTGCAAAAGTTGGGGAGTGCAAAAAACTAATCAGGGAGTGCAAAATCAGGGAGTGCAAAAATCAGGGAGCGCAAAAATCAGGGAGTGCAAAAAAAATCATGGAGTGCAAAAATCATGGAGTGCAAAAATCAGGGAGCGCAAAAATCAGGGAGCGCAAAAATCATGGAGTGCAAAAATCATGGAGTGCAAAAATCAGGGAGCGCAAAAATCAGGGAGTGCAAAAAAACAAATCAGGGAACGCAAAAATCAGGGAGTGCAAAAAACAAATCAGGGAGCACAAAAGAACAATAAAATACAATATTTTTGAACGATTAAATTGATATTTTATTTGCTTCTGAAAAAGTGCGTTTGCTTCGTGAAAATTTGTTTGAAAATATTGACACTAATTCCATAACAGTACTTGTGTAATTTAATTATAATTATTAATAATTTAATATACAATAACAACTCAAGAAATAAATTATTGTTTTTATGTGAGGTTAAGATGTTTCAAAAATAGCAAATGAACTTCGGTGGTTCAAAGACGCGTAATCCACCATGTCAATTATTTGGTTTGCTGATTCTTGGGAAGCAGAAACTGAGTTGCCCTTGGTGTCCTGTTGTTGTTCGTCTGTATGTTCCTCTGTATGATCGTGTTTTTTTCAGAAGACACTGGTTACAAACTGTAGTGTATAATCCCTGTGAAATATCTATCGACAACACTCTCGTACCCCACGACTGCACTGCCGTGGAGACAGAGCTGCATTAAAGAATGTTAAAATCAGTGGAATAATAGACATCATCATTTCATCTTCAAACAAGGACTGATGATGACAGGGCTGCTGCACAAATATAGCAATTAGACTGATCTTCCATGTAACCACACTTCTATTTATTTTACTGTGAAAGTGATCAGCAGTGACTGCTTTAGAGTCATGCTGGCTTCATATGTAAAAGAGCGTGATTATATTGTCTTCAGTGAATTACATCCTTTTAACGCTACCAGCTGTGGACTTCTTGGGGAAAGTGTCTGGGAGGCCTGACTGTGGTCTGTGGCCGAGAGCCACCATGTCCACCAGAGACGGTGTTGGACTTTCTCAAGCCGGTTTTAATGAGACAGCAGCCGATGAGAAAGTGTTTGTGTCAGTGTGTGATGATCACAAAGTGAAAATGTGGAACACACAAACAAAAAATTAGATATTTTAATTCTTATGAAAAAGACAAGATCTGTCTCACTTCAGTACAAATAATCTTACCACAACTTTAGTCTATATTTAACCGGACCCACACGAGTGCTTCATCAGCAAAACTACACAGGGAAAAATACCTTTCACCAGTTTTAACGTCTATATCTGTTGCTTATGCTAGGAACACAACACAGGTGGTAAATCATCAGTTCCGACTACAAATAGAAATGCACCAAAATCAAACCAAAAAGGCTTTTATTTTGAAAAATTTGCAGGACAGACAGATGCAGAGCTTCCTATCTGAATACTGATGCTGGGTTCATACAGAGGGTATTGACATGATATTATGGTATCATAAACACTCATGAGACACTCACTCAGGATGAGATGGAAGAAAAGGTGGAAACTCAGAGAAAAAGTAACTTCACAAGGTGTGATTTTAGAGGTTCAAATCAAGACTTTTTAGTAAACATGAAGGAAAAAAGAGGTGAACTTAATTTAAAGTAATAAATCCTTCGATGATTGTCATATGTGCATCTACAGTTTTACATATATAGTACTTAGTACTAGTTCAATTTTAGAATTAAGGAACAAATGTCAGTATTATTAATAACAAGTTACACGTTATGAGTTTTCTCTATCTGGACCTGGACAGTAACAACAAAGGGCGTAAAAATCTTCACTTGTGCTTATTAAGTGTTTTTAATTGTACACTACAGTCACTGTTGTGATCCGTGGGAAGTGTTGACTTAATTCAAACATGACACTTGTGCATTCACGAGTAATGATGATCATGACAGCTGCTTTGTTTATTTAACCCGAGAATGAAACGTGTGACTTCCTTATGTGTGCCCTTCTGTTTCACATCATGTAGAAACTATTATGTCATCTGTGCTCACGTGTCCTTCTTCTATCACAAAACAAGATTTGGATGGTTCAGGGTGAGAGGTACTCTCTTTTATTTTATCCCTCACTCTAGGGGTCGCCACAGCGGATGAGCGGCATATTTGATTTGGCAGAGATCAGGAATGAATGACTGAATGAATGGTTTATTTTATTTCGGACTAATATACATTGAGACATTCACATGTTCATTTCACAAATAATGGTAAATAAAAAGTAGGCTGAAGCCAAAGGCTTATTATAGCCTATCCTTTGCCGTATCCTGAATTTTATTCAAGCAATATTATGGCATCCAGTGGATGATAATACACAAATAAGAAAATAAATAAATATATAAAAAAGGAAACAAAGATAGATGTATTGCATTATATTATATAACAATAATAATACTATATTATATACTAATATGGTGTCTATTGTGGTGCTATTTTAATGTTAATTTCGGCTACCAACATACTTACTAAATATCTTTATAGCTGTTTATCGTTTTATATTTAAACATTGTATCCAAACGTGTGCTCAAACCATGTCCGAATGCAGGACAGACCTGAACGTCGTGCTGTCTGCATGTGATTGGATAGCGACGGATTAACAGGACCATACTGGCACTTTCCCAGTGTATAATACAGGAAACCATTTGTTATCTTTGTACCATTTTGGGTATCGTCTGAAAATGCTCTGATGTTTACAAGCAAAACATTAGATGCCCGTGAAGGTCTTGACTGGAGATTTGACTGAATACACCCAATGGGGTTGGGGTCTGGGGTGGCAGTTGGAGGCTTGTTCCGATGGACACAGCGCTTGGACACAGCTGAACAGTCTCATCAGTGTGAATGACAGTGGGACAGGCCAGCTGTGGTCCCGCTGCAGGAGAGAAGACCCGAAAAAGATGACAAGGATGTGTGAGTCTGTCTTTTTGTGTGTGTGTGTGTGCCTGCATACTTGAAATTTGAAGTCACTGTGTCACTGTCATCTCTTTTGTAAGAGTCCTACATTCTGCTCCTCTTTGTCGCTGCCTCTTGCAGCCGAGCGGTTTGACAGGCCGTGAATGGACGTCCCTGCTGTGCAGTGGCAGCCTGCCGCGTGGAGTCAAACCCTCTGCAGCCCTTATTAGTGTCAGCAGCTCACAGACACAAGCGGGGCCTCTGGCGTGTGCACGAGCAGGAGAGTGCACGTGTTTTATTTTGTACTAAATTAATTCAAACCAATTAAACGGAGGGACTGAGACTCTGGAGGCATGTGCGTCTGTACGAGGCAGAGCATGTGTACGACACAGAGCGTGTGCATGCGTGCGTGTGTGCGTGTGTGAGTGCGTGTGTGCGTGTGTGTGTGTGTGTGTGTGTGTGTGTGTGTGTGTGTGTGTGTGTGTGTGTGTGTGTGTGTGTGTGTGTGTGTGTGTGTGTGTGTGTGTGTGTGTGTGTGTTTTGCCACGTCGAACACCTCGCCTCCTCCAACTCCTCCTCCCTCTCTGTTCTAGTCTGACAAAGATTAATGATCCCTAGCTGTCAGGTACATTACTCACTATGTTCTCTCTCTCTCTTTCTCTCTACTTCCCTCCTTCTTCTATTTCTTTTATGGTTGGGGGGTAATGAGAGGATGACATGAGAACTACTGGAAGTAAAACAGGACCAGGAACATTTGATCGCAGATAGAGAGATGGAATGAAACAGTGACCCTCTCTCTCTTTGTCAGGGGGTGGGGGGGGGGGGGGGGGGGTGACCAGAGAAGACCTTTCACAACCAACCCGCTGCTGAAAAGAATAATACCACTAATGAAAGGAAAAAAAAAAACTAGAACATGAGCCAGAAAATATTCACTGGCCCACTGGAGTGTGTGTGTGTGTGCGTGTGTGTGTGCGTGCCCGCTCCTCATGCGTATGCATGTGTTACCACATGTGTGCTTGAGTCCGAGCCATGAATGTGCCAATGTGAAGGCATTTGAAAGAGGCCAGACGCTGGGTGTCAGGCGTTGCTCTGTCTTTCCTCCCCCGCTCCTCCCTCCTCCCCCGCTGCCCCCCAGCCCCGATGATGGATGATGCCGAATGAGAAGTTTCCTCTCCTGGACTGCCGACTGCAGCCGGCTGCTGTCAAAAGACCGGCCATCTGCTTTCCATTGCAGGGGCCAGCAGGGGCCCTCGGTTCTGGGCTTGGGTTTTGGCAGCACTGGCAGTACGATGAGGCTACAGAGGCGGCCAGGCCTCGAGGCAGGGTGGGCGACAGGAGCAATGATCAACCCCCTGAAACTGAGAGAAGAAACAGAGGAAAATGTGTTTATTTTCAAGTGAAGTAGAATCATGATTAATCAGTGTGTATCAATGTAAGGGTGGAAGCTCCTGTAATGGAGATAACTTGCTGGTTTAAACTGAATTCTTGAAAGTCTGAATAATGTGCAAATGATCATTTCATGTGATAGTAATCCAGCTGGAACTCACGTCTCTGAAAAGTGCAGTTTGATGGATGTGCTGCAGCACAGGCTGGGAAACTTTCCTCCAGCAGTCGTCTTTTGTTGTTGAAATGATTTGTCATAATTAGAACGTTTATAAACAAAGAAAATGATCCTGTGAGTTCATTTTGGTGAACTGTGACACATGAGTTTTCATGAATTATACAAGTAGCAAACATGGCCGGTGTGTGGAGTCACAAAGTCTCCTGTCCGGAGTGTGAGGGCTGCACGATTAATTGGAAAGTAATTAAAATATGACAGAGTGCAGAATCCAAATACAAGAATTACCATGGTTTGACTGTATTTTTTGTGTTATATAAAGTCATTAATTCACACAAGTCCCACTTCAACCCTTATCCTTATATGGACATCCTGTTGACATCCTGTTTATAGGTCACATATTCAGGCTTTAAAAATGTGTGCTTTTTTATCTTCGTATGTGTAGTTGAGTCAAGGTTATGATTCATTTTATGTCACATTTTATGTCACAAAATTGGTTTCATTACAGTATATACTCAAAGTTTTGTTTTACCCTGATCAGCACTCAAATGTCGATTCATTTGTGCTCGAGCCACAATATGAACACTGATCCTCACATGATTTATTTTTTCAAATGTTTCAAATCATATTTCATGTGACAACAGTGTTAGTACAGCTGTGATTCACTCAGCTCCGTCCACTTGTATATCTGTGCAGTCAAACTGTTTAAAAAACATAATTTTGCTCCTGTGAGTCGACGTGACATCAGTGTCAGTTTGACTACAGCGTGGATAAAGCCAGGTCCAATCAAACTCGATCACAGGAGACACATCCAGGGTACATTGCCATGCAACATTTGACAGTAACGCTGTCCAGTTGTGATCAGTCATCAGTGGGGACGGATGTTAATATCTGGACTGAACAGAGCCTAGAAATGCTTGAAAAACACATGGTTTTTTTCACAAATGCAATTATGGGGTTGCACTTCTGGCGAGTCCATTATTAATGTTGCTTTTCCTTCATACAGTTCAAGCACTACTCCACTCTACTGGTTTATTTTGCTTTTCCGTCAGTGATAGTACCTGGTACCTGATGCTTTTTTTTTAGTACCTGCTCTGATGAGGTTCCACGCGAGCTGAGCCAATACTAAAATGTGACGTCAACAGACTGCCCGTCACTGATTGGTCAGAGAGCGTCATCACTGCAAGAGTCATGAGCGTGACGTCAGACACAAGAGTCAAACTGAACAATGCCGAAGTGTAGATCAGTTTAAAAAGACGTGAAATCCTGAAAACACGCGTTAATCTTTCGCAAGGAGATGCAGATAACACGTTTGCGCACTTTGCATTACTGCAATTACACGATGGTTTGTGCTAATTTATAAATTCCAAGTGTTTCTGAATAGCTGAGAAATTGCACGTCAAAATCAACATGTGGTTATTACGGTAAGTAGAGAGGAGAGAGTTGGACAAACGCCTGTACATAGTTTCTTTTATTTGGCCTGTTTTTGGACAAATGTTACTTTAAATATGTTTACTATCGTTCAAATTTAACATGCAAAATCTCGTTTTTTGAATACACATTTTAAAATACACTATTTTAACAAATTAGCAAAAGCACTTAGTCACAGGATATTTTCTGGCCTTTTAATATAAAATAAGCAAAGAAAAGTCGAGACAGACATTCTGTGAGGAAATAATTTTAATGTTTACAAGCTTTTAAAGAACATTCTTGGAAAATACAGACTCTTTGCCAGATTCAGACCAGCTTCGAATTTATAAGTATGCATATGATAAATGTTTCACTTACTTTACCAGGACCCAGATGGTCCCTGTGCATCTTCTCAAGAAAAAAAAAGAAAAAAAAAAAAGCGTGCCACCCACCCAGAAAGAGGATTCATCAAACTGTGCATCATCTTCACGGCTTTGCCATGTCGTGGAATGTCAGAGAGTCAAAGACAGAGCTGGAAAGTGCAGATTTAAACAAACGATTTTAATCAAAGGCCACTCAGGGCCACGTTGAGCCAAGCCTCCATTTGTATGTCAGTTGTGATTTATTAACCCTGGAGGCTGGAGATGAGGAGGATCGTTGGCAGAAGATAGAGAGAGACAGAGAGGCAAAGAGGAAAATAATCACTTAGCGCTGCTCTCAAGGATTCATTATTTGGACATTGCTGTTTTTTTTTTTTTTTTGGACTGAACCACGAGAGTACAGACTGTCTCTCTGACTCTCCTATAACATTATATTATTAAACATATGTTTACCATTATTCTCTACTCTTTTGCTAAATTGATATTCTTTGATTCGATCGTGTTTCAACATTATTGTGGGTGTCAGTTTGAAATGCCAGCAATGCCCACTGGATTCAAGGGGAAAGTAAGTGAAGGTCAGTGAGGGATTTAAAGCCACAAATCAAGAGCACATGAGCGTCTGCTCCTCTGTGTGTAGATATCGTTTCTTTTCACTGAAAATTACATGTTTTCCTACTCGCAAATACATTCAGCAGCTGTTCCAATCTGGTGACCTGAGATGGTGAAGACAGGAGAGGTTTTATTACAGTTATCTTGTTATATTTATGTTTGTAGAGTTGTTAAATCATTACATGTTAGCATGTATATTGACAGCCAACAGATTTTCGATTTAATAAAAATAAAAAACTGACAATCATTGAAAAAGGAAAAAGACAGAATGATCAGTTGTCTGGATGTGCAAATAAACGGAAATTGGGAAACAAAATGTATACCCGGGGAATAACCTCTTGTGTAAAGAGATTTTGATTGCATTTACACAGTATCACTCACTGATATTTATAAACAGGAACAGGAACATGTATTTACCCTGGAATAATCTACACTACCATTCAATAGTTGTTTGTGTGTGTTTTCCATTAAAGGGACACTGTGTAGTATTTATGGGTTTATATGACCCAAAATCAACTTTTTTATACATATTATGTGCTCCTGCATTGTCTAGTCGCTGTATAATAGTTTTTCAAAAAGTCATGTAAAATAACATGGTCGCAGGCCGCTGCTGCATAGCCACTGTTAGCAGCGAGACGCCATGTTTCTACCGGAGCCTGTAAGGACAAACGCGAGAGAACAAATCAAGCGACGCTTTACTTGTAGCGGGAGTCCTCTCCTTCGCCTCATGAACCTCATCTGCTGACACGGAGAAAGACGACGAGGACGACATTTGACCGGCTGAGGATACCGTAGCGCTCAGGGAAGGGAGGGGGTGAGCAGAGGAGCAGTTCTTTGTTGTAAATTTCAGCCTCTCCTCTAGATGGCACTATAAACTACTTACTTACTTCACACTTTTATTCATCAAAAGAGTTGCAATATGAACGGATAAATATAGTCAAGACAATGACAAGATTAGAAATAATTATTTTTAATCAAAATAATAATTTTGCCCTTTCGTCGAAGAACCAGAAAAACAGTTTTAAGCTGTGCTAACATCATTGCACAAGGGTTTTCAAGAGTTTTCTAATCATCCAATAGCCTTCTAATGCATTTAGCAAACACAGTGTACCATTAGAACACTGGAAATGGGCCTCTATACACCTATTGACATATTCCATTAAAAACCAGACGTTTGCAGCTAGAATAGTCGTTTACCACATGCTATGCAAAGAAAGAAAACTATTTTCCACAATCATTTTGTTCCCGTTTATTTGCACATCCAGACATACTTTTTCAATGATTGTCAATTTTTCATTTCCCTATTTGATCGGGAAGCAGCTTGTTTTTCTGATCGTCATGGGCTGTTTTGACAGTTCATGGTTTGCAAACCATGTACAGTAAAAATGAGAATTAATTAAATCCATTCAAACTAAATGTACCTAGTTTTATGAACTGAAACTTACTTCAGCTTTAGTTAACTGAATGCATGCTAAGGTGTGTAATACTTTCAGTTTCTCTGTTTAAAAATAGAACCAATGAGAGGACAGTGATTATTCCACAAAACACTTCCAGGTGAACATTCTTCCCCACCAAAAGCACCCGTCGTCATTCCAGAGGATCTGTTATTCACATCCCACTTCTTTCATTCTCCACTCCCACACACACATCCTCTCCTCTCTTCTTTTGATATTTGTTTCACCCACTCTAT
The DNA here is from genome assembly GCF_963457635.1 of Microchirus variegatus. Classification (NCBI taxonomy): domain Eukaryota; kingdom Metazoa; phylum Chordata; class Actinopteri; order Pleuronectiformes; family Soleidae; genus Microchirus; species Microchirus variegatus. The sequence continues at coordinate 11,373,870 of NC_139804.1, read as the reverse complement.
GCCCCCCTGCCATCTTCTTGGGCTTCCCACTTCCTCCAGGCTGTTGTTGCCATTATATTAAGAAAATGGAAGTGTTCATGTCGAGGCATGAAGGCAGGAATTAGAGCAGAGTAGAGTCACGGTAAACTCTGATCTCACAAAAAGTTGCATAACTATGTTTGTCACATTTAGACATTTTGCAGATGTCTCTCTACCTCTCTGTCTCTCTCGTTCACAGTGGCCAATAAACACTGAGAATAGAAATCTCAGCAGTGTGTGTGTGGGTTGTTGGCTAGTGTGTGTGTGTATGTGTGTGTGTGTGTGGGTCACTGACTGATAAGTGCAGGTTTTTCATGCAGTCATCAGCCGCCTGCCAATTTCCTGACATCTTTGTCTCCCGGTGTCTGCTCTCCCTCAATCCTTTCTGTTCGCTGACACCTGTCTTTCACCAAGATTAACGACTGTGCGTGCGTGTGTGTGCGTAAGTGCATGTGTGTGCGTGTGTGTGTGTACTATGTGTTACCTCTTTAGGACTCTCCCCAGTCATAAACACTGACCTTGTCAGGACCAGTAGTCCCCTTATGGAGACCACAACCTGGTCCTAATGAGGCAGAACCTCATTCCTGAGTTAAGTTTTGAACTGTGGATAAGTTAAGGTTAGGGTTGTGCATTAACCCTAAGAACACAGAGCATTGTGGCTGTTTTTTTTTTACATTACTATGTTTAAATGTACAGAGAAAATAAAAGAAAACGGTCAAATTTTGTGACTTCTGCACAATTATTGCTACTTTAAATCACAACTAAAAATACGATATAAAATGAATCATAACTTTGACTCTGACGCCTGAATATGTGACCTATAAACACACACCACCAGGATGTCCATATAAGGAGATTATTATTATTATTAGTATTAGTATTATTCCCACGGCACAGATCCGTGTTGTATGAGCACTAACGGTTATTAATAAAACGCTTTGTTTAGGCCGTCCAAATGAATGGAAATCAATGCAGTGTCCTCAGAAGAACAGATGTGTACGTGTATAAATGTGTGTTACATGGATCGATCGGTCTGGACTGATAGGCAAAGAGCTCGTGACGGCATTGATAAGGCAGCAAATGAAGTGATTGGCAGAATCAATCGAGACCCAAAGGCACCGTGAATCAATTTGTCTGTCTGTCTGTCTGTCCGTCTGTCTGTCAAAGCAGAGGGAAGCTTTGGTTGTTAGGGGAGACAGAGAGAGAGAGTTAACACAGAGGAAGTGAGTGCACAGGCTGAATGTTATACATAATAGAGCTGCCTCCAGCCTCTGTTGCAGCTCCGCGCCTCATCCATCCACATGACAGGACAATGGAACAGCGTGGCACAATACTGAGCACTGACTCCCATTGTGAGGACAGGCAAAGGACTGGGATGCCATCCCTGTTGATCATTCACCTCCCCAGACCCACTTTGTTGTTGCTGTTGTTAAGCTTCTGTAGAATTCATTTTGACTATTTTTATTTGTTTGTTCATTTACATTAATTCAATGGCATTTCATGACACTAGTTTGAATTTGTCAGTTCATTTTATCATTTCAGTTTCAGATTTAGTCCAAATGCGACTCATTCCCCAACACACAACAGCAACAATTACATTTGACCATAGTTCCAGAACAACCAAGCTATTTTACTGTCCTGTAAACCCAGGGAAATGCGGCACTTCTGCATTCTTGTAGAGAAAAAGAACATTTGAATGAAGCCTTTGGGAAATATTCACAAGTCTAAAGTGACAGGCAAATTGTTCAGGCAAAATATTCACATGGTGGTGGAAGAGAAGTTCTCTGATGAGTTGTCACATTGCCACATAACATATTGTTGGTATTGTGTTTTAAAGTTCTAATGTGTAACACTGGCAGAAACTGAAACATAATATAAAACAAGATAAAATAATAATGATTATAATGTATACATATATATATACTTGATTTTTAAGTCTTTAATCACCTGATCCAAGCGTTGGTTAGAGAGTGTTGTTGTCACAATCCACAATCTCACTCATCCCTTTAAGTTTCTGTTGTTTTCCCTGCTACTCCGTGTCTTTGCTCTCTCTCTGCAGGAGGCGTGGTTGACCCACTTCCCCCGTGACGCTGGTGATCACTGCACCTGTGCGAGTCCACCAAGTTGCTCCTGATCACCAATCAGGAGCACTCATAAGCGAGGCTTTGCCGTGACACCAGCGTCAGAGTGTAGTTTCGCTACCGCCGGTAACGACTGTGTTTACTAGCTCCTAGAAACGTTGACTCTAGCCGACACTTACCCTCGTATCCTCTTCAGGTCTCCACGTCTCCTGCCGGCTGCCATTGACACAGAGTTTCCTCGTCTACTCACCTGGTACTCTTTCGTCTTCCGCCTGTCTCCTCCTTGTCGCCTCCTCGTCTCACAGCAGCCACTGTCTGTTCACGGACCTTCCTGTCCTCCGTGTGCTTCCACCGCCGCCGTCGTCGTCTCGGCTGAGACGACTTCTCTCTGCGCTTCCAGTGTCGTCTCCTATCTGCTGGCTGATACTCCAGTGAGTCTGTTCCATTGGAACCCAACTACGAACTTACCTGCTACGAAGGAACGGCTGTTCCTCCGACTTCCATCTGCAGATTGACTCACATACACATACATACTTTATCGGCAGTTGTTCATCTACTTACCTTTTATAAATAAAACCCTTAAAACTCTCTTTGTGTCCTGTCTGCATCCGAGTCCTTAGACTTACCCTGGATTTCCACTGGACGCGGAACGGCCGCGGAACGGCAGCGGCGCGGTCGCCGTTGCAAATCGATTCCATTCTAATCAATGAGAGCATTCCCACCGGCCGCGCTGCGGAGCGTCTCAGCAGCGTCCCAGAATCGGCTTGCCGCGCCGCAGCGCTATCGATAGGAATCAGTTCTATTTTTTCCGTTGCCGCTGCTGAACCTCGTAAATTTCAACGAAGCAGATGCACCAGACAGGAAAAGCGACACAGAATCAAAGTAAAACATTTCCGCCCCCCTTTCAAAATAAAACACAATACGCAGGTCATATAACCTGTCACAACTTCAAATCAACATTACGTCGTCACCGCTGCTGCCAGGTAAACAGTCAATTAATCAGAGCGTCTCAGAGAGTCATAATGTACGACGAGAGACTGATTGTTGAAGTGGAGAAACATAAAATCATTTATGACACTAGATCAACAGTTCTTCCACGTCGGAGAATGAAAAGAAGCTGTGTTGTTGTTTACTTTATACACACAGTCTATCGCTGGATCTCGCGAACTCGCGTCCGTTCGAGATTATCGCGCGATCTTCCGTGAATACCGCTGGCTCCCAAGGCTCCGCGCCGCTGCCGTAACGCGCCGGTGGGGATTGACGCTGGGGAGAGGACGAAGCAGAACCGCGCCGCTGCTGTTCCGCGGCCGTTCCGCGTCCAGTGGAAATCCAGGGTTAGTCGATTTCCCCTTTAATAGGGGCAAATGGTAACATTTGTCACTGGAAGAGTGTGGCACAAGATTCAAACTGCACAATGCCAAACTGTAGATCAGTTTAAAAGACTTAAAAATCCTGAAAACATGTGTTCATGTGTTAAGCTGAATCGCAACCTGTTCAACTGTATTTTAGTTCAGTGTCAACTGTGTTCCACTCATGCAGGAAGTACTGAATTAATCTATTTAATGAACTGATTCTAATGATTCAATTACACCAAAAACAACTGCTTTGCCCGGGTAGTGTTAGAACTGTATAATGGCTAAGTCTCATCATAAGGGAAGAGTGAGGTGAGGGATAATCAGCTGTAACATGAAACGTCACAAATACATGTTGATAAATCTTACACACTGTACCTTTAATGCCATAACGCACTGATTGTTTTATGGAAATGATGTTGACTGTATGAGGAAAAATCATCAAAACGTTTTTTTCCCTAACAGTGTTCAGGTTCCTCATACTGACCACAGATTACTTGGCAGGCCTGAACCTAATCATCCATAAAGAGGAAATAGTTTTCATCGCTCTCATTTCCTCAGTTTTGCTGTTGGCGGAAATAAAAGTGATTACATGTTCAGAACTAACATAGCAGCCTGTGATCCTGGTGATGGAGGTTGCACTTTACTCTCGACATTAGCTTTCATATCCTCTGACAGCTGACATTTTCCACACACTCTGTATTCCATCCCATTCACCTCACATACGACTGTTAACATGGCTATACAGTACAAAAATACACAGCTTGTGATTGAGAGAATAAAGCCACAGTGGTGTCGTTGAATTTGCACACACATATCTATGTTATTCACCATACTTGGTGAATACACACTCATCGTTTTCTTGACCAAAACACACAAGGTATTTAGTCTTTAGCCATGAGGTCATTTAGAGACTGTAGTGTGCACATAAATGACCTATTCTTATTTTTGTTATGTCTACGGTTGGTTAGTGGTCTCCATTAAATACTTAAGGAGTTAACACTAACTTAAAGCACAGAGCATTGACTTTCATTATTCATAGTTAAGCCATAATCGCAAACTTCCTTTAAAGGTGAAGTAGGTAGTTTATAGTGACATCTAGAGGAGAGGCTGAAATTTACAACAAAGAACTGCTCCTCTGCTCACCCCCTCCCTTCCCTGAGCGCTACGGTATCCTCAGCCGGTCAAATGTCGTCCTCGTCGTCTTTCTCCGTGTCAGCAGATGAGGTTCCTGAGGTGAGGGAGAGGGCGAGCTACCGCGGCCGTAGCAGACGAAGCGGAGAGAGACGCTTGTTTTGTTCTCTCGGGTTTGTCTATACAGGCTCCCGTAGAAACATGGCGTCGTGGCAATGCAGTAGCGGCCCACGACCATGTTATTTTACATGACTTTTTGAAACACTAAGAAAATGAAACAAAGAATATTATACAGCGACTAGACAATGCAGGAGCACATAATATGTATACAAAAGTGGATTTTGGGTCATATAAACCCATCAATACTACACAGTGTCCTTTTAAACCTTGATCAGAGTCTTTGAGTAGTCTGAAATTACTGGAACATCTTGAGGGATGCAGGATTAAAAGAAAAAAAAAAAAAAAAACTCCACAACTGCTCTGTGTAGATTAACCTTTAATAATCTCAATAAATTCATTGTATTTTGACACAGGTGGCTTCAAAGGTTGTGTGAGACTGTGCATGACTCCCATTTTATTTTCATTTCATCATAAAACGTTGAAGTTGAAGTTGCCAAATCCTTAATTTCTTTGTTAATCTGTGCCAATTCTGGACGGATGAATCTAATTTTCCCCCTCTACTCTACAGAAAACACTTTTCATTCCAATAATAAGAAATGAACTCGTGCTCAGAGTCAGCTTTGCTCTATTTGCCTATATATTAAATCCACTCTCCCAAAGTTCTGTGCGGTGAAAGCACCAATAAACCAGTTTCAACAATAGTCGTCCTTCAGTCTGTCGTCTCAGATAACATTCCTGTCCTCTGCAGCTGCTCTACAGTTTCACCTTAAGGACCAGCTACTTAATGAATATGTATTGCATGTATACATAAAGGATTACGATCTCTTTTTAAGTTCCTTTCTAGCTCCTTCCCTCCCTCATGCTCTATTTCTCTCTCTTCTCAGCTGTTCAAATATTGTCTTTCTATTCATACTGAGCTTGAGGAAATATTTACCCTGGGCCACTGGAGCAGGGTGGATATGAATGGGCATCATCTCAGCTTGTCAAATTAGCTGCCGCTCGCTGCCTGCTAATGTCTCTGTAATTGGAAAGGCCGGTGGTGCAGCCGCTCTGAAGGCTGTTTTGGCATGGACGTCACGTGTTGCCGCCGGTTTACTTGGGTTGGGATGCAGCGCCACGACCACTGAGGTCACCTCACAGAGTTCATGTTAAATTCATTGTACGTTTGTGTGCCGTTTCACGGAAGTACTGTGCTGACATCCAACTCTCGATCAGACTTATGGAGCATTGAATAATACACATTTTTAGAGTTGCCATCAACTTTTGTTACACTTAAATTAGTATCCCAAAAAATGTATTTAATAATATATATATTATTTTTATTACCCATTATTATTATTATAATACACAACTCCTTATATGGACATCCTGGTGTGTGTGTGTGTTCATAGGTCATATATTCAGGCATTTTTTTCTTTTGTGTTGTTGAGTCAAAGTTATGATTCATTTTATGTCACCATTTTAATTGTGATAGATAGTAGCTATAATTGTGCAGAATTCACAAAATTAGACCACTTTTCTTTTCGTTTTCTTCATAAAGATGAGCCAAGTGAACTTTCAAACAAATGTCACAAATTCAATCAGATTTTAAACATTTTTAGTACTTTTTGCTGAGATGTGTTTACATAGTTGGTGAAAATTGCCTAGGTTGTGCTGAAAAAAAGGATATAAGACACTCTATATTGCACATTCTTATAGCCTCTGTGTATACTGTATGGTCAAACTTAGTAATGGAGCCAAAATGCTCTTTGTTCTAAGGATTGATTAATTAATACATGGCCTTTGTAAAGTGTGAGTTTATCAGAAAAAACGACTTGAGTGACATGTTAGATCGGTTTTTGCCCAAACTCTTCATACGCAGACAAACTTTATAAAGCTATATGTTATGAATTAAAACCATTGTGACAATTTTACCACCATGAAAGGGGCAAGAAGCACTGAAACCATCAAGCTGCTAAATGACTGAATGCTTTGTGTTTTCAGTCAACCTAAATTAGCAGTCGTCTCACTTTACTAGCGCAACGTTGCTTCATCTGCACCATGTCCATCTCATCAACATGAGATCTGAACACCACTATGCAATGGGAGCTGATAGAGGAAATCTGCACTGAGTCAAGTATAGTTTTGCACAACAGTTTTAGTCATAATTGTCTGTTTACGCTCTCAAAATAACCCTCGTCTGTTAATCCATAATTCACAGACTGTTTTTAAACTCGAACAGAAACATACAGAGCCGCGAGTAGGCTCAACTCATGAATAATTCACTAGTAACATATGGAATTATATAGGGATAAAAATGAAATAGGACCCAAAGGAAATAAAGCACAAGCGGGTGTTTACCCTTTTGAAAGCAGCTGAAAGAGGGCAGGCAGTAAAACAGTGATGGAGGTGGTAAAGAGCACCACCGAGTGAGGGGGGAGGGGGCTAATGGAGAGCCACATTTCCTACTAAAAAGGATCCCACTGCAGACAAGGAGATGGGCTTGAAAGTGAGAAGAGAGGGGCAGAGGAAGGAAGGGAAGAAAAGCAGCCGCGGCCCTGATATCGATCTTCTGCCAGAGAGATTGATAGAGCAATAAGGAGCAGGGGAGAGGAGAGATGAGAAGTGGAGTAGAGGAGGTGGAGGATGGCAAGGTGAGGAGAGAGGATTGCAGGGTGTGAGATGAATAGGTGGCGGGGGAAAAGAGAGAGAGGGAGATAGAGAATGACAGAGAGAGGAGAAAAGATAGACTCAAGGGGGGGGGGGGTGCTGAGAAAGTGATAGACTGAAGGTGAAAAAGAAGGAGAGACCAGTGGGAAGTTGATAAAGTAGTCGGCAGGTGACATCATTTGAGAGGTGAAAGATCAGGTGTCGGTTTCTTAATTAGGTCAAGGAGAGCAGAGTGACAGGGTGATGGATGAATGAGGGGAGATGGGGGGGGGGGGGGGGGGGGGTGATAGAGACAGAAAAAAAGGAGAGCAGGAGAGATGATTGGGTTTTATGTTGAAAAGGGAATCATGTGTGTTCGGCTAACATGAGACGCTAGAGGTGACCCGCTGCCACCTGACGGCACAATATGTATACTTTAATGAAGTCCACAGCAAAGTGCAGTCACGTTTAACTACAGCTGCATGTGTGTGTGTGTGAGAGAGAGAGAGAGAGAGAGAGAGAGAGAGAGAGAGAGAGAGAGAGAGAGAGAGAGAGAGACACATATGAAGCACAGTTCCATTCATCAGCAGCCCCCAGGTGCATGTATGTGTGGACATAAGTGTGTGTGTGTGTGTGAGTGTGTGTGTGATGGTGATATATGGGCGTGTGGCACGGTGAGTGGAGGACTAGCATAGCCATCACTCAGGTCCAAGGCCTAATGGAGAGTTCTGGCAGACAGCGGGCTGATTGATGGCCTGACCAGCACACACACACACAGGTTTGTGCAGTTATTTTTGTCAGGACACTGCATTGACTTTCATTCATTTGAACATCCTCAACAAAGCGTTATCTCTGACCTTAATCATAACCAGTTACTGCCTTTACCTTAACCCGTCACCTAACCACAGTTCAAATCACAGCCCGCTCCTCAGACATGACGTTCTGCCTCATTAGGGCGACTTTGGTCCTCGTGAGGACTACTAATCCTGACAAGGTCAGTGTTCATGCCAGAAAAGGTCCTGAAGAGGTAACGGATACAAGCACACACGCACACATACACACACACACACACACACGCACACACACACACACACACGCACACACACACACAGTGTCATCAGATAACAGTACTAATGCCTGCTGACCTCACTCACTACATGTCCTTCATCAGCAGCAGAAGGAAAGAAGGGGAAGGAGAAAGAAAAAAATAGCTGTGTGTGTGTGTGTGTGTGTGTGTGTGTGTGTGTGTGTGTGTGTGTGTGTGTGTGTGTGTGTGTGTGTGTGTGTGTGTGTGTGTGTGTGTGTGTGTGTGTGTGCGTGTGTGTGTGTGTGTGTGTGTGTGTGTCTTGTGCATTGTGAGTTGCAGGCATGTCTACATGTCATGATATGATCTCAATATCCCTGTCAGTCCCTCTGCCCAGTTTGTCAGGAGACATTAACATCAGAATGGATCTCAAACTTCCTGGACACACACACGCGCACACACACATACACACACACACCCACACACACACGACTTCAGGGGACATTGCATTGATTTACATTCATTTCCTGGAGACTTGCTACAACCTTAACAATAATTACTACTGGCCTAATCTTAAACCTATAGCCTCAACCTAACCTTAAAACATATCTTCACCTTAAAATGTAGTTATTTACATTACGGTGACTTGCTTTTTCCCCATAAAGTGACTGTTTAAACAGATTTAGGTCCCCACAACATTAGTAATACCTGGACATACACAGTACACACACAGCACAAAATGTTCTCATAATTAAACTAATGTCTGCTCTCATGCGCAAGTAAGATAGAGAGTGACGCATGCACACACACAATCATACCTGCAGCAGCCATTGAAGCCACATGTGTTTTGTGTTGGTGCCTTCACTCTTCATAAGCTCCTATTTGAACAAATGCTCAAAGACATTAAAGTGATGTTACAGGCCAGTAAAGTCTTTAAAGCCCCCTGGGTGCCAATGCAGGGGTCGACGGGGTGAGCTGAATAAACTAGGGGTCCAGAGTTAAAGGGGAGGTTGGGAGTTAAATCATCATGTTGTTGTTGAGATTTGTTTTTTTTTTTTAAAGATGACTGATTGAGGGGTAACGAGTGAGACACAAATCTGTCAAAGGACATTAACATCACACATACTATACATGTGAGGGCCACATGAGTTCATGTTCCATCTCTCTCATGTGTCAGCACATAAAACCATTGATGATTTATAGTTACAGCTCTTGCGATCACCATTTCAACCCTTTAACACCAAGCGAAGTTTTTGCTATCGGAAAAAGTTCCAACGGTTTCTGGAAGCTGGGTAGTTGCACTTCAAGGTCAACATGGTTATTACGGTAATGTCACTGGTGCAGGAAGCAGAATAATCAGCGTCTTTGTCGCAGAGAGGAGAGAGTTGGAAAAAACGCCTGAACATAAGTTTCCTTTTTTTGGCCTGTTTTTGGACATTGAGACAAAAACTCAAACAAATGTTGTTTTAAATATGTTTTATACTGTTTAGATTTGGAATTGAGCATGCAAAATCTGGTATTAATGTACACCTACAGTGTTTTTGTAATTTTAAATTGTTAATACATTATTTTAACATGCAGTAAATTGTAAATAACTGCCAGATATTGGAAGTTATTCTGGAAAAATGGGAAAAACACTGACTCACAGGACGTTTTCTGGCCTTTTTATGGTTACAATAAGCAAAAAAAAAAAAAGCCCAGACGCTTACGTATTAAAGGGTTTTAAGCAGCATTTTTTATTATTATTATTGTTATTATGAATGTTTTCCTTATTACATCATCCCATTGTGTGAATTATTAACATGTACACTATCGACATCCTTGTGTTTTAATCACTTACTAGTACAGTTAGTGTGAATATTATTCCCCCGCTGGAAATAGTTTGTGACATTTTATTCCATATTTGTGGATCATTTAAAAAAAGGGTTTAGCAAACAGGTGGTGTTGCATTCAGTGTGTTGACTGAATGCCACTGGTTTTATCCTTCGAGCCAAGTCTTTTTCATCAATAACTCCACTTGGCAGAAGTGAGTTAACTTGTTTTTTAGTTTGCTGGCACTTGCTGGCATAGCTTATGAGTCACCATAAGTGACAGGTCAGTCCAGACGAACTGAGGCTGCCCAGTGTGTTTTATTACATGTGAATTCAGCTGCTCTTTTGAGAAATATTGTGTAATTTATGTTTTATAGTTATTTATATCTCCACAATCCACATAATCTTTAGAAGAACACTATTTGCTTCAAGAAACACCAAAGCTGATATTCTCGGCCTCAAATCAATATCACGATATATTGAGCAGCTCGCCTCGATAACGATAAATGAACGACACGTTTGAAGTTGCTAAATGACGTCATTGCCTAATTTGCATAATTGACCATTTGCCTGATATAAGCATGTGCACCAAACACCACAAAAGTCTCCAATAACACCAGAAAGAATCGGGAGATTTGTCATTAGTCACTTTTGACAACAAAAAAAGTCGCAAAAGTCGTCAGATTTAGCTACAAAGTCGGCAAGTTGGCAACACTGCTACCGCACCCGCCGCAGCAGCTTCGTCTTTAATCACCATATCTTTCCCTTGTTACATCGGGCATGGAGTCACGTGACTACACACGCTGTACACGTCCGAGTGTCTTAAAGGGACATGAACATACCGTTAGCCAGCCTACCTACACAAACAGTCAAACACGACTTTTATTTTGTTTTCTTTCTTTTTTTCTTGAATTATCAAATATATCGATAACTGCAAAATGACGCCGAACGTTACATTTTCGATATATTGCCCAGCCCTAGAGTTCTTTTTGCTTTGGATGAAGCAAAAAATAACAAAAATACAATACAAAAAAACAGACACGGAGGTGGACGGTCGGCGTCGTCAGTTAATAGTTGTTGTGTTTGCAATGTTTTGCGCTGAGAAACGCAAAATAAAAGTGGGTGAAAGGAAGTCATGGTTGAGAAGATGGAATCAGCTTGGCTTGTGCATGTCATGGTTCTAAACAAAAGTACACAACCGGAAGCACCCTTGATTCAAGAATCAAGCAGGCTTAAGGGTGCAAAATATTTGCTTTAAAAAAAATATTTTGCAGACTGCAAATCATGTTTATGTTTTGAAATCATGTGTTGGCATGTGGCGCCACCTACCACCGCCTACCAATCATTGCAGTCAGTAGAGTTTTAGATTGATTGATTGGTTGAGTGATTGATTGATTGATTGATTGATTGATTGATTGATTGATTGATTGAGTCTCAGCTGCCAAGCAACCACGGGTTGCCAGTTACGTCAGAAAACGAAACCTAAAAGACCTTGGTATTTTGAATTTGAATGTAGTTACCGTTTTTGGCCACATTCTTACATATGGCACCTTTAAGCATGGATAATTTTAATACTTAATAAAGAAGATTTGCACCTGGATCAACAAATAACATTACAAATAATATTATATTATTATATCAGCTGAAAAAAAAAGTTTATTTACACTTTAAATTCCATATTTCTCTCACAGTGTTCCTTCCTACCCACTCACCAAACTGACACAGGTCAAGGACAGAGGTTCAGGTGCAGCATGGGAGTGAAAGAGGCAAATCAGTAACTCATCACAATGACTGTGAAACTTTTATTTAAGATTTTAAAAATATATATGTACAGTTCTGCTTCAAAGTTTGCCAATGTTTCTTTTATATTGTTAGCAGGCTATTGAAAATATGGACTCAATATGTGTGAATGTAAGTCTCTTAAACATTGTCTTGTAAGTCTTTTTGATAAAGAATTCGCTCCCACAGACTTTTTATGAGAGACATTCATAAGCTGCTCTAAGCTCATTCTAAACCTTACTTTGGGAGAGGAAGACATCAACTATCAGCATAATGAATACCAAGCTTTCAACTTAAACGACTGCAGACACATTAGGAATGGATCTTGCTTTGTGGACATTGGGTATAGTCTCGCTCCATTGATTTCTCACCAGCTTTTATTGCACTCCATCGACGGCTAATGCCTCTAAGATCCTGCCGCAGACTGAATTATTCAGCAGGAGTGTTTTGTTTTTGTGTCAGGGCCGCGGGGTAATTCTAGATCGCCGCTATTTGATGATCTGCTGCAGGAGTAAAATGTCTGTTCTCAGGGTAGAGCAGAGTGACTTCATTGGCCGTCGGTCTGTGTGTGTGTGTGTGTTTGTGTGTGTGTGTGTGTCGGCTGATGCGAGTCATCCATATCAGGTTGAGAAAAAGACTTTGACAGCAATGTTTAGCATCTGGCTGCATTCCAATATTGTCCCAGGCTTTTCATTGCAAAACGGGACAGACAGGTGAAATGAGACCGAACAGGAGACGACCGACTTCTCAGTGTCACGGGGGATTAAAGAGGCATTGATGAAATGACTCAGAAGTGGAAACAATAGCCAAAGATAGACTCAAATGTAAGACAAGATGAAGGGGAAGAGCATTCCGCAGAGAGTTAGACACGGACGAGACACACAGAAAGTGAGTGTGACTCCAGAGATAAAATGATGCAGAGCCATTGAGGATAAGACAACAGCACAGAAGAGATATGTGTATGCAGAGAGAGGAGGAGGAATCCAGAGAGAGGGGAAGACATGAGAGGACAGGACAAAAGTGTGTTGGTTAAGATTCAGGGCAGGCGGTGGCGCGGGGCTATCATTACCATACATCAGGACAATAAATGAGGCTTTCAGCAGGCCGTAATAAGAGTTTGATAAATCATCGGGGCCAGAATTAACTAGACGTCAAAACAATGTGAGGGCTCTGACAGATGGCAGAGGAGGGGCCGATGGCACAGATTAGTCTAGCTAGATGTGAAGAAGTGCTGAAGGGAGGCGGGGTGGGGGGGGGGGGCAAATTGAGGGGGGGGGGGGGTGTGAGAGGGAGAAGGGTAGGAGAGGTGAAGAGCACAAGGACGGAGGCGGGAAGACTGTTAAACAGAGGAGTGAGACGAGGTCTGCTCTGCCACGGTCATGTTTTCATCATCACTGCTGTGGAGACAACAACGACACGTGTGTGGGTTATATATTTCCCTTGCTTGTTGACCTCTGAACTCAGAAAAGTAACACGGAAAATATAATACCTGAACGCATGATTTTTTTTTCTCCAGCATCTAAAGCCTCTTTCACATGAAAAGAAGGAAGGTCAACTGCGATTTTTGAACTCGGTTGAGCCTGTTAATAAAGTTAACATGAAATGTAACTGTGCTGGAAACAAAATGATTCACCTTGTTTTGATGTGCATTCTGAACACAACTGAATGGAAACAGTCTTGAAGTATGGCATTTTCAATAAAAGTTAGCAAATAAGAGCAATGGAATAGGAACTGTTTCTTCACACAAAGGAAGGAGGAAACAACAATGAATTGCAGCAGAAATTAAACACTACCGTATATATCAAAAGTTATTGATGCTCTTTTTTACGTCCATAAGTTTAGCCTTGTAATCCTTCTGTGGTGACTCAGACTTGATGGAAACCAAAATTCAGTCAAATTTAAAGGGACACTGTGTAGTATTTATGGGTTTATATAACCCAAAATCCACTTTTTATACATATTATGTGCTCCTGCATTGTCTAGTCGCTGTATAATATTTTTTGTTTCATTTTCCACCTGGAAATCTCTCCTCACTGAAGCTCTCGTCAGCCGCACTGTTTCAGACCGAAATCTCACCCCCAGAACATGGACTGTGTTGTGATTGGCCAGCCAACGAGAGCTTTCCCAACTGTCTTGTGATTGGCCAATACCTGGAAGTGATGTAATTAGCACATCAGCTTTCAGAAGGACAGCTCCCCCCTCTGGAACAGTGGACGCACTGCTACTCATTATCAAAACACTGTTTTAAAAATGTTTAAAAGTGACTTCGTCACAACTCCCCGCCACAGTCCCTTTTTACGACTTTGACCCGGAGTTGGACCGCAACCGGAGCAGGAGGATCTGCTGTTCAGGAGACGGGATCCTTATGTCATATTCCAGGCTTTTCTAGACCGCTTGCAGAGTCCGAGAATACAATATAACCCAGCGTTCTCAGCAGTGGCTGAACTGTTTGTTTCAAATCTTTCGGGCTTCATAAATTACGTAATGGCAGAGATACACACCAACAAACAGTGGTAATTGGAACTACCGGTTAACATAGATTTAAATGGCAATCTAGCTAACATTATTGTTGTTACTATTTTTTGTTTATTTGCCGTAGTGAAGTTGTAAAAAGTAAGGTTTCCTAAAACATACATGGCTATTTAAATGCTTTATGGCCAGAAAATGAATGTGCATCTTAGCACTGCACCGGAAGTGATGCTTGAATCTGCATCGCTGCCAAAAATGGAGCAGACGAAAAAGAAATTGACCCTGGTCACTGCGTTTCCCAGAGAATGAATGTGAATTAAACATAGTCAAAACCTGCTTTAACCTGAGATTAAATGGGGTTTTTGACCAGTGGGAATGGGGTATTAGAAAGTTGTTCTTCATCTGTGTGCATGTCAAGCTTTCAGCGCCCCACAGCTAATCCTGTTGGTAATCATGATGAGAGGTTAGTGCAGTGCTACTATTGTCCCCTTTCGCCGCTCTCCCCTCCACCCCCTGCTACTCACACCCCCAGTGGGTAGCTTTAATTGCCAGACTCTGACCTTTACGGAGCGGCGGTGACAAGGCCTGTCTGTGGCAGTGGGAGGTGGGAGAGGCTCGATTAGCTGTGACAGCAAAGCCTGGCGATTGGAGGGAGGGAGAGAGTGAGATAGAGAGAGAGAAAAGGATAAGAGGAGGAGGGGGTGAGCAGAGAGCCAGCACTGGCTAATTGGAGCCCCTCAGCCTTGGAGCAGTGAGCCAGAGAGTGGTCGGTCGCAGTGGTCTGGGGCAAAGTGACGAGTATGTGAGTGTGTAGAGGGAGGGAGGGAGGCTGTGGGGAGATTCACATCCACTCTGCTCAGCATAAAAGCAGTGTGTGTGTGTGTGTGTGTGTGTGTGTGTGTGTGTGTGTGTGTGTGTGTGTGTGTGTGTGTGTGTGTGTGTGTGAGAGAGAGAGAGAGAGAGAGAGACTGGAGGTGTATACTGTATGCGTGTGTAAGTTTCAGTGTGTAAATGTAAGCATTTTGCCCTGAATATGTCAGACATGCATCCACTGACCCAGTCTGTGTGTGTGTATGTGTGTGTGTGCGTGTGTGTGTGTGTGCCTCTTTAAGACCTTTTCTGGCATAAAAACTGACCGTGTTACGATCTGTAGTCCTCATGGAGACCAAAACCTGGTCCGAATGAGGTAGAACATAAATCCTAAGGCTAAGTTTCAGGGCTAAGATTTGAATTGGGGTTAGGTTAAGGTTAGGTCCAGTATATTAACTGGTTTTGGTCAGTGCAGTGTTCTGATAAGAATAGCTGCTGTATGCAAACCTGTGTGTGTGCACGTGCATGCATGCGTGCATTAGTGGCCAGAGAGAGAGGCTAAGTGGAATGGACAGTTAGATTGAACAGAATGAGGCACAATTACCAGGTGATGGCGAGAAGATAATGTTGTCCCAATCTATCTCATCCCTCAAACCTCTCTTCTCTCTTTTACTCCTGAAACATGCTCACACACACACACACACATATATACAGCTATTTAAATGTACCGCAAAATAAAACTGATTTTTATTTTGTAAAATTGAACATATACACACACTGTGATACAGGTTTGGTTGATAAATAGTCAAAGTGTGAACAGCCTTTAGGCATATCCCAGACCACCCAGCCTTTATCAGCTATCTTTCTCACATTGCATGCTGGGAGAAGTGAGATCTCAGTCCTGCACCTGTGAAAGATTTGATGTCACATAGTTTGATTCCTGTGCCTGTTAGTTCACTTCATCTTCCATATTTACTGTCAGACAGACATCGTGTAAACACTATTCATTAGTTGATCATCCTTATCCATTGTTATTACATTTTATGTATTATTTTGCTATATTACTTATCGATTATAATTCATTTTGATTACTATAGAGGAGGACGGCCTAGTATGAACTATAAATGCTTTATCCCTCCTCCTGCACCTGTTTTTATCTATTGTGTATCGCATTATATATTATGTATTTTTTTGTTGTGCAAATAAATAAACAAACAAACAAACCTAAAGCCATGTTACATCCTGCTTCATGTGAATGAAGTCAGTCCAGTTGGGCAGGCAAAACAAAACATTCATTCGGGCTTAACTTTTGCTGCAACAGCAAAATACCAGCCTGGCCAAGCATCACATTGGCTGATCAAACAAACATCCACATATGAAGCATCACTTCATCACACCAGTTTGGCAATAAATGCTGTAGTGTGAAAAATATTAAATATAAAATATTGCCCATTAGAGACATGCCATTGCCAAATGAGTTCAGACAATGTTGATATAGTCTATCAGCTCCACACAGCTCTCTGTGTTTAACCGTTTGGGGTTGCTTCGCATCTTTGTGTCTCCCGGTGACATTCCCCCACTGCACACAGGAAGGGATTTGTTCCCCTGATGGCGGGAAGGAGGAAGCACAAGAGCAACATAGTGCTAGTGTGAGGTTTAAACAATGGGAAAATATAGTCGAGTAGTATACAAAGTACAAGACTGTACCTAAAAAGGTAGAAATGCTTTGTCGCTCCAGTTGTACCCTAACGGGGTACAAGCACTGTACCTTTAAAATTTGTACCTGCTTGTTTGTACCTCTAAAGAAACATTTCTGAACCCCTAGTGACAAAAATGTACTGATATGTTACAACTGGAGCGACAGCAAAAGGTACAGTCTCGTACTTTGATTTCTCAGTGTGTGTATAGCTCCCCATATATACAGTATGTACAATACACTTATTGTAATGTTTTATTTGACATGATTTTTTTTTGTACATACAGTATAATTTAACATTTTATTTTTCAGCACGTTGTGTTCGCTTTCGATAGAACTTTATTTTGAAAACTTGACATAGGACTGTTTGGTTTGGACCGAGTAGAATTATAACAAGTGACTTCAGTATGTCACCGAAATTCATTTCCAGATTATAATAAATTAATTAAAATAAAACTAAATCAATTCAAATTTCTCCATGTTAGCAAGCAGCTGAAGCAACAAATCAACAGTCTCTCCATAGGAGATGATTAACAATAATGATCCCATTACTCTAAACAACCTGCCTGATACCAAACTGAGTCGAGCAGAGCCGGTTTGTGCTAGAACTGTATCATGAGTTAGTCAGGTTACCACCAAAATCAGAAAGATTTATCCTCCCGGGGCTTCATTATCCAACACTGCCAGAAATATGTTGAACTCCCTGTGAGGTACAGCACGAGCCAAAATCAAAAACTTGTTACACTGTAATTTTTGTTTTTTAAAAATGTGTGATAAGACGCAAGACTGATATGGATAGAACCACCATCTTCAATATTTTCAAGTGGTCTGGTCTTTTGCCAGACATTTTAGGTGAAGTCACCTCCCACTTACAAGAGCATGGCATGACCAACTGATGTGGATCAAAATGCATCCGTATGCAAGTGGACAGACCTACAGTATAATCAATCAGACCAATAATCCGGATGACAAAGTGTGCAGATCAATGGGAAACATATCAACAAACTAGCCACTTAATGCCAGACTACGGGTGAATTCCAATTCCTTGCTTAACCCAAGTGCTGGGATAAGCAAGTGCTGTCCCGATTCTCAGAAAAATTAAGTTGAGGGGCAAGTTTAAGGGCTGTATCGCCCTCAATATTGAGATTTTCCGAGACCATCCTTGGGAGCAAGGGCTACCCAGAATGCATTGCGTGTTTTCACATAAGAAAGATGGCGTCGAAAGCAGCAAAGCGAGTGCGATACATATTAAATATTTTCTTTGTTAATAGAGATATAAAAATGATGAAAACCATTGTATTATCTTAGTTTAGGCCCATATTATGGATTACTGACGTCATTGTTGCGTAACATTTATGTTTATTTTACGATCTTTTGTCAATAGCCGGCCGGTGCACACACGCGATTGTTTGCTATGGTTTACTTTTCAATAAGCCGTGGTGTGTGGTAACTGTCAGCTGAATATGTCCGTGGTTGTGGTATTTGTATGAGTATCATCTTATAACTAACTGACAACCTAATAACTTGACTGACAAACGGATCGTAATAAATAATCGTGAGTTAAATGTGTTCTTCTTCTTCTTTTTTGGAGTTGACAGACTGAACGCAGCTTTCGCATTATTCTGCCCCCTACAGTCTGAAGACGTATCTGCATTTAAGGGGTGTCCCATTTCTAAGTGACAAAATAACCCTCAACACTTGTTTTGAGGGCCAGTTAAGATAAGGGTTGAGATTGAGGGTTAAGATAGGAATTGGAATTGGCCCTACATCTCACCTGGGCTGAACAGCAGCAGAATCCAAAGACAGCTGCTCTTCAGTGGCCAGAGTGTTGGATTTATACAAAAGCTGCTAGACGTCACTTCTCGGTCATCTGTCATCATCACATTATTCTTGTGTGCGGGGAGAAAAACCCATTTGTGATTGGTTCCCTTTTTCTCTCTTTTTGAGATTCTGAAGTTGGCTGAAACGGCGGCCTTGACAGACGTGCCTGCAGAGCGAAATCAAATCGCTGGCAGTCTCGGCTGGGTTCATCCAGGCAAGTCTTTTGCACTTATCTTCCAGAATTTTAAATTCTTTTTGCAGTTGCAGATCTCATCTGTGAGTCAAACACTTCCCTGCTCTTTCCACTGCTGATGAAATTACTCAGCAGTTTGGATCCAGTTTCCAATGAGAATCATCGCCCTCTCAGTTTATTGAAATTCATCAAAGATCCGGTGTGTGACAGGATGTTGCTGTAAAAACCCAGTCTTGGCAGCCGCAGTCAGACAGTCAAAACATGCTTCAGAAGCAGCTCATTTTGTTGCATTTGTCCCTAATTACTGAAACATAATACAATGATTAGTGACAGCGAAGTGAATGACAAACCGAGAGGAAATGAGGTGCAACATAGACTCCAACCCACAATGTCATAATCACATGATGCATTGCATACTGAACCTCTGATGAACCTGGAACCCACAACCACAACCTTCATGTCTAATAATACGAAATAGCACATACATGTAGAGCTGCCTCTGATGTTAAACTATAAGTACAGACACACACCGAATCCTGATGCCACTAAGTGTAACCTGCTCAACAGTGAGAGACACTGGGTTTGACTTGGAGCCAGAGTAAAGCTTACGGGTTCACTGAACAACTTTGTTTTCTTTCAGTGCACTTTAATACGATACCCATGACACTCCTTCACCTCGCTAACGCTTAAGTATACAGGAGTGAAAGGTCGATACTGGGTTAAGTCAACCCAAGTAAAGTTCAGGGTTCACAGCGAGGACAAACTCACCTCTGCTTGGTGTGAAAGTTCCGTGTCTTTGGCACAACAGCACAATCATTTCATGAATAAGAAAAACTGTTCATGTGTAATTATTGCGGCCTATGCTTTGTTCTTGTACTTCTTATCTTCTGATATTTATGTCACGAAGCGACGTTTATGTTAGTTTAGTTGGGGTTTTAGTTAGGGTTTTCAGGTTTAGTTATTTCACTTCCTGTTTTATTTTGGTGATGGGTGTCTGTGTTCACTGTCCACCACTTGCACCTGGTGATCATAATCACTGCCCCTTTAAAAGCATCCCTCTCCCTTTGTTAGTTGTCAGTGTGTCACATGGTAATATATGTTTTGTTTTCTGTTTTCCACAGCAAGGCTGTAGTTTTCTTTTCCTGTTTTTTTGGTGGTGTTTTTTGAGCCTGAGTTTTTGTTTGGACTTTTTGTTGCCATTTTTGAATTGCTTATTAAATCAAATAAACCTTATGAAACCTGCTCCAAGTCTTGTACAATTGAGTCCAAGATTTGCTGTCGCTTGTAAAAGAGACTTTAATCTGAATATAATTCCCTGGTGAAACAAAGGTGAATATAATTGTGTATGTAATTATGTACCTGACATTCAGTTTTGAATTCGAGTAAAAATAAAAATCAGTGCTTTCTCTTTCTGCGTTTGCCACTATAGCAGTTTTAACTTCTCTTCGGCCAGTGACATTAAAACGCTGTACACAGGAAGTGATTTAGGTTAAGACTTAAGAGGCAACAGCAACATTGCACTGGTAAATCACAAAAAAGCTCCCAATAAATGCTGTATATACAAGTGCTCCCACAATCCAGTCTGATAGTATTGCTTGACAGTTCCAGACTAAACAGAGGCAGAGAAACAATGATAACAACACAAATCACCAAGAATTACACACAGTTCAAGAGAAATTAAAATTAAAATAATTAAAATAAAATGTATATTTTAAAACTTTCAACTTTCTTTGAGTATAATGAAAACACATACAGTAGACCATGTGTTTTCATTAGGGTTAGGGTTAATTAGGGTTGTGGTTCACTCTTTTATCCCCTTCAGACCAAACCAAAACCAACTCATGCGTATTGCTGCCCCTGCTATGACAGTAATATTAACTAACCCTTTATGGCATGGTGTCACGTCTTTGACTGACAAACAGCAGTGTAATGACAACCATCTGGTGTTGTAATGAAGGCAGCGGTGGGAATGAGATGTTTTAATTAATGAAAGCCACTCCATTAGCTCTGATGAGTGGCTTATCAGCCTCGGCTCATTATGCAAATGGAATTAAGATGGCTGAGCGTCCTGCATCATTAATAACAGAGATGTTAAGGCGTTTTGTTCAAAGTGACTCCCTTTGACCAAGGCTGGCGGCCAAGAAGCAGCTATCAGCTGTTCCAACAGATTGAGGGTTGCCTCTTTGTATAAAGAAGGACTTCTGGGCCCCACAGTATGCATAAGATGTTTAGGTTAAATATCAAAAGATAAATATGAAGTCTCTTTCATACTAACATTTGTGGGTACATGTTTTTACAGAGTCTTAGGAAGACAGAAAACTAATAAACATCCAGTGTTCTCAGTGATAATGTTATGGTGGTTAGTACTTTTTCATCTTTTACTTCGGTGTCTCTTTAAATCAATCAATTTAGATGATCTGATTGATGAAATAAATTATACTCTGTCCCAGTTTTTGAGAACAAGGAGTGAATGCTGATTAAACACACTCCCACTGGTGAAAAAACCCATTTAAACCTGGGATTAAACAGGTTTTGTGGACCAGCGGGAATGGGATATCAAACACATGTTCAGCTTTTAGTTCCTGGTATTAGCACCTAAGTGTGATGTGGTAACATTGGATGGACGCGTCACCATGTGTTTGCTCCTCTTCGTTTTCCAGTGAGAAAAAAAATGCTGGCAGTGGTTACTGACAGGCGTCTGTTGTTCCCTGGGAGTTACAGATTGTGTTTAAACATGAAATAGAATTCCACACTGAACACTGCATTTGTTGTTCAAAAGGATAAAGCAGAGAGCGTGCAATGGTCTAACGAGCACCGGGCGTCCAAAGGATCAGCAACAGGTGGAGACACTTTCAACTAAATGTTTTGGTTTCCTGGTCTGCAAACTCTATTCTAATCAAAACAGTTTAAGCATCTTTTTATAGGGAACACACAGTAAATGATTTGATTATTTGACGACATTCTGTCCAGCACTAAATGGCATCCAAAATGCAGACTATAAAGTTGGAGGAGACCAAAGCGGAGCTAAAACGAAGGATTATGAATTTATATAGATCATGTTGATCGGGTTGTCTGCTGACAGAAGAGAGAAAACATATTTTACCTTTTGGGAATAAAGTCGTAATATTAAAAAAAAAATCTAGAATTTTATGAAAATAAACCCATAATTTTATGAGAATGGAGTTGTAATATTACAAGAATAAAGTCGTAATTTTATGAGAAAAAAGTCATCATTTTACAAAAATCGAGTGATCATTTTATGAGTGTAAAGTCGTAATATAATGAGAATAAAGTCGTAATATTACAATAATAAAGTCATAATTGTATGGTAATGAACTCATAATATTACAAGAATAAAGTCACCATTTTACAAAAATAAAGTCATCATATTATGAGAGTAAAGTCATAATATTAAGAGAATCAAGTTGTAATTTTATGAGAATAAACTCATAATATTACAAGAATAAAATCTGAATTTTATGAGAATAAAGTTGTAATATTCTGGATTTTTTTTCAAATCATTATCTAATATATTACTATTGAATAGAACAGAACGCAGATGAAACCAGCGCTATCCTTGCAGTCGACCACGAGCAGCAATTTCCTCCTCCACAAACGAGATGAAGTCTGTGATTCTTTCTTCCAAACAGACTCAAATTCTGGCAAAATCTTTTCAAAGTCCTGATGCTCAAGATACTGTGGTGCCGATGTACCAAAATACCAAAGTATTTCTTTGTTTGTGAAGGCCCAATCAAAATGTAACTACTAAAGATGCTTGATTGTTTGAATAATAGTTACGACTTTATTCTCGAAAGATTAAAAGTATTTAATAGCATTTATGCACCACTTTGGAAAGACAAAATTAGTTATTTCTTATTAATGAAAGACAGTGTTTTTGCAGTGGAAACAGTGGTCAACTTTCACCGGCCAGAGCAAAACAAAAGCAGTGATTTTCGTTTCATTTTGACTTTATCGATTTTTTATTGCTCTTTTGCCTCTTGCATCGCGCGCGTGTGTGTGTGTGTGTGTGTGTGTGTGTGTGTGTGTGTGTGTGTGTGTGTGTGTGTGTGTGTGTGTGTGTGTGTGTGTGTGTGTGTGTGTGTGTGTGTGTGGTGGGTGCGTTTCAAAATGAGACCAGTGAGCCTCTGTTTGACCCTGTGGTCATTAATCTCACTTGCTGTCAAGGTAATGGACACTGATGGACAGGAGTGTGTTTGCTCTCTCACTCTCTCACACACACACACACACACACACACACACACACACAGCAGTAACTCTAGGTTCTGACAGCTTAAAAAAGCCTCCCTCTGCACACATATACAATCCAGTTACACATTCACAGCAGCTGACAGCCATTCCCCGAATAATCCACACATTTACTACATTGTTGCTGGTGCATGTGAGCGCGCTGGTGCACGTGAGCGTACGCGTGCGTGCGAGCGAGTGTGTTCTCCAGTCAGCTGTCACTCCCTCTGCTGGTCAGCTGGAGCACTTGACAATGTTCCTATTTAAATTGGTGAAACCCGCCTTCGGGCCTCTACCTATTCACCCTCCCACGGGGTTTCTACAATTCTCCAAAACATCTGTATGTTACATTTCCAGAGTCACAGTGAGGTTAGCAGCCCCCTCCCAAAAAAACACCCCACCGAGCAGGCAGCTTTGTCCAGCCTGCCTTTTCGCTTCCTCCACATTTCAAAGCAATTACTCCATGTTGATTTAGCTGTCACTGGGGGCATGTGTTGGAGCATGATTTATAGAGCACCCGCCTGGTGCCAGTTGACTTGCGATAAATTGCACAATATTCTGAAAGGCTCATTTGCTTAGCGCTACATTAGGGGGCCGATGATTGCTACACAAAGCCATGTAAATGAGTTCTGAGAGGGGCCCCATCACTCAACATGTCATGTAGCCAATCCCATTATTATTTATGACTGGGAGCTGGGCCGTGTTTCCTCAGAGGCCAAGCGAGGCTCATATATGTGCAGTGACAACTCCGCTCTGCTTCTGTGTGTGTGTGTGTGAGAGAGAGAGGGAGAGAGAGAGCAGTCATATCTGTGTTGAGCAGGAAGGAGCCAGCATGGCTGTGTTATCTTCTGAAGGGTGAAGATAAAATGATGGTGATGACTGCACATGGAACATGGGAGATGGAGAGATGACCAACTAACTTGTTCAATCGTCCCCTTTTTTCCAATTTTACACACACACACACACACACACACACACACACACACACACACACAGGGGGTGGGGGGATGCAACTATTCTCCTTCAATGTGTAGTTTGTAACATTTCAAGTAATCACTACATTGTCTGTGGAGACAGACTGATGCACGGGAAGCAAAACAGCTGTGCTAGTTTAGTGAAACAGTAGGGAAATATAGGTTAAGTGATAGTTCAGAATTTTGGACATAAGACCTATTTTCCAACTCAGCCAGTGTGATGGAGACGTCTGGAGACGTTTTCAAGAAATTTCATTCAGTTCTTCTAGTTGCAGAGTTCGCTGATGCTATGGCTAGCGCAAGTCAATGATACAAGTTAGCATGGCATTAAAAACACTCATACCGACTCCACAGTGCACCCGAGGCAAATCGATTGTAACGGCAGACTATAGATGTACATATCTGTGTTGATAGAATGTTTGAAATAAAACCAACCTTGCAATTTGAAGGATTTATGTCTCAGCAGCAGCATGTCATACTTCCGGCAGCGGCGGACTGATTCCGCTGCCGGAAGTATAGTGCTGAGAAAGTAGTGCCTCAAAAATGTATGCGATGCGACGTTAATTTTGTTTCAAATATTATTCTATCAACACAGATATGTACATCTATAGTCTGCCGTTACAATCGATTTGCCTCGGGTGCACTGTGGAGTCGGTATGAGTGTTTTTAATGCCATGCTAACTTGTATCATTGACTTGCGCTAGCCATAGCATCAGCGAACTCGGCAACTACAAGAACTGAGTGAAATTTCTTGAAAACGTCTCCAGACGTCTCCATCAGACCGGCTGAGTTGGAAAATAGTTCTTATGTTCAAAATTCCGAACTATCCCTTTATATGTTATCCCCAGTTCTCTGTAATATGAGTAAGGTGAAAGTATTGTTAAAAGATAAGTTTAGGCTGAAGAATTAACCTTGTTTCTCCAAAATATGAGCGAGGTAGTGAAATACCAAAACGTGTTCAAAGAGAAAAGTTGGAATATAGATGTAAAGTCGACAGAATGGGGCAAATCAGTTTAGATAATGCCGATTAAGTCTGTCAGTTTAACTCTATGTTTCTCACTAAAGTGATGTTTACATCTCGTGACACTGCACACAGAAGGTGATTCTTGTATCAAGACAGACGACATTGAGCTAGAAACAGGTTGAGAGTCTGTCCAAAAACACAGAAAATGTGCCACTAAAAGTTTTAGGAGTCATTCAGCAGTTTCTCAGGATATTTTGCACTGTCGCTGTATATGTACAAGTGCTCCCTCAGTCACCTCCGATAGTTTCAGGACACAGATACAAACAGGGCAATCAGAGATGGCAGACTTCACCCCATTCACGCCAAACAAGCCTGTGGCGGTCTCTATTGGTCATATCGGCAAGTGCAGGTGCGGAAGCACAAACAGACAGACACAAAGAGCCACTAAAAATAATACTTCACTCTTACTCCTTGGGATGAAATGATGATGTTAGACCTCATTTGTTTTCACAAAAAGCACAGAGGCAAAAAAAAAAACACCAATAAGAGAAATCACCAAAAGTTTACACACTGCAGCTTTAACCAGTTCATAACAAACACTAACTAATGTGGCACAATTCACATCTTAACACTAACATCAAAAATGTGGCTTTGACCGATTAGACCTGTATTTGTCTCCATTGGGACAATTGGACTTGAGAAGTCAGTGTCCTAAAGAGATGATGAAAACAAGTACACACACACACACTTACCAAGCCAAAAAAATCCAGAGATCAGTCGCCCAAACAAAAGCCGCTTCAGTGCACAGACAATGAAAGAGATCAGTGCAGTTCATTGTGTTGATTCTCTCTTATCTGCACCGTGTCAGGGCAAGAACGAGCCGCCCGGGTCTGGGCCTACAGTATTTGGCCTTTTTTCATGGTCGCTCAGACATGTCATAACACTGCTACTTACATCCACTGCTGTCAAACATGTCAGCTCTCCAAACCATAACATAGATAACAGAGGCTCTGCACTCAGATCATTGTTCAGGAAAAGGGATATCTGTGTGTGTGCGTGCGTGCGTGCGTACGTGCATGTGCAATGCAAATATGACAAGAGAATCGTAGAAATTCATGGTTAGTGTGTATTTAGCTAATTAAATAATAACAGGAGACTCAGTGAAAGGAAGAAATTACCTCTATTACTTAGATACATTCTGGCTACATATGATTCCGTGATTTTGTATTATGAAACAACTTCATTTGATGCATCACATTTGATTATACTGTAAATATAAATACGCTCTGACACACACCCATAACCAGGTGTTAGTCATCGTAGAGTTCTTCTTAGGCCAGCGTTCTAATTTATTAAATGTGCAAAATGAATATTACATAAAGGACTAATACTAGTGACTCAGTTCTCAGTTCAAGGACTCTGGTCCTGCAAATCTTTCACAATAAAACAGTTGAAAAATGAATGAAAACAGGGACAAATGAGAGAATGATATATATATTCATACTATAGTACCTCCTCAACGTGGGCTTTGCCATCATATCATAGCTACTGCTGTGATGCCTTATTTTCCTCTTTAATAAGCAATTACTGGTTCATATAAGTTAATTGTTTCATTGCATCATAAAAATGACATGATATGAAAGAAAATTAGACTTCTGCACCTACTCTAGACTCTGTTTATAGCCTTGGAGAAATTTGGCCCATAATAATGGAAGAAATTGACCAATTACAAAGGGAGCAAGTATCTATATATGTTCATCTGGTGATAGGAGCACAGGACAAAGAGCCTCTATTCCAAACTGTACAGAATGATCACAATGAACATGCACATTTATCGCGTGGGATCGTTTTTGTGCAGTTGTACATTTGTTACGCTAGTAACATGATATCTGAAAGCCTGCTTTTTATCCACTGGAAGAGAAGTGAGGAGAAGAGAAGAATCAACCATGACTGAAGTTATTCAGTTTGTAAGTAGAGTAAGTTAAAGAAGTAGTAGTTCAGCATTTATTCAATTCTAAACCACCACTAAAGCCTTAAATCTCCCATAGAGTGGTCCTGTTGCACATATATGTTAGTTATGGAGGTCTACTTACATACATTAACTTGTTTTTATGGTCAAAAAACCTCCTAGTTGCTCACTGAAACTCTCGTCAGCTGCGCTGATTCAGATTGAAATCTCACCCCCAGCAGACAGACTGTGTTGTGATTGGCCAGCCAACAAGAACTTTCCCAACTGTCTTGTGATTGGCCAATACCTGGAAGTGACGTATTCAGCACACCAGCTCTCAGAAGCGCAGCTCCCCCCTCTGGAACGGTGGATGCACTGCTACTCTTTGGGAGTCAGACCCAGAATCAGAAGACACTGTCGCTCGTGAAACACCTCCACAACGGACGTTCTTCTTCTTCTGCGGTTCAATGTACGCAACAGGATGTGCCCGGACTAGTGCCCGGAGCAGGACGATCTGCTGTTCAGGAGAACCACTGTTTATGTAACCGGACCGGGTTTTTTCAGAGATCTCGCTGAGCCCAAGATTACAATAAAACACAGCGTTTCGAAACTTCAGGGCTTCATGAACAAGGTAATGATGCAGATTAGTGTTGTGTCGGTCATGAGTGATTCGTTCGAAAGTACTAATCATTTGAGTGAACGAACTGACTGGGATCACTTCATGAACTGATTCGTTCCTTTCTTAGTTCAGTTGAGCTCAGCAGCGGTCGTGGCGGCCGGGAGTGGGACTGCCGCGTTCTGTGAATCACTTGTGAAGTCGTTCGCCGATGCCATCACTCACTCGTGAATCTTCGGCGAACGACGCCAGCCAACATGCGCCGAGCGGGGGGGAGTGACTAGTAAGAAGAACTGTGTCTGCCATGCTGCTGTGATTCGTTCGCGATGTCAGTCACTGATTCGGTCATGATTCGCGAACGAACGAACTGAGACAGAGAGAACTGAACTGTGGCTGTGGACGTGAATCTCGCAAACGAACTGGCACACAGAGAACTGGAGAACAGTGGCTGAGGACATGAATCTTGTCCGCGATGTCACTCACTCAATGACCCGCGGCGCAAACGTCCTGCACTCAGGGAGGACGTGAGTCACGTAGCAGGGTACTGGGGTCTTGCCAAGCACTGAACGATTCGGTGAACGAATCTTTTGAACGAATCATTATAATGAACTGATTCAAGTGATTCAGTACACTCAAATGAACTGCCGATCCCATCACTAGCGCAGATACACACAGTAATAACAGTGTTAATTGGTACTTCCGTTCTATGGCCGCTTTAAGCCTTGTGATGGACAGTGTGGCGGCGTGCAACCTACAAGCATGCAAGGATGCGCTTATGCTCAACGTGTTGTCCGTTGCAGTATTCGCCTCAACAGTAGGGGGCGTACAACCAAAATATTCAGTGAACAAACAGGAAGTCAACGTGTGCTGACGTCATTATCCAACATGGCGACACACGCTGCATCTATATACGACTTTAGGAGAGTTGTTACAAGTTAATTTTTCTGTTTCTTGTGTGGTACCTTTCTATTTATAAGTAATACAGAACTATAGACACACAAAATGAACAACAGTAGAGATGGCGTAAGTAAAGTACGTTGCCTAGCAACAGTAGTAAACCACGACTTTCACAAAGCGATCCCTCATGTTTTTCCACGTCCTATGGCAAAAACCATTGTCTTTTATTACATGGTAGCAATCTCCTTCCATGAATGTAAGGCCATTTGACTGTCTCAGTGCTCTCGAACAGAAGAGTCATAGAAATGCTGCGGACCTGCTCGACCTGAGACACGCCGCAGCTGACAAAGTTACACAAATTAAGAGGTGCACCTTTTGGAGCTGACACGCCTGGTTCAGCAAAGGATATGACGTCATTTTTGTCACGCGCCCGGCACATTGCAGCGACCATAAACCTTGCTTTAGGAGGTACAAGTTAGTTTGCAGTTAGTAGTTTACTAATTTCTGTTGCAACAGACCAACTCATGCAAGCTGTTATTGTCACATTAAGTGACGACAACAAGCTGTGTCATCATATTCATCTCTCATGACCCCTTTTGTGGACAACAGGTTCCTCTGCTTGTAGCGTTATCATCGTCCTTTCTAAACAAGCCATTATTCTGTGTTTCATTCTGCTGACAGCTAGCTATGCTAGACTTAATAATTACTAAGCTCTACAGGGCTATTAGGTCAATAAACACTTGACATCTGGTCACCGATGAATATGTACCACAACATCATAATTAAGTTGGGACATCAGTGTAATGGTGAAATCTCAATGCTAATTGTGTCACATAAGTTGAAATGGATAATCACCTGATTGATTTGTATGGGGATGAGCCAATACTCAGTATCCAATACTGGTCAAAATCACTGCATCAGATATCGGACCAGTGAAAATGTAAAATTCAATCCAATCCAAAAGTCCCATATATGTCCCATATTTTATTTCTTCTTTAGGTGGGGAAGAATATTTATTACACAGTTGGAAAATGACAGTATATATCTGAAATAACAGCTCTGTACATTACAAGATCTAAAATGACTGATGGTGTTGGTATTGGCAGATACTCACGTTTGTGGTATCGTATTGGGGAAAAGTGGTATCGCACCATCCCCTTGTATGTAACTTTGTTTCGCAACTGATTTTAATCTGGAACACGCACAAGATTCAAACATCTTTTCATTTATCAATCCTGCCCCCAACAGTTTTAAAAGTTGGCTCTGAGGTAATATTTGATTTTGTGGATATTAAATTACCAGCCCTAAAGTTACACACTGACAAACGCGCATTTAGCTGACGTCATGAGCGGCTGTGCAACATCTCCATCAACAGAAACATGATCATGATCTCAGAAGAAACTTCAGGCTCCTCTGAATGAAAAAGAGGATTGGATTTATCGCTCAGGTCAATAATTGACAGCGGTTTGACTCGAGGCCACGCTGCTATGGCTGAAAATCACACTGTACAGACAGAAAGAAGACAACACGTTGAATAAAAAAGGCTGAGACTCATAGTTTGGCTTTTTTTGGGTTGGGTGACCTTGGAATTAATTTGTGGTGCTGTTGAATGAAATGACCTCACTGTTGCAGGTTAAATGTTAGCTCCTTAAAAAAAAGTATGTAGCTAAGTACTACTTTAAAATGCAAGAAGACTTATGCATGACAGGTAGCTTTATAAAAAAAAAAAAAAAAACTCAGCCATTTGCTTTTAAAAGCTTGCATACGACTGCACTTAAAACATTTGCAGCTAATTCATTCAACTTGAATTGTTTTTCTTCCTTCTCTAACCCCTCTCTCTCTGTTGCTTGCTCCTCCTGCGTCCTTCATTGCCTCTCCTCCACCTCCTCCTCCTCTTCTCCACTGGAGCTTTTTGTTTTTTAACGGATGAGTTATTGACTTAAGCAGGGCCAATTAATCAGGGTGTAATGGGGCAGCGGGGAGGCCCAGGGAAGCCATGCATCATGGGCCAGAGATGAGCTCTGTCAGCCTGCTCATACAGCCCTCCTCAATCACTCCCACATTAACGACAGGCAGTGATGAGGAGGTGTGTGTGGGGGGGGGGGGGGGTGAGGAGGAGGAGAAATTAACATTCGGGAAGGAGAGGCAAGGATGGCGGGAAAGAGTAAGGGGGCTCAGAGTGATCATATGCTATAGTATGAAGGTGAGTAGTCAAAGTTGCAATAGGTAACTTTAAAGCGGACCTAGAGTGGTCCTGTTGCACATAATAACTAACATATATTATATGTTAGTTATGGAGGTCTACTTACATACATTAACTTGTTTTTATGGTCAAAAACCTCCTAGTTGCTGTAAACGAGCCGATAGAAATCCTCTTTTCTGACAGTGTTCCTGAGTCGCGTTATTTCAGACTGATCTCTCACCCCCAGAAGACAGAGTCTTGTGATTGGCCAGTACTATTCAGCACATTCGCTCTCAGAAGCGCAGCTCCCCCCTCTGGAACGGTGGAGGCACTGCTACTCATTATCAAAACATTGATTTAACAATGTTTAACAATAGATTCGTCACGACTCCCCGCCGCAGTTCCTTTTATGACTTTGAACCGGAGTCAGACCCAGAGTCAGAAGACACTGTCGCTCGTGAAACACCTCCACAACAGACATGTAATTATTATTCTGTCGTCTTCATGAACAGAAACATTCATTCAGTCACTGTCTACCTCTTTATATTCCACATGAGGGTCACAAGCTGACAGGGTGAAAGGCAGGATACACTCTGGACAGGTCACTGGTCCATCACAGAGACAAACAACTATTTACTCTCACATTCACACCTACAGTCAATGTAGAACGTCCAGTTAAAGCTATACTTTCTTGCATGTCTCACAGCACTTAGTAAAAATTTGAACATGAACACCTCCGTCTCCCCCAAACTTTGCAAAGTCCCACGCTCCAGGGCGGAATGGCAGCGGCAATGCGCATGCGTGATTCATTAGCAGCCTGGACACAGAGTGCTAAGGTTGTCTCTCTGCTCAGACTGTATGCTGGGACTGCGGAGGTTATCATGCTTTGGGAGGTGATCCCGGCAACACACGCTGCTTGTTGAGCACAGTATCTGAGTGATACTTGGTTTCAGCAGAGCCAGACAGTAACGGAGTACATTTACCCGAGTATAGTACTTGAGCACAATTTTGAGGGATCTGTACTTTACTTGACTATCATTTTTGAGGAGTACTCATGACTTTACTCAAGTACATTTGAGAGGCAAATATTGTGGCCATTGTGGCCAGTGCATTGGTACTTTTGCATACCAATGTATATGGGGCAAAACTATCAGCCCTAATTGAGGGAGATAGTGGCAGCACAGAGGCGGGCAGACTAGAATTGTTGTCAGTGTTGGGCAAGGTACTCAAGAAGTGTAATCAGTAACTAAGCACATATTATTCCTTTAAGAAGTACTAATATTACCAATTACATGGTATCAATAGAAATTATTTACATTACACATTATATTAAGTATATTACTCTTGTAATCATATATTGACGCACAACAAGTTTATTTTTCAAGTAGTTTACACAACTTGTTATTGTTAAAATAATAAGTAACTGCCAACGCTGATGCTGTGTAATCAAGGTTATCATAGGTTAGCATTTTTCATGAGTTTTACTTTTTGTTTAGTTTTGACTTTTTGTTTTTAAAATTTGTTGGGTTTAATTACTTCACAAGAGAGGTTTTGCTAGTTTTTATTTTTTGTAAATGCTTAGTTTTAGGTTAGTTTTTATTATTTTTCGTATTAGTTTAAGTTTTTTGTAACATGGAGTATAAGTGCAAACTTCATATGAACCAAAAAGTACATTTACAAAGACAAAAACCAGGCACATTTTGCCACAATTTTAGTTTGTTTTAGTTAGTTTTATCAACACACAATTCAGTTTCTGTTAGTTATGGGTTTGTTTGTTTTTTAAACACTAGTTTTGTTTTTTATTTCAATTTATAATACATTTTAAAAACAACAACAACTGAAGCATAGTGCTGTACATCAAAACAAATAACATTTAAAAACCTAAGACCTAGTCGACCTAAGAACAAACAATAAAATACTGTAGAAAGTATAAGAACACAAATAAACAAGGCATACAATAAAACTCTACAAAATATAAAACCAACGTTTCATACTGGGTCGAAAGTCAGAGTGAACATGGACTATAATAACCTTGAGTAGAATTCACTTAAAAACATTGTGGGTATTTCTTTGTATTTTCAACAACATGAGAGAGAAACACAGCTACACTGAGAAACACAGAGTCATGATATGCTTCTTATGACTGTGGCTTGAATGTGACAAACATTTGTTTACATGTAAAAGTTACCCACTAATGTTTTAAATGAACCTGTGCAGGGTGCGTGTATATGTGTGAGAAACCACACGTAAACTGTACACTTCACATTACCACCCAAGATCATCAGCCCTGTTGTGTGTGTGCATCTCATCTGATCTTACCTCAGGTGGACTGTGACTGTACATGTATGTGTGTGTGTGGTGAGGGTGCTGTTGTTGTATTGCGTCTAGGTCAGATTTGATCAAACACGACTGCGTTTTACACCCAAACACAGCATGCCAGAGATCAAACCAACATTGTGAGATATCTGTCGTCTCGGGCAGCAATACATCACATGCGCGTGCTCACTTACACCCACACATACACTGTAATAAAATAGTCACAATATGGTCTTGATGAAAGATCATTTTATGTGCAGTATGTGGAGGATGAAGAATTGTCAATAACATTCAAATTAATTTCATAAAAAGAGTAACTGGTGACTTTTTTCTATTTTCTATTTCATGAATCATTTTTATTCTTATTCTTGTACCAGTTAAAATATCTTTTATAGCAGTGTTTCACACACACATTTTTTTTTATATGGCAACCATCACAATATTACACATTTTTCCGATAATTTTTCAGACTATTTTCACTGCCACCTCTGTAACACCTAACATTGTTTTGAATAAGGTAAATTCCCCAAGCGGTTGGTTTGATAAATGAATCACAACCTTATTTTCTGCAGATCATTTAAAACATATACACAC
The DNA here is from genome assembly GCF_963457635.1 of Microchirus variegatus. Classification (NCBI taxonomy): domain Eukaryota; kingdom Metazoa; phylum Chordata; class Actinopteri; order Pleuronectiformes; family Soleidae; genus Microchirus; species Microchirus variegatus. The sequence continues at coordinate 11,340,198 of NC_139804.1, read as the reverse complement.
ATAAATCCAGAGGTGGAACGTACTCACGTTACTGTAATTGAGTATGTTTTTTGTAGACTTGTTTACGTTTTTAAGTTTTTCTTGGTTAGTACTGTACTTAGCTACATGTTAATCAAAGTAAAAAGAGTAAAATTACAGATAAATACATTGGCAGTGAGGACAGGTGAATTGGTGTTAATTAAGGTCCCTGAGTGAGAGAGAAAGTTAATTCTAATTAAAGAATTTTAAAGTTAAGTTATTTGTGACCTTGGACCCATTTTGACTGATACATTATGCGTTTGCATATTTCATTTTGTCACCACTATAATTTGTAAAGGTTTGCCTACATTTTTGGAGTGGTACTTTTAATTGTACTGAAGTACAGCTTTCTCAAAAATAGTGGTACTTTTACTTGTGGAATAGTAGAATATTTCAGTCCTCTTTCCACCTCTGCAGAAATCATGAAACAAGGACTCAGGACGTTTGTGACAAGTCTATGTAATAGGTAATGAAAAAAAGTTAATCAAATTCATATGGTGAACCCAAATATGTTCTCTGCACTCCCATCTGTAGGCTAAGGGCCAATTCCAATTCCTATCTTAACCCTCAATCTTAACCCTCAAGCTCAACCCTTAATCTTAACTGGCCCTCAAAACCAAGTGTTGAGGGTTATTTTTGTCAATTAGAAATGGGACACCCCTTAAATGCAGATACGTCTTCAGACTGTAGGGGGCAGAATAACGCGAAAGCTGCGTCCAGTCTGTCAACTCCAAAAAAGAAGAAGAAGAACACATTTAAGTCACCATTATTTTTTTATTTTTTTATTTCAGTCGTTATTAGGTTGTCAGTTAGTTATAAGATGATACTCATTCAAATACCACAACCACAGACATATTCAGCTGACAGTTACCACACACCACGGCTTATTGAAGGGTAAACGATAGCAAACGATCTGTTGTCCGCACCGGCCGGCTATTGACAAAAGATCGTAAAATAAAAATAAATGTAACGCAACAATGACGTCAGTAATCCATAATATGGGCCTAAACTAAGATAATACAATGGTTTTCATATTTTTATATCTCTATTAACAAAGAAAATACTTAATTTGTATCGCACTCGCTTCGCTGCTTTCGACGCCATCTTTCTTATGTGAAAACACGCAATGCATTCTGGGTAGCCCTTGCTCCCAAGGGTGGTCTCAGAAAATCTCAATATTGAGGGCGATACAGCCCTTAAACTTAACCCTCAACTTAATTTTTCTGAGAATCGGGACAGCACTTGCACTAGAGGGAGCGCACATTTTTGAGATTGAGGTTAAGATTGAGGATTAAGCAAGGAATTGGAATTCACCCTAAGAATGACTATGATTATGATGCAGATATGGAGAAGACGCTCAGAGAATATGCACGGCAGACTATATTGTGTAAGTAGTCCAAAATAAACATTTACAGACCTCATTTAAGCAAACTAACTGTTTATGTACTCGTGGTAATATCAATCAGAATGAGGTTCGGTGACTTTGACTACATCAGAATCTCATCTAACATAATTTAAATATCCCAACATGTCTTTTTCTCAGTTGTGCACATCTGTTTTTTGTGTATGAGCTCCTCACTTACTAACCACTGTTCCACTGAAATCATCATATTTGCAGTTACAGGAGTCACTTCTCATTTCCATTCAATGGTTGTAATCTCTACAGTGTACAACAAAATCAAATACCTTTCATCTCAATACACAGAACAAGCATGACTGGTCAGAGGAGGACCTGGCAACAAGTAAAGGTCAAACACAAGAATATATTGCAGGCCAGTAAGTGCCTTAAATCTGAATGATGTAAAATTGGATGCCATCAATTGCTTAGCAGCTGCCTGCTCACAAATGTTATTGCCTGTTCTGATTTAGCTGTTAAAAACAAGTGTCTGGCACAAGTGTCTAGACTTCACCCCAGCAGAGGAGCTGGCACTTGACCAGAATCAGGGGAGGCCTCTGATGGAAAGGATCCAGCTACAGACTCCTGTCTCTCCCACAGAAACTGCATATTTCATACAAGGTTATGTATTACTGTACTACTATTTATTGTGTTATTTACACTCCCTTATGTATGTTTGATTTGCAGAAAAGAATTATTCTGCTTGGGCTACCAGATGATGATCATGCAGCATCTGAGATTGGATGGATGGATAGTTAGTTATAATTGAATACATTCTAAGATTAGGCTTTATAAAAAATAAAAAACATCCAGGAGATCATGAGCAAATGTAAATCATATTTACTTCCGATTGGAGTGATAGCTGACTGGACTGATTGAGCAGCAGAAATAACATATCCTTGTTTAACCACACAGAATAAATGTCCATGGTCATTTATTCACCCCTGCTCTAGTGCAAACAACTCGGATCCAGGTTCAGCCAGGATAAACGATATATCTTTGGATAAATCCCTTATCCTGTGTTTTCTTCATTATAGTGACGGATAACAAGTCATGTTCACTGTTAACAGCATACTCAGGATTTTTTTTAAACTTTGGTGAAGCCACTAAAATATGGAATTAACCCCATTGCTACTGCCCTGTGGCGTTTTGCGTGAATTGTGATGTCACATATGCACTGTAAACAAAACATGTAGAAACAGGAAGAAAAAAAACAACAACATCAACATCATTGTTGGCAGTAGCTAATGGCTATGCTAACAGCCTTTATATCATTGTGCTGGCCACAAACGAATAGACAGAAGACATTGGTGCCTTTATTCAGGTTTTGTGTTCCCGCTAATCCTAATGCTGAGGAAACACAAGATGTCTTGTCCACCACACGAGTTGGGGATAGTAGGACATAGGAAATAGCGTCAGAACACAAAGACGACACGAACTAGCAGGAATATCAACACAACGATGGCGATGTTTGTTTACCCTTTAAACCGTGTTGGTTTGATGAATCACATAGTCTGTGATCAGTCGCCATAAAACAAAACGGCTGTGACCAGCCAGTCAGTGTGTACTCAAGTCTTTTCAAAATGGGTAACGACTGTGAAAGTTGTGTCCCCAGCTTATGCTGCGTTCCAGAGCCCATCCAAACAAATGGGATGTGGGACTTATCCTACCTGAATTGTACTAGCTCCTGCTTCAAAGCGTTCCAGCAATTGAAGTTGAATGTTTAAGCTGGGGACATTCAACTTCAACACCAGCTTAAACAGAGCCCACACTAATTAAATCCCAGGTGCATTGCAGAGTTATTTGTGCCAGGAGTTTAAACGGCCCGCATCACAGCTGTATCTGGTCCACCCTCCACCCTCCATCCAATCCAAGCTGCCCCTGAATAATGCTGCAGCAGTGGGTTCATGTAAAATTCATATTCCACAATGTCAGACACAAGTTGTTTCACTCAGTGATTGAATTATCGGACTTCTCCTGTGTCATGTGTCAATCAATGGCTTTAGGCCCACCAAGAAGCTGCGTCACATCATAATCTTCCTCATCATGATACAGTTACACTGGGGTAAAATATCCACTCAACATGCCATCCATCACTTTTATCTCCTTCAGCTTGTCCTCGCCTCCGTCTTCTGTCTAACTGACTGACTGTCGTGGTGGAAGCTGAAATATTGCATTTCAAAGTATCACTCTCCCCCCAGCAAAACCATAGTCAGGATGTGAGACAGAAACATAATATCTACCACTTTGTCTAAAGCGCCTCCCAGGACTAATAACGCATGCATATTTAATAAGGCTGACCCTGAAGTTAGAGTGAATCTCCTGATCCATTGCAGTGTTGGTGACATGTTTTTTCTCATTGACCTTCACTGGACCCTTTTCACTCCTTCAGAGAAGAGTGAAATGGATCCACTCTGGCCTGGCAACCTGGACAGAATACTGATTTCTATCACAACTCCTGCTGAGCCAAAACAGAAGTTGAGCTAAGTAAAAAGAATATATGCAAAGCACCTCCATGAAGGAAATCTGGGTCCGTAGCTTTTTTGCCTCGAGGATAAAATGAGCTGTCAAGCTAAAGTGGAGAGAGAACAGCAAACAAGGACAAAGTGAGAGAGAGAGTTTGAAGAACAATGAGTGTCACGAATGCACTTCTCTACTATGTCTAAGTGTTGGCTTAAGTGTGTCTGGCTCTCAGCACTCACAGTGATGACTTAACACAGCACCACCATCATATGGTTTCTATAAGGCTTTTAATCAAAAGCAGACCAAGGAGTCAGACATTTGCATGAGGTTAGTGAGAGAATATAAGGCAGTAAAGCATGTCACTGCTGCTCAAACATCATCCCAGAAATATGCATTGGCCTCAACCTGGGTTGAACATTAGGTGGAATGCCCTGATGTTTAGAGTCATCATTGTGCTCTCAGAACATTCATTTCTGTCCAGTTATCTCCCATAGCTTCTACATTAACGTCATTAAGTGTATTTGAGTTCTAATGCAACTATCCCAGAAATATGCTGGGGAAATATGCTGTCTTGCTGCTGTAACACTGTAAATTTCCCCACTGCGGGACGAATAAAGGACTATCTTATCATATCTTATCTTATCTTATAAACTAACAAAAATCTTCCATCTGTCTTCTAGGATGATTAAATCAAACATGTTTTGATCATGAAAGACACACTTTCAACACGCATTTTTTTTAACGACAATAGGCTCTTTACACAGCAGCCATTCTGACAGCTCACAGGTGTAAATAACAGGGTCTCTGCAGGTTTCAACAAGTCAAATTTGAGACTTTTTAAGACTTTTTAAAGACCATAATGAAAACAATTTAAGACCCATTTCCAATCCATACTGGCAAAAAAGTACAAAAGAAATGATGGAAAATTGGAACCACAAATCTTGCAACAAGGCGCAAATCACAAAACTTGCAATTCGACTTAGCTGTGGGCTTTCATTAAGTTTTCTCCGCTGCTATGCTAAGCTGAAACACACCGTGGCGCACACAGAACACTAGCTAGTGGTGCTCGATAAATTCTCACCAGGCAGCAGAGGTGGCCTACTTTAGTTCCGTGTTGTAATGTTATCGCATCCTCAAAAATAGAAACATTTCAAAGCGAGACTGAAGTTTATGCATGTTTTAAATAAAAGTAACGTTAATAGAATTTTAAGACCTTTCAAAATCGTATTTAAGACCTTTTATGAGATTTTAGGAGAATTTAAAGGGACAATATGTAGTATTTATGGGTTTATATTACCCAAAATCCACTTTTGTACATATTATGTGCTCCTGCATTGTCTAGTCGCTGTATAATATTCTTTGTTTCATTTTCGTAGTGTTTCAAAAAGTAATTTAAAATAACATGGTCACGGGCCGCGGTCGCATAGCCACTGTTAGCAGCGAGACGCCATGTTTCTACCGGAGCCTGTATGGACAAACGCGAGAGAACAAATCAAGCGTCTCTTTACTTGTAGCAGAAGTCCCGCCTCCACTCTCTCCGCTTCGTCTGCTACGGCGGCGGTAGCTCGCCCTCTCCCTCGCCTCACGAACCTCATCTGCTGACACGGAGAAAGATGACGAGGACGACATTTGACCAGCTGAGGATACCGTAGCGCTCAGGGAAGGGAGGGGGTGAGCAGAGGAGCAGTTCTTTGTTGTAAATTTCAGCCTCTCCTCTAGATGTCACTATAAACTACTTACTTCCCCTTTAAGACATTTTAAGGCCTTAAATTCGAATTATTGGATTTAAGACTTTTTAAGACTTTTTAAGACCCCGCGGATACCCTGAAATAATGGGGTGAATAATGGCTGCATTCTATTTAGCATCTCCAGTGTCAGGGTGCACGCTGGCTCACGGTCACACCGCCCTGACATACATGACCTGAGTGTCGTTAATGTGATCAGTGACACCTGTGCCACGATAGCACTACTCACTCGGAAGAGAGACGTGTAGACACAGGTGAAGCTAATTAGCACAGGGCAGGTAATCACAAAGGCGGGTAAGCAGGCAAAGACCAATGAGTGGTGAAGTGACATTAAGGCCACGTCCAGACAGAAACTTTGACTCGCTGAAACGACTCGCTGTAGTACATATGCCAGGATTGTAAGTGGCTCTGTAACGTTACAACACAAACAGGAAAGAAGACGTTGGTACACATTACAGATATAATAACAGAAACAGAGACAGAATGAACTGAGCCAGGGGAAGAAAGCAAAATAATGTCTGTCGCCGTGCAACTTTACAGACCCCCGGATAACTTTTTTGTTTGTAAAAAAAATAAGCGACCAGCGACAAATCTGTCAATGGAAACGTGAGGCAGGCAGTTTTGAGATTTTCCCACTTCAAAAATACTGTTTCAGGTCCCCTAAAATGCCATCTCCATGCGTGTGGACGGGCTGTAAACAACTCAAGAGGGGAGTGTCAAAATAAAATACCAAATCCACAAAATCTACATGGAGAAAAACACAACACCACAAGACAGAAATAAAACTAGGAAAATGAAAGTCCAAATAAATCAAAACACTATAAATAAAACAGTAGTAAAAAACAAAACTGATGTAATGAAGAAATGAGGTTCTGGATCATTAGGACCAGCTTTTGGTCTCCATAAGGTCTACTGGCAGAAAAGATTCTTAAGAGGTAACAAATACCAAGTACACACATAAATCCACACATTCTTATAAACTGAGTTGAGTTGGCTCTCAGTATAAAGCCCAATTTATACTTCTGCGTAAAGTGCTCTGCGTAGCTACGCAGAGTCCTCTGCGTCGACGCAGAACCTGTCGAAGAGCCTCTGCGTCGTCTCCGGGTGCACGGAATATTTTTTAAGTGTCCGTCACTCCGTCAAGGGACTACGGAGACGGCAAGAGCTGCGATTGGTCCTCAGGACAGGCCGAGCTAAGCTGCTCTGTGCCGGCTCTCAGTGCGCTCCGGGCGTCCTGACAGAGGTGGAGCTGATCCCCGCCGATAACGCCGCTGCCAAACTATAAATACATCATATCTATACACACACAGCACATGTTTAGACTCTAAATGGCCAATTTCTCGCCTCAAGTTATCTTAAAACTGCGTTCCGTCACACAGAAAAGTGAGAAACGGCCACTGTTTCAACAACAACAGTCTTTCTCTCTCTTTCTTTCTCGGACGCCATTGCTCACTGTAGCCAGAAGCACAACAACCTTGCGCAGCGACCCCTACTGATCGGGCGGGAAATTGCAGCGAGTGTCCATCACCACGACGCAGAAGTATAAATGCTCGAGGCGTCTCCGTGGTGACGCAGACGGATAACGCATACGCAGTCGGAGAAGTATAATGTGGCCTTAAGACACTGCCAGCAGACAGACACACACATGTGAGTCTTTGTGTAGTTGTGAGGACACATTAAAGAGGAGGTCGCCTAAGAGTCTCAAATTGACCAAACAGAGGCAGCCTTAAAAATCTTATCAACAACCAGAATCACCAAAACCATGTGTGTGTGGAGGCACTGGCAGTAACTGATTCCTTTTGTGACGCTGCGTATGAGTATGTGTGTGTGTGCACGCTCTTGTATTTGTTTCCCCCTTAGGACATTTTCTGGAATGAACCGGGTCCTAATGAGGCAGAACCTTATTATCTGAGGGACTGGCTAAGTTTAGGACTAAAATTTGAATTGTGGTTAGGTTAAGATTGTGTTTATAGTTTCTGTTTTTTTGTGTATGAGTGGAGGCACTGCCAGTAACTCCCCACTCCCATTTGTGACATTGAGTGTTTGTGTGTATGCATGATGTCAGTAGACATACTGGCAGGAAATGAGGCTTAGAGGAGGTGATTGTGCCCTCAGATAGGGACTGAGTGACATGAAAAGAATGGTGGTGATCAGGTTTTCGCAGGACGGTGGTTGTTGTTATGTTGCCCTGGGGCAGAATGAAAGACATGTTTTGACATGTGGCCCTTAACTCCCATAATCCAGCTTGATCTGTCCGCTTTACACAACCAAACACCTACTGTACGTGTCAAATTGCAATAACAAGCATAAACAGAGCAAGAAGGAAAGCTTTTCTACCCACAGTCTGCTTACTAAACTCGACGAGCCATGAGCTACAGACTCAGAGAAAAGCTTGGGTTGATTTTTAAACACCCAACAACAAATCAGTATAATTACAGTAAAACCAAATTAACCTCTGAGATCACTCACATGTTCTGGTGTTCTTTACATTGTGTTAAACAGTGATACTGTGTTAGCTTAGCTTTCCTCTGAACAGAACAAAACAAAACAGGAAGCAAGGCCTTTTTCTGTCAGTGTGAAGAGATGAAGTGTGCATCAATGTCACACGTTGAAAGGAGCAGTCACATGGATTACTCGCTGTCATCGCACTCATCTCCTTTACAAATAGACAGACAGACACATTCATTCATTCATTGTCAAACACTTTATCCTCCTATGGTGAATTTAGGGTTCAGTAACCTCTGCATGTTTTTGGACTGTGGGAGGAAACCAGAGTACCTGGACAAAACTCACGTGCACAACAGGGAGAACATGCAACTCCGCCGTGTGACCCCAAAGAGACACCAAAGGCACTTTTCCATTATAAGGCTTTAACACTACTCGGCTCTTTGGCATCAAGCACGTTGTTTATGACTTCATAGTATCTCCTCAACATGGGTGCGATTGTCACAGCATGGATGTGCAAAAATGCTGTGACGTCGTTTCATAAACACAACACAAACTAGTGATGCACAAAGCAGATCTCGGTGTAACTGAATCATTACAATTAATTTAATTAATTAATTCAAAATATTAGTTAATAACACAGGTTTCACAGGAAGTACAATTGATTATGCCAATATAAACTTTAAAGTGGACCTAGACCGGAAGTTCCAATTAACGCTGTTGTTTAGTGTGTATCTGCGTCATTACCTTGTTTACGAAGCCCTGAAGTTTGGAAACAAACAGTTCAGCCACTGCTGAGAACTCTGTGTTTTATTGTAATCTCAGGCTCAGCGAGATCTCTGAAAAAACCCGGTCCGGTTACTTTAACAGCATTTCTCCTGAACAGCAGATCCTACTGCTCCAGGCACTAGTCCGGGCACATCCGGTTGCGTACATTGAACCGCAGAAGAAGAATAATGTCCGTTGTGGAGGTGTTTCACGAGCAACAGTGTCTTCTGACTCTGGGTCTGACTCCAGGTCTATGGGCCAATTCCAATTCCTATCTTAACCCTCAAGCTCAACCCTTATCTTAACTGGCCCTCAAAACCAAGTGTTGAGGGTTATTTTGTCACTTAGAAATGGGACACCCCTTAAATGCAGATACGTCTTCAGACTGTAGGGGGGCAGAATAACGCGAAAGCTGCGTCCAGTCTGTCAACTCCAAAACAGAAGAAGAAGAACACATTTAAGTCACGATTATTTATTAAGATCCGTTTGTCAGTCAAGTTATTAGGTTGTCAGTTAGTTATAAGATGATACTCATACAATTACCACAACCACGGACATATTCAGCTGACAGTGACACCATGGCTTATTGAAGGGTAAACCATAGCAAACGATCGCTTGTCCGCACCGGCCGGCTATTGACAAAAGATCGTAAAATAAAAATAAATGTTACGCAACAATGACGTCAGTAATCCATAATATGGGCCTAAACTAAGATGATGCAATGGTTTTCATCAATTGTATATCTCTATTAACAAAGAAAATACTTAATTTGTAGCGTACTCGTTTCATTGTGACAAAGCTATTTTTAAACATTGTTAAAACAATGTTTTGATAATGAGTAGCAGTGCGTCCATCGTTCCAGAGGGGGGAGCTGCGCTTCTGAGAGCAGGTGTGCTGAATATGTCACTTCCGGGTATTGGCCAATCACAAGACAGTTGGGAAGGCTCTAAGCTGGCTGGCCAATCACAACACATTCTGTCTTCTGAGTGGGAGATTTATGTCTGAAATATCGTGGCTGAGGACAGCGTCAGAAAAGATAGATTTCTATAGGCTCGATTACAGCAACTAGGAGGTTTTTGACCATGAAAACAAGTTAATGTATGTAAGTAGACCTCCATAACTAACATATATGTGCTACAGGACCACTCTATGTGCGCTTTAATGAACTACAATTTAATTTACAATGATATACAATAGGCATATACCCTCCTGTATTCAATATACCTACTCCCACCCACTATATTAGGTACAAGTGTTCAACTGCTTTTAATGCAAATAAGTGTATCTGAAAGGGGACAAAATCAAGTGATTTCAGGAGACCACACAAGTGCCAATCCAGCCACTGTAAATCAGCATAAGCATCTGTTTTTACCCTCATATTACACATCTGTCACATGGGGCATCTTGTCCTCTTTCCACTCAATCTAATGAGTGGCCATTCCTTCAGGTAATTTGTGCCAGAACAGATTTAGGAAAAACTGATTTCAATATCAGTGTAGCAATATCTTGGAATCTTCTTGCAGCATGATATAAGACTTCATTATCTCGTATCCCTTGGGCATTTGAGGCATGTACTTATCAGCTGTCCATCAACAGCCTGCAACTATTTGAAATGACACTGCGAAATGATTTATATGAATGGCTTTTTATTGTTTTGTATGCTTGTGTCTTGCCTTGCTGTTTATGATCGGTGTAATTGAAATACGGGGCAACCTAAATTGATTCTTGAGTTTTAACTCTTAGTGCTCACGTGGCACAGATCTGTGCCGCATGTGCACCCATGGAATATACACAACTCCTTGTATGGACATTCAAGTTTGTGTTTATAGGTCACATCTTCAGCTGTTTATTAATGCATTTTTCAAAGTTATGATTCATTTTATATCATTTTTAGTTGTGATATAAAGTAAAAATTAGACCATATTTCTTTTCTTTTTCTTCATAAAAACGAGCCAAGTGAATTTTAAACTGTGATGCATTTCCAAATTTCACAAATTCAATCAAATTTTAAACAAATTTGAGTAATTTTAAAGTGTTTTTATATAGCTGGTGGGTTAAATAAAGGTTCAAAGAAAAACATGAAATATAATTAATAAAAATATTTGGTGTCCGCGTACCTGATAGCAAGTGTATTTGTATAAAGGGGTCAAAATGAAGTGATTTAAGTGACTTTGAACATGTGTTTATATTTATATTTTACTGTCAATTCAGGATATATTCTCTTGAAATGATTTTTGACGTTGAAACAATTTACAGGGGCTTTCTAGCCTAATCCTTGAGACATTTCTCTGAGGAGAGGAAACAGAAAAGTAACTGTTTCTCATTTTGTATGAGGGCGTGCAGGACCTCTGTCAGGGGCCCTTTGTGCCTCCAACACAACATTTGAGAGTAAGCCAAGTACATGAGCTATAACTGAGCAGCATCTGGATAATGGCTGAGAGCGCACAGATAAAAAGACAACCTATTATATTTTTGCTTGATTTTTGCTGCCTTGCCACTGAAACCTCCCCACACACATCTGATGTATAAACAGTACACACATATATCCACCACCACATCCTCCACTCCACCCACCCTTGCTCTATCATCGCTAATGTCGAGTGACGCATTTAAGCGGTAGCTGTCAGCTCTGTGTATGTACCGCTGAGTGGCAGAGCCGCTGAACACAGGCGACAGACGCACACACAGACCGCATACATATCCCACCCTCCATTACTGTGTCACCCCTATTCAGCAGAGGCCTCCGTTCAGTTTGCACAGTCACACACTCACGTGCAGGTTTGTCAGGACTCCACATTGACTTCCATTCATTTAAGGAAGCCGAACCAAAACAAAACTCAAGAACTTTGAACTGTGGAGGGCAGCATCACCCCGGATTTCCACTGGACGCATTACAGCCGTGGCACGTCAGCAGTGCGGTTCTGCTTCGACCTCTGCCCAGCATCAATCCCCACCGGGCACATTACAGCAGGGGCGTGGTGCCTTGGTAGCCAGCGGTATTCACGGAAGATCACGCGATAGACTGTGTAAAGGAAACAACAACACAGCTTCTTTCATACTCCGACGTGGAAGAAATGTTGATCTGGTGTCATAAATGATTTTATGTTTCTCCACTTCAACAATCAGTCTCTCGTCGTACATTATGACTCTCCGAGACGCTCTGATTAATTGACTGTTGACCTGGTAGCACCGGTCACGACCTCATGTTGATGTGAAGTTGTGACAGGCTATATGACCTGCGTATTGTGTTTTATTTTGAAAGGAGGACGGAAGTGTTTTACTTTGAGTCTTTGTCAGACTTCCTGTCTGGTGTGATCTGCTCTGTTGAAATTTACACGGTTCAGCAGCAGCAACGGCAAAAATAGAACTGCTACCTATCGAAAGCGCTTACTCGCCCAGTGAAAATGCTCTCATTGATTAGAATGGAAGCTATTTGCAACGGCGACCGTGCCGCTGATGTGCTGCGGCTGTAACGCGTCCATTGGAAATCCTGGGTCACGCCTCTCAGTCTCCAGAACTGCCGCAGATCATTATCAATCAATCAATCTTTATTTGTATAGCCCACAGTTTACAAAATATAGTTTGTCTCACGGGACTTCACAGGGTTGGTAACATCCTCTGTCCTTAGACCTTCGACCAGGGTAAGGAAAAACTACCAGGGAAAAAACCCTTGTAACAGGGAAATGGGTAGAAACCTTAGGGAGAACCACAGGTGAGGGATCCACTCGCTGGACGGACAGACGTGCAGGAGATGTTACCCAAAACATACAATTTAAACCCTTTAAATTAAATCTGTTCATAATTAGGGATGCACCGATTGCCATTTTTGGGGCCGATTCCGATTTCCAATTTACTCGCTAAGCAGACAGCAGCTGCGCGGATGTTGTGTAATTAAATACACCGCTATGGCGGTATATTAAAAATTCATATCATAACGGAAAAAAACGTATTCGGAGAGAACCCGTATACCGCTCAGCCCTACACTCTACTACAAGTGCGTGTAGCCGCGTGCACGTGTGTTGCTGATGCTGCACGATGCGGGTGCATTTGACCGGCTTATTAAAATCGGGAATATTTCTGTCTGACCGGTCACTGGCCGATTAATCGGTGCATCCCTATTCATAATCATAGCATTCAATATTCATCTTTGAAAAATTTGTTTAATTCTACAAGCTAATGCCAACAGGCCAACAAAAAAATGCTCACAAACAAAAAGCTTATTGGCTAATATACTAACGCTAACATGCTAACAAACAAAAAGCTAACGGGCTAATATTAAAATGCTAACATGCTAACAAACAAAAAGGCCCTAAATACTCGGATGTGCTCTCCTGCTCTGTGTCAGCGTGCCCAGTGCGTGGCCAAACGTGAAGAGAGGAGGGATAACAAATCTGAAACACGATCCTCAGCGGCGTCAGAAAATCTACTTCTCTTTTTTGACATGTGGATTTGCACATCTCATTTTCCTGATTGACAAAGTACATAAACTCACGCTTCATGTCAAGCTTGGCAAGCTACGCTCCTCCAACACACACACACTGAACATTTATAGCCCTCACTCTGGCTTTTTCGATGAATTTGTGGAGGGAAGGAGGGGTATGACATCTTGTCTTTGATCCCTGGAGCTCTCTCTTACTCTCTCCGTGTTAGTGATGAGTGATGAGTCAAGTCAGATGTCTTTTTTGTTTGGAGTGTTTCAGACGGTGGTAATACGGGTATGTTAGCCCCAGGCTGCCTTTGTTCTACATAAGAGTTCTGTAAGACGCGCTCTGCACATCCATAACAAGTCACATAACATAGCAACATACTGGCTGAGGCCAACGAGGAAGTAGGATTTTATTGAATAGCCTCAAGAGGGCGACTCCACCTACATAAAGAAGTCTGGATAATGGAAGTCAACAGGAAAATGACAGATGTTTCACCAAGCAACCAGAGAATGAGAAGAGAACACTGGATTTACAAGAGTGATGTTGATGTAGATAAGTGAAATACGATATGGTGTGTACGGGTAGAAGCGGGTCACCGGGGCCCCCCTCTGGAGACAGGCCTGGGGAGGGGCTCGATGGCGAGCATCTGGTGGTTGGACTTGCACCCGGTGGTTGGGCTTGCACCCATGGGGCCCGGCCGGGCATTGCCCGAAGAGGCAACATGGGTCCCCCTTCCCATGAGCTCACCACCTGTGGGAGGGGCCATAAAGGTCGGCTGCAGTGTGAGTTGGGTGGTAGCCGAAGGCGAGGACCCTGGCGGGCTGATCCTCGGCTGCCAGCAGAAGCTGGCTCTGGGGACGTGGAACGTCACCTCTCGGACAGGTAAGGAGCCTGAGCTGGTGCACGAGGTTGAGAGGTACCGACTAGATAGGTGGGCTCACCTCGACGCACGGCTTGGGCTCTGGAACCAGTCTCCTCGAGAGGGGCTGGACTTTCTTCCACTCTGGAGTTGCCCCTGGTGACAGGCACCAAGTGGGTGTGGGGATACTCATTGCCCCCCGGCTTGGGGCCTGTACATTGGGGTTTACCCCGATAGATGAGAGGGTGGCCTCCATCCGCCTTCGGGTGGGGGGACAGGTGCTGACTGTTGTTTGTGCTTATGCACCGAACAACTGTTCAAAGAAACCACCCTTTCTAGAGTCCCTGGGGGGTGCTAGAAAGCGCTCCTGCTGGGGACTCCCTCATTCTGCTGGGGGACCAACGCTCATGGGGGCAATGACAGTGAGACCTGGAGAGGTGTGATTGGGAGGAACGGCCCCCCCGATCTGAACCCGAGTGGTGCGTTGTTGTTGGACTTCTGTCACGGATTGTCCATAACGAACACCATTTCCAAGCATAAGCAGTTGGTACCAGGATACTCTTGGCTGTAGGTCAATGATCGACTTCGTAGTCGTGTCATCAGACTTGCGGCCATATGTCTTGGACACTCGGGTGAAGAGTTTGGCGGAATCCCCTATCAGAGAGAGTTTCAACTCCCACCTCTGGCAGAATTTTGACCACGTCGGAGGCGGGAGACATTGAGTCCGAATGGGCCATGTTTCATGCCTCCATTGTTGAGGCGGCTGACTGGAGCTGTGGCCGCAAGGTGGTTGGTGCCTGTCGCGGCGACAACCCCCAAACCCGTTGGTAGACACCAGCGGTAAGGGATGCCCTTTTTGGCTTGTGGGACTCCAGAGGCAGCTGACAGGTACCGGCAGGCCAAGTGCAACACGGCTTCGGTGGTCTCTAAGGCAAAAACTCGGGCGTGGGGGGAGTTTGGTGAGGCAATGGAGAACGACTTCCAGACGGCTTCGAGGAGGTTCTGGTCGGCGATCCGGCGACTCAGGAGGGGGAAGCAGTGCAACATCAACACTGTGTACAGTGGGGATGGGGTGCTGCTGACATCAACTCGAGACGCTTTGGGTCGTTGGCGGGATTACTTCGAAGATCTCCTCAATCCCACTGAAACTCCTTTCAATGAGCAAGCAGAGTCTGGGGACTCAGGAGTGGGCTGTCCTATCTCTGGGGTTGAGGTTGCAGAGGTGGTTAAATAGCTCCTCGGGGGCAGGGCCCCAGGGGTGGATGAGATACGCCCGGAGTTCCTTAACCCTGGATTTCCACTGGACGTGTCACAACCGCGGCACGTCTGCGGCGTTGCAAATAGCTTCCATTCTAATCAATGTGACCATTTCCACTGGCTGCGCTGCGGCACGTCTCAGCAGAAGCGGCTCACCGCGCCGCAGCGCTATCGATAGGTAGCAGTTCTATTTTTGCCGTTTCCGCTGTTGAGTCGTGTCAAGCTCAACAGAGCAGATCCCACCAGACAGCAAATCCGACACAGAATCGAAGTAAAACATTTCCGCCCCCCTTTCAAAATAACAGGTCAACAGTCAATTAATCAGAGCGTCTCGCAGAGTCATAATGTACGACGAGAGACTGATTGTTGAAGTGGAGAAACATAAAATCATTTATGACACCAGATCAACAGTTCTTCCACGTTGGAGAATGAAAAGAAGCTGTGTTGTTTCCTTTAAACACACAGTCTATCGCAGGATCTCGCAAACTCGCGTCCGTTCGAGATTATCGTGCGATCTTCCGTGAATAGCGCTGGCTCCCAAGGCACTGCGCCGCTGCTGTAACACGCCCGGTGGGGGTTGCCAGATGATGAAGTCCTGTTTGCCTCATCGGGCTGTGATCTCCAGCTCTCACTGGAGCGGTTCGCAGCTGGGTGTGATGCGGCTGGGATGAGAATCAGCACCTCCAAATCCGAGACCATGGTCCTCAGCCAGAAAAGGGTGGAGTGCTCTCTTCAGGTCGGGGATGAGATCCTGCGCCAAGTGGAGGAGTTTAAGTATCTTGGGCTCTTGTTCACGAGTGACGGAAAAATGGAGCGAGAGAGAGGATTGGTGCTGCGTCCGCAGTAATGCAAACTCTGCATCGGTCTGTCTTGGTGAAGAAGGAGCTGAGCCAAAAGGTGAAGCTCTCAATTTACCAGTCGATCTACGCTCCTATCCTCACCTATGGTCACGAGCTGTTAGTGACCAAAAGAACGAGATCACGGATACAAGCAGTGGCTGGGGAGAGAGAAGTCTGGGTTTCTCTGCTCAAGCTACTACTCCCGTGACCTGACCTCGGGTAAGCGGTAGAAGATAAATGGATATATATATTCCAAACACAATTTTCTGTAGGAGCAGCTGGACTGACGGAACATCGACGGAGCCAGTATGGGACGCAAGCAGAGTCGTTGGATTCCTGGGGTTCGAGTTAATAGTCTCAATGAGTAGATTCAGGTCTTGATGATGATATCAATTTAGTAAATTATGTTGTTCTTTAGAGGGAAATAGCACTAAATCACAACATACATTACATACACAATAAAATTGGTAGTAAAGTTACCCATAAGAATCTCCTCTTTGGCAATACTAGCTGTCAAACACTGGAGTTGGCTCATATGTGCCATTCCTAAAAGTAGGAACACCATCATCATCATAATTTACAAAATTGACATCATGTGAAATAAAAAATTATTTTAGTTATTGAAAGAATTCACTCCAAAATCATAATCGACTCATTGACTTTTTGCGAGCAACAAAGCTACATTTTCACTTCCTGACTGACGTCAACAAGGATGCCAAAAGACCCTGTCTGTCTTTTTATATACAGCACATCTGTGTGGACACCAGTGTGATGGACAGCTGGTATCATCCAATAGGAACCTGGTAGAAGAAGATGTCTGTGAACATCTGGTTGCAAAACCACCATCACAAATCTCAGCTTCAAAAGTGGGATTTCAGATTCTTGTGGGCGACGTCACATCCGATTGTGTCAGCTCGTCATTCAGCCTCGTCCTGACACACAGACAGACATGTTCAAGCAATCATCTGGGTCAGTGTTTTAAGTCCGGGACATAGAACCAACATCTTGATTTTATCATTTTGTATACTCTGTTTAGATCTTTCCAATTCATGAGAACAATATCTATCAGGCAGATCTTCTTGGGGACCCCTAAAGCGAGAAGCTGAAAGAAGAAGTAGAAGAAGAAGAATACCTATTAAAAGTGTTGAGTAGAAATATTATATTCACTGACTTGTTGCCACATTTCTGTCCTGTAGGACATCATAATAAGGACTGTGTGTTTGAAGTTTAAACCATTCTTGGGAATGTTCAGGATCATTTAAATATACATGTTGGCAAACTGTGAAACACAAGTCCAGTTTTAAAGGTGAAGTAAGTAGTTTATAGTGCCATCTAGAGGAGAGGCTGAAATTTACAACAAAGAACTGCTCCTCTGCTCACCCCCTCCCTTCCCTGAGCGATACGGTATCCTCAGCCGGTCAAATGTCGTCCTCGTCGTCTTTCTCCGTGTGGGTTCGTGAGGCGAGGGAGAGGGCGAGCTACCGCGGCCGTAGCAGATGAAGCGGAGAGAGTGGAGGCGGGACTTCTGCTACAAGTAAAGAGACGCTTGACTTTTTGAAACACTACGAAAATGAAACAAAGAATATTATACAGCGACTAGACAATGCAGGAGCACATAATATGTATACAAAAGTGGATTTTGGGTTATATAAACTCATAAATACTACACAGTGTCCATTTAAGTTATCGTAATATGGACTTTATTTTTACTTATATTTAAATAAATAGATGTTGTGAACATCTAATTCCGACAGATCTACATATGGATAAAGAAAACTGGAGCGCTGGCACTTATTTTTTTCCCACTTCATGCACTGGTCTGTGTGAATACCTCACATGCACACACACACACATGCATAAAAACATTATCTGCATACACACACCAGTGCATGTTTGCACGAGAAGCAGTTGCAGTTGTGTGCACATGAGAGCACAGCCTCGTTTTTTTATTTGCCTGATGGATTATTCAGGTTGAACTTGACATGCTGCCTATAAATCAGTCCCAACTGTCTGGCGAAACACACTGACAGCCACAAAATCACCTGTAAGTCTTTTTACACGTGCCAAGAATCTGACTCGCTGCTGACGCTGTAAACAAAGTGCATAATAAACCTGTCAGAGTTATTAAACGGGGGTGGCAGAGATCAGAACAAGACTTGGCACACTCAGGTTTGTATAGTGTCAGAAAAGTTGGGGCGGCCATAATGTTTAGCTCAGAGTAAACTTTGACACATTTTATGAAAACAGCATATCGGCCACTGATATGATGAATGTTACTTCTTTCATTACCCGACAAATCTGACAGTCGTGCACTAACACCCACCTCACTCTGCTGGCTCAGGTTCAGCAGTGTGACTTCACCCAAACTATAAACACAGTCACAGTACGCTTTATTAGGTACACAGGACAGCTAATAAAGTGTCAGGAGTGGCACCTGTTGTGATATTGGGCGGTTTTAGCTGTTGTGGGTGCAGAGCTGGTCTCCCTCGTACAACATGAGTGGTTATTTGAGTTACTGTTGCCTTTCAATCATCTCAAAATAATCTGGCCATTTTTCTCTGACCTCTGGCACCAACGAGGCATTTTCATCCATTTTTCTCTCTTTGTTTTTGGACCGTCAGAACAGCCCATGTGGCAACAACAACTAAACCACGCTCAGTCACTTTTCTCCTGGTGCCGATGCTCGCTTTGAAGTTCAGCAGGTCGACATGATCATTTCTACACTTCTACAGTTGTTGCCATGTGGGTTAGTTGATTGGATATAGGTGTACCTAACAAAGTGACTGATGAGTGTTTGTATTAAAAAAAACTTCACTACTTTACTTTTGTTTTGTTTTTTTGTTTTAATTGCATTTTAAATCACTGGCCTTTTATTTGGTATTTTATTAGTTGTATTGAGCGTTGCCAGTGTTATTTTAATGAACCTGTATTGGTTTCTGTGGTTACTTTGATTGGTTTTGATTTTTAGAAGGAGATTTTAACTGTAAATATTATTTATTGCCCTGTTTTTGATATTTTAAATCATATTTGGCCAAACACCATTTGCTGCTACTACACTCACACTCACTGATAACATGACTGCTGGAAAGAAAAGAAGAAAAACAAGTACAAATTGTTGTGGTTTTTATGTCGTTCATTTACAAAGAGTGCAACTTGCCAAGATGGACGTCAAATTCCAAAGGGCCACCTTCCTGAGCTCCTTATAAGGTCCTGGGGAAAAAAAGCCTTGGTACAATGTACATTTGATAAAAGGTCAACTCTGTAAAGTAACAGCAATTATGGAATCTCATCTATAGTAAAAATGCTAAAAATTAACATTTGTCATTGAGTATTAATGACACAGTGTGCACAGAGGCTTGCATTCATCAGTTCTCTGACTAATGTGCAACAAACACGTAGTTCAGTGCAAAACAAATACAGATGGATTATTTCCTTGTGTGATTAATTTCGCAGGAAATATTTGCCTTTTAATTCCACTTGCAATCTCCCACTGCTGGTCAGAGATAAGGAATTAGAACACATACTGCATCTTGTTTAGCTTTAAGATCCATGTCTTAGTTTATTTAAAGCTAGTAGCCCTCACTACAGAGGTAAATCTTAAATATTTACTGGATATACTGGTAGGACATTTATAAATGTCCTTGGGTGTGCTGAATAGATTGTGCTGGAATATTAAACAGGGACATAAATTCAGTGAGAACTAAACCAGGGCAGAGTTGCTGCATCTAATATCGACCGTAAAAACTTTGAACACAGCAAATACGTGTGAAAGCTATAATGTAAAACAAATAGGTGACTTTTATATGACACAGACTATTATTATCAGCCGCGGTTGGTGTGATGCATGGGTCACCATTCAGCTTCAAAGGAACACAGGACATGAATGATGTATTAAAGGGATAGTTTTTTTGAGGCGTGGTTATATGAGGTATTGACCCACAATCAACCGAGTTGGCTAAGTCTGGAACCTGGATACTTGGGGTGAATTCCAATTCCTTGCTTAACCCTCAATCTTAACCCTCAATCTCAAAAATGTGCGCTCCCTCTAGTGCAAGTGCTGTCCCGATTCTCAGAAAAATTAAGTTGAGGGTCAAGGGCTGTATCGCCCTCAATATTGAGATTTTCCAAGACCACCCTTGGGAGCAAGGGCTACCCAGAATGCATTGCGTGTTTTCACATAAGAAAGATGGCACCG
The DNA here is from genome assembly GCF_963457635.1 of Microchirus variegatus. NCBI lineage: Eukaryota > Metazoa > Chordata > Actinopteri > Pleuronectiformes > Soleidae > Microchirus > Microchirus variegatus. The sequence goes on along the minus strand of NC_139804.1, from coordinate 11,319,786 downwards.
AAAGCAGCGAAGCGAGTGCGATACAAATGAAGTATTTTCTTTGTTAATAGAGATATAAAAATTATGAAAACCATTGTATTATCTTAGTTTAGGCCCATATTATGGATTACTGACGTCATTGTTGCGTAACATTTATTTTTCTTTTACGATCTTTTGTCAATAGTCGGCCGGTGCGCACAAGCGATGGTTTGCTATGGTTTACTTTTCAATAAGCCGTGGTGTGTGGTAACTGTCAGCTGAATATGTCCGTGGTTGTGGTATTTGTATGAGTATCATCTTATAACTAACTGACAACCTAATAACTTGACTGAAATAAAGTAATAAATAATTGTGACATAAATGTGTTCTTCTTCTTCTTTTTTTGGAGTTGACAGACTGGACGCAGCTGTCGTGTTATTCTGCCCCCTACAGTCTGAAGATGTATCTGCATTTAAGGGGTGTCCCATTTCTAAGTGACAAAATAACCCTCAACACTTGGTTTTGAGGGCCAGTTAAGATAAGGGTTGAGCTTGAGGGTTAAGATTAAGGGTTGAGATAGGAATTGGAATTGGCCCTTGCTCTCACAGTAGAAAAAAAGTTGAATTGAGAAAATTATCAACATTTTTACCTGACAGCACACAGAGACATTGATCCACTGAAGTCTCCATCATTTAGTTCAAATCTTTTATTTTCTGACTTTGGTGTTTGAAATCCTTTGCTTGGATTTACCTAAATGTGAGATACCTGTGAGATAAAAATGTTGATTTTCTGTATGGACTTTGGTACAGGAGAGTGAGGATATTATACCACAGAAAACTTTTACTCTGGAGTCTCTAAATTAGGTCCAGTAAGACCTTCATAAAGGAAAAGGTAATTATTTCACTGCAGGAAACCTGAAGCCTGAATCTGTGCTGGTTTGCACCTCAGACCGCTGGCTGTTTCCATCCAGTTACATGTAAACACGATTACAAGCTATATACTGTACACATGTTATTTCACTACCACCAGCGAAACTAATGACTGTTGGCACTTTATGTTCATCCAGGGTCATTTTTACGATTTTACTGTGATACATTGTGCTCTCTCATACGCACATGTTCACCGGCTGAGTATGTGTGTGAGGCTGATGTGACAGAATGCCTTAATTATGGATTAATTGTGTCATTAGCAGGTTTCTGCTGTTGGCACCACATTGTGCCTGTCAAGGTTAATTACTGGAACATGTTTATTTGCTGTCAGCCACTGCCGCAAGCTGTCACTTGCATGGAAACACAGACAAACACTCAGCAGACGCTGTTCACTCAAACAATCCACAGTCACCTTGCGTCCTTCAAGCCCTCAACATTTTCCTCAACTCCTTTTTTTTGTTTGTTTTCTGCCTCATCAGACTTTGTACAGCACTCACTCAGCCACCAATACAACATGAACACCAATTACGCAGTTTCACAATGAACAAAAGTCACCTGACCTGGCAGGGCTCATCTTTCAAAACTCTGTGCAATACTCTCCTATACCTGTAAAGCTGTAGTATGCAAGATTGGAATTGTTGATTGTTGAGTCCTTAGGAATCCACAGGAGGTAATTACACTCATTGCATTTACATGCATGTTAAAAGTTAAAAAGAAAAGATTTTAGTCGACAAAAGACAAAAATGTGTTTTTTTTAATGTTATGTAACCACATTAGCTTGTCTTAGTCGGACTAACATACCTGAATAATGTGATTCATAGTCCGATTAGTCGGACTTGGCCTTCTGTGCATGCATCAACAATTCTTTCACGGTCTTTGTACCGGCAGTAGAAGTAGGTGACATATAAACTAGTCCACTGTGTGAGATCATTTAGGATTCAGCGTAGACTACGATGAGAATGAGAAAATGAATGTCAACAAACAAACCAACCACGGTGTGCAAGCATCTGTTATGCAGCGCAGTGAAGTTGGTTTGAAGTTGGATATTGTACAGACACTCGCTCTACAGCGCCAAGGATATCGCGTGTTTGTCGTGCTAACGCTACCAGGAATGCCATGATATTCCATTCGAGCTCGCGGTTCGAATCCCGTGTCTCCCTGAACTTCTTCAATTGCAAACTACATGTAAATAGATGGTTATGGTATTAATGAAGCAGTTTTTGCTTGTAAACATTTCAGTATGTATTTACTTTACTTTAACATTGTGTGCTGTATGTTAACATTAAAATATTTTGTTTCGCAAAATTACTGACTATTACCAGTAATATAAAAGGTATAAGGTTACCATTTTCTTTTTATGTAAACCTTACTTATCATTATGATTAAGAAATAGACAATCATTTGGTAATTAAATGATGATATAACTTGATTTTGATGTGTGAAGCAATATCACACTCTCTCTTGTTATAGAATTACAATAACTTGCAACTTGGCCCTTTGATATGATCAGACACTTCAAATGTGTGCATGGGACTAATAAAGGATTATTTCATATTATGATGTGTATTGTATTTGAATGAAAAAGAACACGTACTGTATAAAGTCATCTTAATACAAATCTGATACAAAAAAAACAAAAACGAGTGAGCATTCTAATAAATATATACACATTAATAATAATAACTCCAGTGAAATGGTCAATATAACAGAACAGCTTATAGCAATATACATTAATATAAACATATAGAACAGAACACCTTATATATATACACATATACACACACACATATTACCAGATAAAAAAGAACACCTTATGCATACATATACACACACACACACATAAATTAAAAATTTTAAAATTATCAAGGGGGAGTACCTTTTTTTTCATAACCACGGGCTTCAGGAGCTCTGTGCATCCCTAATGTATATGTACTGACTAAGTATATTTTTTACTTTGAGAATCCGCTCTGGGAAACGTATTATTTTTTATTTTTGTGTGTGAACACTCGGAGCCGTAAGACACTCTATTAGCTGCTATTACCACTGCTGAAGTAGCAACATTGAATGCACAGCAGCTAATGTTCTCATTTGAAAATTGTGCTTTCAAATGAAAATTATAGTTACTGTGGTTATTAGTGACAATTATGGCATACTGCTTTATAAAAATGTTAATTAGTTTTAATTTAATTAACAGCCGATAAAGAGAAGAGTCCACAAATTGCTATTTAAAGCAGTATTTAGACTTACAAACAGCAACTACACACAACTAAAAGTCATATTTAGATTTACAGTAAAAGTGTAGCATCGTGAGTGATATGATGTGTTTGCTTTTTGCAAGGTTTTTGCTTGACGATGAAAAATAAGTCACCAAAAAGTCCATATGTTACGGCTCAAAAGGGGTTTATTCCGAATATGACAGCTGTTCATCTGTTTTTCTTTCCTTGTGCATGAGAAACGCTTTAAGTCTGTCTGACGTTGTCCATGTGTGTGAAAGTGCACGACTTTAAACGAAAACACCGCGAATAGTGAGGAAGAACAGACGAGGCATAAATGTCATAAATAGTCACAACTGTCTGGTTTGATGGTTGCACTGTTCAAAATCTAAACTCAAAACAAACATCACGATTCATGATGTTTTGCCTAAATTTGGTCTCAATTTATGATTTTTTTATTATTATTATTATTTAACGATAAACAACTTGATACCAGATGGTGAGCAGATGTGACAAGAGTCAAGACGCCAGGAAAAAGTCTGAGGATCAACTTGTAAAACTTAAGAAAGCAAGAAAGATATTAGGAAAGGATCTTTCTTGTCACTATACAACCAGACCTTCACAACGACATGAGGTCAGATGGAAGGTTGATCAGAGCCACTGTGACTGAACGTGTTACCACAATAAACCAACCTGAGCGAATGTGTTTCACACTCATTTTTGATGGTTGGAGGAAACATGCAAACTCGACAGCATTGTGCATTGTGGCCTCACGATAAGATCACTGGTTCAATTGTATGGGGTTTGCAAGTTCTTCAGAATTAAGGATGGATACAAACTCAATGAATATGAATGCAGTGCAGACGGATAGACACACAAAAGACAATATCCTAAATAACAGAACCTTGTTCCCCCTCCCAAATGAGGAGTTCACAGAATGTTCGGGAAGAACGACGACACAACTTAAATCAGCCTTCCACAAAAAGCAGAAAACGCTGAGAGGAAGTAAGCAGGACAGACGAAAGGAACGAGCAAAAATGGCTACTTTGATTGATTTCAGCTGTAATCGGCTCACTAACTCATCTCCTGACATCTCTCTGTTTCTCTCTCTCTCTTTCTCTCACTGACTCTCCGACCAGTAAAAGCCCAGTCAGGTCCTGGCTGAGCAACTGTGTGAAGACAAACCATTTATCAGCCTGTCAGCTCTTGCTGCCTGTTATTCCAGACAGTCAGACTGTCCAGGCAGTCCACAACACAATAACTGTGACTGAGAGGAGCTGACACACACACACACACAGAGAGAGAGAGAGAGGTTGGTTCTGCATACACATAGAAAACTGTATGTTAACATATATAGAAAATACTACATACTATGCTTCATATACATTCAAAGACAGAATATAAAAGTACACACACACACACACACACACACACACACACACACACACATGCACCTCAATGTGACAGACAGTAATTTAAAATGGTGACAGGTTGACTGATGGTTTGGGTGTCACTGTGTTAAATAACAGCAGAGCCAGCCACCTGCTCTCCAGACCCAGGCAGGAGACGTGGACTGAGAGCGCCATCAAGTGCACAAATGGGGAACTGCGTAGTTGTTATTAATACAATTATTTATTTTTTTATCTAAAATTAGATCAGTGAACGGGAAAATACCTCATGTTTTCATGTTAATTTTGGAGGGAAATGATATCTCAAACCTCAATCCACTGTGGCTAAGAGAGGGTTTTCAAAATACTTTTGACATTTGTTTAAAGAAAGAAAATCAGCTGATGTTTTCCCTGTTGGAATAACTCAGTTTCATTCTAGCATTAGAGAAAAGGTCCCTCATTCTGATGCTCAGCAGCTCATCTTGACCACTGTCTGGTAGAAAACCAGACATGTATATTTTGAACATCAACAACAGGTTGAATTATAAACCTGTAAAAAAAATAATGTGGGACAAAGAGATTAATCAGGCATGAGAGCGTATGATTGTTACAGCTAACAAATTCTGGTCAAAACTAATATTTAACTACACACTGGACCTGAGTAAATCATCAAACTCAAACACCATACAAAGATATTACGGTTTTAAAACTCAAATTTATGTTTCCGATAACTCATCCAAGAGAAGAAAAAAGGAACCACAAGGAAAATCACCACACACTGTAGTTTATGTGCATTAGCATTTTAATTGGACAAAGCAAGAAAACATTGATTACAGTAGCAGAGTCATCAGTTCTCGGGGCTAACACCTTTCTAAACAAAAGGGTCTGAAAATGTCTGTAGGCACTGCCTAATTAAAAAGAGAATCTTGTCAGCTAAAAGAAACCAGCTCTATAAGGCAACGGTTACAATGGCCTCTCCATTTCTCTGGCAAAAAAGAGCAAGTGTAAAGGTTGAATCCACTTAAGATTTTGATATAAAACACCGGTGTTTCAGTAGATATTTAAAAAAAACATCACAAGTGTCAAACATATTCACCCTTTAACATTTGAACTGTGTTACATTTTAAGTATGCACTGCATGGCAATGCTGTCTTATCCCTGCATGGAAGAATCACGTGTGTGTGTGTTGCACTGTGCCAGTGTCACTTCTCATAGTGCCACTCTGCAACTTACAATGTTGGCGTCAACTGTCGAGTTATCAAAACAAAAAAGAAAAAGCAAGCACCCACAGTTAACAGTAGCATTTTACTTACACGGTTTCAAATGAATGAGTGAACAAACGAATGGTTATTTACAGGCGGCGAAAGGATTTGAGGCTGTCTGAAAGATGTGGAGGAGAAACGGAATGCAAAAAAAAAAGAGAAAAGCAAACTCTTGGTTGTCAAATTTGTCCATGTACAGGAGAAGAAAAAACTGTGCAATATTTATCTGCCCTTACAGAGAAACAGCAGTGGCAACAATCCCTGCACTTGATTTTAATCCGAGAAAATGAAAAAAAAATGAAAACAGATTTCCATTCCTCAAATAATAACTAAGGATCATAACTTAGCACAATTCAGTTTCTTCTTTAAAAAAAAAAAAAAAAGAAAGGACAAACCTCTCGGTGGCTGTCTGAGATGTGAACATGGCAGCAATTTGAAAAAAAAGCCAGAAAAGAAAAATCCAAAAGTTTCTCCTTTACAGTTTTATACTCATTTACAGTTAACTTAAAAATGGTAAGAGCCCTGGTTCTTGGCCAGTCTTGGTTTCCACAAAGGGTGTGAATACCTGTGTGGGTCAAATCGCTCCTCCCTGGTTTCTGTTACCTCACCCCCCCCCACCCACCCCCAATGAAATCCAATTTACATCTCCTTAGACGTCATCAGGTTCCACATCCCAGTTAAAGTCTTAGTCCTGCCACAAATGGAGGCGGTGTTACACAGCCCACGCAGGGCACCGTACAGCCAATAAGAGGCTGATGGTTGACAAATCTCACACCCTGCCCACTTATCAGTGTGTGGGGTATCCTGTGGCTCCCATACCAGGCTGGTTGGCTAGCATACTCCCATTCAATCCCTGTGTAGGCTCCATAACCCCACCGTTACTGATGGCGCTCATGCCAGTCCACCCAGCACTGGCCGGTAAGTGACTGCAAAAAAACGAGGTACAGAGAGAGAGACAGAAAGACAAAATGCCAGCAGGTTAGAAGAGACAAGGCGAAAGGGAGCCAAAGGGGCAGCTTATTTTAGAGCTACTAGAATCTGGACAGGCTAGAATGAATAGAAACAAGGTGGCAAACAGAGTTATCAGAGGTTGTGAGGGTGAGGCAGGCTGGGCAAAAATCAAGCTAGCAAAACATGGGGGGAAAAAAACAGAAAGTTTTGATTGATTAAACATGGGAGGACAAGCAGACAAAGCATACAGGCTAAGCACAGCAAGCTAAATAGTCCTCTCTTCCCCCTCCCAACTTCTGACAAACATACAACAGCTGCAACCAGCCAACAGTTTAAGTGTTTACAGCCATGTTGATGTTGGTTACTTTCCTCTAAACTACTGTGGAAATTCCCACCTAATCCACATGTCAGATTTTGTCTCTCGTTACCCTTGCAATAAAAGTAAATTCTTAATTCAGTGTGGAAAACAGACAGCTTATAAAGGATATGGTTAATCTTCAAAGTCAAGAGAGGCCGGCCCTCTGTCTCAGGAAATTTGTCTCAACATCTCAGTTACAGCTACCTCACACCTTTGTACAGACTGTTCATACACCTGATCATCAAGAATCTTAGACTGTCAACGTCATATGGCCTCTCCTTTATTGGTCTTTGGTGTACAAAGCATCACTGCACATAGGCTGTCTAAATAAAAACAAAATGTGATGACTTAAACCTACGAACTATATTAAACATGACCCACTGACACACATATACAGATCAAATTATCAAGTATATGTAAAAATAAATCAATGAAATCACAAAGAAAAAATATGGTAAAAAGCTACAACATGGATTTAGACAAACAAAACAAATGAACAGCCTTAAAGGTAAATTCTTACACACAGTGGGCAATCTTACAAAAAAGGAAAATTTGCATTCTTCATCAATAAACAATATCTGGGTGTGGACAAGAAATTAAACTTTGTTCTGAGCTTTTAGCACTTATTTGTCAGTTACTTTTAAATTTCTTGAAATGAATTTTTAAAAAAAGCCTTTTGCTAGTTGAAGACAATCTTACAATCATTTATAGGAAAGCTGACAGTTTGTTTGCACTAAAATTCTCAAACCATGAACACATTTGGGAACAAAACCCTTCAGTTACTGTTCGGCAGTGACAGCGGTCACACTGACAAACTGAAAAATGCTTAACAACAAAATAGGAGCTCTGTTTTGTGTGAGTGTGTTTGATCGTTTCTCAATCTTCTTAAAATGGGGGGGGGGGTGAGGGAATGGGGGGGCAGAAGATAATGGCTCCCTCCTGTGGCCAGAGCTGGCTCTCGCTGCCTCGGTCTTGTAGGGGAAGTCTGGTGCTGGAGTTGAGTTGGAGGAGGCGGTGAAGGGAAGCACCATGCTACTTACTTGAAGCCCTGCTGGTTCCAGGCCTGGCTGTGGCTGTAGACGCCATAGGCAGGGACCTGCCACCCGTTCGGGACGTACTGGCTAATCTGGGGCCCGTTGCCGTACCACTGGCCCCACTGGCCATAGGGCTGGGCAGCAGCAGCGAAGCTCATCTTGCTCTGCTGTGAAGTACAGTACAGAGTGTGACATCAGTGTGGTTCACGAAAGCACAAACCACATGCATGAGCATGTGAGACATTGGAGGGATTTTTAAGACACAAAATTATTTTATTTTAAATAAGAGGTAGTAGCATCAACAGATACCAACTGACCTAAAACCCCAGAGAAGAAAAAGAAAGGTGAGCATTTATTCTGTACAACTTTAATAGGGCTGAAAAAGGTTACTAAGTGAATCGATTTTCAAAAGAGTACACGATTGCCTACAAGTTTTTCTTTTTTTCCAAAGAAGTTTTCTGATTTTTCAGCTTCTTAAGTGTGAATATGTTCTGGTTTATTTGCTCCATACAACTCTCCAAGTCCGACTCCGTCTCCACCTTTAAGGTGAGACTGAAAACCCACTTCTTTAGCATAGCCTATAGTCAAAACTAGATCAGGTATGTCCTGATTAAAAAAGTCTAACTTGTATCGCCATAGGCTTAGACTACTAGACTACTGGGGGGAATTTCCCATCATGCACTTAGAGCACACAGACTTTGCACGGGCCGCACTTTCTCTCACTCCGTCCTCTCGATTTCTCCACCTTCACCACTTACCCGGTCCCCCCCCATGACATGTATCCCATAAAACCACATGTATAACTGACTTTTAATCTCTTACAGTTCTGCAGCCACCAGTGAACGGCATGAGGTCAAGGACTCTGTCATCTTCAAGTCTCTGACCACAACAGTCTTCACTACAGGCTGCAACAAACCCAGTGATCCAGATGGATCCTGGCATTTAAATACCTTTTACTCTTTATTCTTTGTAATTGTGTATTGTACTTTTGGGTAACATCTACTGAACGTCTGTCCGTCCAGGGAGTGGATCCCTCACCTGTGGTTCTCCCTAAGGTTTCTACCTTTTTTCCCTGGTAGTTTTTCCTTACCCTGGTCGAGGGTCTAAGGACAGAGGATGTTATCAACCCTGTGAAGCCCCGTGAGACAAACTATGTTTTGTAAACTGTGGGCTATACATATAAAATGTAAATATAACAAATAAATCCTTGGACAAACCCAGACATTTGGGAACATTGTCATTTCCAGGTTTGGTAAACACTTAACATTTTATGGACCAAGCCATTCCACGATTAATTGAGAAAATAAATTGTCAGATTAATCGATTATGAAAACATTTGTTCGTTGCAGCCCTAGATTTCTCCCTGATTGGGGTCACATTGAAACACACTTGAATGATAACTGCCTGTGTTACATAACGCTAACAGCAAAATGTGAAATCCTTGTCACGACTATTTTGATTTTACAGGGAATAAAAAGAACTCTAAATGTTGACAAAGGTAAATTTCAATTAAAACATTATATTCATACTAAAAATGAGGGCCCATGTCAATCCAGCAGTGTGTACATGCAACCCCTTATATCTCCTACCATTACATGGCAATTTATCATCATGGGTTTGCCCTCATTTGCATTTCCACAAACTGGACTAGAAAGTACAGGGAGCATATGCAGTTGGTATGTAGGGGCTGCGCGGAATCAAACTATGTGGACTTGTTTTTGACTGCACAGGCAACTGCAGAAATGGACAGTTGACAAAATGTACACAACTCAGACGCTAGTGGACAGAACGTGGCCTTATCAGGCAATAAAAGTAGTCAAGAACGTTGCATTATGCACTGGGTCACGATAATTTGAAAAGTTTGGGAAACCAATTACAAGAATAACTTTACTATTGCAATAATAATCCAACATTAGTCAGAACAATCATAACTAATGACTGCACCAAGTGACAGATGTCACTAGATTCTTACCCCGTTCTAAATGCTTTCAAGAAGGCAGCGAGGACATGCGGCTTATTACGCTTAGTATTATGGCGTCCTTACCTGGGGCATTGGCATTTGCTGCATTGGGTTCATCATGTCCGGGGTCTCTTTACCCCAGTAGCATTTAACTATGTGTCCTTCTATTGAAGTGCCATTCACTGACACAATGGCATGGGCTGCTGACTCATGGGAGTTAAACCTGGACAAAAATAGACCAGAGTGAGTAGAAAAACCTTGAAACTCATTTCCATTGAATACCACAACTTCTGGAGGAATGTACAGAAAAACAATCATTGTGACTGTTAAAAATCCAAGAAAACCTGGGATTAAATGGGTTTGACCAGTGTTAATGTGTTAAATCAGCATTCACATACAGGCCTAATGACTGCAATGCAAATTGGGAGAAGGAACATGCAAATTGGAGTGAACATGCAAATTCCTTTTTTTGTTCCTGGCATATTTGCGCATTCATCTTCTGGCTATTAGCCATGATTGTTTTTAGTGAACTTTGCTGCAGAGTTTCACCATAATCCGCTTTCATTTCATTTTTAACGTTGACTTTTCCCTCGTTTTTTAGAAAGTGGCTGATTATTGCTGCACTGCATGTATCTAGCTGACATGTTAATGTTACTAAAGGAGCAGATATGAAGTGTTAAAGCACATGTCAACAATTAGAATCGTTATTATAATAAGAAAAACATGTGAATTAACCGCTGTCATGCCAGTAAAATATACCATGGACCAAGAACCAGTGCATCATACTTTGACGCGAATAGAAATAAGAAACATCCTTGCATACCTCACAAATGAATAGCCTTTATCCGGGAAAACTCTGATTTCCATGATTTGTCCAAAGGCAGAGAAAGTCTGTCTCATCAGTTGTTCTGAAAGCAAAACACACACAGAGTACATTAGATATCAATCTGTATGAGCTGGCGTCATGAATAAATAAAAAAATATTTGCTGCATGAGAAACGAGGCACACAGGCATTTGCTGACAACAGGGGATTGAGTATAGGGCTGCAACGATTAGTTGACGTAATTGATTACGTCAACGACAGAAACAACAACAACATGACGCGACGACGCTGATGTGTCGTATTATTGCAAATCACACAGTGGCCGCTTTATGATTCGTGCTTAATGCAGTGCAGCTGCGCTTCATGCAGTGCAAACAAACACTCGAGATATCCAGAACTAGTTACAGGAAGTGGTGGGGGCAGTATTGCTCGTTGTTTACATCCCGCAAGGAAGCAGAGAAGAACGCACAAATTATGGAAACAGACGAAGAGGCTCAAAAAAACTCCGACCCAAAGTTTCGGAACATTTCAGTGAAAATAAACCAGCGAAACGCGTTAAATGCAATCTCTGTGAAGCGCAACTCTCATTCCATGGTAGCACTACGGCGATACACGAACGCCGACACCCCGGAGCCGCTGTATCATCACGTACCCCAAATAAGTAAATTACCAAATAACGTTGATACCTCTTATATATTTTTAAATCACATTCTCATTTATTAATTAACCATCGGCCTATGATGCAAGTACATAATACGTCCATCAGTCGGAAAATCATGGAAGAAGCAATCTTAGCGAACGCTAGTTCACTAACGTTGAATTGAATCGAGTTGAATTACAGGCGAAGCTGCTTTGACATACTTAATTTCAGCCCCCGACGATACTAGCATTTATAATGAATTGTAAACCTCTTTCACTTATCAACTGTGTGATCCGGAGTATATTAATTTGATATTTAAGCTGTAAGAAATCTCTGATAATTCGTTCCAGGTATTTAACTGTGATGAATGTCGTGTTATTAAAGCAGACGTGCAAGTCCACTGAATGTAGGTTAAACAGACGTCCATAGGTGCTAACGAAAATAATTTATGATAAGTCGACTAATCTAAAAATAATCAATAGATGAGTCGACAACAAAAATAATCGTTAGTTGCAGCCCTAATTTAGTATGAACGCCACGTAGAATACACATGGCTTCAATTCTGCAGGAATTAATGCATCAATAAAATAGGGAATAAATTCAACATTATGCTCTTAGAAGTGTATTAATTGCTTGTCAGTGGTAAAGTAAAATAAGGTATAACAGAAAAACAATAATGCGGATGTATATGATTAACATTCAATTGACCAAATCTGAGAATTTAAACTATTAAGAATGTATTCATTAATTAACCAAAATGTCCCTGTGTGTTATTTCTCTGGATCTCGCATGTGGTTTATTTACGACTTCTAACAGCAGAGGGCACACACTAACCAAATAAGCAATTTAATTAACAGGAGAAGAAGTCAGCCTGGAAGTGAAGCCGATTCTGAGCTGTGCCTTTTGACAGGACATGGCACAGAAGAGGTAAGTGCAGGGACAGCTACTGCTGCTTATGGATCACTACTTTTCAAATGAATCCAACAGTAACAGATGTAAAAAGAATATTTCATAATGAAAAAAAAATCATGTACAACAGAGTTTTCTTAACAATTAACCAACCATCATTGGTCAACTTTTTCAAAAATGGACACAATTTGCAACTCTCGATGGCAGCAATAGCAATAAATGATTACAATAATGTTCCTCACCTGTCAGGCCTGAGCTGACGCCACCACAATACACAGTACAGTTGCTGGGACTGGACTGATTGACTACTTCATCAAATGAAAGGTGCTTGGAGTTACCTGAGGAAAGAAAAATAAAACACAGCTGTCACCGTGTGATCCAATAATTTCAACATCCTCAGCATGTAAAACCTGCATATTAATGACCACTCACTTTCATATGTGGCCTTTGGGGCGGGGGGCTTTCTTGTGGCCCAGTTTGTTCGAATCTGTCTTCCCCCTAACCACTGACCCCCCATCTGCTGGATAGCATTCTCTGCATCCTGGAATGAAAAAATAAATAATCTGGTTATTGCACTGAGCTGGAGTGTAGTTAAAGAAACCCAAGGTAAGATGCAAGAAATGTGAAAACTAAAAAGACAGAAAGCATTTTTAAGGGCACAGTTCACAGCCGCACTGACACAATGATGTCTACTAACCCATTTGTTGAAGAAAGACACAAAGCCATAGCCTTTAGATTTCCCTGTAGCCATATCTTTCACAACACGAGCATCTCTGCAGACAAACACAACACAAACAGCAATACATAAAAGGTACCAGGAGAAAATGTATATAAATAACTACAAAAATGTATCTCAAATTGATCTGCCAGCTATTTAGTTATGTTCCTTGATTCACAAAATATCACATCAAAAAAACTAAAAACACTCCGATATTCAGACAAAGGAAGAAGGGAGTGAATTGTTGACACAAAAACTATAACTTTATTTTAATTTCAGTTGAAAAAATATCAAAGCATTTTATATTGTCTATACCTGATTTATTTATCTTTGAATGACTACAGTTAACTATTTTATTGATTAATGTGAAGATTCCGTGAAGTTTTTGGTTTGAAATTAAGAAAACACCCAATAAACATCGTTTAGTATGTATCCAGGTCTTTTATATGTTTCTCAAACAACTGTCAAAATCCTGAAGAAATTTACATTATAATAACATATAAGCACAAGGGAAACGACACATCTGGAAAGATTAAATCTAGAATGATTAAACCTGAGACCATCTGGCATTTTTACTTGAGACATTTTTGAAAGATGCAGCACTGAATGTTTGTCAGTAAATATTGGCTTTATACTTACGATATCCTGCCAAATGGGCCGAAGGCAGTTTTGACGTCTTCTGTTGTTATTTCTGGGCTGAGGTCTCCAACAAAGACATGAAAGTGATCTGTAGGAGTAAAAACTGTTTAGGTCTGGACCATGGTACAGTATGTGTTACAATTATCATCAAGCTAAATACTTTTTTTCCATGACTGTCTTTCAGCCTGAATTTGTCAACTGTGTTAGCGCAGAACAAAACAACTGCAACAAGCAAAACCGTGTGCAGCTTTGCACATTTTATTTATAAATCACAATTTAATGGATTACACACGAGCATTAGGGACACAACCAATGATTGCTATCCATAATTGATAATTCTGTAGATTATTTTCTAAATTGCATAGTATTGGGCTCATCAAGCTAAAACTGTTTCGGTCAGGGTTTATGATTTATTGGTGACAATCGAGTGCATAACTCCAGGGACAAGCACTTGTACTTACTACTGGTGTCTTTTTTCTGGCTGGTTGGTGTTGTGGCCCAGTTTACTTTGACCTCCTGTGGAGAAGGGCAGAGAGAAAACAGGCCAGGTGGGGTATGTTTACATCATTCACAGTCAAGTATGGTTAATTCCAGGGTTGTATACAAGGACTGATTAGTACTACCCATTTCTTATGATATACTACTTTTTCCCCTCTCCCTGTTCTATGCGTGTAAACATAATCCAGTACTTTGTGACTCACAAAATTTCTTTACTGGGTGCTCAAATTTCTAAGCCATAATCATAAAAAAATAGATATGGACCTCATCTAAACAGTTTGGTTTTTAAATTCAGCATCAGCCACTTGATTTTTCCAGTTTATGCTCTAGCAATGAGTGCAGAGGCTCAGCTCAATATTACACTATTCAGTAGCACTTTGAATTTATTTCACAAAGCCCCGTGATATTTTAAATTTTGGGAGATTTAGTCTGTAATGATCTTACATGATCTCAATTATTGTACTATCAGTACAGTGCTAGCTTGCTCAATGGACACCTTAATTATAATTCCATCGATATTTATTGAACCTCTTGCATTACAACATTTAAACCATACATTTGTATCACTCCTCCACACCAAATGAAACACCAAGTAGTTTCATATTATTCAGAATCATTGGGTTTAAAATGATGGAATAAATGTTTCAGACGTGATTATTTCATAGAAGTTTCCAAGATCTAATTAAGAAACTGGCTGAAGCAGCTTCCTCCTGTCAGTTGGGAAACTTCGTAACAGAATATTGCCAGCATTTCACTTTTTTTCTTTTAAATAGAAAAGGCACATTAACTTCCCATACCCAGAGCCCACCCGTCCCCACTCACCCTGTAGATACGATAGCTTACCTTACCCATTATTTTCCTTCCATTTATAGCTGCCAATGAGGCAGCAGCATGCCTGTGGTCATAGAACTCCACAAAGCAGTATGGATCATTTCCAGCTGCCTGTTGACAGGAAAACAACACTAATATTAAGTGCACAGCAGAGATGATGATTTAATCACTTGCAACAGGGGTCACCTACTGTATTTTGGTGTGTCAGGCCTGATATAACAGTATGCACTCTTTATTAGGTACAGCTGTTGTAATGCTTGTTCACACAAATTACACCTGAAAAATTACATGGCAGCATACAATACTAGACGTACCTACATGCAATATAGAAAACGGGTGGAAATTACTTGTTAATGCCAGACCCAGGAGAATGGTCAGCCTAAATGATCCATGACTGAAAGGCAAAAGTAACTCAAGCACTCGTTTAAAACAAAGTATGAAGAAGACCATCTCCTAATTTTGAAGCAGATGGGCTATATTAGCAGAGGACCACACCAGGTACCATTCCAACCACTTCGGTCCCTTGAGTACCTAAATGAAGTGGCCGGTAAATGAAAATACCAAATGAGGGAGATAGTACTTACATCTACTATCATTTTACAGCTCTTGCATGGTCCAATCTGTGTGAAGACCTGTAGGATGAGGGGCTCAGTCACCTCCCTGGACAGATTCCCCACATACCTGCAAACAAGGAGTGATGAGGAGAAACAGGAAGTAGCTTGCAAACAAAGGCTAGTCAACAGGGCTAGCTACGACACACAATAACTCAGTGTTTAAACATTTATATTAGCAATAGTAACGGACTACATGATATTGGGAACATTCTCAATGTTTCACAGATATTATGAGAGTGGCCACCCCCTTAATGGTGTTGGCTCGTACCGTCTCCACGAGCGTTGACGTGGCTCGTCTATCAGCTAGCTAAAGATAACGCTAGCCGGCTCGAGTGGGCCTCATGGAAAAGCGGGTTGGCAACTAACGGTGTTTAACAAACATGCAACGTCTTGGGAGAGTTTACTTAATAATACGTGTTCACGGCGAACAATAGGTCTATTATTGAGAATTAAGCAACCATTTCTCGCGAAAATAGGGGAAGAAGAGGCAGCTGCCTAGCTGTGATCTAATGAGCTAATAGTGGCTAACATTAACTAGCTCTTCAGTTTCATTTTCAGGGGAGTCGCGGCTACAGCTGTTAATACGACGAACTTGCGTTCGTGTCGAAAACCACATTAGTTTTATTACAAATGTAAACGCAGCCACAGTCGAAAAACTATTTTGGTGCTAAGTGGCCACGTGGGTTTTAAATGTTTTAAGTGAAACAACAACGTGCAGACATCTCAGAGGCGGAGTGGTGAGACATAGCCTTTCCATTCCAGGACATAGACAGGGCCGCAGTTACTCACAAGGTTCTGGGTAGATCGTCCTCCATCATCAAGGTTTAGTGGTCGCGTCCTGAGATGTCTTTAATCCAGTGACATATAAATTGTCCTTAATTTGTGTGGCCGCGAATGTACAAACCGAATCAAATGTTTGATGACAGATCGATGGCCCTTTCTGATCTCTCTCTCCCTCTCTCTCTCACACACACATACATACACACTCACACAGCGCAGTCAGGCTCAGTCTGATGCAAACAATAGGAAGTTGAAGATGGCGGAGCGGCGGCGTCAGCAGCAGCGTCAACTTGCGCGCTGAAATGAAGCCAAAAACCAGGCGCTCATGCTCCCACGCACAAAAGATGTGTCTGCGCTCCTGTGCACCGAAAGCGCAATATATAGCGACGTACTGACATCATTAGTAAACTACAACAGTTGCATGAGCCTTTTTGTCGTCATTGCTTGACTGAGAAAAATATAAAACACTGTCGTAAGAAACAGCAGCTTGCTGGATACAGCGCTGTAAAATATTGTTATCAACATTTATCACTATAATGCCTTATATTGCATTACTCAATCGCCGATGTTCGTGAAATTCCAGCATTAACGTGAATTATAACAAAATGTGTGCGCCGCCCGGGAATCGAACCCGGGTCGCAAGAATGGGAATCTTGCATGATACCACTACACCAGCGGCGCGACAAATGGTGGATCTGCCATCTTACTATATGACCATATACATACTACAATATTCAGAAATAATAATAACAATAATTTAAAATAATAATCATAATCAGTTCAGTAATTGGCATTACAATAACACAGCACAGAATGGCATCTCATTATACGCTCCTCACAAATGGAACAATCTCCAGAACATACTCAAACTGGATAGACTCAAATGGTCTCCATTAATAAACTGAAGACACTACTCTAAGATACACTATGCACAGACTGTTCATGCTTCTCTTAGCACTTTCCCTGCCTTCTACCAGTACTAATTGTTTAATTATTTTTTTTTTTCATCATTTTTTATTCTGCCAAAACTGTAACAGGGTATCCTTGCAAATGAGAGCTTACTCTCAAGGATCTAACCTGTGTAAATAAAGGTTGAATAAAAACATTTGCAATCTGCTCTGCTCTCCCACCCAGCCCTCACTCACCTGGACAAGAAAGACTCATATGTGAGAATGCTGTTCATAGACTTCAGTTCAGTACCACAACAACTCATCTGCAAACTTGACAAACTGGGCATCAGCACCTCCCTCTGCAACTGGCTGCTAGACTTCCTCAGTCCTGCAAACCAAACCAACTTGCGGACGACACAACTCTAGTGGGTCTTATCACCAAAGGCGACGAGACTCACTACAGGAAAGAGGTCGACCATCTGACTATGTAGTGCAGGGACAACAACCTCCTGCTCAATGTCAGCAAAACAAACCCTCTCTGCATGACACCCGCCTCACCTGAAAAGCAATCACAATTGTGACCGATGCAACCACCCCACACACAACCTGTTCAGCCTGAAAGGAGGTACAGGAGTCTCCGCTCCCGCACCACCAGAACTCTCTACTGTCCCCACCCTCAGCCCCAGTCACCAGAGCCAAAGAATTGGCAGAAGTCAGAATCTGCCTCCCCCACTGAAAACTCTGACCCATAGAAAACGATTACCTCAGCTGGACTATCTCTGCACTATGCAAACTGCACACATCTGCAACTATTATTATTGCTTCTATTACTATTATTACTATCATTGACTGTACTTTGCACTATTGATTGTATTTTTGCACTAAGGAAACCCTTACCAACACTTACACATAACAACATGGGCTGCTACTTCACAGTACACTACTGAAACATTGTTACATTTATATCTCGTTACTTTTAGTACCAGTATACAGCGTATAAGCCTGAAGCTACTGGCACTTCATTTTATTGTTGTTGTTTTTTTCTTTGTAGTCTTGTGGTGCACTTCACTGTTTGTACTGTCCTGTCCCGTATTGTCTTGTCTTGTCTGAATACTTGTCTACGCATGGGACAGTGAGAAACGTAATTTCGATTCCTTTGTATGTCAAGTACATGTGAAGAAATTGACAATAAAGCTGACGTTGACTTTTGACAGAAGTCTGATTCTGATGGCTCTGCAGTGATCAGAATGTGTGACCTCTGTGTTTCTATGTCTGTGATGTTCTCAGATTCAAATATAAGCGTTGACATTATTATGTTTGAGGTTTTATGTCATTATTATGCAGGTGATGATAACTCTTTGCAGTGGAGCTTAGAAATAGAAATGCATCTGTCCAAGAGATTGATAGAATAAGAGACCAGTTGTGTCACTCATTTATCATCACATAAAACATTCATTCGCATTTCACACATTTGTCATTTAAATATTCGATGTGTTGTGTTTTTTCAATACTACACAATACTCCATATTATATAACTAACACTAAAATTAAGTAATTCCAAAAAATTACAACAACAAAAAAAATTAAAACATTTTCTAAGAAAAAATTAAAACTAAAAGTGAAAACTAAATACAGTCTAGAACTAATGAAAAATACAAAACTATTATAACCGTGGTTTCTATCAACGTCCTTGGACCTGTCCATAAAAACAGACTGCCTTGTCTTTGATCTGCCGTCTGTGAGAGAAAAGTCAGATGTTATGACAGTTAGAGAATTACATAGAATTACCTGAGTGATCCAAGGAACAACGGATAACTTCTTTAATGACTTTAGACCGGTGATAATAATGTTTCATATTCGTCCTAATCTCATGTTAACGGGGTATATGGTTGTTGTAGGAACGTGTTTTAAACGTGCGGGGGCAGTGTTGTTAAATATATACGGTGAAAGATTAAAAAAAAAAAAAAAAGTAGAAGAAGAAAAAGAATCATCCCAGGCGAACGAAGAAGAAAGAAACCCAGTCGGAGGAAACATGGCGTCCGCTACCGGTTGTGAGCACTATATCCGCAGCTGTTTATTGAAAGTAAGTTCTCAACTTTTACGTTTGTCTTTCATGTAGACAATGTGGAGACAGTGGAGACAGACGAGTGAAGAATGTGTCCAACCGTATCTCAGCTGGGATAATTGTGGTAGCAGCCGGGGCTAATGTTGAACCCTTTTATGTGTTGTAACACATAAGTTGATACATTAGCTGTGTAGCGTTCAATATTTTAATATATTTGTTGACTGTATATCACACTAGTTTAGTCATGTGCTTGCTATTTTGTCTCACTGCCAGACTGAGAAAGCTGCTGTTGTGAAGCACTTTCAATAAACCTGCAGTGCGTAATGGCATGGTCATACTTATGACCTAACAAAACAGTTTTTATTATTTTATTAACTATATTTTTTAATAATTGTCACTGTTTGATTAAAATACAGTGAATTAATAATCGCACCTTTTAGACTAAAATTAAAATCAAAATTGTTTACTACTGCGAGCTATGGGAAACCAACATGTGACAGAAACCAGGTTTAGTGTTTGCGAGTTTCAGTAGTTTCCAGTAAAAAGGGACTTCAGGTAGTGAGCAAGATTTCACTCTAAATAAATCAACATCGCTATCTTTATTTGATCATTAGATCCGGGTAGTTATAAAACACTCGAATGTTGCCTGCTGATTTGCCTCTTTTTTTGGTGGCATGATGTCGACAAAAGAAGAAGAAGAGGAGGCATGGACATGTGTGTTAAGTAGTGCAGACCAGAGAGAAGGGGAAGACAAAAGAAATATGCCTATGGACTGACAGCTCTTAAGTCAGGACCAAAACAAATATCTAAAATGATAGGAATGCCTGCACAACATAAGGAAAATGTGTAATATGCAAAAACATTGTTGAGTATTGTGATGACAATATGACTAGTGATAATAGCACATACACTCCCAACAACATCCCTTACTACCTGGATTGTTGAAATAAATAAAATGAAAAAAAAATATTGTAATGGTGATGAATCTTAAATCTGCAGGCACCTTGCTGTGGCAAACTCTATGTGTGTCGGTTGTGCCATGATGGAGAGGAAAACCACCAGATGGATCGATTCAAAGTCACAGAGGTGCAGTGCTCGGAGTGTCTGACAGTTCAGCAGGTAACGGAGGAAAAACAACTGCACCACCTAACATACCAACATTTTTACACTCCTTTGTTAATGATTCTAAATGTCCTCTCACCCTTTTTGTTTATATTTAAGATGTGTGTATATAGTGAGAAGCTCCCATCAAGATAAATGACATGTCACAAATTTAATGTGTCACTCTCTTATAGGCACAACAGACCTGTCAGCAATGTCAAGTGAAGTTTGGGGAATATTACTGTAACATTTGCCACTTGTTTGACAAAGATAAGAAGCAGTACCACTGTCAACCCTGTGGAATATGCAGGTGAGCAATATTAGTACAGTGGTATGCGAAAGTTTGGGCACCCCTGTAAATTTTCATGATTTTGCTTTATAAATCATTGGTTGTTTGAATAAGACATTTCAGTTAAATATATCATATATGAGACAAACACAATGATATTTGAAAAGTGAGATAAAGTTTATATGATTTACAGAAAGTGTGCAAGAATTATTTAAACAAAATTAAGCATGTGCATAAGTTTAGGCACCACAAAAGAAATATTTTGTGCATCCTCCTTTTGCAGAAATAACAGCCGCTTAACGCTTCCTATAGCTTCCAATTAGAGTCTGGATTCTGGCGGAAGGTATTTTGGACTATTCTTCTTTACAAAACATCTCCAGTTCAGTCAGGTTTGATGGTTTCCAAGCATGGACAGCACACTTTAAATCACACCACAAATATGTGGTTTATTTGTTTCTCTGCTTGAATGCCTTAGTAGATTTTGAGCAGTGTTTAGGGTCATTGTCTTGATGAAAGATCCAGCCCCGGTACAACTTCACCTTTGTTACTGATTCCTGGACATTGTTCTCCAGAATCTGCTGATATTGAGCGGAATCCATGCGACCCCAACTTTAACAAGATTCCCAGTCCCTGCATTGTAGGTAGCAAGTGTTTTTCTTGGAATGCTGTGTTCTTTTTCTGCAATGCATAATGCCCCTTGTTTTGCCCAAATAACTCTATTTTAGTTTCATCAGTCCACAGCACCTTATTCCAAAATGAAGCTGGCTTGTCCAAACGTGCGTTAGCATACCTCAAGCGACTCTGTTTGTGGCAGGTGCAGAGAAAATGCTTTTTCTGCATTACTCCTCCATACAGCATCTCCTTGTGTAAAGTGTGCTGAATAGTTGAACGATGCACAGTGACACCATCTGCAGCAAGATGATGTTGTAGGTCTTTGGAGCTGGTCTGTGGGTTGACTGTGACTGTTCTCACCATCCTTCGCCTCTGCTTAATTGAGATTTTTCTTGGTCTGCCACTTTGGGCCTTAACTAGAACTGTGTCTGTGGTCTTCACATTCCTCACAATGTTCCTCACAGTTGAAACTGAGAGCTTAAATTTCTGAGATAGTTTTCTGTATCCTTCCCCTAAACCATGTGTCAAACTCAAGGCCTGAGGGCCAGATGTGGCCCGCCACGTCATTTTATGTGGCCCGTGAGTGATTAATTGGTTTTAAAAATCGGTGTTAAAATAGGTCTATGCTGCTTTAAGGTGTTTTTCTGAGGGTGTGTTTTTGAAGCAGTGCATGCTGAAGGTGCGTGAGCAGGTTTGCCCCGACCAGATACAGACTTTTAAAACTGTTAGTTTGTCAAGAAACACCATCGTGGACCGGGTTACATCTATAATGCATCATATTTGTAATTGAATAAGTAATAAATACAGAAAGTTATTTAGCAATATATTACGGAGTGGTTACCTTTATTTTACATTATATTTGGTTACATTTAGTTACATTTATTCTGTATGACAGTTGCATCTGGCCTTTTATGCTGATGGTGGCCCTCAGTGAAAATGAGTTTGACACCCCTGCCCTAAACCATGATCATCACAATCATCGTTTTCAGGTCATTTGAGAGTTGTTTTGAGGCTTTGAGAAAATGCAAAGAGGAGACACACTTACAATTGACCTCCTTAAATACCCTTTCTCATGATTGGATTCACCTGTGTATGGAGGTCAAGGGTCACTGAGGTTACCAAACCAATTACCCAACCAAAATAGTGCTAAAGGTATTGAAACCAATAAAATGACAAGGGTGCCTAAATTTATGCCTAATTTTGTTTAAATAATTCTTGCACACTTTCTGTAAATCATATAAACTTTATTTCACTTCTCAAATATCACTGTGTTTGTCTCCTATATCATATATTTAATTGCAATTTCTGCAAAACAACCAATGATTTAGAAAGGAAAATAATGAACATTTACAGGGGTGCTCAAACTTTCACATACCACTATAGATTATGCATGAAAATGAGCTTGTTGAGAATTCTAGCTTGGGCATGGTAGCGCATCGGCCCGCTACGCCGAGCACTGATACACTCAAAATTCTTACTATAGATCACGCATCACATCGGCAGGAATACCATAGAGATTCAGCCACAAAACTCACAGGAGCATCACAAAACATCTCCCACCCCAAGTTTCGCCCACAAGCAGAACAAAGGTGCTCTGATCCCATAGAAACCATCCCCAGCAGCATCACACTTTCCATTCGATTCCAAGAACTATTCATGATGTTAGCAAACATTAACCATATTTGGAAGGCAGGGCCGTCTGGACTACCTCTTGCTGAAGTGTATCAATTTCACCAGCGTAAAAACTTTAGACCCATGCTTCATCCTCAGAAATAGCCCTCACAAGGCTGCACCACTTACCTTGTGAGGTAGGTTTTTATTTTGCCTCAAAATCACTTGATTTCAATCATGACATAATATTTGACAGATTATACCTCACATATTCATTTTTACTTGAATAACTTTAAATATGTCTGTACAATCCATGAAATGCCCATCTGCACTTGCGTAGAAGTTTACTGCATCTCCTACCTTGTAACTTAAAGTTTTTATTTTGCCTCATTTCGCACCAGTTTACTATTACTCTAAAATAAGATCTTGGCTAGAACCCCTTTGTTACAAATCATTTTATTTACAGCCTAAGTACAAGTACACTACACCACTAAAATCAGGGGGTATACTGGTATACTATTTTTAAACCTGGTGAACCTGCAAAAACACCTTTTGCCAGTGGTTGATTTGCACCATGGTGTTTTATTCACCTCTGCATCAGGGGCACTGTGTTTTTGCTCTTACAGGATTGGGCCCAGGAACAAGTATTTCCACTGTGACAAGTGCAATCTGTGTTTAGCCAAGGATCTACAGGGAAACCACAAGGTGATTATTGAACAGTTTCTGTATTTCTTTTGTATGATGTTTTGTATTTCTAATTCTGTTTCATGTTTCAGTGTGTTGAAAATGTTTCAAGGCAGAACTGCTCGGTGTGTATGGAGGTAATAAAACTGCAAATACATGAAGATGGTTTAGAGAGGCATGCTGAATTTTGATTTATTTACGTTGATAAGATCCTCTTGTGTACGTGCAGGATATTCACACTTCCAGAATTGGTGCTCACGTTCTTCCGTGCGGCCATCTTCTGCACAAGTACGACTCAGTCTCAGATTTTAACACTGTATTTGAAAAACAGTTGCACAAATTTATGCATCTCCATATTCTTTAAACTCAGTAATAATATTTCAATATTAATATTATGACAGTAATATAATGATTTATGTGTTTGTTCATTCTCTCAGGACCTGCTTTGATGACATGGTCAGAACAGGGTATGTCTCATAAGCCATTTTGTCCTGGTAACTATTTATTTTATATATTTCATGCATATGTTTACATTTATCCAGTAAGTTGACACTTTTTAAGCATCAAATATACCAGACATCTGATTTTTGCAGCTGGGTCAAGGAAAAGCTTCACTCTGTTGGTCTGTTTTTGTCTCTCTTTTAAAGTCAGTATTAGTGAGTAAATAAGTCTTAAAGGTACAATATGTAGTATTTATGGGTTTATAAAACCCAAAATCCACTTTTTTATACATATTATGTGCTCCTGCATTGTCTAGTCACTGTATAATAGTTTTTGTTTCATTTTCGTAGTGTTTCAAAAAGTCATGTTAAATAGCATGACCGCGGACCGCGGTTGCATAGCCACCGTTAGCAGCGAGACGCCATGTTTCTACCGGAGCCTGTAAGGACAAATGCGAGAGAACAAAACAAGCGTCTCTTTATTTGTAGCGGAAGTCCCGCCTCCTCTCTCTCCGCTTCGTCTGCTACGGCTGTGGTAGCTCGCCCTCTCCCTTACCTCATCTGCTGACACGGAGAAAGACGACGAGGACGACATTTGACCAGCTGCGGATACCGTAGCGCTCAGGGAAGGGAGGGGGTGAGCAAAGCAGCAGGTCTTTGTTGTAAATTTCAGCCTCTCCTCTAGATGGCACTATAAACTACTTATTTCCCCTTTAAATAGCTCTATATTCTGACAGCTTTCCCTGGACTCGGGTGTTTGGTCAGGGATGTGGGTCTCTCAAGTCATTCTCAGACATTTGTATTCAAACAAACATGTCTGAGCACAGCTTCAGTCTCATCAAAAACAATCTTTGCTACAATCCCATAAACACCTAATCAACATGCTAAAATGCTCATTAAATGAACGGTAGCAACAGCCAAAAGATGACATCACTAATGGCAGCATTCCACATATATTTATCTCTGCTGGTTACAAAATACTGAGAGCTTCCACTACATCCTCGTCTTTTTTCTTTGTTTGTTTCAGAGCGTACCGCTGCCCTCTGTGTATGCACTCTGCCTGGAACATGGAGGACCACTGGGAACAGATAGATGTGGAGATTACTCAGTCACCGATGCCCACTGAATACCAGGGTGCTACTGTCAAAGTAAGAGCTCAATAAATATGGTCAAAGCACTGAATTTGAATCGAATGTTTTATTAATAAGCATGGACAAACCAAGTGTTTAACATTTTGTAATCTGCTCCCTTCTCTCTCCTCACCACAGATTGTATGTAACGATTGCCAAGTCCACTGCACTGTGCCTTTCCATGTGCTAGGCATGAAGTGCAGCGGCTGTGGCTCTTACAACACAGCACAGGAAGGAGGGCTCCTCCAGCAGCCTCATCAACAGCCAGCAGAGGAGGACACTGTGGACGAGGCAGAAACAGACACAGAGTTCGAGCAGCAAGATCAACCCGAGTAACACGTCACAATATTTTTATAGCCCAAATGAGTCCCCACAGAGCCATCTTCCTTTGATTTTATATATGACAAACAACTTTTGTCTGGGTTTTCTTATCCTCTGCAGCCAGAGAAACATATCCCAGCATGCACTTGCCAGCTCTAATGACTTTGACCCCATTCAGACTTAGTATTTAACATCTATCCCGAGTGACATCACGATCCATACATGACTTCTTTTTGAAATATCTAAAATCGTATTTCATGTTACAACACTGCAGGTAGCACTTTGATTCTCTCGACTCCGCCCTATCTTTTTTCAGTGTCTCTTTTTACACACACACACACACACACACACACACACACACACACACACAGATGTACACCCATGCACACTGACATGAAACACTTTAGTACCACCAGACTTGATGAAGATAAGTTCTTGCAAAATGCGACATCATTGAATATCTGATCTGGTGGTCACAGCAGATTCATGTGATCAGATCACTAAGGATGTTAATACCAGGTCTGAATGTGTCTTGTTGTTTTCACACCTGTGTGAAAGTGTCGTATGTGGCCAGATATCATTTTCCTGTGAAATACAAATATGTATTTTTTGTTTGCAAAGGCAAAGTGATGTTTTTAATGTTGGACTAAACGCATGTGTCCAAGAGACAGCAGGAAGTGCTGAGTGAATCAACATTGGGGGAATATTCTGCCTGTATGTAAAATATGAAATCATGACATGGTGTTTGGCCTTAATGTTGTGGTGGTGGCCATGAATAAATCAATGCACAACACTAACAAGTGTAAAGAGTCCATTCTTAGGACATTGGCTGAAATAGGACATTGTCTTGTGAAAAAAGGCCCTTGGAAGTTTTTGATAATCACCCTAAATATACATGGGTCATTGAAAGTGCTTGAATTTGGGCAAGAAAAAAGTGAAGTTGATATTTAAGTGTCTCCCTTGTTTGTTACAACACCTACTGTTTCATGCCCTGCATTGCTTGATGTGCATAAACTAGGCTTATGAAGAACAAACGCTAAGTCATAATTACTAGCGGTGTTGTGGACACTGTCCACTGTCTCTCCGCTGTTGACGTGAGATTCTGTGCAGAACAATGAGTGAGTAAAACAAAGGGAGAAAATTACGTGATGTCTGGAAAAATTCCAAGATTCCAGAGGAAACTCACAGAGATATTGCAACAATGTGTAAGTGAGTCTTACCACCAAGCAGTTGGTTGCTGTGTTGTGATGCAGATTTATGACCCACTCACTCACCATTAAAAAAATGAACTGAATGAAAGGGAACATGTCGCAGGCCATTCATCTCCTGAGGCCCGTTGCACAAAAGTAGGATTCAGATATCCAGGATGAATGAGTGAGCCTGGTTCAACCAATCCAAAACAAGGGCGTCCAGGCTCAGTTGGTTGCACAAAGAACAAGCCAGGATGATCAGACACGGATTCATCAAGCCAGGTCAAACCAATCCTGGATCAGTACATGGCTTCCTCAAATCTCGTAAGGAATAATTTTAAGGAATTTTTGAAATTCAGGAAGTGATCCATTTGACCTGATGCACTTTGACAGTGAGCTGACTTCATTCAAAAACAAAACAAAAAGTATCTTAGAATGACTTGAAATTTTCCACAGTAATATTCCGCATCGCCCTGAACAAGGATCTGTTGAAAATATTAGCAAACCTCTTAGGGAATAATTGCCCTGATGCACTTTTACAGTGAGCTGACTTTAGTCTCAAAAACAAAAAGTATCTCGGAATGACTTGAAATTTTACACAGTAATTTTGTTTAAATAATTCTTGCACTCTTTCTGTAAATCATATAAACTATATCTCTCTTTTCAAATATCACTGTTTGTCTCCTATATGATATATTTAACTGAAATTTCTTATCCAAACGACCAATGATTTATAAAGGAAAATCATCAACATTTGCAGAGGTGCCCACACTTTCGCATACCACTGTAGTCTTATGTTCTATCATATGCTTTGAATTTGTGCGTTCTGTCTTGTAGATTTATCCTTATTCAACAAAGCAGCATCATGTTACTCTTTTATGTGTTTTTATTTTTCTATTGTGTTTATAATAAATAATTAATAAATAATTAATTGATTATTGTAATCACAAATTTTTAGATCATGGCAGTGGGTATAGTTGAATGTGAAAACATAGTGTAGTGTGCAGTGGAATAACTATTGGTTTCCATTTGTGGTGACTGCCGGCTGAGATGAGGAATGAGATTTAATAAATCCTGGAACTTAATCCCTAGTTTTGTGCAACGGGCCTCAGGTGTTTTGCTTGTTTTTGTTGTTTTCTCCATGTCAGAATAAACATTTGTTTTATACTCGGGTCTCATTCACTGTGACTACTACAAATGTGAAGCTGCAAAATTTAACTGACGCACACACATGAAAAGTCAAAGCATTAAAGCAGAGTCAGCAGGTTTGAGGACCAGTGGTCACATAGGTGGGGATTTTTTTCTGTGTTTTATTTCATACACACACAAACTGTTACACTGACATCATCACTTACATCATTTGCTTGCAAGTGGAGAGTTGTGTGATAGTGTCAGTAACATGTTTACACTTACATATACACAGTTTCTTATCTTTCCTCTCATTGTCCAACAGGGCTTTCCAATGATGGTTATATCGCCACCTAGTGACTGAAGATGTTTTTGACAGCGCTTTACAGTGGATTTTTGTGTATGTCCTGGGGACAAAAGATGTTTTTGAGGGGTTTGGACTAAACTATTTCTAAAAACCAGAGGAGGAAAACCTCATTTTTCCAAAATACCTTCCTACGTGTGGCCTAAGCCTCAAAGCCTTCATGTTACCACACTGAGGTTTTTTGTTGTGCATTTTTACATCACTTGTTTGTAAAAACAAAAATAAAGTAAGCTTGTGCTGTGAACTATGTTCCGCTGAAACACAATGATAATGATTCAGATATGTATTAAAATCAACTTTTAATTGAGATGATCTAACAAACAACCAATTTGCAGCTATGCAGCCAACCAAGCTGGTGATGAATTGTGATATATGCACCTGATGAATACACATACTCAATTGCAATTACCTTCATTAAAGACAGTAATTCAAACTCTCAGTGAGAGGCATAACTTTACACCACTGTGGTGATATCTTCAGAACCAGTCACTGAGATGTAAATAATAATAATATATAATAATCAACCTTAGTTGTTGACTTCAAAATAAAGTTACAAGGTGTTAAAACATAAAATATTTATACTTAATACAATCAGGCGATACAAATACAATGAAAACATTTTAAAATGATTTTAAAAATATATATATATATATAAGGAAAGTTTGCAATAAGAATATATGCTAGAATTAAGAAAAGTCAAATCAATAGATGTCAAATTTCTTAAGTATTGACTAAACGTTTTGACAAAATGACCAATTTGAGGGGACACGGTAGTGCAGTGGCGAGCACTGTTGCCCCACAGCAAGAAGGTCACGTGTGTGGGTTCTCTCCAGGCACTCTGGTACTCTGGTTTTGGTCATTCTAAATTGACCATAGGTGTGAATTTGAGAGTTGTAACACAAACTGTGTGTTTGCCCTGTGATGGAATGGTGCTCTGTCCAGGCTGTGACCCTGCTTTTCGCCCTACAGTATGTCAGCTGAGATTGGCTCCAGCTCCTCCACGACCCCCATATAAAATGGTAGAAGATGGAAATGAAAATCTAAAGGAGTAAAAGCCAAGTAGTCTGCATATGAGGCTTGATTTAACACTGATAAAGTATCAAGATAACACTACATATGTTGTTGGCAACAAACATGGGGATGAGGCAGTAAGCTGAACTAAAACTGAAATGGATCCCCATTTTTAGGTTTAAATGTCTCCTCTGGGTGGACCTGGCAAAGGGCTGAATTGGAAGGTGAAGCAAACAGGAACCCCAGTCAGGGCAGCACCAATGTGGATTGGCAGGAATGGGGTTGAGGAGATCGGTGGAAGTGTTGGTTTGATGTGTGAAGGAAAGGGTGGAGTTGCGCCCTGGGGGAATCCTTGGTATGTCGTGGTGGTGGTGGTGATGACTTGTGGTTGAGTTGTACCTATGTTTGTATCATTTTCCATGATCCCAGGTTGCAGTGAGCCCTCTGTGTCTGGTAGAATGTGCACAGTGTCGGTGTGGATCGAGCCCTGTGGCATATCCTGAAAAATGTCAGCGCCGGGAACAGTTTGTGAAGGATCAACTGGCAGGGGTTGTGAAGCATCAGTGGATGTTTGTGCTTCCTCTGGGCCGGGCAGTGCTGTTGTGTTGAGCATGGCTACAGAAGGTCCAGAGTCTGCTGTGGGAAGAGGGTCTGCAGTTTGTGAGGGGCTTTCAGTCTGTAAGGCACCCGTCTCCCCTACAGTAGTAGGAACCTCTGTCTCTATATTCGCCGTGTGCAGGGGATCCTGGGAAGGCTCAACATGAGCGGCCGTCTCTTCTGATGAATTTGATTCAACGGACTCTGATGATGAACTCTCACCTTGGTTTAGGTAGACCTGTTTTAATAAGAAGGCACATGACAACAAGTCGTTGTGCATTTGTTTTACAGCAGTGTAAACGTAAGAGCCGTACTCACCGGTTTAGACGTGGCTGCAGTCATCATGAGGACAGCACACAGTGTAGTCCATAGAATTGCCATTGCTGTTTCCTGTACAAAAAGGTACAACTATTTATTTATTTCATACTACACATTTTATTACATTGTACTTTTATGTAGGATCAAATATTCTAAATACTTGATAAAAATACTCACCCCAATATGCTTGGTGTCCTCTTATTTGTGCAGTCGACAGCAGACCCGTACCAACTGTCCCAAAATCAATCCAGTAAGTGCCAATTTCTGCTCTGCCTTGTATTTATATGACGGTTTATGTGTGGGTACACTGAGACAGTAACTCATCGTCTGGCTCAGATCATTAAACATTATTCAAAAACAAAGCTAAATCACTGAACACCCCCAGATGCAGTCAAAGTCAACAGTGGAGGAAACAAAACGCTTTGATTGTAATAAGAGAATAAGGACACCAGAAGTGTCTATTCATAAGCAAACATGTGTTTTGTGGTTTCGGAGTAAACAATGGGAAGATTCTTGGTTAGATGTCCATGTCATAAGTGTCTCGGTTATGTCTCATCACACAGACAAATGCCCTACTTTTCCCCCTAGTTTTTTTTATATATAAATATTTTAATTGTTGGTTTTCACTAAACAACATTCTATATTTACATTTTCAACAGTCAATTGTACAGATATCCCTTCATAAAGGCGGGAAGTACCAAATCAGTCAGTGGTTGAGGAAGTCATAATACCATGACAATACCAGTCAATAAAATAAATCTAAAACATCATTTAATATGGAAAGTTATTGTTGCCACATCAGAAAAATAGAACTCAAGCAGCATCACTAACTAGTTAATAAAATGTATACATTAATAAGTCAAAGGTGTTGTTTAAAGGTGAAATTAGTATGTAATTTGTTGGGCTTCGTGAAACCTATGTTTCAATGAGGAAAAGAGTGGATAAAGTATTTAAGAAACGGTTTTATCTTTCCAAAGTTGTAAGAAGTAAGAACACACTGGGTTTGTGGTAAATAATGAACCTCTGGTGCTCTTCAGTTTTGGGGATCCTAGAGAGTGATGGCAAACTGGTCATGATGGAGGCCTTGATGGCTGAAACACATTGGCTGTTTTTACAGTTCTCTCTTCGATTACTACTTGGTGCTGAGATGTCCATGTTTTGGGTCATGGTGATGCCAGTTCACAACCCGGGTCAGGAATTTCATCTCCATAAAACCAACTTTTCTCATAACATGAAATATTTAACAATGATGTTTTTTTCAACATGAAAACTTTGATGCGATACAGATTCACTTTTTATTATTTCTGGCCTGGCAGCAACAAACTTCTGTAATCCAAGGAATAGAGGAGGAATAGAGAGAGAGATGTGCAGACAACATTAACAGTGGTACTACAAAATAGACAGAACATGCTACACAAAACCGAACATAACAATTAAATTAATGCTGACAGAACATTTGATTGACATTCATTTGTATAACAGGTATGGTTTCTAGTAATCGTTAACGACCATATCAAGAGAGGGTATCCAGGTTTACAACAGCAATATCAGTTCACTTTCATCTTATAGTGTAGTGGGGTGCGTGTGTGTGTGTGTGAGACAGAAAGCATGAGCGCGCACGTGTGTAAATGTGCAGGTGTTGTCATTAGATGTGGTTGGAATCTGAGTGGGGGACCGAGTCATTGACCGACCAACCCCCAGCAGCGAGCCAGTAATGCCCGGGACCCCGATGCCCGGGACAGCTAGCAGTCGCGCAGGGCAGGAGGAGCCCGCGGCCACCGCCCCCCAGGATAGCCATGTATCCACCCTGCCGAAGACCAGCCGGAGCGATGCGGGGCAGAAGCCCCCCCCACGCAGGGTCAGCCCACGGGGGCAGACATCGGCAAAGCTACGGACAGAGGCCCAGCCACCCCACACCCAGGTAGATCGAAGAGGCCCAGGCCTCCCACACCCAGAGCCCACTAGCGCCCCGGGGCGGGGCTGGCCCACCACCGGGGGGGCAGAGCCCCCCCAGACCGCCCACCGGGAAAGTGGGGCAGAGCCCGCCACAACCACCCCCGCCACCCACCAGAGACCGACCGCACGTCCCCCATCCCCAGGAGGGGCAGGTAGAGGCCCACACAGTACCCCGAACCAAGGGGTCCCCGAAGATGGAGGACGGGAAGGACGGGAAGGCCCCCAAGCCAGTCCCGGGCAGAGTTCCCAAGCATAGGCCCCCCCCAGCCAAGCGTATAGGTGACCCGGTCCCCCCACCCGCAGCGGGAAGATAGCCCGGCCCAAGCGCAGAGCCCCCCCCGATCCCCACAGGACAGAGCCACAGCCAACAAGGGACAGCAGATACAGGGCCACCAAACCCCACAGACCACCAGATGACCCACCGACTCACAGCATAGCAGACTGACCAACCAAGGCACCGTCACCCACCTGCTCTAAGAGATATAGTCAATTAGTGGGGCCCAGGTTAAGTCAAAGTCAGCCGTTTGGTTTTTTATAGAGGCAGACATTCTCTCCATGAAGATGTGGTCTGATGTTAGATTACTGAATTGGCCTAAACTTAAATGTTTCTTATTTATCCAATTCAGGAGGATAGTTTTCTTGCCGATACTTTGGCTAGTGATTAGTATGTGTGATTTATTCGTGTCTATGTATTTGATTTAAATCCCCCAATATGTATAGTGCTGGAGAAGGTGGTATGGTGCAACCAAAACATGCTGAGAGGTCCTCACATACCCGACACCAGAGGTTATACACAGGTGTGCATAACCATACAGCATGCATGTAGCTATCTGTGTTCTCGTTACAGTTTGAGCAGGTATTTGATTGTGAGAACCCCATTCTGAACATCCTTTGTCCTGTGTAGTGTATTCTGTGTAGTATTTTGTATTGTATTAGTTGTAGGCCTGGATTTTTTGTTATCATTTTGAATGCATTAAAGGTTATTTGTAGCCAGAAATTTCATCTGGGCTGATAGATAGGTCTGCCTCCCATTTAGTGGTTGGTAGAGAAATTGTGCCATCCTTTTCTATTAGTGTATATATTTTAGACATCGTTTTGGGATATATGTTTTAAGAATTGTTTGATCATTGGAGGTAATTCTAGGTCTAATTTACTAGTTTTAAACCTCGCCTGAAGTACAGATTTAATTTGTATATATTCAAAAGACGTGTACCCATTGGTACTTTAAGTACAGCCGATACTTTGGGGCTGCAAATCTGCCTATCATCTTGACTAATTGAGTAGTCGAAGAAAACCATTGCAAATGAAGATTTGTGCTTTCCTAATCCCTAAGAAACAACATTCTCAACTGTCCACAAACCACCGATACCCAGTTTACGGTCAGAAGAGCAAAAGAACATAAGTGAACGTTTTCTGGTTTAACAGCAGAAGTTACCATAGCTGTTCAACAGGCCTGAGTGTTCAGGATGAATCCAAGCATATAAAGGAAAAGGATTTTTAAAACTCTTTTGCAAAGCTGTGCCTGGACCAAAAGCCTCTTTCTGACGCTGTATGTATACAGTATGTTTTAGGTCACACTGCTTCCACATCTTTATCCATTCCTACCACCTCTGTTACAGTATGTCAGTTATGACCAAGTCATGTTCTGCCAAACAGTGAGCAATGCTCAAGGAACCGCACAGGAAACCATAGAAAATGCAAACCGTTTATTTTAAAAAAAAACCTCCTTGTCCATATCACCCGCCTCAGTCCACAGACGATACCACTTCCTGCAGAAAAGAGAAAGAAAAGTCAGACTCATCCCACAGGCATAGAAAGACAAATTAGGACCCTGCTGATTTATGGAGCTTGTGGGAGGTCCCACCTCTGGCTTCTCTGCGTCTACCGAGGCACTACTTTCTGTAGCCTGGGTGTTCTCTTTGCACTTCAGGTCCGTCATACTGGTTTCCTTCATAGATGCCGAGCTAGCTCTCCTGTAGGGAAAAATATAGTTTGTGTAGTTCTGTGTCAGGTTTGTAGAGGAAACTGTTGCATACATGTACCACACATGCAAAAATATTTCCCTAGACATCAAATGCAGAAATACCAATTGTTCAATCCACGTAGTTAATATTCATGTCTAATGCCATCCGATGTTTCTAAGTTATAGAGTATATAGCTATATGGAAGGTAGAAATAATGCTTTAATCATTATAGCCATCAAGTCTAACTGTCCATTTTGATTTTCATGACACCAAATCTTCACAACTTTGGTGATCCAACTTTTTTAAACTACCATCATCAGGTCAACATTTTAAAATCCGACCAATACAAAAGTAGCATTTCTGCCATGGCAGTTAACTCAGTGGTGTCACCTAGGGCTTGGACTATACAGTTTGTATTTGATAGTATTGCAAGTAATTAATAATCCTGAAACCAAATTAAAACAAACCAGGTCATATACCCAAAAACAATGCACATCAGTCAGACCCACATTCATCTTAATTGAATGGGGCAGAGGTAAACATATAGAATGGTTATATTTTTTAGATTAACAGCTACAATTAGCTTAGCTAAAAAAGCAAACTTTTTTAACTTGACCTGATTGTATTTATTGTGTTAGCAACACAATAAATACAATCAGGTCAAGTTAAAAAAGTTTGCTTTCTCAGTATTCACTGAGCTCATGCTGGAAGAAAATAAAATGCTGGGCCAAAATAGAGCCTCTGAACAAATGTGCCTTCAAAGCGAGCATTTTTAAAACCCAGATTAAACGGAACATTCAGCACTTTTGATGTAAATCGTCAAATGCCACTTCTATCCATCTCCGCTCAACAATCTAGTCAAAATATTGCAAATCTGTGGAGAAAAAAAAAAAAGTGTTTCAAAATAGTCAAAGACATGCTTCCTTCTCCACCCCCAACCTGTGGTAATTAATAGCAATAGCATAAAGTTAATTTGGTGCACGTTAAAGTAAAGTACCTAAAAAGACATGCTTTAATGTAATAACATTTGACGTGTACATTATATACCAATGTTAATCATTTTGGTGACAATAATTCCCATTAATCCCATGTAGCAGGGTTGGCATTTAGCTCAAAGCATGGCTGAGGGTATGGCATACATAGTATGAAGGGAACATGTTGAGAAGCATTTTGTGTCAGGAGGATTAGATAAAAACCTCATGTTGGCATTCTTCTTCCTCTTGAAGACAACTGCCATCACAGCAATGACCACCACTCCCACACAGAGCCCTGCAGCACCGTACACAATGGGTCCTTGCATGGTCTTCAGGAAGTGGTCCTGACAGGAATCACCGGTGTAACCCAGTGAACATTCACATTTAGTGTCTCCATCAACTTTGACGCACTCTCCATTGCCACCGCAGTGTTTTTGGCTGCACTGCTGGGCACCCAGGTTCAAGAGATGGTTGCTGACATTCACGGTGATCTTCACATCAGTGGATTTTGGTGGAGAGAAAGGCAAGGGTGGAGATGAGCTGTGAAGCTGGATGGGAGCAAAGACTTCCAACCATTGTTTCTGATCGACACCTACAAAAAGAAACAGACTTCCAGCAAAACAAAAATCTGCCTTTTTGAAAGAAGTTTAGACGTCTGCTTGACTCACAGTTCTCATCCGAGTGGTCAGAGCAGTCTACACGACCATCACAGAACTTCTCAATAGGTTGGCATGAGAGCTGATCCAGACAGGGTCTTCTGCCCACAGGGCAGCCTTGGTCCAGTTTACAGTGAGTAGCATTCACAAGCATGTGATCATGGCCACACTTGCATGTCCGACCTCCCGGGGTGGCGAGGCATAAATGCTGGCAGTTGCCGTTGTTGTGTGTGCATTTGTTGGAACCTGTTAAAACGAGTGGTTCATCAGTCAAACATCAAGTCAAGGAGTTTGGGAAGTTTAATTTTTGTCAGTGACCATTTAATCAATCTCAATACATACCAGATTGACTCGACTTGCTGAAAGCCTTCAGGCTGACCACTTGTGTACCAACTTCAAACCACATTTTGCTCTGCTGCTGTTCATCTCTGTACCAGAGTCTGGTCTTGTCTGTGGGAATCAACCAAAACATTATGAAAGATTTACAGATTAAAAGGGACACTCATAGGTTTATCCTTAGTAGGAACAAACAGACACGAATCTGAAATGAAACGCATCACTAAGGCTACATTGTTTCATACTTCATCATCTTCAAGTTAACAGTAACAATTGTGCTGAAAAGTCAAATCTTAGTTTGTCCCTCCCATTTTGGCATTATTTATACACAAGTATTAGGGACGGGAATCTTCATCATCGAAGACATGTGATACGCATCTCGATACACTGCCAATGACTCATGAAATTACCAGCGATGAGATACGATTCTCCCACCTATTGCGACACAGTACGATTTAATTTTAACAATGCGATGCAGTGTGATACGATGCGGTGCAGAAGAAAATTATACTATGGAATATATAGTAGTTCAAGTTATGCCACTTAAAGCTGGCCGTGACTTATATTGAAACATGGGAAATACAGAGAGAGCTTGATTGTGCCGAGACACTGCTTTGAAGCAGAGACAATAGATTGTTCACAGGTATCTCTGGAACTGATACAAGTATAACCTTTAACAAAAATCTGAAAAGATAACTTGTGTATGAGCCGAAATGTGTTGTAGGCCTCGACGTGGATTGGGAAACATTCAAGTCATGTCGCCGCTTCAGGTGAACAGTTAAGTTTGTTGTGCTACCGGTGTATTTAACAGCGACACGGCACAATTTACATATCGCATTTGATTTATCCAGCTCTCCACCATGCTTGTAAAAGCCGAAACTTTCCCCACACACTGGACTTCTAGCCAACCAGCGAGTTTATCACTTCAGGTTCTTCCTCCATGCCTCTACCATCTCGGACTCGCCGCCTCTGCCTGATTCAAAGAAAGCCTGCCGTTTGCTTGGTCCCGCCTCTTCGCGCAAGACTTTTATAACAACTCAAACCAGAAATAGATATTATTCGGTTTATGTCAATGCAGATATTTAAAATACATCTCGAGTTCATTCGAATTTTTAACCGATGCAGACATTTGCCATCGATGCAACCACATTGTATATGTTCATATCGATTTCCCGATGCAAAGCGGTGAATCTTCCCAACCCTAACAAGTATACATTACCAGTGACAGTCATCCAGAGCAGTGCGTCATCACTCAGAGCCACAGCAACCAGGCCATCACCAATCTTCAACTCTCTGTACGCAGACCCATCAAACAGGACACAGCCGATGCTTCCTAAAGCTGGGACAAAATCCATGATGCTACTGCTTAATGCCAGTTTTAATACAAAATCATTTAAAACATCCATCATGGACTGTCTGGTCTACACTCATCTATGAACTACGACACACCTGTTCAACTGCTCATTAGCACAATTATCCAATAACAAGGCAGTAACTCAGTGCATGTATTCATGTAGACCTGTTCAAGATGACCAGCTGAGCATTAGACTGAAGAATAAAGGTGATTTAACTGATTTTTTTTTTTTTTAAGCGCAATCGTTTGTGCCAGACAGCTGATCTCTTTACAAAAAAAAGGTCCAAAAAAGGAGAAATAACCAGTGAGCAGCAGTTTTCTGGGAGAGAGGCCTTGTGATGCCAGAGGAGACAGATGGAAACATTAATTTTATATAACCACCACCTTTGAACATACAACACATCCAAGTTGAAGCAGATGGACCACAGCAGCAGAAGACCATAAAGGACATTTTAGTAGACCAGTACACAAAATCCAACACAACATTGTGACATCACTGGCCATGCAGTTTCAATTTCCCCTAAATCTGTTAAAAATAAATAATTCTTACCAGTGTCAGCCCAGTAAATTCCATCACCATTAGCAGAGAAGACCAGAGATGAGGGCTGGACAGCATCCTTCCACACCACTCTCTGCTCAGCACCATCCATGTTGGCACACTCTACAGTCGCCACAGTACCTGTGCCCTGCAGGCCGAGGTTGGTGAAACAAACTCGGCCACTGGGAGGATGGAGAGCAATGGATCCCACTCTACCAATTCCCTCCTTTATGAGAACTGTGGTGAAGGCACCCATGATGGATGTGGCATGCAGGCGGGGCTGTTTACTGCTGCTCCAGTAGATGTTAAGCGTTACCCAGTCCAGGGCCATGGCAGTGATGGTGTCACCCAGGAGTTTGAGAAGCTGGCCCTGGGACACCAAGTCCGAGTCCTTCAGTTTGAAGGCGCTAAGTGAATTTGTGCCATCATCTGTCAAGAATAAAGTGTTGTCACGTAGGTTGTAGTCCATGATGACCGCTTCATTGACAGTGGGCAACTGTAGGGCCAGGTGTTCGGGCCAGCCCTTCAGCTCTGCCGTGTGAAGGGACTGCAGGTAAATCTACAAAAAAATTACATAATACAAGTCAAACAGACATGTATAATGAGGGGTGGATGGTGATTTTCATGAAGGTTGTCTAAATGTTTTCCTCCCCAAAAAAACCCAGTCTACTCCAATTGGTCATGATCGAATGTTTAGAGTCCATGGAAAATGTCACTGGAAGCTTTCTGATCAGCTGTAAATACAGCTATGGTCAGTTGCAATAACTGCAGCCAGTCAATCAGTTGCACCATGTTGAACCAAATTAAGATGTTACAAGAAATGCTAACAAGGCGTTTCATGCTCTTAAGAAGCAGCATTTTCTTTTGGGAGAAACGGACTCATACTGCCGATATGGACTATGGTAAATGAAGCAGAGCACTTACTTGGACAAAAACACAATAAATGTACATATGCTTTTTTTTGTTTCTTTAGCATAATGACTGGAAACTGGGACCCACTCTGTCTAAGATAAACATTTTCACGCTAACAAAAAACCTGGTGGATGCCCCAGCGCTTACACAACAGTCATTTAAATAAAAAGGACAGAATCTTGTTAAACTTTGGATATTTATGACAGGGATTTGTTCTCTACCGAGCCAATATCACTGCAGATATGAGACTGGTGTCATTTCTTCCCAACTCAAAAACAACAACGCAGCTATATCTTGTAAATAAATCGAGAGCAACACCTGGGTGACAGTAGAAGGAGACAGCATGAGCAGTAACGCTGAATTGACCACGCTGGAACAGGTCAGTCCATCATCAGCCAGCAAAAGTCCAGAGGGACACTTGCAGACGGCTTTAGGTCCTGGGGCCAACACACACATGTGGGAACAGTACATTTTCTCACAGGGGCTCCAAGTGCCCATCTGGAGCCATGGGTGGATAATCTGCAAACCATAAATGTGGTATATTCATTATGTTTTTTGGCCCTTTGTTGTTTGGAAACACTGAATTCTTTCACGCTTGATGTTTCAAATTTGTAAGGCTTTGTGTCAGCAATTTGGTAAGTCACCGAGTACACACATGTAGCTGGTATAATTTAATTCCAGTCCATTATACAACATAAGTCCCATTTCCATCTTTGTAAAATCCTAAACGAATACGTTTACCTTCACACCAAAAGGCTGTTTAGGTCTTTTCAGGAGAACTTGGCGGTTCTTGCCAGAGATCTTATGAGCAGCCTGCACCACTCGCCTCTTGGCATCAGACCAGTAGAGCATGTCATTGAACACTGCCAGCGAGAACGGGTTGGTGGTTTCTTTCATTTGTAGAATCTGAAAATGACATTCGTACATCATTCAGACATCTGATTTTATATCTGGATGTTCACGTTTTGAAAGTTCTGCAGCAGATTTGGTGGATGCATATACAAAAGTAAAAAAAAAAAAAAAAAAAAAAAAAAGACTGCATCACAACAAAACCTTTTGAAATTAATTTACCCGGATATCATCTCCATCCAGTGTCACAGAGCCAATTGTCCCAAGTCTTTCATCTGTCCAGTAGACTCTGTCAGAGATAATGTCCACAGCTATGCCACCGGGCCAGCCCAGACTAGAGTTCACCACTGTCTTCCTCTCTGACCCGTCCATCCCTGCCCGCTCAATCTTCACTACATTACCAATGTCTGTCCAGAACATCAGACTGATACAAGAATTTAACACCACGAATAATAAAATGTGAAGAATAGGTTGAATGCAAAATAAATTTGTACAGACCCTTTCTGCGGCAGCAGGGCCAGAGAGCGGGGTTGATCCAGGTCTTCGTCCAGGATGACAGTGCGGTCCAGTGATTTCACAGGGCCTGTGGCCAGTCTGATGGCAACAACCTGACTGTTCACCCCGTCGATCCAGTACAGGTTCCTGCCGAGCCAGTCTACAGCTATACAGTCAGCCCTCACTCCTGTGGAAACAGTTTTGCATGTCTTTCAATGCATCCCTATGCACGATTCATATTAGCGTTTAGCATATTTAGCGTTGCCCTGACCTGTAATCAGTGTCCCTGTGGTCTTAAGGGAGAGCGAGGACCACCTGATGCTCTCAGAGTCCAGACTGACCCAGAAGACCCTCTGTTCCTTCCAGTCATAATCCAGAGACAGGATGGCCTTCTTGGCAGAGGACGGCAACACATCCAGGCTGCCACTGCGCAGTCCAAACACAAACAGGTCTGTCTGGATTGACGACAACAGGTAAGGTTCCCCTGAGAGTTGAAAAAAAGACAACTTAATACTTGACTTTAGTGACTGTTCATGAAGATACTGGACATGCAATACTCAAAACCATTAAAACTGTTCATATTTTAGAAATGCATTATTGAAAGAGCCACTAATATCCAAGATAAATATGCAGAACCCCGTTAGCTTAACCTAAATATTGGGATTGGTTAGGTTTCTAAGCTGTAGAGTAAAATGAACGATGTGCATTAGATTCAAACCATTTGTCAAATTACTTCATATAATGCGCATGAAGACTGTTTCTCAGAAAAGCAGTGTTTGAATGTCACATGGCCACACAACACTGCACAAAAGAAGTCAGACAGCAGCAAGAGGAACATTGCTCAAGCAAAGCGAGATGCAAACAAGTTCGATTCTGACTGAAAACTTGTTTCTGCTCATGAAAACCAAATAGATAACATTTTAACAAGTGTCGTTATGAGAATTTGTCTTAAGCAGGTGACCTGTTGCCAGTCTTTATCCCAAGCTATTTTTTCTCCCCACAGTTGATACATTAATGAGATATTCATCCACCAATCTAATACTCTACAAGAAATCCTGTTGTACTGAACAAACTATTGCTTGAAGCTGCAGCATTTCTGCTTTGCTTCTGTAAGGCCTTTACCTGTGATTTTACAGTGGTGTCCATTGGCCTCCATGATGTAGCCTGGGTGACAGTCACATCTGTAGGAGCCAGGTGAGTTGACACAGAGCTGACTGCACACACCTGGGCTCTGACCGTCACACTCATCAATATCAGCACAGGTCACTCCATCCTCCATGAGCCTGAATCCTGCTTTACAGTGACAGCGCTACACACAAAGGACAAGGATTACAATTACTGACAACTTTCCAAGTTTTAACA
Source organism: Microchirus variegatus (assembly GCF_963457635.1). NCBI lineage: Eukaryota > Metazoa > Chordata > Actinopteri > Pleuronectiformes > Soleidae > Microchirus > Microchirus variegatus. The sequence continues at coordinate 11,278,133 of NC_139804.1, read as the reverse complement.
AGTAATATTGTTATACCATTTTATTTCTATAGTAATCACATAAAAGATTGGTACCAACATGTGCACAAGACATTGAAATTGGTTTCATTTCAAACATTTTTATTTTAAGTCATTACACCGATTTTACTGCAATGTTGTCTTTCTGCCTCATTACAAAAATGATCATACAATGTAAAGTGTTACTATTGCACTTAACTGCCCCCCTTATTTTAAGTCGATGTTAAAAGGCACATGTATCTAATGAGCTAAGATACAAGGCCCTCACCGTTCCCTGTGGTGTGCTGTAGCAGTTCTGGGAGCAGCGCTGCCGATCGGCCTCCGTACACCGCGTTTGGCAGCTTCCTCCCTCATCGGAGCCATCTGCACAGTTGGTAATTCCACTACACACCAGGGACGGATCCAGGCATTCCTGACTTCTACACTGGAACTGGTGAGGAAGGCAAGTCACAGTGCCACCTGGTGCACACAACCCCATTATATCCAACTGTCTTTGGCCAGTTAAAGTGTAACTTCATGTATCCATGATTATCATTATATTGTGTTCATTTTATTGTGAATTTATTTGAAAAGTGCTTCATAAATATGAATGGAGCTGAAAGCTTGAACATTATTGAACAAAGATGAGCTTTGTGTGCTTTATTCTGAAGTTATCATTGTAGCCCATTATCAGCCATTAAGGAAGAAAGTACAGCCAAAACTAAGGTCACATGTCCATGAATACCTGCAGAGTCTGTATTATTGCATTTCATTTACTCATTTGTATGACAATTGAAATACTCACATTCGATCTCGTCACTGCCATCGTCACAGTCCTTCACACCATCACACCTCCAGGCTGTAGGGATACACTTTGTCTTGGATTTACAGGACAACTGGAACTCACCACACGTTAGAGGAGCCATGGGGCAATCCTGCAGGGGAACCAGTGGATTAATGCATTTACTTTCATATACAGTTTGAGTTGTAAACCGGCAACAGGCTTCCCTGGCAAATGTTTGGAAAACCCTGGGTTTGAATCCTTGTGTCAATCTTTGGCTTCATCTTCTGTAAATGCCATATTTTTTGGTGTACTGTTGATTATAAACTGAAAATGTTTCAAGTGCTATATATGCATGTGTCAAGTCTGGTACAGTCGTGTTTTCTCAAAACCATTTTTAATTTGTATCTCCTGCTTCATCTTAATTGCTGTCAATTGACTTAATTTTCCCCCATTTAGATCAAATGCTTGTAAGATCTAGTATCCAGTATCTAGGCCCATTCCAGACAACTCCATTTCACCAACACTTGAAAGGTCACTCTGGTTCAAACGCATTTTTTGTTTAGGAATTGCATATAACATGCACCTTCTCATCTGTGCCATCTTTACAGTCTTGATCTCCATCACAGATCCACTCCTGCACCAAGCACTCCTTGCTGTGGGGGCAGCGGTGTTTGGTGGCGCAGGCCAGAGCTTTGGTGCAGCTGTCCTCGTCCGAGCGGTCCCAGCAGTCTGGATGACCGTCACAGTGCATGGTGGCCGACACACACTGGCCACTGATGCACTTAAATTCAGTGGCACTGCAGGCCTCCTTGGCTACAGGGAAAAAAGAAAAATCACTCACATATCCCACGACCCATCAATAAATATTTCCTCTTGAGTTAGGACCTACCACAGTTTGCCTCATCACTTCCATCCAAACAGTCCCTCTCTCCGTCGCAGAGGAAGCTGTTGGGAACGCAGCGGCTCTTGTTGTCACAGTGGTGAGTGCAGCCTTCCATGTGCTTTGAACAATCCATTTCATCTGAGCGGTCTTGGCACTGAGGTACACCATCACACAACTGGCTCCTCTCAATGCACTTCCTCCCATGGGCACACTGGAACTGGTCTGCAGAGGACACAAGATAGCAGAAATCAGTTTTTTTTCAAAAGCAGACTCATGAAGTTTTACAATTTGAAGTGTTTTTTTTTTATTTTTACACAAGATTTTTTTTCTATTCCAGTTTTATTTCATTACTGTGACTTTTTTCTTGGAAAAGATCAATTGCAATGAGACTGCCCAAGAAAAAAGAAAAAACATTCAGGTGAATTCAGTTGCAGTTCTTAATTTAATGCAAATTCTGTGCCTTTATCAGCAAAGCAATGTACATTGGTGAATTCCAATTCCTTGCCTCAATCTTAATCCTCAATCTCAAAAATGTGCGCTCCCTCTAGTGCAAGTGCTGTCCCAATTCTCAGGAAAATTAAGTTGAGGGTCAAGTTTAAGGGCTGTATCGCCCTCAATATTGAGATTTTCCACGACAACCCTTGTGAGCAAGGGCTACCCAGAATGCATTGCACGTTTTCACATAAGAAAGATGGCGTCGAAAACAGCGAAGCAAGTGCGATACAAATTAAGTATTTTCTTTGTTAATAGAGATATAAAAATGATGAAAACCATTGTATTATCTTAGTTTAGGCCCATATTATGGATTACCGACGTCATTGTTGCGTAACATTTATTTTTATTTTACAATCTTTTGTCAATAGCCGTGGTGTGTGGTAACTGTCAGCTGAATATGTTGTTGTATTTGTATGAGTATCATCTTATAACTAACTGACAACCTAATAATTTGACTGACAAATGGATCATAATAAATAATCGTGACGTAAATGTGTTCTTTTTTTGGAGTTGACAGACTGGACGCAGCTTTCGCATTATTCTGCCCCCCACAGTCTGAAGACGTATCTGCATTTAAGGGGTGTCCCATTTCTAAGTGACAAAATTACCCGTCAACACTTGGTTTTGAGGGCCAGTTAAGATAAGGGTTGAGCTTGAGGGTTAAGATTGAGGGTTAAGATAGGAATTGGAATTGGCCCTTGATCTCACTGTTGAAACACAACAATTAATGTCCCCCACTAGAGGACAGTAAAGTCATTCTTAACAGAGGATCAGAGCCTCACAGACCAAACACCATACAACCTGTTCCACATGCTGTTTCACAATCTTCCTCGTCCGAGCCATCTCTGCAGTCTGCTTCGCCGTCACAGATGTGGTTGTAATTGACACAGTCCGACTTGTCCTTGCAGATTTTGGCACCCAACGGACATTTGATAGGTGAAGGACCAACAGATATAGAAGGAGTTGTACTGGCCCTTTCTTCTTTTTCCTTCCCATCTTCCTCAGCATCCCCTGATGTAGAAATTGACAAAACAGAATTCTGTACAAGTGGTGCATATATTACAAATGTGTTCCTCTCTACATTCTCAAATCCTTTGAGCCTACCACAGCTGGCCTCATCTGTGCCATCCAAACAGTCCTTCTCTCCATCGCAGAGGAAGCTCGCTGGTAAGCAGCGACTGTGGTTGTCACAGTTGTGAACACAGCCTTCCGTTTGTGTCATACACTGCAGCTCATCAGAGCGGTCCTGACACTGAGGTACACCATCGCAAACCTGCTCCTTTGCTATACACTTCTTCCCATGGGCACACTGGAATTGATCTGTTTAGGCAAACGCATGGAAGAAGCATTTGAATTTAAAATACTATTATCACTGATGCAAAACTATACCACTCTGACAGTTAAAAAAAAAGTTATTAGTTTCATCTCAACTTGCTCATACACTTTCCATTAATGGTCATGACATTGATTCATAAACGGTGAAAACGCTGTCAAAAATAACATTTGAATTTAATGGCAAGTTTTTGTTAATTTAGATCAATTGTCACACCTTTGCCGCATTCAGACACACAGTCCTCTTCATCTGACCCATCCCTGCAGTCGGGCTCTCCGTCACACACACTGCTGTAGCGGACACACTCAGAGGCGTCCTTGCACAGTTTAGAGCCAAAGCTGCACCTTAAAGCACTGCTGCTTCCAGCTGAAACAACTGCTGAGATCAGGTAAACACAAAACAAACTCAATGTAATCATCACAGTAGATTTAAAAATAAAAAAATAAAAACATTCACTTGCAGCAAGTTATTTGAAAACTCTAATCGGGCTGTTATTGTAGGTATAAAACATATCATTTGTGTTCACTTGGCTCACCTTGCAAGGACCCTGTCAACAGCAAAAATACTGCACAAAGACACAAACATCTCCCCATAGCCACCGATAAAAGAAAACAGGGAAAATGTTGCCAGGTGTGACTGCAGCTTTTATATTAAGACCAGGTGAGACCAACTTAACCTAATTGACCACCTGACTCAGAGGGCGGAGCTTTTGACTTAACAGCAGCTACTGTTCCTGGGATTCACATTAACTAAGAAACACAAACACAATTCCACAATACCATACAATAATACAGTTATAAAATTATGCATTATAAAAATGTCAGGAAGATTGCACATGCTTTTCCAAAATAAAATTCAGTTAGTTTAGGCTAGTTTTTTAGTTGTTTTCGAATCCCCTTTAGCCATTACACTGGAGCAGTTGTGGGTGTAAGATAGAGTTAGGAAAATATGAAAGACAAAGACATTAGAAAAAGACAAAGAAAAACATGTTGTAATTGTTGAACGATTAAAGGTGCATTATGTAATAAATCTAAAGCAACTGGCCATAAAATCCTCCTAATATGTCACAGAGACTCAGGAATAATGTTCATATAACAAACTGAACTCACCAACAACAACACTACAGCTTTTGCAGACTGCAAATCATGTTTATGTTTTGAAATCATGTTTTGGCATGTGGCGCCACCTACTGCCATCTACCAATCATTGCAGTCAGTAGAGTCTCAGCTGCCGAGCAACCACGGGTTGCCACTTACATCTCAAAAAACGAAACTTAAAAGACCTCGGTATTTTGAATTTGAGTGTAGTAACCGTTTTTGGCCACATTCTTACATATGGCACCTTTAAGTCAATTATTTGTAAAATAGCAGAACAAAGTCTATGAATTATAAATATCAGAAAAACTGTTACAGAAAACATATGAATAACAAAAATCACGCAGCACAGACTCTGTGAGAGACTTTTAAGAAATAAAAAGCATGATTATGCGCAATGTGATACTGTACATCAAAGTTCATGATTATTGTTCAGTGTTGATTCAAAGGTTTATAGCTACGTGAATGAATGAGTTCTTGTAGGTGCTTTTCCTGGTTGGGGGATTTTATAATATACAATATAATACATGTCCATGCTGTTTTAAATCAACTTAAGTGCAAAACAAACCTTAACGTGTACATGTAACGAACAAGTACTCCAACAATGTAAAATAAAGGCAATTAATAGTTAAGGTGGTAATGATGATAACTCAATAATATTCACCATATAAGTAAATAAACAGCTCTTATTCTCTTATTTACCTGTAATTGTAATCAATGTTTGTATATCAGGCAGTATCGTACTAGGTTCCTGTACTAATTTGGAGTCCTTAGGTCAGTGTTTTTCAACCTTTTTTGAGCCATGGTACATTTTTTTCATTGAAAAAATCACGAGGCACATCACCAAACACAAATGTTTAAAAAATGATACTCTGTAGCCTAAATCACTGCACCGGTGAACATCCAGGGACTGGACATCGAGAGGGTGACAACATACAAGTACCTGGGTGTTCACCTAAATAATAAACTGGACTGGACTGACAACACTGACTCGCTCTACAAGAAGGGTCAGAGTCGCCTTTATCTTTTGCGGAGACTGCACTCTTTTGGGGTGAGCAGGACACTGCTGAGGACTTTCTACGACACTGTGGTTGCGTCAGTGGTCCTGTTTGCTGTGGTGTGCTGGGGAGGGGGCTGTTCTGTGCGGGACAAAAAACAGACTAGATCGGATAATTAAAAAAGCCGGCTCGGTCTGTGGCTGTCCCCTGGACTCCATCGAGGTCATCCAAGAGAGGAGGGTACTGGCCAAACTATCGGCCATCATGGACAACACCTCTCACCCACTGCACAAGACTGTTGGGGCCTTAAGAAGCTCCTTCAGTCAGAGACTGATGCACCCTAAGTGCAGGACAGAGCGGCTCCGCAGGTCGTTCATTCCTACTGCTGTCCGTCTGTACAACAGTGTGCAAACCAAATAACTATATAGTTTGTGTCACTGCTGTATTAGTCTGTTATTGTTTACAGTTTTTGTTCCTCGTTTTTAGCTGGTCTGTTAAGTTATTGTTTACAGTTTTTTGTTTTTCATTTTTTAACTGGTCTGTTAAGCTATTGTTTACAGTTTTGTTGTTTTGTTTTGAACTGGTCTGTTAAGTTATTGTTACAGTTTTTGTTTTTTTGTTTTTTAACTGGTCTGTTATGTTTATTGTTTACAGTTCAGTTTCTTGTTTTTAACTGGTCTGTTAAGTTATTGTTTACAGTTTTTTGTTTTTTTACTGGTCTGTTAAGTTATTGTTTACAGTTTTTGTTCCTTGTCTTTAGCTGGTCTGTTTAGTTATTGTTTACAGTTGTTGTCCTGTTTGTCTTGTTTGCCTAGATTTGTCTTATTTTTACCTGAACCAAATACGCACCTTATTTACATTCACTCTTATCTTATTTCTTTCTATGTACAGTTTTTATAACATTGTGTAATTGTTAATCTGTATACGGAGCTGCTGAAACCCTGTTCTCTCCCCACTGTGGGATAAATAAAGCTATCTTATCTTATCTTATCTTATTAACAATTTAGTCATTCTTATCAAAGTGTCTTGAATATTTATATCCATGTTATTTGCAGATAATTAATTATTTGTTGTCAAAAAATTGTTTAGACCAATTAGGTGAAATTGGATAATTTCCCACGGCACACTGGTTGAAAAACACTGCCTTAGGTCACATGACCTGGAAGCTATTGAGCGAATTATGCTAATATTGACATTTAAAAAAATATGGGAAGTATTACAATTTATTATAAAGAGGTGTGTCCTGACTAGGCAGTCTAGTGCTATGTTCCTGTACTGATTTGGAGACTTTAGGTCACAGGGTTATGTGGCATGATGCTGCCCATTGCAACGTGAGTTTGAGGTAGGTGAAGAGGCTAACGGGATTAGCAGAGGCTCCGGATAGCATGCAGCTCAGAGAGTCGACCGACAGAGGAGTGGGGGGTTTCTACACAGCAGATTTAATCCACAATATTGAACATCGACCATACAATGACAGGCCTCTACGGCAGTACGTTCTCCAAATCATAGTCGTATAAGTAGACGGGTCAACCAGCACCAACTCGTTACTGAGATCCTCAGTCCATGGGGAAGTTCACGGAACCGGAATCCTGGTGAACTCTGCAGCAACAGTCATATCGAATGGCATGACAACAGTGGTTTAACGGACGGGATTTTTTTCTAAAAACTTTATTTACACATCAAAACGACGGAAGTGGTTTGACGGAAGTGATTTTTTTAATAAAAAAATAAAAATAAAAACAAAAATCTGTCACGCCAGGGTGTTGGTTGGTCTCCGGAGCTGCAGCTGGGTACTGTTGGTCATATCCAGCCTCTGACCGTAACACCATACTTTCAATATGGTGGACACCATCTTACAAAATGAACATCTATACAGCAGTTTGTTTCTTCCATTTGTTATATAGTGAAATTAATTTATTTTACTTTATGAAAATTCTCCATTCACAATTCTAAAAAGCTCCCCTAGTCACTTTATCTTGGAATGTTCTGAATCTTGGCTGAACCGGGGCGCGGGAGCCCCCTAGTGGCGCTGACAGGTACGGATAATCTAAAACCGAGACAGAAGAAAGAGAGACAGTGACGGAGCAGGAGTGAACTCTCTGAGTCCACAGAGGCTGCAGTCATGTCCGCATGTGGTGACTTTGAGTCTTTGGAGGAAAGTCTGGAGCGTCACCTTCCTTCAGCTGAACTCGCTGAGGTGAAGCGTATTCTGTTCGGGAAGGAAATAAAGTGAGTGCAGTTTTTTTGTTGTTTAATTTGACTGCAAAAGAGCAGAGCTTTCATCTCAAGTTACTTTAACTGCACTGTTTGAATAGTTTGTTCTGAGTCAATTATTACTGAGTTAAGTGGACTTTGGTCTCACATCGGTCACTCACATGTTCAGTCCAGAAAGGAGGCAAGTTAATGCTAACTTTATGTTCAAATGTAGGTTTATGATTTGAAGGTGTAGGAAACAAAAATTGGTTTGCAGATCATCAATGTCGTGCAATAAGACCAATATACTACCAAGAAAACAAAAATAAGTCAGTCAGTCATGTCCTCCTCTATGGCATTTGACACTTTGACCCTTTTCCATAACCTTTAGATCACATTAACACTGTTCTTCAGGGACACCTTTATACCTGCCTGTGGAAGGGTACATGTCCACCTCTGTCCTCTATTTAAGTGCAATGTTTACAAGGTTCAGTAAAGTTATCTTCTTTAATTTGAACATAACATCTCTTCACTGTATGTACATTACGTCCACCAGTTTCTCTTTGACTGGATTTACTTTGCACTGAAGTTTTTCCACTGAAAATAGTATTTAAATCACAATCAGAAAACTTTTCTTGAAAAAAGTCAATCCCATTTAAAGATCATTTTTGATATGTGTATATATATATGTGTGTATATATATATATATGTATATTTATATATATATATATATGTATGTATATGTATATATATGTGTATATATATATATATATATGTATATATATACATATATATTTATATATATATGTATATATATATCTGGCAACTGAATAAGCCATTGTCGTGCCAGTGTTGTTAACCTCAATCTGATTTCTTTAAGTTCAAATTTTTTCAAGAGAATACAGAGAAGTTAATATTTTCATGGTGTATTGAATATGGGTATGATCCAATACATTTTAAATCTAAAACCGTAATGTTGAACTGAAGTTTAACTCGAAAAACAAAACTTGCACTGCAGTGCGAATTGCAATTGTTATTTATCAGAAACACTGTAGTTTGATATTTCCCCCTAACCGTGTCTGTTACAGGGCCCTGGACCTCCCAGCATGTGCTGTCGAAGCTGCCTCTCAACGTGACTTTGAGCTGAAGGGTTACAAGTTTGACGCTGCGCTGGAGCAGTTGAGGCCACCCCGAAGGATCAGGGTGGGACTCGTACAGCACCACGTCGTTCTGCCGACTGACGCGCCCATCCTGGACCAGGTCAGCACCAAAACATGTGCTCAGCATCACGGAGACATGTTTCTGCTTCACACTGTGTAAATTGTCTCCTCCACAGATTAATGCCATGCACAGCCGGGTTGGTGAAATAGTGGAGGTCGCAGCCATGTGTGGCGTGAACATCGTCTGCTTCCAGGAGACCTGGAGTGAGTTTTCTCATGTGTCATAAATACAGATGTGAACTCGCGAGATGCTCAGATGTTCCTGGTAAAAAAAACCCTCCTCTGTTCTTCCCTTCACAGCCATGCCTTTTGCTTTCTGCACACGTGAAAAAGAACCATGGACAGAGTTTGCTGAGTCTGCTGAAGAAGGAAACACCACACGCTTCTGCCAGGAGGTGAGACCTGAACAGACCGAACAGGTCTGCTGTACTGATACAGGTATGATTCACATCTAAAATCACTGTACTTCTGTTATTAGCTGGCCAAAAAATACAACATGGTAGTGGTTTCACCAATTCTGGAGCGAGAAGAGCGGCACAACACTCTGTGGAACACAGCAGTGGTCATCTCCAACTCTGGAAATGTGCTGGGAAAGAGCAGGAAGAACCATATTCCCAGGATTGGAGACTTTAATGAAGTCAGTGGGTTTTTCTCCACCAAACAATACAATCCTCAGTCTTTGCATAGACTCAGGCTGCAAACTGGTGTGTTCACTTCACATTCCTGTCATTACAGTCAACATATTACATGGAGGGCGACACCGGCCACACCGTGTTCCAGACAGCGTTTGGGAAAATAGCTGTGAATATCTGTTATGGGCGTCATCACCCTCTCAACTGGTTCATGTACAGCATGAACGGAGCTGAGATCATCTTTAACCCCTCAGCTACTGTTGGAGCACTCAGGTAATAAACACTGCAGACCAGGGTCCAAACCTTTTATATGGACACCCACTTTTTTAAAGCGGACCTAGACCGGAAGTTCCAATTACCGCTGTTTTTTTGGTGTGTATCTGCGTCATTACCTTGTTTATGAAGCCCTGAAGTTTCAAAACAAACAGTTCAGCCACTGCTGAAAACACTGTGTTTATTGTAATCTCGGGCTCAGCGAGATCTCTGAAAATCCCGTAATAGTTACGTAAACAGCGGTACTCCTGAACAGCAGATCGTCCTGCTCCGGGCACTAGTCCGGGCACTAGACCGGGCACATCCGGTTGCGTACATTGAACCGCAGAAGAAGAATAACGTCCGTTGTGGAGGTGTTTCATGAGCGACGGTGTCTTCTGACTCTGGGTCTGACTCCGGGTCAAAGTCATAAAAGGGACTGTGGCGGGGAGTCGTGAAGAAGCTATTTTTAAACACTGTTTAAACAATGTTTTGATAATGAGTAGCAGTACACCCACTGTTCCAGAGGGGGGAGCTGCGCTTCTAACAGCTGGTGTGCTGAATAGTACTGGCCAATCACAAGACTCTGTCTTCTGGGGGTGAAAGTTCACTCTGAAACATCGAGGCTGACGAACAGCCTCAGAAAAGAGTATTTCAATCGGCTCGTTTACAGCAACTAGGAGGTTTTGACCATAAAAAAAAATTAATATATGTAAGTAGACCTCCATAACTAACATATATGTGCAACAGGACCACTCTATGTGAGCTTTAAGATAACAAACACAAATTCACAATATAAATCATAACAAGAGCAAAGCTGACTGCTGTAGATCTAAGTTCTATTTCTGGTTGTACTAACTGAATAGATAGGCCATCGGCAAGAAGGTCGCCAGTTTGGATCCCGCTTCTGACCATGGGCCTTTCTGTGTGGGGTTTGCATGTTCTCCCTGTGTGTGTGGGGGGGTTTCATTCTTTGTAAACGCTAGAAATGGTTGTGTTTGAAAATACTCAGATTAGCCCGACTAATACCAGCAAGTACTTTAAAAAGTTACTTAAATCCCAGTGCCCTTTGGTTTTGGACATTAGCAGGTTGTCTTGATGATGTCTACATGACTAAATGCACTGAGCTTCTGCCATGTGATTAACTGAGTAGATGTTGAACACATGTACCTAACATTAGGAACAACTCCTTTATCTTATGCAGTGAGCCCATGTGGCCCATAGAGGCCAGGAACGCAGCCATCGCTAACCACTGTTTTACATGTGCCATCAACCGTGTTGGGACGGTGAGTCCACTCTCGTCATATTCTAAATAAATGATTCACACCACATGAAATGACGTTAATAATCTTGACATTCTTGTGTTTCATGCAGGAGAATTTCAAAAATGAATTCACGTCAGGTGACGGAAAGAAAGGTGAGAGATTTATGTTCTAAGAAAAACAAATAAACAAAAGAAAAAGGAATAAATATAATATACAATAAATGATTTACCTCTGTGTCAAATATACAACAACTTAATAAATAAGTACCAATATACAGTATAAAAACAGTATTGGAAAAGAAATGTGCAAATAGATTGGTACAGAAGGTAACAAAAGCAGCACTGATTTTTTTTCCAGCTCATCATGACTTTGGACACTTCTATGGATCCAGTTATGTGGCTGCTCCTGACGGCAGCCGCAGTCCGGGTCTCTCCAGAACCCGTGACGGGCTGCTGGTGGTGGAGCTGGATCTCAACCTTAACCGCCAAATCAGCGATAAATGGAGTTTTAAGGTAGTGTGGTAAATGTGGCTACAGCTGTGAAAAACTGTGCTGACGTCAAAATGTAGTGTTTCTCTCCTGATAACTGATGTACATGGCCTTATTAACCTTCTTGCTTACAAAGAAATGCATGAAGTGTATATGAATTAATTAGAATATTTGTTCATTTACTCAACAGGTTAAATAGGACAGTAGCATGTGATAATATATTTGAAGTTGAGTCTACAGGATGTTATGTCTTAATAATATTATATGATCTATCTATAAGTGTGTCTGTGTTTGTTATCACATATCACATAAATGTTGGCTTGCTCACATCAACTCTTCTGTGCTGACGTGTCTTGTACTTCTGTCTGCAGATGACGGGCAGGTTCGCTGAATATGCAGAGGAACTGACTCGAGCTGTCCGACCCGATTTTAAACCCAACATAGTGAAGGAGTAGAAGTGTACTGTACATTTACTGTCGTCCACTTCACAATGAAACGGTGACATTTTTGTGTTCATCACTTGATTTACACCAATGTTTCAGATTGAGCCTTTGTGTCTTTATCTTGATTTCATTGTTGGATTATATTAACGTACAGTGAATAATAGGAAACATGGTGTTCCTACAACAGTCTCTGAGGACTGTAATAATCTCTTTACAGGTTTACATCAGAACAATCTCTTTTTCCTAAAACTGTTAAGGGCAGATCATAAATGAGGTTCAACCATGAGCAACAACATTAAACAGATGGACTGGTTTTTATTAATGTTATGGCTGATTGATGAATCCCACTGTCAAAGCAGACCTTGAAGATGTTTTGTGTAAAGATTTAGATTCTCATTAAAATGAGAACAACGTGGGTAAATGTAGTTCACAATCATTGACAACTTGACTTACCAGATGTTACACTCTGAGCTCCTGGTCATTAATGTGTTACATTTGACCCTACATGGTCCTATGAGCAAAAAGTAAAGGCTTCTTTTGCATAAATAAACATAATTACCATGACTGAAAATGTGTCATCTAGTTACTTTAGTATCCTTGCTGCTTCCTGAGACCCTCATTGAATATTCATGCAGCAGGAAAGGGGACAAGAATGACACTAATTCAAATCCTTTATTCATTACATTTCATAAATACAACTCTATGTTTAATAAAAAATAAAGTCCAAACCGTGCCACTTATATTTTGTTTTTCCCAAAAGCACAAGAAGAAACCACATTTTATCAGGTTCACTTCCATGGTAAAATCTTTAAATAACACAATTATGTGTGGTATGAAAGTGTAGTGCAATAATGTTTACATATTACCAAAATTATATTAAAACAAATTAAAATACAACAGGTGACGAATTAGAAACAATACAGTATTCCCTGTTTTCAACTTAGAACATGAACGAGTCAAACGACTCCTGTTCATCCATGCCAAGCCTTCTGACTGCCGTGTTGCCATGGACACGCAATGTTCAGCTTGGGTTTGAAACTGGTGGTCCATCCACTGTCTGTGCTCCTCTGCAGGCAGATTAAGGAGTATTGGACTGTCATTTGATGCACTTGATGTCACACTTCAGAAAAAAGATTACCTGAGACTCTCAACATGTTTTCCCTGTGGGTAAAATCATTTCAATAAATCATGACAGAAGAGGATTCTCAAAGCTTCAACTACGACCCAACAAAAACAAACAGAAAGTGTTTTTATCATCAGCCTGGAATTATATGAACACAACTTCCTGCTTTTTCCTATTGTAGGTATTGATTTCCACGTATTATGATCCACTGTAGTTTCACAAGTGTATAAATCCTCTGCTTACAGTAATTAGATTCTATTTGTTAGCAACTTCAACATGCATGATAAAAATCATTTAGCTATCTGCTCATGTTAAAAACAAAAGTAAAAAAACAAACAATCCACTGTTGATTCTGAAGGTCCCAGCTGTTCATTTATGACACAGGTCAAGTAGGGTTGGCTGTACAGTTGTTGTTCTTGAGAGCACCAGAGGAGGGCAGCACACTAGAGTCCAGACCTGGAGACCTGGGGCAGCATGTCAGTCTTATAATGAGCCCAGGAAAAAGAGTCAAAATCCAAATCCATCATTGTAGTCCATCAACTCTCCTTAAAGACAAACAGAATGTCCTCATCTGTCCCATAGCTCTGCCGAGCCTCCTCAAAGTTAGTAACACTGGTGCAGCATACCCCTAAAACACACAAACAACAAACATACTAACAGTCCTTTGTAAAATCAAATTGAATTGAAATATGACTTAACTAATGGACAACTTAACACCATCTCCTGTTATTAGATCACTTCACTCTCAAATTACAGGCCTGCTTGTGGTTCCCAGAGCTTGTAAATGTAGAATGGAAGGCAGTGGTAAAGTGAATTGTCTTTTAACTGGAAGGCTGTGGGTTTGGTTCCCAGCTCGGCTAATCGACATGCGTCCTCGGGCAAGGATCCGCTGCACTGTATGAGACTATGAGTGAGTGAGTGGCAAAACTGTAGTGCAAAGCAGCTTTGGGTGGTCGTCAAGACTAGAAAACACTTTTAAAATGTTCTATTTACCAGGCTCAGGTCAGATGAGGAGGTGGTCTTTAATCCACCTCCAATTAAAGTAAGTCGACAATTAATGTATAAAAAAAGACAAAAAAGCCTATAATACAATGATTGTTTAATAATACAATCATTAAATGTATTAATAAATTACTTGTTATTACATGTTATTCACTCATCAGCAAGTTAATATCAGGGCTGATTTAACTGCTGACACCATCTCCATGCATTACATACCACATGTATTATATACCATGTTTACATGGTAAAGCAAACACAGACAAACTCATTTGATTATACTTTGAAAAACAATAGCGGTCGTTTCCATTTATCCATTGATTCTTTGGTGCTTGAGAGAAAATGTCAATAACCTGTAGTGCTAGGTTTTATTTTGTAATCCTCTCTTTCAGCTTATAATAAGATATAAGATAACTTACTGTCAGAATAGGCAGGGTTGTTGTAGAAAATACAGCCTGTGGTCCTGTTGAAGCCACACACAACCACAAAGTGACCCTGGTACTCTGGCTTCCTGCAGAAACACTTCTGACCCACGGGCAGGAAGCAACAGTATTTGACAGGCGAGGCGCACAACTCGCATGTCAAGATGACAGCATTGACCAATACTATGGCAACGTGGCCCTGCTCCAGGTGGGACTGGATTTCCTGAACCGTCACTGAACTGTGGACAGACACATTTCCCTTTACTTTGGGTAAAATAAAAGCAGATGGCTTGTCTCAGTGAATGACATTTAACAGAAAACTCACCATTTCCTCACCACAACACCTTTGCTGTCAGCTTTTGAGAAGAGCTCATTCACTCTGTCCTCTTCTGTGTCAAAATGCTTCTTATAGAAGGTCTACAAACCAAACCAAGACACAAGAGAGACAACATCACAAACAAATTCAAAGATAGTTGAGGCGGGACTAAAAGCTGAGACTCGGCAATGTACCTGATTCCTAAAACCCTTATCAACACCCAGAGTCTGCGTGCAAAAGCAGTGTTTGATTCCTAAATGGCACATGAGGTACGCCAGGTCAATCGTCCACACACTCTCTGTCAGCTTCAGCTCCCAGCATGCTCTCTGAAACTCCTCATCATGGACTGGGTGCAGGTATCTGCAGGATTACATATCAGACAATCATCTCAAACTGATTTCCAAGTGTATGAGACTGTATGAATAGGTGATTTTCAATAAGCCCGAATGAGCCTTTTATTCGGGCTTATTGTAGAGCTTTACTTTCAAGTGTTAGGGTAAAGCTCTACAGAGGCTGCCATTTTTGGACCACCATGTTTTTACAATAGCTCATAATAGATAAACTAAACATCTTTTGAGTTTTGATGTTAAGTGGAGGCTGCAATGTAAGAGATACCCAGCTGCAACATGAAACCTCACCAATACAGTACCTTTAAAATCTATTTATATGTCTTCAATAGTATTTATTCTAAATAGTAGTAATTACTCTAAAGTAGTTGTATTACTTTTGCAGCAAATCACAAATCTGTATTCAACACACTGTCATTTCACAGTTGAATGAATTAAATTATTTGGCAAACTTAAAAAGGATATAAAGTAAAACATTAAATCATGTATAATAATAAAAACTAAAGAAATACACATTTGAAACAGAAAAATATATTAGAGAATTCCATTGTACTGTGTGCAACAGGAGGAGTGAGTTACTGTATTATTTTATCATACTTAAAAGCTGTTTTGCAATAGGTGTTAGAGAAGAGCCAGGAGAAAGATTGCACAAATGTGCTATTTCTGTTTCCAGCACAATGTTGATGTATGCCACTAAGAATTAAGGTAGTTCTGAAGGCAAAATTTGTGTAACCGAGAGGACAGGCATAGCAGGAAAATGTTTGGGTGGGGGCCCCAGGGTATTCATTTTCAATTACTTAGAACCACGGTTCTCAAACTATGGTAATGTGTACCATCAGTGGTATGTGAGCTTCCTCTGATGTAAAATCAGAAATACTGTTCTACTGCATATGGTTTGTGACTGGAGCGGAGCTGAGGAATTTGATGTGGAGAAAATTTGAAAAAATAACTTTAAGTCACATTATCTCTCGCTCCAGAGGAGGAGGATGAGAGAGCAAGTTATCTTATTGAGAACAAATTTGCCTCCTGTGAAAAGTCTGTACTGCACTGTAATGATAATGGTGTTACTTGGAGAGCTCAATATTTTCTCAGGTGGTTCTTGGCAAGTTTGAGAACCACTGACCTAGAAGATTTGACGCCACATTTTACTGCAAAGAAGGAGCGAAAGCAGCACATTTGCATCAAACTGTTTCTGGTCAGTGACAGTGTTAAGACCAACCAACAACTGTTTAGTGTGTGTGTGTGTGTGGTATATAGAATATTTCATTATTTGGAGTTTGCAAGTGTGTATAGTTTTAATTTATTCATATAAATGTTAATTACGTTTGAGCAGCACTGACTTCATTTTAATGGAGCTTAGGGTGTACCTAATACAGTGACATGTGTGTACTGTGCACTTACTTCAGAACCATCTTGGAGCAGGCTAACCCACAGTCCCAATGGTACAGCTGCCGGATGACCGGTACATTCAGCAGGACAGCATCATCTGAGAAAAGCCGTGGTCTTTTATTATTAGGCCATAACAATTGTTAATGTATGATAATGACACTGTTGTTAATAAAAACAAAAAACAAAACTGTTTAACTTCATCAGTTCGTGACACTTACCTGACATTCTGTTGTATACTTCCTTAGACAAGCAGCCAACTAGCTAAGCCCAGACGGGCTGCTCAGTCTTGTTTACAGAATAGAACAGAGTTGAGTTTCCTCATCGATGCTAACTATAGAAACAGCTGCGCTACTGAAACTTTAGCCGCCAGGCTAACAGAAACAACTAGTGTTTTCTGTGTCCCCGCTCACACAGCGAGGCTGGCCCCCCGACAGGAACACGGCGAAGTTAACGTGACACTTGTGGGATAAAAAGCAGGACAATATAAAAGCTATTTTATTTGGTTTCAAAGCTGCCGCTCCCACGGTACCTGCTAACTGTGGTTGTTGCTAACACATTGACCCAACAGAACCTTCTTCTTATTACGGTTGGTAAACAGCTTATCGTTGTATTACCGCCATCTCATGGACTGGAGTGCGGGAGGCTGTCAGCTTTCCCTTTATTCCATCTCATCCCCACTTTGCCCTGAGCTCCTGAATGAAATGTCCTCAAGACCAAGGTTATTGTAGTTAACGAAAACTAACTAAATAACTGAAATAACAATTTAAAAAAATAGAGTTTAAAAATACAAAACAACGATAACTAACAAAAACTAAATTGTGTGTTAATAAAACTAACTAAAATTGTAGTGAAAGTGAAAATGTGCTTAGTTTAGTCAGTTTGTAAATTAATTTCATAGATAATGCTTTTGGGTTCATATGAAGTGTATTTTTTCTCTGGTGGCAATTTTGAAAGGTTTTATATGAGGGTCACGGGAGGTGCTGTGCCAATCCCAGCTGACATAGGGCGAAAGACAGGGTACACCCTGGAGAGGACGCCAATCCATCACAGGGCCACATAGAGACAAACAGCAACCCTAACACCTATGACACACACACACACACACACACACACACACACACACACACACACACACACACACACACACACACACACACACACACACAGCACGCTCACACACTTCCCTTCAGTGTGTTTACTGACTCCACTTTTTCCTCAGGTAAATGTATAACATTGTGTAACTGTACATGTACACTTACAATTACACTTTAAACTGGGTTTATTCCGGTTTTTGAATAACATTTAATATAATTTTCTTTTTTCCCCAATCACTGCTGAAACATTTCACCATGTTGACATTTGTCCTTGTCACTGAGTTCCATATGTGGTCTCCATCGACACCTATGTAACAGACAAAGAGACGTTATAATGGATATTAAGAAAGTTGCTTTAGTCCATGTTAACTGTAACCAGTGGTGACATATATATATACAGTATATAGCATGTGTGTATTCATGAGAAAGTGACTCACTGATTCTGTGTCATCGACATCATCACTTAAGTATTTGATTTTGTGTCTGCTGTAAAGTTCTCTTCTCCTCGTGCATGTCAACAGGAACCAGTCACAAACCATGGGAACCTGAGGTGACATTATTAAACACTCGGTGCATTATCACTTCTTTTTTTTAATAGAAAAGCTTGACGATGTGTGTCCATGCTGCAGGACTGAACACTGATCCACTCACCAAACTGAGGAACGTCAATGCTGCGCCCACGTTGACTACAGTAGGTACAATTCCAAACTTCCCAGCCTGTGTGATAGAAGTGTCACCATGAGGTGTTGTCAACACAGACACTTTGATCAGGACATTGCATTATACAACACTGATTTAATCCTCACCGTTCCAAATACAATGATGTCAAAGCGGATCCCATATGCTTTGATTAAGGTCCTGGTTTCTTCTCCCGCTGGGGTTTTGTAATACTTGGCAAACCTGAAATTAATGTTAATTTTTTCAGTTTTGTCAGCTTCATCCATTTATTATTAAACTGTTTAAAAAAATATATATATATATATATTATCACCTGAAGTTGTATCCAGGGGCCACGTTTCTGTCGGAGTGTTTGTTGTCCAGTCGACGGAAGCTATACTTGGGGTTACACTCCCCCGCCCCCCAATCCAGGTCACAACTCCAGTCTATAATAATACCAATGACTCCACCCTGCAAATAAAGAGAAATAGGAGATGAGTCTGTGTTGTGGTGTAGTGTGAAAATGGTTGGTTGTGATATGAAAGTATGTGTCTACCATCACAGCCAGGTCCTGAAACTCCTCTCCAGCCTCTGAGACGATGTGTTTGAGGCGGAATATGGGACAGTAAGGATCTGTGACGTGATCGAACTCACACCTCTTCAGGTACGAGGAGTTGATTTGTGGCATTATGTTTCTTCTGGTGGAGGAAGGTCAGAATCAGAACGCCTTTATCGTCATTTACACATCTGTGCAATGAAAGTTGTGTATGCTGACTGAAACGGACTGAGAATTCCGCTGCTCGTTCCTTTCTTTCCAAAGTGCATCCGAAAGCTACGAGTAGCTAAAGTAGCTAACATCTGTTTTGAGTGCACACTGTCTCAATACCTTGTACAACCACACGTAAAAATAAACCCTACAAGTGTGTTCTCCTCTCCCCACCTGTGAACTTTGAACTTTGGGTATCTTATGCTGTTTTTGATCAACACAGTGAAGTTTTCTGCTGCAGCCAGTAATGGATGCCTGTAAGAGACGGGGAAATAATCAGCACAGTGTACCTGATTCTGCATTAACTTAATAATAGCATAATAGACATGTGCATCAACTCTCACTCGGGCAGCGTAGTGTCTAACTCGAGTGGGCACCATGAGAACACCTCACAGGTCTGGAGAGTTGAAGAATAGTTGACACAGAGTCCTGTTTGTATACCTGGATAGAAAACAAATGTGTTGTCACTTAAACTGACTCGACTCATTTTAGCATTGCAAAGTAGGGACCGTATCTATGTTCCCCGGGTCCTTTGTTCCCCGGGTCCTATGTTCCCCGATTTGTATGTGACCGGGGAACATAGGACCCTTTCTCTAAAAAAGGGTTCTATGTTAACCGCTGTTCACCCAAAAGAACCCGGGGAACATAGGACCCTACCCCTTACCCTAACCCCTAACCCTAACCCTAACTCTAGCCCTAGCCCTAACCCTACCCTACCCTACCCTACCCTACCCTACCCTACCCTAACCCTAACCCTAACCCTTTACCCTGGAGCTCCACACCCAGGCTTTCACAAAGTGGGGAACATAGGACCCTTTTTAAAAAAAAAAAAAGGTCCGATGCTCCCCGATCGGGGAACATAGGACCCGGGGAACATAGGACCCGGGGAACATAGGACCCGGGGAATATAGGTATGACCCCGCAAAGTATCATGAGTATACCACTGCCTCGAGGATCACTACGTCCCACGATGCAGTCACAATCATCCACACATGTCGTTGACGGACTTGGAAGCTATACATATAGATAAGAAGAGATAAAAACTTCAGGGTAATAATTAGCAACACAATGCTGCACGACAGAGGCAGCAACGTTACTGATCTGATCTGCAGTTGGTCTTCATAACTGAAGAAAACAAATCGGAATTACAGACTTAAAAAAACCTAACCCCAGAGGTGGAAATAGTACTGAAATATTCTACTCACATAAAAGTACCACTATTTTTGATATTACTCCTGAGGGCAGCACAAACACACGTTATCTGCCAAATTTTACAATTGTCAGTACATTCCCCACAAAGGTTAACCTCATGATTGTGCTAAAAGGACAGTTATGGGCTCATAAAAGTCATGGGGATTTGTGCCGTTGGGAATCCATCCAATTACTGATGACATCCTATTGACCCGAGGACTTGTCTAATAATTCAAGTATTAATGTAAAATAATACTTACTGTATCTGTACTTGTAAAGGCTACATTATACTGCAGCATAGATAAATAAATAAACATACTTTACAATATCAGCTAACTCACCTCAGGACAACGCGACTGACTTTGCTTTGGGGTAACGACCATATTTGTCAACACAAAGAAGGAACGTTCACCCTAAAAGACACAAGAATCAGAACAAGTATAGTTTTCAGAGTTTTAAAACTTTTGATAAACTGATTGCACATTTCAATTTGAATGTAATATTTTGATTTAAATACAACAATTACACTTAATATTAACATTTCAAGTTTAGATAGTCTTAGAATAAGCCATTTATAATAATAAAGTCACGGTCCACTACTGCAAAGTCCTCCACAATCACAACACGCCATTTTTCTACAGGGGCCTGACGCGGACAAACATAGGAATTTCACGCCAAGGTAGATTTTAATGTCATAATTATGCCACATACACATGTTGATTTCAAATACCTGAGGAGGGATGACATAGTCAGCCACGTCCCAAAGTTGAGGCTCCATGTCGGATACGTTGGTGAGGGCAAAACCTTTGACTTTGCTGGTGACACTGCTGATGACAGAGTCTGTCTCCTGATAGGCTTTCTGCACCACACACACATACCTGCAGGTGTACAGCAGTATTTGTCTATAACACGCTCAATCCACACACTCATCAACGACCCATTACTCATGACTTACCCCACAACGTACAGCACGACCAGCAGCTGTGTGAACCTGAACACACATCCCACCTTGATGTTGGGGATAAGCAGTGTTCTTGGTGTTTCATAGTCAAACACATAGTGCAGACATTCCTGACAGCAGTCTGCACCCATTGCTGCACTGTCCTCCTCTGAGAAATGCACATACAGTAGGTGCCCATATTCAAATGATTGTATTCAAATCATCCAAATTGCGAGAATAAGTCATAAAAGTGCTGGACTGTGTGCAGTGTAATGCAGGGGTGTCAAACTCAAACCACCTGGGGCTGATGAGAGTCTAGTCTGGGCGAGAGGGTACGGAGCCCCCGAAGTGACATGAAAAAAAAAAAAAAATTGAAATCTCGAGTTTCAAAGTCGAATTTTATTTTTTTCACAATATTTTGGAAACTCGAGATCTCGACTTTGAAACTCGAGTTTTTAATGTTTTGTTTTTTTCTCATGTCACTTCGGGGGCTCCGTAAGAGGGAGCCGGCCTAGAGGAAAAAAAAGTAGAAAAAAACCCAAACGATAACATCATGATATTGGAAAAAAAGATATTCATGAGGACATTTGTAGAAATTCAAAGTAAAAGTGTTTGTTTGATATGGGATGATGTGTACTTCCCAATACAATGATGTAAAATACATCTAGTAATTAAGTAAATAATAATGTGGTCAACTGTAATTTTAACACAAAAGAAGCCTAACCCTAATTTGATGTTTGTGAAGGAGGAGCATGTTACTGGCCATGTTTTCATCATAACATGATATTAAGTGGCGAGCCATATGAAAGTTTGTGGGTCAGTAAAACAACAGTGAATAAAACAGTAATTGACTTAAGTGCTCACATCCACACTCGAACAGGGAAACAGGGACAAATAGCAGAGCAGAGCAGAGATAAATAGTAAAAGAAGGATGAGTCAAATTGTACTGCACACTTTGCATACCGCTCCACAGACCACACTATACTGTATAGAAAGAAAAGATGGTGGATTATATAGCCATAATTATATTTGCAGCACTGACTCACCATATTAGACAAATGCATGAACAGATATTTGTTTCACAGTCAATGCTGGATCTGTTATTTCAGTGGTTACATCTGCTTTGTACACTGCAATTGTAAGTAGAACCAGTTCAGGTTCAATCATAAAGTCATTGATGACCTGGCATCCCTTCATGGAGGTTTTGTGCCTCCTGTGAAAGGACATTTCATTATATTGTATGTCTTCAAAGGTTTGTCTGCAATTATTGTGTGTTGTTATCTGTGTTATCTTCTGTAATCTGGTAATAGGCAACAAAGGAAGACGCTCTTGAATCCATTAGCATTCTATAGCAAATACATAGAGCACCAACATAACTGTACTTTCTTCTGTCTGGTCTGAATATATCCATTGAAGGTAGAGCTGTGAAAACAATGGAACCTTTGATAAAACTTTGATAAAACTGCACACATTTACATGCCACTTTCAGATACACTGCCTACTGAATATGACTGAGCCTGTCCTCACAGGAAAAATGATAAGGTCAAATGTTTGTGCATTTCTTCTAATGCATTAATGCATTTAATATTGTCCACTTTGTTGCCAAAGAATTGATTTGATGTCATGTCGGAGGAATATGAAGAGCATGAAAGCAAGACTGGTTAACAGTCAGTTTATTTTAGAAGACATGATGACTTTCATGAACACAGGACAGATACAATGTCACTTTGGTCCAACAGTACCTCAGATACAGAGTTAGTATAAAAGAACACAGACACTTTGGCATCTCATTGGTCACTGGCACAGATCGACTTTAATATTTTCATAACCACCCTCTTTCAAGTTTATTCTACTCATGAAGACAGAAAGTCCACAGTACACACAAACGGATATTTGTTTTTCTTTCATCTCATTGGACACAAAGACATCCCAGTTCATCAATAACTGCTAATTATACATCATTATGTTGTGATACAGTCATGTTGTGTTTCAGTGCTGATTTTTCAAGTATGATATAAAGGCATCTACTATTATAGTCCATAAAAAACTAGAATGGCAATCAGTAGAGCACCTTCCTCTGTCAAAGCCCAACACTCTCATTGAATTTAATTAAAGTTAACCCTTTGTTCTGTCCCAATATTTGAATTCACACCAAATTCGAATGGATTGTTCCTGGGCCCAAACACCAGGCCTCCACGTTTTGTAAAAAAAATAAATAAATCAGTATTTCTTCCATAACATGTGGATTTCTAACCATGTGGTCAACCTTTTTTTGTATGTCCTGGTATTCTTTGAACGCGGTGTTATACATGTGTGGGTACCAACAGATTCTACTCACATCACCTTAAGCAGTTTTCCACGATTGCCGAAGTCTATGTTTTTGCATTTGACCGAAACAAAACCACACAGCACCTTCAACTAGACTGGAAAGTGTTGTGAAAGCATGTGTGGTCAGTGCGTACAGTCCAATTGCATTTACAGTTGCAGTCGTCTGTGGCCTGATGACAAAATTTATGTCACGTGGACCCTAGTGGACCTCTGCTCATACACGGCTTATGGAAAGTTTGACCCCACCCATGCAAACAAACTGACAAACATAACCTCCTTGGCTAAGTTAAACAGTCCAAGGTCATGAACTACATCAACTACAGTGGATTACAAAAACAGGAAACATGTTCATATTGTCCAGTTGCCATAAAGTTTACTCTCATCAGGCCTTCTTTAACTTAACCTGCAGGGGCCTCGTGTATAAACAGTGCACACCCACTAAAAGATTACTTACACTGGTTTCAACACACACAAAATGGAGTGAAACTTGGCAAACTCTCAAAGTCACCGCTAGAAGTTGTTACACAAAATCTATGTCACTGATAGATTACAAAGGCTGGATCATGTATGTGGACAATAACAGAAATGACACAAAGGAGGGAAGAGACCTCTGAAATCACATTCCCAATGATGAATCTTTACTCTGGACATTTTGTTTCTGTTGATGTGACATGGTGATGTCACAAAAACAGCAGCCACTACGACTCTGACATTGATATTTCCTTGGGAACATACCTCCAAAATAAAATATTTTTAGGACTTTTCTTGTCTGACGCTTAGTGAACTCCTTTTCTTTCACTTTTTTCCCTCTTTGCTGCCACATTTGCCATTGTCTTTTAAGAAAAAGGTAGAGGGTGATTGATAGTCATTTACATTTTTGGGACAAACTGGGGCAGACTGTGCTGCTTGTGCACAGGCTCTCAGTTTCATTTCACTCAGATTTCATACGTCTGGATCTTTCCATTTTCTTTTCTACGTATGCCATCTTTCAGTATAAAAGCGACACAATCATTTGTACATGAGGCCCGAACGTTATCAAAGTGTCATTGAAGTAATGTCCCACTTGAAGGAAAATCTGAACCATGCCCATTTAAAAGATTCTATCCAACAGACCTAAAATAAAAACATCCACAGATTTCAAATTCTGCTGAAATCAAAGTCAAGCCCTCCGTCGTGCAGGCTGCCTTCGTTTGCGTTGTCAAAGCTGTTCTTCCCGTGGATTTGTTTGAGGTGCTTACGAAGAACTGGCTTATGAGCAAACACCATGTCACAGTAATTGCAGCGGTGAGGTTTGTCCCCACTGTGCAGGTTAAGATGATCCTGTAAAGAACACTTCTGGGTGAAGGTTTTCCCACAGATTTTACACTGGAAGGGCTTGATGCCGGCGTGGACGCGCATATGTCGGTGCAGATTGCCTTTTTGTGTGAAAGTCTTTCCACACAGGAGGCACATGAAGAGCTTGTGCATCTTAAGGTGGTTAGCATAGTTCTCCAGCTGACGAAAGACCCGCGCACACTTTGGGCACTGGTGGTACCACTGCAGAGGCTTGTCGTAGTTCCTCTGGTGCCCACTGTGTTTCTCTGCAGGAGGTGATGGAGGAGGAGGAGTGAGCGGGTATCCGGCAACGCCAGGTGGAACTGGCATCTCGCTGCTGCGACTGTCCACCGTAGAGTTGATGAGGGAATGCTGGGGTTCAGGAGAGCTGAGGGCAGCGGGCGGACTGGTAGGGAAGTGACCCGTGATGGAGTTTTCTGCTACGTCAGACATGGACTCTACCTTTACTATAGTGATGTCATTGTCCATCATACCCTGCCTTTGGTGTCTGCCTAAAATCTGCAGAGGAGACGTGGGCTGCATTATCACATCATCATCGTCGTCATCATCATCATCGTTGTTGTCATCGTCGTCATCACAGTCATCTCCATCATGGTCATTGTC
This sequence comes from Microchirus variegatus, assembly GCF_963457635.1. Lineage (NCBI taxonomy): Eukaryota > Metazoa > Chordata > Actinopteri > Pleuronectiformes > Soleidae > Microchirus > Microchirus variegatus. The sequence goes on along the minus strand of NC_139804.1, from coordinate 11,252,567 downwards.
ACCAGTGTTGTCATCCGCAACCTGCTCTACCTGCTCCTTCTCATGATGAACAGACTGCAACTGCTCCTGCTCCATCTGGACCTGGGATGAAGAACCCTCGACATTCTTCTCCCTCCTCTTATTCGCATCGGCCTCCAGGTGGTGTGGAGGAGCCTGAGGCTTGATGAACTTACTGAGGGCTTGGGTGCACTGCTCCACAATGTGACCCATTTGAAGGAAGCTGGCCACTGTCAAATAATGCACCAGCTCCAGCTCTGGGAACTCCAGCTGGCCTGTGTAGCAGGACAGAAGCAGCTGCTGTCCCACCTCTGCCTCCTGCATCATGGAGATCTGGACCTCCCTGGAGTCCTGCTGCAAGATGAACTGGTCTCTTAAGAAAGAAGAGCCGGCGGCAAACACCACTTTGTGACCAGGGACCTCCAGCTGGTTGATGCGCACGGTGACATCACAGAAGCGTCTCTGGTGTCGTAGGAGGTTCATCTTCTGCAGCATGGAGTCGCCAAAGGTGGCGAAACGGAACTGCAGGATCACTTGGTTCTGAGCCATAGTGAAGGCCTGCAGCAGTGGCGGCAGCAGCAGCAGCGACACACCTGTAAAGGACAAACACAGAGACTCTGAACTCTTCTTCGTTTCTTTAGCTACGGATATTTAACAGGCAGCTACACCGGCATACACCTTCATTTATTTAAATTCAACATAAGTTACAAAGCACTTAAAGGAACTGTATGAAAGAAATGTATTAAAAGTGTAATGCTCGTCTTTTAAATATAAACACAACACATGTCCATTCGATTAAAACTACACATATGCTATTATGTCTATAAAACACTGTTATAACCTGTGCAGAGCGAGGGCTGGCATCGTTCTGCTGAAATAAACAAGGATTAAAAGATGTCATGTTGACAGGTTGTGTCAGTCCAAAATTCCATAAATATAAACCTCTGCATTACATATGCACTGATGCTCCACCGTACCATCTCACATTCAATGATGTTTGGACAGTTTTTTTTACCATCTTTGGCACATAGTGTCTAGCGTCCACTTTTCCTAAACTGAACAAGCTGAGACTTGGACTTGTCTGACCACTGTTTTTCAATCCGTCTCTAATTAGTTCAGGCCCAGAGAAGTCAGCAGCGTTTCTATGTATGACATATTTCCACTTTGCGTAATACAGTTTCAGGTTGAATTTATTATCTTTCACTGTAGCATGATACAGCATCTCCTGATGGTTTAATATTCACACATATTCAGCAGAAGTTTTCCGCCCTCAGTGTTTCCCCCTTATTCTGCGAAATGCTTTCACAATATTGCATAATGTAGATATTGAAGGACCCAATTGTTTTCGATCTCTCCCTGAGAAACATTGTTATTGAACTAAATGTGGATTATCTCATGAAGCTGTGGGCTTGCTTAACATTTGGTGGTAACCCCTCATACTTACCCCGCACACAATAAGCCTCTGGTAGATACACATTTTATACCAAATTGTCATACCCTCACCTGTTAAAGAGTTACGTAATCTTTTCAGTCTTGCAAACTGTCACAACGTTTTTGAGTGCTGTTTCTCTCTCACACACACAGTCAGCACATAAAGTAATGTATACATGTTGTTGACTCCTGTAGATTTATGGTTCGTGCAGGACCCTCAAACAACCTGGCAACCCTCGACAGCATCGAGTGTGGGGAAGAGATGGTGTCTGTGTGTGTTTCCAGTATTGACAATTCAAATTACAGTACCAGTTATCACCGCTAGAGGCAGAAGTTTTACATATAAGACAGTCCATTTGAAACAAGCAAGTTTGCACTGACTCTTCAGTTTAACGTTAACCATTTTAAATGTAATTTTCAACAACTGCAACAAATGTTGTCAAATATTATTTAATCAGAATCTAAATGTTTTGCTGACATTAACAAAGCGTAATCTCCGGAGCGTTAGCTACAGCTTATCTACCTGTCCTAAGGTCACATCATCGAGCTACAAATGAGGAAAAAAAAGGCTAAACTGTGTGAACGCCAAATTACAGTCAATAGTATCATCATTTATTCTAGCTATAGTGTCCCTTAGAGTTTTAAATTTAACAAGACCTTAATAGAAAATATTCAGATTCTGGTCGGAGTTGAGTACTTTTAGCAGCCCGAGCTAAATATTGTCAGTAACAGCTTAGCTCCGCAAACGCTAATAAGTGACAGTCTCTCTATTGAGGAAAATGTGTGAATTGCGTCTTTTTGCTCAGGGTTACACTACAGCAATACGAAAAGTGCAGATATCCGTCCTTAACTTGAGCTGTGTCTGTGTGTTCACAGTATCGTCTCCTGAGTTTGGCCTAGTGATCCACAGTGTACAGCACTGGCAATCACAACAACACTGGAGCTAAATAACTCACAGGCTCCTGTACGTCTTCACTCTTGTCGACACAATAAGTACAAGTTGTTATTGACCTGTTAACTGACCAGTGTAAACGGTTTACAGCGAGTATAAAGACAACACTACAACTGACCTGTGTGTGTGTTCCTGTTGATGAAGAGTTGATTCTACTTACACGTTGGTGTTTACTGGTGGTATGCACACTACATAATGTCTCATTATTGCCACCTATTGGTATGGAGTGTGAATGTCTACTATTCACCACTTCTACTCCTACTACTACTAATAATAATGGCAAAACAATAAATATATCTATATTTAAAAAGAAGTCTTAAACATTTTCTAAAGCTCTCTCGTGTTCACTCAATTAGATGAAATATGTTTACATTTGTGTGTGTAGAAACAATCTGTAAAAACTATACTTTATCTTTATGTGAGATTATTAATCATAGGCCTTCTGTGTTACTCATTGTTTCAGCATTGTCCTGCTGAAGTTACTACTAATTTCAAATGCCTCATATGAATAACACATTATATCATCAAATTCTAATTAATTAATCCGTCTAAACGTGTTTGGAGTTTTGTTTCCCATATTGTCTGTTGGTAGTTTATTGTTTGTTATGATAATGACTATGACACAGGAAAAGCACATAACACTGTACAGTTTAATAAAAAGCAGAGACAATATTTAATATAATAATTTACAAAATTGAACAAACAGTGACGTGTACAAAAAAACACATTTTACAGAATGTCAGCACAGAAGGAATCATGTCTTCTTGAAGAACCTAAAAGGATAGAAACAAACAGGAGTATATCAGAATTAATAAAATGAAATTAATTTGTTGATTGTACAAGATGTTCTGATTACTACACTACCATAATACTATAGTATCATGTTTACATACATTATATCATGTCACATGTATCAGAATGAGCCAGATAGATGGACATTTACAGCTGTCACTGCTGTAAAGGTACAATGTCTTTTTTCTTCTTTTATCTTCCTTTCATACTTTCTTTTAGTGCTTGGCTCTGTGACATGACAACACTACATATTAACACCTGTGAGGAACATATATATATAATATAATATTTATATCATAACGCTTTTATATGTAGGCAAGGGCCACTACATTGTGTTGCTATGTTTCTATGGCAGCCTGAGTGGACCAACCACTGAGCCACAACGGACCTTTAAAGGTGCATTATGTAATACATTTAAAGCAACTGGCCATAAAATCCTCCTAATATGTCACAGAGGACCAGTAATAATGTTCATATAACATACTACCAAACTAGTAAAAAAATATATATTTGCATTATAAAAAAAAATATTTTCCGCACTGTAAAGTTTGTTTATGTTTTGAAATTATGTTTTGGTATGAGGCGCCTCCTACCGCCGTCTACCAATCATAGCAGTCAGTAGAGTCTCAGCGGTTGAGCAGCCATGGGTTGCCAGTTACGTAGCTACAATTGAAATGAAACGAAAGGAAACCTAAAATACCTCGGTATGAATGTCAAAAAGCCAAGATAAAGTTTGCGGCAAAGCGAAGGTCTATATAGGACATGCTTTTGAATAGTGGAGAGAGTTTAAAGCTGAGAGGAATTTTAAAACGGATGCAGAATGGGCTCTTCTCCTAGACAGGTAAGTTCAGCTCGGCTAACTAAGTTAGCATCATAGCTCGACTGTCGAGTTCTGTGTTTTGAACTGTTCCCTCGGATTTGGGGCTTCCGTACTGACGCACCGAAGGGTATGGTAGCTGCTCCCGGCGGGCGGCTGCCATACACCACTCATTTATGATAAAACGCTCGTTCCTCGCTCGTTGCTGACGGAGTTACATGTCAACCGCTCTGGCAACCTTGACTCTGGAAGGGAGGGGTGGAGTGGGAGGCGGACACGACTCGCCCGCAGTGTTTTGATTTTGAGTGTAGTAAGCGTTTTTGGCCACATTGTTACAGATAGCGCCTTTAATATCCACAACTCTAAGAATCCACACAAATCATATTTAGCACTTATAGTGCTTAAGACCACTGATTAACTTTGTATGACTGTAATCTGTCAGAGGTTCTTCTGTGTGTTGTCCATACCATACACAATTGTATCCACCCATAATGGCCAAGGCAGCCAGTCCTACAGAGGCTGCAGCACACAGTGATGAAACCTTCAGGACATAGGACGTACCTGGGACAAGGACATGCTTCATGTGATTAGCTGTTGATCAAGCCCCTGTATTCATCTGCTTAAATGTCATCACATAGTAAATCTCATTCAAGAAGTTCTCATTTTAAAGATCATACTGCTGTATTTAAATAAAGTGTTGTGTGAAATACCTCTTATTTTAGCCCACAGGACACAGGAGCTTTTTAAAGCCTGCAGGAGAGAAACCATTCAGGTCATTTTTCACATCAATTTGTCAGCCACTACATTTGTATCTACAACAATTAGTTTCACCTACTGTTTTCCATTGACTGACAGCTCGTAAGACGATATAATAATTCTTGCCATTTTCCAGAGGTGCGTTATAAAAGCCTTCATAGTGGAGTCCATCTCCAATGGTAAAGTTCATCTCTGTCCCGACATGTTTGACCAGGATCTGGGCAGTTATGTATTTGGATGACAGTGAGGATTCTTGAAGGCTTCCATGAGAGGAACAATCGAACACCATAATCTCCTCTACAGGCAGCACAAACACTTGGTACACACTGTCAGACAAAGAGCAAGAACAAAAAATGAACAGACTGCTCCCTAAGATCGAGACATGTTAACATCTAAACATGATGTAAAAGTGATTCACACACAACAGTTGCAAAACAGACGTACAACAAATCAGAGCAATAAAATGTAACATACAGCACAGAGCAGTTTTTGTTAAGAAAATATTACAGGGGCGTTCCTCTGTTAGTCATATTAATCCACATCACTTTCATGATGAATGGAAATTAGTGTAAATAGAAAAAATAGATGGGTCAACAGTACTTGCATAAAATGCAAATGCAAAAACTTGGATCCCTGTTTTTTGGTTTTAAATAAATGTGACCAAAACAGTAAAGGTCCACTATGTAAGAATTAATGACTCCTTCACTCCGCCTGGACTTTTAGACTTATCCTGTGAGTAAGTGCTTTTCCCATATTTCCAGAATAACTTTCAATATCTGACAGTTATTTACAATTTACTGCATGTTAAAATAGTGTATTAACAATTTAAAATAAAGGAAAACAAAAAGCTCTTTAGTTGTACATAAAAAACAGATTTTCCATGTAAAATTAGAAATGTATAGTATAAAACATATTTAAAATAACATTATGGTTGAGACCTTGTCCTGTTTTTTGGACATTGCGAGTGCGCAACTACTCATTATCTGTGTGTGCTTGTGCAAACATGTCATCTGCTCAGTGGGAGAGCGAGACGTCTTTCAACTCGAAGGTTGTGGGTACGATTCCCGGCTCCGCTAGTCTACAAGCCGCTGTGTCACTTAAACACTTAACCCCACGTTGCTCCGGACAGCTGCGTGGAGTGGATATGAAAGATGAGTGATAGAAAAATGTATGATGTGTGAGTGACGCTATATAAATACAAACCATTTAATAAGCTTGCACTTCAAAATACAAAATGCTTCTGTTGAAATATGACAGAGCAAGATGATGACCTTGTGTAAATAAAGCACATATAAAAGACTTATTCAAGGGCTATGAAACCCAACCAATTTCAATTTAAAGCAACTAGTTGTAAGAAATCATATCTCGCTGAACATTAGAGGTCGTACCAATATTGTCCAACAGGGTTGCGCTTTTTCCCTTTGCCTTCTGCTGTAAAAGTTGGTCCCCAGAATACAAAGGGAGTCAACGACTACTATCAATTGTAAAAGAATGATGACGGAGAGACCAATTTAATTAAATCATCGGAATCCTGTTAGAGACAAAGGTGCTCACACTGTCATTGTTAGAAGAGACTTCAGTCCCAGACCTAGAGATAATGAGACTGATAGAATCAACCAGTCTGCACACGTGGGTGTGCATACTCATTAACTGTTTGTATACAAATATGTATGTTGATGTTGAGTTAAGAAAATTCATGGGGAGGGAGTAGTGCACTCAGACAGGAGCGAGGAGCCAACACCAGATAGAGCATGCCTAAGCAAGGCGTAGGCCGGGTAAACCACGCTTTCATTTAACTAACTTTAATATAATAAACCTAAGTCATGTATCAATCCTAGAGACGAAGAAAACCTTCCTGTGCTTTTTCTTACATAGTGCAGTGCCCGTAGAAATCCAGAGCGAATTGAGTTACTGATAGTGTATTCCTGACGTGAGTATCACCAAAGTGAGTCCTATGCACCTACCCACACAATTAGACATGGCCACCCCATGTCTCTCCCAAGCTCCCCTGAAACTTGCAAACAGTGAAGTGCTGCGAGACACATCCTACGTAAATGAATTTAAAAATCTTCAACTGTCGAGCTATTTGGGCTAATGAAAACTGTCGGGCTAGAAAATTTTAATTACTCCAAAAAACGTGAAAATCAAGGATGCCTGAGCTACGAATGGTAGGGAGGAACCAATTGTTATTCCTTCAGATTATTATTATATCCGTGGCTTTCCAGTCATTTTTGAGGGGTTTAACATGCATAAAGACTCCTGAAACTTGCCATGGAGGTCAGGTCTGGCGAAAATGCGATATTGGCATAGGTCCCGAACCTGTGTGTTGCTCAAGGGCTCTATAGCGCCCCTAATGGGAAAAATATGCGCAACATTGATTTCACCAAATTTCCAGGAACTTGGTGGGAAGATGTTATAGACCAATACGAATAAAAACGTTGACAGTAACCATGGCCTCAACTCAACAGGAAGTCGGCCATTTTTAATGTTGGTGTCCATTTTGGCGATTGGCACCCTAAATAAATGAGCGAACACGTCTGAGCATGTTTGTTGAACTGACATATAAAATGTGTCAATTTGTACTAGACCCATCAAAGATGAAATGTTGTTGAAGGGTTTGGCAGATACAAAGTGGTGTGGCCACGACAACTGTCGCCGCGTTGGTGAATTTCGAATTTCCCAAAACTTAGTGGGAAGATGTTTTAGACCAAGACTAATAAAAAAGTCGACTGTAACCATGGCCTCAACTCAACAGGAAGTCAGCCTTTTTGAATGTTTGCATCCATTTTGGCCATTTGCAACCTACACACATCATTGTTGTTGTTACCTGATGAGGTCCAGTGTGTTGGCTGATCTGTGTAGACTCAAAGTTGGTTCAGGAGTCTCAAACTCTCTGTAGTAAACAACTGGCACAGGGGGCACTGTCAAATAGTATAACATGTATTGTGCATTGGTTAGCATGAAAAAAGAAATGCATCAATTGTTGTGTGTTAATACTGCAGAGCAAAGTCAAAAACTGAAGATTGTACATTGAGAGAGTCGTTGGAGGCAGAGTGATACCTGGTAAACTGGTGTTGGTGGTGATGGTGGCTGTGAATCTGGCTGACAGTGCCGTGATGTAGATGGTGTAGTTTGTGACAGGTAGCAGGTTGAGACAAACTGTCAGCTGCTCGGTCTTGGATCTCAGAAACTGTTGCCTTCTATCGTGAAATGACCTGTGGTAGTCTCTGGTGCCCACGTATATAACCTAGAATAATTACCAGTCAGGATCACAAAGATACAAAATCATTCATTCATTCATTCATCATCTACCACTTTATCTTCCACATTAGGGTTGCAGGGCTGCTGGTGCCAATCCCTGCTGACATATGGTGAAAGGCGAGGTCATTAAGGATGCAGCATACAAATGATGTTACATTGTTTATGTTCCAGAGCAAAATAATAACAAGTTACACACTGCAGCTTGAAAACCTGGCTTTTAACTGATTATTATTTCTTTGTTTAACATTTATTTGAACCTTTTACTTTATTTTCTACCACCTTCAATTTGCTGATACATTGATTTTATTATTTTATTATTATTTTAGCTTAATATGACATCACTCCACTCTTATTAGCCTCATTTATTTATTGAATTAACACAATTCTTGTGCTTTCTTTTAGTCCGTCAGTCATTTGCATTTTTAGTCTCCAGCGTTTCCTCATCACTGACTGTTGAGACTGATAATAGCATGTCCACAGTTCTATCTGCATTATGTGTTGGTAGAGGTTTGTGATGAGTGGGTTGTTTTTATTCTGTGAAGCACTCTGGGTTACTTTATTACTTTGTATCACAGCCTGATTGATCGATGAGGTGTAGTGTTACCTTGTAAGTCTCTGTATCCTCTTCATACTTCTCTGCTCTCCAGTGCAAACATTTCTCATTGAGAATATGTAAGTGGTTGATGGGTGGCTTCATTTCTACAGCAGAAATAGCAGTCAAAAGACAGTGATTTAATGTTATTTTATATGAAACTGTATTTACGGGTATGAACCTGCTATAACAGTAATTATTATTATAGTGGACATGTTCTTTTACTCACCGATGCAGTTCAGAGTAGCTTTGTGCCAGAGCCCAGAGGTGCCACACACAGACACATCACTGCCCCTCCAGCTGTGATATCCATCCACACAGCGGTGGATTACTACACTCCTTTTATGCGACACCACCTCTGAATTAGCGAGGAAGGGAACTGGGCCACATTCAGCTGAAAAAGAAAACAGTGCCCCTAAATGACTACAAAAATAATAGTAATCTATTATTTATTAATAAGGTACACAATATCACTGAGCCAAACACATCATTGTGTAGTTTACAATCTGGCTAGATAGCAGCATTGGAACATTTTCAGCAACACAGACATATACTGGGTGCAATCCCCTTATATCTATGTAACAATAGCTGTTTATAACTGTGTATTCCAATGGTGTATGGTATTTAGTTGTTAGTTTATTAGTGATTAGTATTGTTTGATTTCTTTTTATTTATGTATTTGAGTCACATCATTTACTCACACAAAACTGAAATACTGCAGTTAATTTTGGCTGCATAAGTATCATGACTATATTTGTTGTCCTTTGTCAATTAAAATGTTATTGATAAATGATGTTGTCTTCCTTGCAAAAAACAAGTGAAATCCTATAGATTATAATAAAATCTGAGGATTGAGTGTTTTGTGTATATTATACACAAAACACGCAATCCTCAGATTTGAACAGATTGATGTGTATCATTTGATCACTGTACCTTGACACCTTACAGATATTTCCCCCCACTCTCCTGACAAAGAACATACTGAACTATTATGTCCACTCTCCTGGTAAAATCCTTCCATACACTCATACAAAACCACGCTGCCTGGTCTGCTGGTGCGGTCCCACAGGAGGTTAGTACGGGGAAGGATTAGTGGAGGGCCACAGCTTATTTCTGCACACAGACATGAATTAGCACAGACTGTGGGCCATTAACATATACATATACAGGATACATGTATTCAACTTCTGACAGCTGTGACACACAGAGAAGGAAATATACAGTACAAATTCATTCTGTATTAGAATTAGAGTACTATGGTGGCTATAGGGATATAAAAACTTTATTATAAGCATCATACAGATTCAGACAGTTTAAAGGTCCAGTGTGTTACCACAAAGTGTATAATACATGTAGTAAAGCCCAGTATGAAGCATGGAAGTAGCAGTTAACCACAAGGGGGCAAAGAGAGCAAAACCAAAAATGGAATTAACTACCTTATAGGTATGTTTGAATGAGCATATCATTCATTTTCATAGCCTTTTATATGTCGATTATTGCTTTACAGAGGCTGTCATCTTGCACTGCCATGTCTCTACAACAGAATGGATGTGTGTTAGCAGAAAAAGAATAGGTTTACATTCATAAACATGATACATAAACTAAAGAATAAGAAACAGGAAATAGCACAATAGAGTGGGGGAGAGTTGTCTGATCTGTGAAGGCCACCATAGTTCCCGGACATGCTTGGGAAAGGGAATGTTAGATGTCACTTATTGTCGCACACTGGACCTTTAAATGTGTATGTGTTAATACTGCACCAAATATTATGATATTTATTTTCCAAAGTATCCATCAACAAACATTGCACCTTCACACCACAGATCAATATCCTCCCACAGTCCATTCTCTCCACATACTGAGTAGTTTTTCCAGCCCCTGGTGTGAAATCCTTCATCACACTGGTATGACGCCACACTGCCAATGTGAGACATGCCGTCCCACAGTATTTTAGAGTGAGGTTTAATAACAGGCTCTCCACAATCCACTTCTACAATGAGAAATAAAACACAGCAGGTCATTATAGGTCACTGAGGGTTTGATAGTGTGAGAGCCACACATCTTGAAAAGTACAATTTAAAAGAAGGTTTTCAGTAGGTGACGCCACTAATGTCAACATCACCTTGGCAGAGCAGAGTTGCCTCATCCCAATCTCCACTGGTAGTGCACACTGATATATTTTTCCCTCCAACACTGTGATATCCAGATTTACACTGATAGAACACTTGAGAGCCCACAGTGGGGATTCCACCCCACAGCATGACTGAATGAGGGACAGATGGGGGCGCACCACACTGTATTTCTATAGGGACGAAAATTATACCCATTTAAACAAAGATCGTGGTAATTGTTTGATTTTGAAAACACTGACACAGCCGGTTGTTACCTTTGCATGAGATGCTTGGTTCTGTCCAGGAACCATTGACTGTGCACAGTGACACGTTAATTCCTTCACTCTGATTATATCCTATGTTACAGTAGTAAGTCACTGTGCTTCCAGGGGTAGAGCTGCCATTCCACACTTTCCCAGTGTTGGGCAGCATAGGAGGACGCCCACATAATATTGCTGTGACAGGAAGTACACAAACATACAAATCTTTGGACAGAATTTAAAAGAGAAAAACAAACAAAAACTCTTTATACATTTTATATGATAAAAATAGCTATTAATATGTTATAAAATAACATCATCATGGACATACACAGTAGCAAATTCTAAGGTTAAGTTGTTAAACTTCTGATAATTAGCTTTTTAAACTCCTTTTACTTGTCAAGCAAGCACATACTTCTACTTCTTCACTTTTTACTGCATTTTTAGGTCAAGTTAGAGCTATTTTAACAGTAATTATTTAGAATCTACCAGATCTGTATAATGAATTGCCAGTTTGCCAGTTTCCTGAAATCACACTAAATAAAAAAAACTCATTTGGATGGGTTTAACTTTTGAAACGTGATCATTTATGTTTAATGGCCAAATGTCATGATAAGTGGTGTTGGTGATATATCTGTGCCGCAGGTGCACCCTTGGTTAATTGCTGTGGGAATAATACACAACTCATACACATATATGGACATTATGGGGACATATCTTTAGGCTTCACAAAATGTTTTTTTTCTATCTTCTTATGTATTGTTGAGTCAGTAAGTTATGATTTTATTTCGCATAAAAAAATGGGACTAGGGATAATTGTGCAGAAGTCACAAAATAAAAACGAGTAAAGTGAACTTTGAACTGTAAATATGACGTATTTCCAAATTTCAAAAATGCAATCCAATTTCATAGAATTGTGTGTTGGTGAAATTTTATATATTGCACATCTTTATAGCCTCAGCAAATATGTTTTCAATCGTTAAAATAGTGGGTAAAAGCAGCCTAAATGCCCTGTGTTGTAAGGGTTAAATGACTTAATATGGGTATCATAATTTACAGTTTATGTTCATCACAGCAGAGGCACAGGTGTCACCAAAGCTCTGTTCAGTTCAAATGTTCCAGAGGACATGGTTGTGTGAAGGGCAATTTCTACTTTATTCCAAATCTCTACAAATTCTTGTGCCTTAAAACCAGAACTTTAGTAAAAGCACCAGTATATCTTAATCTCTTGGCATGAAGCACTTTGAAGCAAATGGTCCCTGTTTCAGACGTAGTCAGGTGGAATAACAGCGTATGCATGCTTCTATTCCTTATGGTTATTCCCCCTCATATTGTGGTCTCATGTATGTATTTGTATAATTTGTTCAGTACCACCAACCTGCTTATATGGACAATATGTATCCCAAAAATCAAAAAAAACAAAAAACATTGACCAGATAAAGCAGATACTCTACCTTGGCAGAGCACAAGCGGCTCTTCCCACTGTCCAGTAGCTCCACAAATGGAGACATTTCCCTTTCCACCATTATGATATCCAGTGTCACACTGATAAACCACACCAGCGCCCATCTTTGAGCTCTTATTCCACAGCATACGAGCATGAGGGCAGACAGGGGGGGAGCCACAGTCAACCTCTAAGAACCAAAGTAGTGACACGCTGCATGAATCTTGTACAAGAGAAATCACAAGTGCAAGAGTTTGCAGCCATGATGGCAGCTCAACTCTGTGAGGCTGAACTCAATGCTAATGTTAGCACCCACATTATTTACCCATAAACAACAGTAGAGAAAAATAGTGCAGTTTGTGGGAGACATCAAAGTGGAATATGAGTTTTGAAAACAGTGTTTAGAAACAGTCATGGGTCAGTTCCTGTCTTTTATTTTGTTAGTTGTTGGTTTCCTGTGTTCCTGTGTATTGTGTTCTGCTTTATGTTTCAGGAGGCTAGGTGGTTAGAGGGGCGGAGCTTCTGAGCCACTCACCTGCAACACATCTACCCGATCTAGACTCTGGTTTCTGGTTGCCAGTGTGTCATATCTACTCCGTGTGTTAACAATCCTATTTCCACGATTTTACGATAATTCTCATCACTGAACCCATCATGGTATGTTTCAGTTTGGTACAGTACGGTGCAGTTTTTGAGCGGAAAAGCCCTTGGTTAGTCTTACGATTTGAACAGTACTTTTACTTAGTAGGCAGAGTGTGGGCTGTGCCCGATGGCCACATAGTGTGCCTTCATTGTTCTCTCGCGTTTGTCCTTAAAGGCTCCAATAGAAACATGGCGTCTCGCTGCTAACAGTGGCTATGCAACCGCGGCCCGCGACCATATTATTTTACATGACTTTTTGAAACACTACGAAAATGAAACAAAAAATATTATACAGCGACTAGACAATGCAGGAGCACATAATCTGTATAAAAAAGTGGATTTTGGGTTATATAAACCCATAAATACTACACAGTGTCCCTTTAAAGCTTTGTAAGAGAATAGACTGTGGGCATTAGCCTCGACTTCCATGGGTTATTTACACAATTGCAAGAAAATTGCATTTTTCAGCCGCCCAATCAGTTGACTGTGGAGCTGGTCTAGCTCCACCCTGACGCTACCGTACCCTTTTATACTGGTACTCCAAGGGAAGGGTGCCAAAGAATGGAACAGTTGAGGCTGGTTATTTTGGTACTATTCCTAATAGAAACGCCAAAAATAAGTACCGTGCTGTACCAAACCGAACTGTTCCTCTGAGTGGAAACAGTAATGTGTCATATACGTTATATACACACACTAAAAACAACCCTGAACTATTCTTTTAAATGTGTGACCTGCTAATGATGTTAGATTCAATCTTAAAGGGGACAAAATCAACTTTTTAATAATTTTAATCCTTATATTTGGGACTCTGGAGGCCCTATCAGTCAGCAAAGTGTGAAAAAAGATGACTCACTCATGTTTTTGTGGTCCTCCTCAGTCTAAGTACAGGAGATAAAACACGCAATGTTGACTTCCGTGCTCATTGGGATGTCACAATGTGCTAAATTCCTGGAATTGTTGTCTTGCAGAGCGCTGCTTTGTCCGTAAAACATGTGAGAGTGCTGGCGAGGGCAACGGTATCTGAAAACCGGAAGTCCGCGAAGTCCACAAAGAGTTCTATTGTTGGCTCCACAGTGCAGCACAGAGTCCTACACAAACTTCCAGCCTCAGAGGATTTATCTGTCCAGTGGATACATATTATACGTGCCTGCTAGAGCCTGCAAATGATCACTTTTCCAAAAGCTAACTGCTGTTAGCTCCCAGTAGCCTCTGTGGCTGATGTCATTTCCTGTCCCTTAAGTTTCGTTTTACTTTTTTTAAGGTGGACCTAAAGAGATACTACTAAACAGAGCGTTCTTAACAGGGCTGTTTTGGCAGGGTGATTGAACTGCTGTGGTGCTTCATCCTTATGGTATTTTGACCAAAGCATGTCACATGCACAGTGGCTATGCAACCGCGGCCCGCGACCATGTTATTTTACATGACTTTTTGAAACACTACGAAAATGAAACAAAAACTATTATACAGCGACTAGACAATGCAGGAGCACATAATATGTATACAAAAGTGGATTTTGGGTTATATAAACCCATAAATACTACACATTGTCCCTTTAAGAGATCTTATCAATATTCATGATTGCATCACGGTAAAATAAAGGTCTGAAATAATCTATCTAATTAACCCAATTGTGTATTTTACTGGATAGGCATTGAACTAACCTTGTTAGGAAACACAGAAAAACCAAACAAATACATGGGTTAGGCAAGCAATGGTTAGTATCCTGATCAATAATCATGAATGGGTGGGTAGCAGAGGAAACTATAGTTTAGTTATTATTATATTGTTACCTTCACAGACCATAGTTGGTCTTCTCCACTGTTCATCTGCTTCACAAAGAGATATTTTGTCTCCAACTGCCCAAATGAAGCCTTTTTCACAGGCGAATTCAGCTTCACTACCATACGTCGTCCCTGTGACTGACAGCAGCACAGTGTCCTCCACTGAGACAGGCGGACCACAGTCAACCACTGAGTGAGACAGGAACATGAAATTACATTTTACATTTAGCTCTTCTCCCTCTACTATTGTAATAGTCTTCATTTACTGTAGGTAATAGTTCTACTACGGTCAGGAGGTTACTTTAAAAATGAAATATAACTTGTTATTTGTCATACATAGACTCTGTTCAGTGTCTTCATCATTGATTAAATAACATAGAGAACCCAGAGAAGAAACAACAAAATGACAGCACTGTTTTGTTAACAAGCTGTGCAATAATCTCGCACCATCGAAGTTAAAAAAATGACACTACTGAAAGAGACTCTTTTGATTGGGCCGCTTGTGACGTTGTTACACCCGGGGCAACAACACAAGACTGTGATCGCTCGTGACGGTTCGATAAGGACACATGTACAGAGGTGCATGTAGTCTGTTGACTGCCTTGAGATGAACTGCAGCCTTATGCCATTGTTGCTGCGACGTCAATATTGTCGAAAGTTAAGATAATAAGAAAAAAAAAAAGAGAAAAAAAACAAGAAATACAATTTTCTGTGTAATGGGGGCGGGACTAGATAAGCTTTGCTTCTCCCGCTGTCCCTTTCGGTCATGTGTATGAATTTAAATGCTGATGTGTGCAGATGTTGATTACTTGTCATGCCCGAAATAAACGATTCATTCATTCATTCATTCATTCATTCAATAAGCCTGGTAACTACCCATTTATTAGAATCAGGTGTGTTGGAAACATACAGAGCAGTGAAATTCCTTTAAACTGTTATTGCACAGTCAAAACACATGGTAATATTGAAGAACTGCCAGAAATCCCCTTTTAACACCTGCTTTCAAACTTTGGTCGAGTTTAGGCAAAAAGAACATGATTAGATGTAAACTGGCTGTCAGCTGATTACAGCTGAGGCCTTTTACTATTGTATCCTGTATGAGCTAACGAAAGGCTCTTCATTAAGTAAACTCTTTTTTTTTGGCTAAATAGACTCAAAATTGGCACAGTGGTAGTGTTACCTCTGCAGGAAGCCTCGTCTTGGTGAGGATTAAAAGGCTCGAGCCCATTGTGGACTTTGTATCCCAGCTGACAGCGGCATTCAAAACTGCCATCCAGGTTCTTGCACCAACCTCCCTCTCCACAGAGCCCTGTGATGCTGCACTCATCAATGTCTGCAGAATTATGGAAAGGTTATTAAAGACAGTTTTTTATTACAACAATATTCACACACAATTCAAGTGATACAATCAGCCTGCAATAAGTTCAGTGTAGGGCGCAGAAAAGACTGAAACCAGATCTGTGTTTGTGTATAGTATGTTTTAAACTGTGACCAAAATGATGGAAATGTATGTTAATACACTCTTAGAAATAAAAGTGCTAAGTAGAACCATATAAGGTTCTTCGGCTTGTCCTCATAGGAGAACCCTTTTTATTCAGGAAAGGGATTTTAAAGGGTTCTCTGGATCAAAATGGTTCTTACTGGAATCATTAGTGTTACCAAGAACACTTGAAAAACCCTTTTCCCGAAGAAAGGGTTTTCAGAAGCAAATGGTTCCAGGTAGATCCTCAGCCCTTGTAGAAGGACACTTTTGGAACCCTTATTTCTAAGAGTGTATTCCTTATAAACACTGACAATCAGGGTCTCTGGTCACTAGAAAAGCATGTATGTATGCAGAACACAGACACACACGCACACTTTCGGTGCGACCAAAAGCTTCTCTACATGTTTGCTGTTTAACACGTGCTGCGTTTACATTTATATTCTGTAGAAACACTGACAAACAGCAATGTTGGTGGACTTTGGTCCCCACAAAAGCGCATAAGCCTGTATGTGTGTATAATGCCACTTTTCCCCTACCTGGCTCACAGTTTTGAGCTTTAAAGAAACATTACGTTTGATCCTTCACTCACCCTGGCAGTGGGTTCCATCATTTGGGATGAAGATGCCCATGTTGTTCGACGGACTGTAGCCAGACACACAGATGCAGTAGTAACTGCCATATGTGTTATGACACTGGGTGTGCTGTCCACAGATCTTAAGGGTTCCTATCTGACACTCGTCTTTATCTGGAAGGAAAAAAAATATTATACAAGACGGAGAAAAATATGTCAATTATAATATATTTAGCTGTTTGTATGCAAGCTGTATTCATCAGTGTCAGTTTCCTTCTCAATTAGATGAACCTCCAGTTTGGTCAAGACACTTTGCCCATGCTGCGTGAATCAGAAATTCAGAAAACAGAACCATAAGAGTTGGCCCATCAAAGCACAAACCTTTCATTCAGGCTGACCCTCTCCATTACTTTGCCTACCCCTGGTATATAGGTTGTCATAGCTGCTTGTGTCTCAAAGTTATCCCAGAGGGATAACCACAAAATCGCAATAGCGATAGATTGGAAAGGACGGAATAAAACAATGAAAATGTACAGAGCCACTATTAGTCTTCCTTAATGATATAAAGCACTAAAATGATTAACTAAACAACCACTGCCAAGCAGCTGACTCAAAACCAGAAATGTCCAGGAGACCCAGACAATACGAAACGAAAGGCAAAGGCTGCCCGGGAAACCTTTGATAACCCAAAAGTACGGTGGCCCTGAGATGCAAAACACAAAATCACAAATCACAAAATGCAAACGGCAGCTCTACAAAGTGAGCTGCCCAGCACATATGCCAAAAAAGTTTTTTGACTTCCGCGTTTATTTCCGGGTTATGGGGCCTATAGAGCATGCGCAGTAGTGTCTCTACCATATAAAGATCTATAAAAGCCCATGTCCATGTCTCGAGGTGTCCTGTGGACACTTTTACAGGCGTCTCTTTTACTATTGCGGTCAATGGTAAAGTTGCTTTTTGGGCTTTTGGGCTTTTATGGGGTTTTCTGTTGCAGTACCCACAGTGGCCACCATGTAAAAATTGTCTTCAAGGCAGAGGGGGCGGTGCTCTATCCAGTTCATATTATACATCCATGGTTCAAACACAAAAACATTAACTCGGTGAGATCTGTATCCTCAACATGGGACGACAGCTCTACAAAGCGAGCTACGCCAGCCTTTGCATTTGTGTGTTGTTGTTTGTGTGTTTTGTTTTGCATTTGTATTTTATGTTTGTGCTTGTGTTTTGTGTTTTGTGATTTGCATTTGTGTTTTGTGATTTGCGTTTGTGTTTTGCACCTCAGGGCCACCGTACAAAAGGCTGAAGTTACACCAAACTCTCCAGCACCACAAGTTATACACTGCGAAACAGGCAACTGACATCAAACACACACACAAAGTTTGGAGTTGGTGTTTATAGATACACCGACAACTTGCATCGCTCAGGGAAGGGAGGGGGTGAGCAGAGGAGCAGTTCTTTGCTGTAAATTTCAGCCTCTTCTCTAGATGACACTATAAACTACTTAGTTCACCTTTAAGAAGCCACAGGGAGAAGGTGAGACAGAGTCAGCACAGAGCACTGCACACTCAGGCTATATGAACCCTCCTCACACCTGGACCTAATCAACACCAATCAGTGCCACACACACCTGACTGCAGTGAGCTGATTCTCTCACCATTCTCACAGAGCCTGAAGATCGAGTGTCCTCACAAGGTTATTTTCTGTTATATTTGATTCAAGGCTGGATGGTCATCTGTCCTAATACATTTGACATTAGAGTTGCAACGATTAATCGATCACTAAATTAATCGCCAACTATGTTGATAATCGATAATCGGTTTGAAGCTTTTTTCATGATTAAAACCAGATTTTTGACTGTTTTAGCTTCTTAAATGTAAATATTTTCTTGGTTTCTTTGCTCCACATAACAAAGAAAAATCATTCAAACTGAATCATTTGGTTTGTGGACAAAAACAAAAACATTCTAGAACATCATAATTTCCAGGTTTGACAAACACTGATCGAAGTTTTTTAACATTTTCCGACATTTTATGGACCAAACGATTCCTCGAGAAAATAATCGACAGATTAATCGATTACAAAAATAACCGTTAGTTGCAGCTCTATTTGACATACATTAAAATGGCATCTTTTGTTGGGTTTATAATGACACACAATCCTTGACCTACATGACCTTTTTGCATCTTGCATACTCCATGATACAAAAAACTTTTTTTCAAGTTTATCACAAACTAACTAACACTAAAACTAATAAAAACTAACACTAAAAGCATTTACTAACACACACAATTCAAACTAATTCAAACTAACTTATTTTAAAAACAAAAAGTCAAATCTAAATAAAAACTAAAATTTATGAATTTTCCAGAGCTATTATGACCTTGGTTATTTGTCAGTGTAAATCTGGATATTACAGTATTAAACGTCTATGATAAACATACTACAAGCAGCAATGTTATTATATTATAATATACATTTATTATGATTGTCTTACACTTTAATGAAAATCATCAATCTCTTGTTTGTACTACTTATTGTTAAACCAGTTTATCATACTTAAGCAATATATATATAAGATAATGTCAGGTTTCTTCCTACCTTGACAGTGAGTTCTTCCATTTCCAACAAACCCGTACTTGCAGTTACAAACTTTGCCAGAGTTGTCGAGCTTGTCGTCACATGTGGCGCTGACATGGCAGGTGCTACACACATCAAATACCTGGCCTGCTGCTTGCGTACCTGAGAAAGACAGAGCGATCGTACTTCATCGAAAGATCTGTCCAAAACGCCAGTTAATGAGAAACAGTGAAGGAAAATCTCACCTGCAACAACAACAACACTGAGTAAAAAGCACACAGTCATCCCTCTGCTCTGCTCCATGTGTGAGTCCTCTCACAGTTGTCCTATAGTGTTCTCTTTACTTCATGGAACAATCAACCTCTCCATCCCATCTTCACTTCATCACATCCGTCTTGTGGGCCACGATGACGCTGAGTGTGAGGGTGAGCCGAGGTCGCTTCTTTTCTCAATGGTCTTCCTGTAACAGCTTGGATGTCTGACTCTGACGGACACTTTTGAGTTATACACACACACTCACTGGTGAACTGCACACTCATGCTGCTGGCCTGATAACAGCTATATTTGGCCTGATGAAAGAAAGGAACACCCATTTAGAAACACTGTCAGTGTCACTTTGTGACTCAAGAACTACAGTCAGGTCCATAAATATTGGGACATCGACACAATTCTCTTTATTTTGGCTCTATACACCACTACAATGGATGGGAAATGAACACTGCACACTTTCACCTTTAACTTGAGGGTATTTACATCCAAATCAAGTGAACGTTGTAGGAATTACAACACTTTCTATATGTGCCTCCCACTTTTAAGGGGACCAAAAGTAATGGGACAAACTAAACAATCATAAATCAAACTGTCATTGTTTAATACTTGGTTGCAAATCCTTTGCAGTCAATTACAGCCTGAAGTCTGGAAGGCATAGACATCACCAGACGCTGGGTTTCATCCCTGGTGATGCTCTGCCTTAAACATCTATTTTGCAGTTGCGTCCCAAGGTTATAATAGTTTTGAATATTTCATGAGTTTTACTTTTTATTTAGTTTCAACCTTTTTTGTTTTTTTTTGTTTCGTGTATTAAAGATATGACGTATTTATAGTGTGGCAGCGACGTTGTCAGCGGTGATCAGCTCCTGCTCTGTGCGCACAGAGTGTTGTCTCAGCCTGTCCAGAGGACCAATCCCAGCCGAGGCTCTCCCAAAGGTTTCTGTAACCAACGTAGAGAACTTTACGCAGGAGTATAAATTGGGCTTAATGTGACCTTAACTGGTGCTACTTCAGACCTACGACATTACACCACAATGTGGAGTGGGTGTTTTGGGGGGGAGGGAAGTCAGTTGGTTTGTCATGGGAGGAGTAGATAAGTGTGATGAGCTGTTATCTCTCTGTGCAGCAGGGTCTTAACTAGAGTCGCACTGTCACTCAAACCACTGAAGCTAAAGCCTCACATGTCAGTGTCTGTTCCATTATAATAATAATAATAATAATAATAATGATAATAATAATAGTAGTTTTAGATGTATGTATGAATGTAAAGAAGGGATAGAGCCTATTTCCCACCTCCTTTTCTTGCCATTAAAATCATTAAGGACACTTCCCACCCCAGTAACTGCCTGTTTGGTTAGGCAGTCTGACAGCTTGGACCCAAAGACTCAGCAGGAGCTTTTATCCATAGAGCATAAGGCTCCTCAACCACATACCGCTTATCTGAATAAGCGTGGCTGTGGACAATATTATGGGCAATACACAACATGGATAAAACAATAAAGACAATAATCAACAAGGGTAGACAAACAAAGTTAAAGTGACAAACAAATCATTTGTCACTTTAACTCACTTAGGCTAAGTTAAAGTTGCTGCATAAATGATCAAAGTACACATTTTTACCTTTTTGGAATCTTCCTTTATTTGATGTTAGCACCCAACTAAATCGTCTCAGTCTGTCATTGAGATTGAACGTTCATGGGAACATGCTTTTTATTCAGTATCAAAAAATGACCACAGATGTAAGAAATATGTTTGCTTAACTTAAAGAGCCCATATTATACCCTATTACCCCAAGTTAAACTAGTTCCTGGTGCCCTAATGAACATGTCATGTGTGTCAAAATATCATAAGGATGAAGCACAATAGCAGTTCAATAACACTGCCAAAACAGCCCTTTTAAGAATGCTCGGTTTTGTGCCTGGTCATTTACATGTGAATGAGACCCAGGTAAACACACACCCACTGCTTCCAGGGGAGTGTCGATCTAACTTACTATCCACAGCCATACTGTCGCCACTTATCACCTATTGTCATGCACTGTCGTCACAACCCCCACTCCATATACCCCATAGTAATGTCCGTTTACCCGTTGTTACTGCATTTCACTGTAATGCATAGAGTGACCACAATTTTGGCTTCTCGCGCTCATAAAAACATTAGAATTGAAGAAAAATGATTAATGCGGCGCGCGGCGTGTATGTAAATTCCTATGCTAGAAAAACACCTTGAATGCACCAGTGTTACTGCAGCTGCAAGTGACGTGTGGATCAATAGTGAGGAGAGAACGTGGAAACACGACAGAAAGGCAGCCTTTGGTTGAGAAGAAATGTAGGACAAAATCTATATCTTTCTGCAGTGCTTTCAAGTGCTCTTCATATTATTGATCCACACATGTCACTCGCTAACTGCAGGCACGTAACTAGTGCGTTCAAGGTGTTTTCTAGCATAGGAATTTACATACACGAACAACAAAGGGCTTGTGAAGCTTGTGAACATTTTTTTCATAAATAAAATATATCCACTGGACAGACAAGTCCTCTGAGGCTGGAAGTTTGTGTAAAACACTGTGCTCCGCTGTGCAGCCACTCTTCCTCCCTCGCCTGCACTCTCGTAATTCACAGGGACAAGGAGGAGCTACGGTGGAGCTGTGAAGTACTCTGCCTTCACGGTGAAATGCTCGCTATGTCGTAATTCCGCGATAGGTTTAAACATTGCGTGTTTTATCGCCTATACTTACACTAAGTGGAACCACTAAAACATGACTGAGTCGTGTTTTTTCACATTTTGGGGACTGGTATAGCCCACTGAGTCCCAAATATCAGTACTAAAATGATTAAAAAGTTGATTTTGCACAATATGGGCCCTTTAAAGGGAAAATTGTTCTCACACGAGAAACTGGAAACATCCGTTAGCAGTAGTCAACACACTTCATACTCAGAATCCTAGTTATTTTAAAAAATATATATCTTCCTGATTGATAAAGTTTTCATTTTAGTCCCGTCCGAATGTGACATGTCTGTTTCACCAGCAGGGGGCGACTCCACATTGAGCAAAAAGAAGTCAATTTGAATAGAAGTCCTTGGAAAAATGACCCAACTGCCAACTTATTGATTACCGTTAGTAAACATTTTCCTGGGGGAGTTAGGGATGGCTATAGGGGTATATAAGCTCTTTATTTATAGCATGATTCATACTTTTGAAAGTTTCGGAGATAAATATTGCCATCTGGTTTGAGTAGTGAAACCTAGGAATTAGCAGCAGTTAGCCTCCAGTGGGAAACTGTACTGCACTTGCAAAGACAACTCCATTTGAGTTGTCATTGTACTGAACTTTTTTATGGGCAAAAAAGTAAGTAATTGCATTCTGCAGTCGTTTATGTTTTACACAAAGTCGCAACTTTTTTTTGGAATGTGGGTTGTGTGAAATCATGACCATCTCATCCTCTCCTCAACTGGAGCAATAGGCTCACAATTGTTTCTTCAAGGAGCTCTGCTGAGTTCAACATCCTCAACAAAGAGGCGTTGAAGACCTTTTGCTGAAGTTCATGATAGATAGATAGATAGATAGATAGATAGATAGATAGATAGATAGATAGATAGATAGATAGATAGATAGATAGATAGATAGATAGATAGATAGATAGATAGATAGATAGATAGATAGATAGATAGATAGATAGATAGATCTCACAGAGAAATTCACAGTTCAGCAGCTCCAGAATATGTTACAAGATAGACTTGTCATGTCTCTTCCTGTGCTTAAAGTAGACATATTATAGCCTATTTCTCTAAGTTCCCTGGTGTCCTAATGAATGACTGCTTTGGTCAAAATACCTAAAGGATGAAGCACCACAGCAGTTCAGCCCTGTTCACAACACTCTGTTTTGAGAGCCTGTCTCTTTAAATGCAAATGAGACACAGGAAACTACGTCACTGAGGCTCCAGCAGCTAACAACAGTAAGCATTCGGAAAAGCCATCATTTGCCAACTCTTGCCGGCACATTGCCGTCATATATAAAATGTAAATCCTTTCTGGTGGGAAGTTTGTGTAGAACTCTGTGCTGCACTGTCGCAGACTTCCACTCTCCAGGAATGTCTCATTGTGACGTAACAATGAGTGAGGAAGTCAACATCGCATGTTTTATCTCCTGTACTTAGACAGAGGCGGACCACAAAAACATGAGCGCGTCATCTTTTTTCCCACTTTGCTAACTGATAGGGCTTTCAGAGTCCCACATATAAGGATTAAATTGATTAAAAATTTGATTTAGCATAATATGTCTTCTTTCAAGATTCCATCCATTTTCATAACCAGTCTATGGACATGGAGACAACCTCGTGCTGGGTCATAAAAGCGTGCAGTAACAGCAGCGCCTTCTGTCTTGTGCAGTCTTAGCGCCTGCAGTAGAGTTTGCTTCAGGAGCCACAGATTCGTCTTTACAGTCTGACACTGAGCTGCTAGACGTGGACAACAACCTCCCACGAACCAGGTCAGCAGCTTTTCCATCCATGATGGACAAGTCTGTGACTGTCTTCTCTCTTAGGGACATGTCCCCATCGTCATCATCGTCTATAAGCACAAACTCCTTCAGGTAAACCGTCGTCACCCCGTGGAGACTGTGGTTCTCTGTGGATTCATCCACGGTGTGGGCATCCACAAAGGTCAGAGTTGAAGTCTCTGTCAGTGTCTCATGAGGGTCCGTTGAGATGTCTTCTGGCCCTGAGTAGACCTGGCTGTTGGTGTCCATCATCCAGGTGGACACGCTCTCGTCTTTCATGCTGTACTTTTGCTCTTGGCATGTAGAGAGGATGTCGGTGACCTGCTCTCTCCTGCTGTGGGAACCAATCTCTGTGGGAATGTCTTTATCAGGATACACTGTGAAAGCCACTTTCTGGAAGCCATGGTAGACCTGCACGCTGCTGCTCCCTGCTGGAGAGGAGAGAGGGATGCTGGCAGTGTCGCCGTCTCTGTACTTGCTCATGTATGACGCTGCACAAAAAACACATTTGATGTGAAAACTTGTTCATGACCTTAAAAATGTTTGGCTAATAAGTGGACCTGCTTCATCAATTGATATTAAACATAAACAAACAACATATTTAAGGTCCAATGTGTAAGAATGAGTTACATCTATCAGTGAGACTGTCAAACAGAGGTCTCAAACTCGCAACCTGTCTGTCACATGCGGCCCCCAGTCGATTTCATGCGGCCCACCGCTTAATATAAGTGATAATGATTTATATCTGTATTTTCTATTTTGCATCACGGATACATTTATATTGTAAACTATTTATTGTTCCATATCAAAATAAACACTTTAATTTTGAAATTAAGTGAAATCATAAATATTATTATTTCACTGTCTTTTGCTAAAAAAATGTGACTTTTTTTCACTTCACCTCGTCACGTCTCCTACTGACTAAACTAGACGCTCAGTGTCCCCCAGGTCATTTCAGTTTGAGACTCCTGCTGCAGAGAGTAACAAACAGCAGACTCCTGCTCTCACCCCTACTGCACCTATATCAAAAACATCAGGAAACTAGCCTTCAGATACCAGGACGCATATTGTTTGTCTTCGTTTCTTACATAAGGTTCTGCTTCAAACTGCACTCTACTTTAACCTGCTGAAGAAACCAGTGACAATTGCTGGTCTTTTAAACAGAGGAAGCTCATTTCATTCCTTTAGTAGAAAAGGAACAGAGGAGCAGAGCAAACCCAGGAAACGTGACACGTCACAATCCTGACCCAGACCTTTGTTTGATTTCTTCTGTTCTACTGTTTTGATTCATTTGGACTTTCATTTTCCTGATTTGGTTAGAGTTACTAGTTTACTAGTGTCATGTTTGATACTCACTTCTCACGTCTTGTCATCATATCACTTTCGCTCTCTGCTTTTGTCTGCTGTTAGATTCACTGACCTGCCCTAAGGTTTCACCTGTGTCTCAGTGTCTGTCCCTCGTGAGTATGAATACTCACCGTTTTCTGTTTGTACTCAGTCAGCTCCTTGTATCCTGTGGTTTAGTATCTCTAGGTTTTTTACAATACTCTTGTGCCTTCTGTTACTGAATTATTATTATTTAGTTTGTTGGTTTTCCTGAACCTGACATGATGTGGTCAAAATGTGTCTTTTACAGGTTTTACTTGGTTTCCTGGTTTGGAGTCAGTTGACTGTTGAACCTTAACATTTATTTTGTGATATAATAAAATATTTAATCTCAGTTAATATCATGAATTATTTATTATAAAATAGATGCAATGCAACTAAAACAATTTGTAAGTTTTTTATGTTAAAGTTAAATAAACCAGTTAATTGTGGTGTTGCATTTCTGTGGAGGAGACAATAAATAGTTACATTTAAAGTATGTTTTTGTGCAGTAATCACCATTATATCAATATAAAGTATACTGAACTTTTGTTGCATAGCTATTGAAGAAAATAAAAGGCCCACAACAGAAGAATTTGCAGTGAACATAGTAAAACGTCAAGGTAATAAATAGCAAACACCATAAATATAAGAAATAAAGACAAACTATTAAATATATCAATTACATCCACCTTATATGTTAAACACCACACAAGTTAACTACCTTTCACTCAAATATTTATATAACTGTTGGATAGATTGAAACAAATTTGGACTCTTCCTCCAGTCCAGCACCACCATTATGATAATGTTTGTGGTTCTGAATGAAATGTGTTCTTGCTGCCGATTTTACTGTTGTCAAAAAAATGGACACATGCATACAGACGCATATTGCGGGTGCACCAAATAATTAAGGGTGACGGGTGATAAAGTGTCATGCCACCTGCAAACGCAGTGGACGTCTGTGTGCACGCTCGTCTAAACATACTGACACCCAACTTTTCATTTTATTTAAATGAGTTGGAGAGATGAGTATTGTCTTTAAAGCTCCCATAGAGTGGTCCTATCGCACATATATGTTAGTTATGGAGGTCTACTTACATACATTAACTTGTTTTTATGGTCAAAAACCTCCTAGTTGCTGTAAACGAGCCGATAGAAATCTCTCCTCACTGAAGCTCTCATCAGTCACTGTTTCAGACTGAACTCTCACACACAGAAGACAGAGTGTGTTGTGATTGGCCAGCCAGCGTAGAGCCTTCCCAACTGTCTTGTGATTGGCCAATACCCGGAAGTCACATAATCAACACACCCGCTCTCAGAAGTGCAGCTCCCCCCTCTGGAACGGTGGATGCACTGCTACTCATTATCAAAACATTGTTTTAACAATGTTTGAAAATAGCTTCTTCACGACTCTCACGGCTTCTTAAACAAGGTAATGACGCAGATACACAATAAAAAACAGCGTTAATTGGAACTTCCGGAAAATAGGACGAGTTCAGGATATTTCCTGGATGGGACGGGAGAGTCCACTCATGCGCTGTTCAGCTGCCAAACCAAGACCCATACAGTTTACTTTATATATAATTATAATTATATAACATTGAACTGAACGTAGGCATATGTGCAACAACGCGTGTGCATCGTCTGCATGACACAAACGTGACGCCCGTCTGTTTATTCAAAATGAATGGAATTTACACGCGTACGTTAGAGGTTAGTGTGTGAGTGAGAGAGAGAGAGAGAGAGAGAGAGAGAGAGAGAGAGAGAGAGAGAGAGAGAGAGAGAGAGAGAGAGAGAGAGAGAGAGCGAACATGCTGTCATTTACTCTTGGTCTTGCTCGGTCTGAATAAATAAATAAAGTTGGTGCTTTAAAAAAGGAGGCATAAAATAACTCCAATCCCCAGAGGAGAAGGAGACAGATGAGCTTCTCTTAAGTGCTCAGACCAAGACAGCAGCAGTACACACACACACACACACACACACACACACACACACACACACACAGGCACAGGTTTGTGCAGCTATTCTTCTTAGGACACTGCATGGACGTGCATTCATTTGGACGGCCTAAACAAAGCGTAATTATTAATATCCATAATGACCAGTTAATGTCTCATAATCTAATCCTAACCTTGACATAACCACCAGTCAAATGTTCCCCCTAAACTTGCCCAGTTCCTCAGAAATTGCGTTCTGCCTTATTAGGACCAGGTTTTGGTCCTTTTTTTTGAGGACTGCTGGTCCTGACAAAGACAGCGTTTATGCCAGAAAAGGGTCCTAGAGAGGCAACGGATACAAAGACACGTACACGGTCACAGTGACTTCTCCAGGACCAGTGTCTGCACACACTAAATGGACTTCACAGGCCGACCTGCTTACACTTGACTGATTCATATGCACGACAGATTCAGGACTTTATAAATGAATCATAACTGCAGTCTTCATGTTCAAGTGCTCTCTGCTCCAGTGTGTGTTGGCGGCTAAACAACAAAGGACGAAGAACAGATCTGACTTAAACACACTGACTGCATTAAAGCTTTACTCTAAACTACACTACACTAAACTAAACTGGAGGCTCTGTTGTCTCAGCGGTGACTGTTGGAACATTCACAAGCATTAAACTCATCATAGTCGGGAAGAAGAGGAAATTTGATAATTGCTGTAATAACCTGACTCACATATCTGTTAAGTTACGATGTAACTTGTAACAAGACACACAATATCAATAATGCTCTCACACTAATTAATGTACATTAGGGTTTTGTGCCTATTTATTCAATGTATGCTGTAATTCCCTGCTCAGACCAAAATATA
Organism: Microchirus variegatus; assembly: GCF_963457635.1. Lineage (NCBI taxonomy): Eukaryota > Metazoa > Chordata > Actinopteri > Pleuronectiformes > Soleidae > Microchirus > Microchirus variegatus. The sequence continues at coordinate 11,224,150 of NC_139804.1, read as the reverse complement.
CAGTTAATTAAATATCTTTTTCATCCATTTACAACATGTCTGGAGTTTAATTCACTGATAACCGTATCAAATGTTAATAATATTACTACTAGGTGGTGAAAGGGTTGCACCAGTAAATAATGTTGGTCCTTATATGTGTTAATATTAATATTCATATAATGTAATTTCTTGACTTTAACAGTAGAGCATCTAAGAAAACCAAAAGTATTTTTATGAAATAAAATGCATCATTACAACAGATAAGTTCTAATGTCTTAAATTAACTCTGAAAATTATTTACTTTAGTAATAAAAAATGAATGAAGTACATATTTAAGTGTTTGTTTGATTTATGGCTGAGTTTAACCTTCATTTGGTACTAAACACTGTTAAATGAGTGTGAATAAAGCACTATAGTGTGAATAAAGCTATAATACATACAAACAATACAAAATACCAAAATGTTACAACAGCAAAAAGATGCAGATCAAAATAAATTCTAAAAAGAATGTTTTAAATCTAAATATCTGTCTTTACCTCAAGCTCTCCACAGCTGAACCCTGCTCCTCTGAAGTCGCTCTGATAAGGATCACATGGCTGAGGTGGGAAGACGGTGTGTGTGTGTGTGTGTGTGTGTGTGTGTGTGTGTGTGTGTGTGTGTGTGTGTGTGTGTGTGTGTGTGTGTGTGTGTGTGTGTGTGTGTGTGTGTGTGTGCGTGTGTGTGTGCGTGTGTGCGTGCGTGCGTGTGTGCAGTCATGGGATGTTCCACTGACTCTAATCACACCACTATTAATGTGTTTTCTTCACAGGCTAAGGCTGTACGACGGCGGTCCATGGCCAAGTGGACTAAGAAAGGACTAATTTACAATTTATTATATAATATAATAATAAATTATTTATTTATTAAGATAAAGTTGCACACTTTATCGCGTGTGAATATATATATGAATACATACACACATATACCTGTACACAGGTGATAAAGTGTGCAACTTTATCTAAATAAATTGTATATATTATATATTGAAAAAATATCTGTTCTGCTTCTCTCACACACAATTCAATTCAAACATCTCCCCGATTCCCTTTGAAAAAAAAGAGGTGCTGTGGTGCAGTGATGCATGAAAAAAGCCACTTTTCCCAGTCCAATGCACTGAATGTGTTCGAGTAAATAATAGACAAGGACAGACCTTCATATACATAAGACAGCTGCAAAGAGGCATATGGAGCGATCAAATATTGAAAAGAACTTCATGGTCTGTTGGGACGATGATGATGATGATGATGCCTGTGTTTGCCTCGCACAGTCAATATGTAGACATAGCGTCAGACAAAGTGATCTTGTAGAAAACTAAATAATCAGGAATCTATAAATCAAAATTGCATTATTTGCTGCGAGCTATTGTTATGATTTTGCTTTTCTATAAAAATGAGGTAACATGACTTGAGCTGTAACATGGGCAGAAACACCCAGGTGCACTTTTCTGCTGACTTTGACGGCAAATTCAAGGCTTGGGAAAACAATGCTCCGACTAAATTTTTACAATACACAAGTCATCAGTTTAATTTCATCCGTTTAGTATAAGGACCATACTGAAGAATAAAGTTGAAATTACAACTTACAACTTTATTGTCAAAAGCTTAAATAGTTTGGCCCTTATTTTTTATTTTTAAGCTGACACACTTGTGTGTGTTTATGGTACGTTAAGCTAAGCTAAGCTAAGCTAACCACCTCCTGGATACGACTCAATACTTTGATTAACTTAGAGACACTGAACTTCTCATGCATAGAATTTCCTTTAAGTCAAAATAAACTGTCTCACACAAAAATAAAACATTTTTTTCTGTAACTTAAGAAGACATTTGGCCTTTAACGTTGCAACAATTTATTACACGTCGACATTTGTGTATACGTATATTTGACAATGAAAGTCAGATAATTAAAGGCTGACTTTTGAAACTACAATAGTCAAATGTTTATTTTTAACTCCTTCATAGAAAAAACAGTGGCCGTACAGAAACAAGTTCAGCAGATTGCAAACACATCATCACATTCGCAAATAAAACTTATAAATCACAGAATTTGAAATGTAGAAGACAGCAGAAATTGTAATAGAAGAGAAGCAGATGGTCAGTAAAATTTTAGTAAAAGTAAGTAACAGTAAAAAAAAATATTTTATCAATAACTTGTATCAATATAAATAGTAATAAAGATGATTCGTTGCTACTGAAAGACATTGTGTGCTTGTAATTTAAACTTTAAATGGTAAAAGTAAGATATTAAGATTTTATTGTACGTATACAACAATACAAACATCAAAACTTCATGTTGTTCATGACCGACAAATCATTCCCGTCATATGAGTCATGTTGCCTCCTGGCTGCTGCATATGGAAGCTGAGGGCAGAGGACTGACCCGCGTCTCTCAGCGTCTCCCAAAACCCGACTGTGACTCCGCCTGGTACCAACACAGGCTCCTGAAACTGGACAGTGACCTTGACCGGAGCTGTGATGACATCAACCCCTGATGACACAACAGAGCAGTGAGAATACTGGACAATTACAGCTGAAACAACTTTTCACGGTCATTGATGTTCATTATGTCGAGTCGACAAGAATATCTGTTTTCTCAGTAGCATCATCATCGTCGTCATTATCATCAACATCGACAACAACAAAAATCACCAAAAGTTACAGATTGCAGCTTTGTTTGTACTAATCAGTGTCAGTTTTATGTTCTTATGTGTCAAAGAAAAGTTTAATACGCTTCTCTGTGCTTCCACTAGTTCAGCCGCCCCCTAAAAAGACCATGCTATATATAAAGACAATGCTATATATGAACATAGGTTTAGGGTCAACACTGTCTCTGCCTCTAGCGCTCCAAACATTAGACAGTCACGGAGAAACAGGAGAGGAGTTATTCATAATAACCTTGTTAAAATAAACACTAGGACAGACAGAGCCAAAAACAAACAGAAAAATAAAGTTATATATATATATATATATATATATATATATATACATATATATATATATATACATATATGTAAATAAATTGTTTATTAAATATTTGTTCTCTCCGCTCCAAAACATTACTCATAAATGAATTAATAAACGAACATGATTTTAACTTGGCTTCAAGTTAACAATTACATATCTATGAATGAAGCAACGCCCCCCACCCACACCAATGTCCATACCCCCAGAGGGAATGGCAGAGGTGGAGGGGTAACAATATTTAACTGTACACTTTCTCTCACCTCGCGACCCACGGGTACTTCATTTGAGCACCTTACTCTAAGTCTGTTAGACTCAAGTATTAAACAAAATAACAGACTCCAGTTTATTATTGTATACCACCCACCCAACCCCTACTCTGAATTTGCAGTGGATTTGCAGATCTTTAATCTGATTTAGTTCTCTGTTCATATAAAATCATCATAGTAGGTGATTTTAATATTCATGTAGATGTAACCAATAATAGTCTAGGCTCATCTTTTAAAGTTTTGCTTGACTCAATGGTTTCAAGCAGCAGGTTAACAAACCAACACATCATCATAAACACACACTTGACCTTATCTTAACATACGGTATTGACATACATAACTTGGTAGTATTTAATAAGGAATCCTTTGATATCGGACCACTGTCTGATCTCATTTGAAGTTGTTATCACTAATGCTTCACGTTTTTTCACGTCCACAACCACAGTTCAGTTCTCTCTGTCTCAGTTCGTTTCGCGAATCGTGACTGACAGCGTGAACGAATCACAGCAGCACGGCAGACACAGTTATTCTTACTCGTCACTCCCTCCCCGCTCGGCATACGTTGGCTGGCGTCGGTTGCTGAAGATTCACGAGTGAGTGACGGCATCGGCGAACGACTTCACGAGTGATTCCCAGATTTCCACATTCCCAGTCAGTTAGTTCACTCAAATCATTCGTTCTTTCGAACGAATCACTCATGACCGACACAACACTACTTGCACTAGTGGGAGCGCGCATTTTTGAGATTGAGGGTTAAGCAAGGAATTGGAATTCACCCTTAATCACTTTATATCAACACTATAGACCGATCCGCTCCCTGAACTCAGGTGTACTGGTTATTCCTAAAATAAATAAAAGTAGAACAGGGGGTAGAACATTTAGCTACCAGGCTCTTCTCCTGTGGAACTAACTCCCGCTTTCAGTCAGAGTCTGATTCTGTCTCCGTCTTTAAGGTGAGACTGAAAACCCACCTCTTTAGCATAGCCTATAGTCAAAACTAGATCAGGTATGTCCTGATTAGAATAGTCTAACTTATATTTCTCAAACTTCACCACTTACCCGCCTTAACCACTTCCCCCCCATGACATGTAGCCCATAAAACCACATGTAGCACATCTCTAACTGACTTTTAATCTCTTACAGTTCTGCTGACACCAGTGAACGGGATGATGCCACGACGGAAACGAGGACTCTCAAGTCATCCCCAAGTCTCTGACCACAACAACATTCACTACAGGCTGCGACAAACCCAGTGATCCAGATGGATCCTGGCATTTAAAGACTTTTTACTTGTTATTCTTTGTAATTGTGTATTGTAGGTTTTGGGTAACATCTACTGCACGTCTGTCCGTCCAGGGAGTGGATCCCTCACCTGTGGTTCTCCCTAAGGTTTCTACCTTTTTTCCCTGGTAGTTTTTCCTTACCCTGGTCGAGGGTCTAAGGACAGAGGATGTTACCAACCCTGTGAAGCCCTGTGAGACAAACTATGTTTTGTAAACTGTGGGCTATACATATAAAATGTCATTAATTGATTGATTGATTGATTGAAAGTTGAACACGTTAATTGTTGCGATTAATACAGCCGAGATTAACGCGATAAAATAATTTATCGGTTAAAGCAAGTTTGTTTACTTCTGGTGGGCACTGACCTTTGACAAGCCTTGAAGCAGTCACTTGCCTTTGTTTGTAGCTGAAGATGGAGAGAGGTGAGGGATTGTTGGGAAGAAGGTTTCATTTTAAGAAGCTGATCGAAGGAACCATCGATAAAACAAAAGTTACCTGGGTGTCACAGCACAATTTATTGACAAAAACTGGACGTTGTGATCCTTTGCCTTGACTGTCAAAAAAAACAGATGCGGACTAATTGCTGAGACCTGGGCAGAGGAATTCCTCCACACCACCAATGCAAAAACAGGTTTTTAAATAAAAAGAAATAAATAAAAGAAAAAGAAAGAAACTACATTACAAAGTTGTTGTTTTTAAAAGAAGAAAGCAGACCCTCTGTCTAGAGATGATGGTCAGAGTTCAGAGGTCAGAGTGTCAAAGATTCTCCCTACTTTTCCTTCTACTCCCGTTTTCAGCGTTTTGCAGCCTTATGTATACACTAAATCTTTGTTACCTCCCACATCACGTGAGATTACATCAACTTTGTAAAACTTGTGTGGAGAGGTCACCAGGTTTCAAGATATAACTCTTTCTCCTCTCACATTCAAGACTTTCGAAGTTGTTTTTCAGCTAACAAGAAGAAAAATTATAGCTTTGACAGTTTTATCGATGGCACCAACATGTCTGTCCAGCAGAGGGATGATTATGTCTGCGGCTACAATAATGTTTTATCGTTTGAATGGAGATGTCAAGACAGAAGGAGGAAGAGTGACTTATAACCACACCGAGTTCAACCAGTTCAATATGCATCGACTTTCTAGATTTGACCCAATAATATGGAACACAAGCAGTAACACTTCGAGATTCTATCAACAATTTTTACCTCTGTGTTTTTCTATTTCAGCCAAGCAGACGGACAGCACCCAGAGACTCGGTGCAGTCTGGGAGCTGCAGCTGAAGAGCCTGAGTGGCAGAGAGAGGAGCCGATGGAGGGAGGAGTCAGAGAACGACCATGAAGACAAAGGGTTGGTCCTCCAGAAAACTCTCAGTTCGACCTGCTTCATGTCGTCTGGTGGTCGACCTGTCAGTGCAAGGACAACAGCATGAGTCAGCACAAGTGGAGAAGCTGCAACGACTGGGAGAGTCCAATCTCTAAGTAAACATGAAATAAAAAGTGCCACTGTGAGGAGAATCAAAGTTTAAGCACATCAGGGAACTACGGTGGCCTTCACAAACCAGAAAGGATGTTGTTCTTCTTAGTTTGCATCGTAAATTCTGATTACTAAATGTTCTATTCTGATTTCTAAATTAAAACAAAGACATGAGGTTATTATTATTATCATGAGGTTATATGGACACTTATTAAACGTATTTAATGTCTCTCAAAACCTAAAAACCTAAAATGGCTACTCTTTGGCTTTCGACCCAGTATGAGGAGCTGGTTTTATCTTTTTTTTTATAGCTTTATTAAATGACATATTTATTTGTGTTTTATAGTATCTACAGTGGTTTATTGTTTTATTTTATGTTTTACTGTTTGTTCTTAAGTCTATTAGGTGTTGTTTTTTTTGTTTTTTTTCGCTCTGATGTACAGCACTTTGTTAAGCTGTTGTTGTTGTTAGAAAAGTGCTCTATAAATAAAGTTGGATTGGATAAAATACACCCAAAACTGAACAAACTAAACTCTCTTAAAGACATTTTGTTCCAACTGGTTTTGATTTTGTCTTTATTTCCCTTTTCCTATTATCCCTATGTCCCATGTTTTTTGTTTGTACTTTTATTTTAATGCCATACAAAGACACTTTCCGGAATTATATTCAATTTCTTTACAATAAATGTTACACACTGGACCTTTTAAAATCATTACAAGCTGATATCAGCAGAAACACAGCTCACTCTCATGTCCAGTGTGCGTTAAGCCTCTGTCAACGCTGTAGAGCCTGTTTCTGGACAGCAGCGTCAGGACACTCTCCCACACCAGGCTTCCTGAACGAGAGGTGGCGGACAGACAGATGTCCACCTCCACGCCCGTGTCAGTCTGCCGGTACACCAGGACTCGCACCTGCAGCGTGAACGGACCTTTCTTCAGCTCGTCGACTGGCTGAAGGGTTTTCAGACTCTGACATACGCGAACCAGACCTGCAGAAGTGACACACAGTTTATTCATCACTTGTCACTGCCATTGTCAAGCCTTTTATTGACAATGACACAGATGAAACACTGAAAACAGGTTGAGAATTAATCGACTACACTGAACAGCAGGAAAAAAAAATTGGCATGTTTTGAGTGTTGAAACTCACATTTTCCTTCCTTGCCAAAATATTTGGCAAAATAATGCACCGTCTGGACATGGTTTAGCCGATTCAGGTCAACTCGGCTACACTATTCAATGACCAAGTTACATACTGTTGCGTGAGTGATCCTGTTGCACATATATGTTAGTTATGGAGGTCTACTTACATACATTAGCTTGTTTTTATGGTCAAAAACCTCCTAGTTGCTGTAAACGAGCCAAATCCTCTTTTCTGACGCTCTTCCTGAGCCGCGATATTTCAGACTCAACTCTCACACCCAGAAGACAGAGTCTTGTGATTGGCCAGTACTATTCAGAACACCAGCTCTCAGAAGCACAGCTCCCCCCTCTGGAACGGTGGATGCACTGCTCCTCATTATCAAAACATTGTTTTAACAGTGTTTAAAAATAGCTTCTTCACGACTCCCCGCCGCAGTCCCTTTTATGACTTTGACCCAGAGTCAGACCCAGAGTCAGAAGACACTGTCACTCGTGAAACACCTCCACAACGGACGTTATTCTTCTTTTGCGGTTCATTGTATGCAACCGGATGTGCCCGGACTAGTGCCCGGAGCAGGAGGATCTGCTGTTCCAGAGAACCGGTGTTTACGTAACCGGACCAGGTTTTTTCAGAGATCTCACTGAGCCTGAGATTACAATAAAACGCAGCGTTCTCAGCAGTGGCTGAACTGTTTGTATTGAACCTTCAGGGCTTCTTAAACAAGGTAATGACGCAGATACACACTAAAAAAGAGCATTAATTGGAACTTCCGGTCTAGGTCCGCTTTAATACTTCAGGCCAATTTCAACCTGGTATTAACATCTGTCCTTTTCCTCCCCTGACTCTGATCAGTATTACTGTTACCTGCAGGGTTCAGCCTAAAGTTGTCATCCGTGAACAGCATCAGCATCAGTCTGCCACACAGGAATTCGGGGAAACACAGCGGGATGTCTCTGAATTCAGAGTCTGGATAATCCCAACCATAACCTGCTGCTGTGCAGAACCTCCTTAGTGTGGCAGTCTCCAGCCTGATTATTAACACAAACACAGATTTTACTCCCAGAAGATGAAATACAATTCTCTCAAAATCTTTCACCGTCTGAACATCACATAATCACTTATGTGATCAATTTAAAACAAGACCATTAAAAGTGGTCATGTATGTTTTGGTTTCACAAGGCCATGTGTGTGGACATAAGTTTCTGTTTTCTTGTTCTGGTGAAGTGTTGGGTTATTTTTTTGTCTCAAAATATGATTTACTGTTCTACGTGTAAATTAAAGACATATTTTATATAGTATCAGAATCAGAATCTGCATTATTGGCCAATGTATGTGTGCACAGCTATTCTTCTCAGACACTGCATTAACTTCCATTCACTTGGACAGCCTAAACAAAGTGTTCTTGTACTTGCTGCATACTGAGGACCAGCATTTCCACTTTATAAATCAACACAATTACAAATATCTACTACATGAATGACATCTACAAAGAACTACTGGTTGCAGTACCATAAAATGTCTGCAGGTGAAGCCCCAGAGCAAAAAGGCCTGGAAAACTTTATTTATTTATTTATTTTGGTCCAAAAAAGTCATACTATATTATGTCGACCAAAATTTAAAAAAAATGTTGACCAAAAATGTTTGGTCCAAAATTTGCCAAAAACGTCATTCTATACTTTGTCGTCCAAAATTTGAAAAAAAAAATTGACCCTAAATTTTTGGTCCAAAATTTGACAAAAATGTCATACTATACAATGTCATCCTAAATTTGAATAATTTTTTTTTTTTGACAAATTGAGTATAGCATGTTATAGCAACCTAAGGAAGTGATTTCTATGAAAACAAAGTGAGGACCGGCCAAAATGTCCTCGCTCCGTAAAAATGACCTCACTTTGTTGGTTAAAACCCCTCATTGGTCCTCAGTATGGCGCAAATACAAGAACACACACACACAAACACATGCATTTATGCAGTAAAACAGTAATCAAACACAATGAGAATCAGTACAAACAAGACGCAGGTACAAAAAAGGGAACAACACAAGAGTGAATACACTTGAGGCCTCTTTAATCACAGACTCTTATTTTGAAGGTCAGTGTCTCCAAGTGTATAACGTTCATCTTCAAAGATTTGACAAATAACAGCTGTATGAAAACGGGATTGTGCTTGGAGTTGAGCAGTTTGGAGTGAATTTCCAGAGGTCAGACTAAAGAGCATACTTATAAAGAGTTTATGTGTGTGTCTAAAATAGGGCGGAAGTGTAAAAGCTAAAAGTGAATGATGCTCACTCACCTGCACCTGAGGACCGTGTACACAGCTTCACTCTTCTTCTTCTGTGGTGTTTTGTGCAAACACCCTGCTCTCCACGCCAGAGATCTGCCCAAGTATTTCAGGTAGAGATATAAGAGACTGGGGAGTCTGTCACTGGTGAGGACGTTTGTTTTCAACAACCTGTGGGAGCGGTAGATGTGAACGTAGACTAAATACACTGAGCAACAACACACGGCGAGCGACGCGACACCGGAACTCTGCGCGTTCCCCATTTTAAGTTAAAAAAGTAAATAACGTGGACCACAGCGTTTATAAGTGAAAGTCACAAAGTTAAGTTCTCCTCCCAGCGCCTCCATGATGTTTCTGCTGGTCAGTAGTTCCTGCTACGGCGAACGCACTGAGACAAACAACATCCCTTCGCCAGTTTAAAGACATGAAGTTCGGTTGCAGACCAAGTGAAATATTTTAAAAACTCTTTATTCTCTTGCAACAAAAGCACGAACAATGTATTGACAGACACTTACTACATGTTTAATTATAGTTTTCAAATAGAGACATTGGCCATTCCAAATACACTTACCAGTCTTTATTATGTACTGTCTGCTCCTTCCATAAAAAATATGTAATCTCAAATATCTAAAAATATCCAATTTGCCAACCGCTCATTGCATTTAATTATGTTGACATAATCATGACGACCTGCTGGAGTTTAAGTAGAGCATCAGATTAGAGCAGAAAGGTGATTTCAGTGACTTGAAATGTGGCTCAGTTGTTGGTGCCAGCAAAGGATTTCAGAATTTGCTGATCTTTTGGGATTTTCATGCATAACCATTACTAGTGTTTAACAAAAAAAGAGAAAATGCCAGAGCTCAGAGCATGATTAGACTGGTGAGATGATAGAAAGACAACAGTAACCACTCATGAACACAACACGTAAAACCTTGAAGCAGATGCGCTACAGCATCAAGTGAACATTGTTTTAATGCCACAGGCTAACCTTTAACCTTTTATTGTTGCTGACCCCATCCATCCCTTCATGACCCTTCACCATCTTCTGATGAATACTTTCAACAGGATAATGCACCATGTCACAAAAAGCTCAAATCACTTCAAAACGGGTTTCTTGAATACGACAATGAGTTCACTGTCACTTCTTTGAAATGGGTGATTCACATCATTCACGTGCAACTGTGTGATGCTATTATGTCAATATGAACCAAAAATAAATGAAGAAATTCTTCTAGCAGCTTGTTGAATCCTTGCCCAGAAGATTTAAGTCATTTAGGAAAGCAAAGTGTTACGAAAATGGTCCTAACAAGCTATACCTAATAAAGTGGCCGGTCAGTGTACAGCAGAACCTTAAGACAGAAAGAATAAAATAAAACAAAACGAAACAACATTCATCCAATAATTTTTCCAGTGGAGTTTCCTGAGATGATGACGATATTCTCTCTCTGACATTCTCCGTCACTTCACTTCATCCAAACAGAAGCAGCAGCACAATGCAGACCGAGTTGACTGCGATCAGCGGCACTGCAATGCAACGTAGACAGTATGGAATGAGAAAGTCACTCAGCTTTAAACAAACTGTCCAGTGTAAAGGACAACAGTGGACACCAACCTCTCATGACTGTCCTCACAGAGCGGACAAGGTTCATCATCTGAGCTTTGACGCCTGGTTCATCTCCAAAACCTCCAACACTTTGGTCAACTCCCCAGCCAACTGAGGATTCATAAGTCAAGCTTTATTATCAGATTTATTCATGCATCACATTCCATACACAGATAAACTCAAATGAAACATTTAAAGCGGACCTAGACCGGAAGTTCCAATTAACGCTGTTTTTTTAGTGTGTATCTGTGTCATTACCTTGTTTAATAAGCCCTGAAGGTTCTAAACAAACAGTTGCCACTGCTGAGAACGCTGTGTTGTATTGTAATCTCGGGCTCAGCGAGATCTCTGAAAAAACATTGAACCGCAGAAGAAGAATAACGTCCGTTGTGGAAGTGTTTCACGAGCGACAGTGTCTTCTGACTCTGGGTTCTGACTCTGGGTCAAAGTCATAAAAGGGACTGCGGCGGGGAGTCGTGAAGAAGCTATTTTTAAACATTGTTAAAACAATGTTTTGATAAGGAGGAGCAGTGCATCCACCGTTCCAGAGTGGGGAGATGCGCTTCTGAGAGCGGGTGTGCCGAATATGTCACTTCCGGGTACTGGCCAATCACAACACACTCTGTCATCTAGGGGTGAGATTTATGTCTGAAATATCGTGGCTCAGGAGAGCGTCAGAAATCGGCTCGTTTACAGCAACTAGGATGTTTTTGACCATAAAACAAGTTAATGTATGTAAGTAGACCTCCATAACTAACATATATGTGCAACAGGACCACTCTATGTGAGCTTTAACATTAACATGCGTAGATGAAAAGCAAAGACAGAAACAGTACCAAGCACACACACAAAAGTAAAATAAGAATACAATCAACAAGCAAATGCCTGAAAGAAATGTTGAGTTCACTTCAAGTGAATACCGTTGCAGCAAATCTTAGACGACTGTAGTGACTGAAAGCCCCTTCCATACTTCCACTCATTAAGTTTTGGTATCATTTATGAGACATGATGATCTGGCTGGGCTGTAACCACTGATCAACTACTGTGCTGTATGAAAAAGTACATTATATTAGTTTAAATCTGGAAATTGAGGTATTTACCACTTTTAAGCAAACACATCATCGTTCATTCCTAGACCAAGTACTGTTGTATTTGTGTGTTTTATATGTGATGATGGACTATCAATACTGACAGTATTTACTGTCTATACTATTTAATGTCTGATTGTTATACACTGACTAAGATGAAGTGATAATTGAACTGGTTTTGTTGTCCCCATTTCTTCCCTTTACTGTTGATTATGTATACTGTATTGTATTGTATTTGCGTTGAGTACTTTTAACTGTAAATAACATGCTGTTTTAGCTACAGTCTACACCAATTTCTGTTTCAATTGACTTTCTGTTAAAATCAATTAATGAAATTAATAAAGTCAAGATGATTCTAACAAATGGAAATCATTTATAAATACAGAAAACTAAGCGAATTTAAGCAACGTCAATCTCCTACGATACATCCGAGATGTTTACATTATGTCGGCTAACACGAAATGACACAACACTTTGGACTACAGCGACTTACTTTTACTGAGAAACCTCTCTTCGTGCAACACAGCGACAGCATTGACACACAGAACCGCTGCCTGAATGAGAGAGTACAACGTAAACGCCATGTCTTCTCTACAAGTGGCTAAATGGATGTGCTAAAAGAGCATGCTAGTTGTGGGATAGCTGACAGTTTAGTTATGACGTAGCCTATGGCAGCTACGGCAGCCGAGGAAGGACAACCCCGTGTCATTTAGTGATACGCAAATATGCAAATGCGGTCGGTCAGTGAAAATGTTCCGCTCAGGAGCAGTGGGCGGACTCTTTGGCTCCGTCAATAAAAACAGCAATAATGTTATGTACATTATTTCTTTTTAAAAAAAATTTTACTTTGTAATGTATAAATAACTTGTTAATTGTTTAACCCTTTTCTTAGCGGACCCATATGCTATAATTGCATAGGGCATGAGGACCCGCCACTTCTGTACACTTCCTAAAGAGGCAAGAACATAGCATTTTCTTTGATAACTATTTATTATATTTCATGTTCTAAAGTTTTTGCTATTTCTCTGATGGGTTTGTTTTGATTTTTCAGCCTAATGATGGCTTCTTCACTGACAGTGACAACTCCTATGATCTCATATTGAGAGTTAAGAGCAACAGATTCCAAATGCAAATGTCACTCCTGGAATCAACTCCAGAACTTTTACCTGCTTCATTGAAGATGAAATAATGAAGGAAGAGCCAACCCCTGTCCATGACATAGCTTTTCAGTCAATTGTCCCATTACTTTTGGTCTTCTAAAAAGTGGAAGGCACATATAGAAAGTGTTCTAATTCCAAAAAGAAGAAAATTGTGTCGATGTCCCAATATTTATGGACCTGACTGTAGCATTCTAATATCTGCAGGACGTCTGAGGACACAGTTTGTGTATAGTGCAGGACAGATTATTTTCTGTGTAGATGACGAGTGAAGACGGCATTTTCGTCACTGACTCGCCATCAGCTTTTATTTCAATTTTGCATAAGTTAAACTATGAGAAAACTGCAGATATTCACCTCTGCCATTGTATCACCTAATACTACATTGCGGTAAACCAGATGTTTTTAAGTGATTGAAGTTTGATCAAGCACGTTATTTAAAATATAAAGTATATATACAAACACATACAAATCTTAGGTTGGGTAGGAAAAGTTGATTTTCTTCTTTTCATTCTTTTACTTCTCGAAAAAAAATGTGTCTTCAAATTGCAGTAATAGACTAATGCAGCATAGGAAATCTAAATACTGAGGAACTTATTTACACTAAAACAGCAAAATGCCCCTTTCACCACTATTAAAAAAATTAAGTCAGCTGCCATTTAAAACAATAAATAAACAAAATAATTTGAATGGTTATAAATCATAGACAAATGAAAACAAAATGAAAGTGTGATTACTTGTATACACAGCATATTATATTTTCAGTGATACATATTCTTCACAGTTGTACTCAACACACACAAGAGACTCATAATTCATGAGAATAAAAATCTTTATTAGTGTTTTATGAAGTCTGCATAATATGCCACACGCCTGAGAAGCTTATGGTCAGAAAAAAAAAAAAAGAACTGCTCTATCAACACCGCCCTCTACTGGTAAAACAACTGCAACATCTACTGTACTGACTGCTTTGCAAAAAGATTACTGTTAATACACACATACTGTACTACTGTTATGTATATGTACGTCATCTGGTCCACGTCAGTTTTTGTAATGTCATTTTTTTTTCACATTCATATGTTGTAGGTCAAAGATAAAAACAATGTAACACTGGACCCTAACACATGGTTCAGTTCCCCAAATCCAAACACCACTAGGTGCACCTCAAGTACAATCACTAGTGCCATAAGGTAAACACATTTACATCAAAAAGAGGGGAAGAGGTTAGGACAAGTTAAACTCGCAACAGCCACGTAATGACAAAAATGGCAGAGTTAAGTCTTGTTGTACATACTGTATTTTGTAGACGGAACAAATACAATACACACATTAATACAGAATGTCACCTGGGCAGGCACATTCACTCTTTTCTCATGGAAGAAACTCTACTCTCCTCCCATGTTTGTGTAACATTTTAAAAGCCAATTAATTACATCTGGTTGACCTTAACCTGCTTGACAGAGCACCAAAGTCTACAAGAGGTCATGCGTGTTTTAAAAAAACAAGTAGTCATGAAGAAATGAGTGACTGAATGGCCATTACAAAGTTTTAACATGCCTCTGGAATCATTGAAACCATATCAGGAAGTCCATTTTGGGTTACAGGCAAATATTGTATATTTTGTGTACTAACAGCACCGTATTTCTTTGCTGAAATAAATGAACAAAAAAACAACACAAAACGGATACAAACAGGCTACACGTCATGTGGGGCAGTGATTTTCTCTCTTTTTTTACCAAGACAAAGAGCTGATATTGGAAAGGAGTTCAAATTGAACAATTTGGGTAAAAATGAAGGAATGATCCACGCCCTTCCTGTCACTTTTAAAAACAACTGTGGTCTTGAGAATGTTACTTCAATAAAAAGTGAACGACAGAAAAATTTAAGTATACCTATATATAAAAATACATGAGAATACAAAAAAGTAGCAAAACAATGGGGATATAGGCTAAAAACAGAATGAATTTATTGATACCTTCAATTTCTCCTGGTGAGACATTTAAAGCTTCACCTTGGAGAATCCCAGGACTCCCGGTGTCATTTAAGAATGAAAAGAAAAAGAAAAAGCTTTTACATAATGGCTGATATTCTCTGGTCCCTGCCCAGTGTTCCCTGCAAAGCCTGGCCAACATCTCTTTAGCTTCCAAACCAGGCTGTTGAGTGGGGATGGGAGTCAAATAAACCGCACAGAGTGCCTTGTAATTTATAAAGAAATATTCTACAGCCAGACTTAGTTTGCAGTTTAGGGGTTTCTGATTTTGTTTGTTTGAACTAACATTCCCATTTGTCCATTACATGCATGTCTTATAAAGACACACATTGAGAGTTACAAAAAGGACAAAAGTCGATGCAATCGAATTTCAATAAACACATTGTGGCGTTTTCCCTCAGAGGAGAACAGCCACCAAGGCATCGTTTCTTCACCAAGCCTCCTCCCCCTTCACAAAATGATGGGGCCAAGTTTCCCAGAGAAAACATAAACTAAGGTTGAGAACAATGGTTGGGGTTGGGCTGGAACAGAAATCATTTTAGCGTTCGAGCTCCTGTTACTCATAGAAGCAATCTTCAATACTGAGGAACTATTCACAGATATTTTTGGTATTTCCCCTACTTCCTGGACTAAAAACCAATATACATTTCATTTGTACCACAAATAGATCTAATATTAAGGATTTGGGGGAAAGCAATTTTAACAAGGTGCATGACATAGATGGTAACAAAGTGCCAATTTCTTTTTTTTAAACTGAAAAGTCTGTATGTGTATGTGTGCGACAGTGTAGTTGCATTTGTTCTTGTGTGTGTGTGTGTGTGTGTGTGTGTGTGTGTGTGTGTGTGTGTGTGTGTGTGTGCATGTATAGGGTTCAAAGAGGGGTGTGGAACTGGGCCACAAATACTATGAAGTATGTTGGGTTTCCTTTTTTTTCATGAGAGGACTCACAAGTTTAAAATTGAATGATCTTTGTAATGGGCTGAGTTTTTTGGGGGTATTTCCTTAGCCGTTTAGGACATACTGGAGCAACGTGCAGACGGGGAACCCATCTGGGTTAGAACCTTGTCCAGCCACTGCAGGGGGCCGTTCAAATGCAGCTCTATCCAACAAGGAGTGCTTGTGACAGTCTGCCGCCTGCAAAACAAAAGGCATACAATTTAATGTCATTTCTACAGTACAGTTTTGATATTTACACATATTTACAGAGTTCCTACACATTTTCCATTTCAGAATTCGATACTTCTCCAGACTTCTCTAAGGATTTTTCAGTCAATATTAAATCTGAATACCAATTTTTAGATGCTTATTATGTAAATAAATTGTTTTAAAGCAGACCAAGAGTGGTCCTGTTGCACATATATGTTAGTTATGGAGGTCTACTTACATACATTAACTTGTATGGTCAAAAACCTCCTAGTTGCTGTAAACGAGCCGATAGAAATCCGTCTTTTCTGACGCTGTCCTGAGCCGCGATATTTCAGACATAAATCTCACCCAGAAGATTAGTGTGTTGTGATTGGCCAGACAGCATAGAGCCTTCCCAACTGTCTTGTGATTGGCCAATACCCGGAAGTGACATAATCAACACACCCACACTCAGAAGCGCAGCTCCCCCCTCTGGAACGGTGGACACACTGCTCCTCATTATCATTGTTTTAACAGTGTTTAAAAATAGTTGTCACGACTCCCCTCCGCAGTCCCTTTTATGACTTTGACCCAGAGTCAGAAGACACTGTTGCTCCTGAAACACCTCCACAACGGACGTTGGTGGTTTTTTCAGAGATCTCGCTGAGCCCGAGATTACAATAAAACACAGCGTTCTCAGCAGTGGCTGAACTGTTTGTTTCAAAACTTCAGGGCTTCTTAAACAAGGTAAGGACGCAGATACACACTAAAAAACAGCGTTAATTGGAACTTCCGGTCTATGGCTGCTTTAAAAAGATTATTTTGACTGAAATTGTGATTGTGCTACAATTGCGGGACTGGTCATTCTTGCATAATTATTCTCATTTCAATAACATGTTTATTATATTTGATATATGCGCACATATGATAGGTAATAACAATACTACGTCACCGATTTGCATGTGGCTTTGTATTGCTTAGAATAGCAGTAATATTTTTTTTAATGTGCTTCCCTCCCTCAGTTTTTCACTCACGTTTCGGGTCATTTGACTCTGTGATGATGGGGAACATTCTAAGAGGGAAAACAGATTTTTTTTTTACAACCGAGTGAAAAACTGAATATGAAATATGAAAATATTACTGCTATTCTAGCAAGACAAAGCCACAAGCAAATCGATGAAGTATCCCTTTAATCTAAAATTCATTAAAAAAAATGTTTTCACACATTTTGGCATTAAGAAATATAGCGCCTCCTGCTAATTGAAAATTGCAGCAGGTCGTATTGCGATTTTGATAAAATTACGATTAATTGTTCAGCCTAGTTCAACCCTAGTTCTAAGCGAGCTGAGCAGATACTAAAATATGACATCAACAGACTGCCGGCCACCGATTGATCACAAAGAGTCTGTCAATCACCCACATTGACCAAGGTAAGCCAGAGCTATGACACTGTGTAACTGAAGACTGAATGGGTTTTAATAATTTAAATGGGTTTTAATAATTTGATATCTAAGAAATCTCAAATGGCACAGATGGTGCCAAACTGTGCCAAACGAGAGAACGCCAAGACATCTCTTTACTAAAACTATTGCAAGTGACAGCAGCTTATGTTGTCAATGTTATCATGTCTAGAAGAAACCTAAGAAACCACAATGTTACAACTCATGAACTCAAGTCCACAGTTGAAGATCATAAGACCAGGCCCACACTGGATACATGAGCAGTGCGACGGCTCTTGCTTTTCATATGAGCATGTTATCAGACTAGAGCAACGCAAGGCTTTCCTTGCTGCTCTCTTCAAGAACATAGCTCTTGCAAATGTACACTTACAATGCTTACAATGTTTAAAATAGACAATGACATCTGACTACAGTTTCAATGTCAACATCCATCAAATGCAACACGTACTGTTTATAATTTAAAGTAAAAGTCGTTGTTTCTCGTCCCTGACATACAATTTTTAATAAGGCTTTCGTGGTGAGATATTCCACACCACTTTCATCAACAGGTCCACAGCAGCACACAACAAATGCACTCACTGTGAGAAAACAATGGTGCTTCAGACACAGCTGTCGCATGCATCCAGTGCGACAGAACAATGCATTATCAAGCTTGTCACGCATTATTCAGAATCAATTTCTAAAGTTTCACACCAATTCACCACGTCTGAAGGTAATACAAACTTTTCCGATACTGATTAAAACAAATCAGCTGAGCTCAAACCAGAACAGACAGAGGTAAAATATTTCATGTTGGAGTTAAAACCATAGCGTGGAGGCTTTGCTCACCTGTACTCGGCTCCCCAGCCTTTAACAAAGCTCATACGGATGGTGCACATCCTGGTGAGTTGGTAAACTGCCTCAAAGCCCTGGTTGACTGACTGAGCCAGTAAAGCTGCAAATTCCTGGTTGTTGAAGATTTTTAGATTACAACCTGAAACAGTATAAAAGAAAGAGGGCAGCAGTTAATGTGGGTCCACTCTCAGCTCATGGGTGGCATTTGTCTGTCATTATGTGTCTGTGTCCCTGATGATTTCGTGTTGTAGATGCCATGTCGGTCTGAGCATGTGAATCAGCATCAGAATCAGTAAATGGGAACATGGAGCTCTGTTGAACGAATGTGGTTTTGCTGAACAGTTATTCAATTTTATTTCCGATGGTCAAAATAAAGCTTTGCAGTGCTAAAGATGACTGTAATGCACTTGAGAATGATTCTAGGTCATCACCGAACAAGCATCAGTGGGAACTGCGTCTTCAAGGTTCGTGGTGAATCTTGCTTTTTACAACTTTGGACAGTGCTGAATATTTTTATTTGTTCAACTGAATAATTGACTGAAAAGGGTACAACACTGTCGTTGAGCTCCACAGTGATGTTTTGTCTTCCTGCAAATTGTTTGATTTCTAGCACAGGGAATGGTGTTAATTGCTTTTTAGCAGACCAACTATACCTGCTTTTATTTTTAGTGTGAAAGAGGTTATATATTCATTCATTCATTAATTAACACTTCACAGCAACAGTGAGCTTATTTCTACATTCCCTACTCAAGTGACATCTTTGTCATCATACCTGGGGGGATTTTACACACTGTTGCTGGATGCCAGCCATACCGCTGGTTGCAGTTTGGACTCTGGACAAAGATGGCGCTATCACTCAGGCACTCAGCAAATACCTCCCCTCCAATGTAGTAGAGTCTAACTCCTCTTCCTGTAAACACAGACAGCATATGTTCAATCATCTGGTACAATTAACACAAGACCTGACTTTAAAGCTAAGGGAAGTGTGCCATACCTATGTGTCTCCGGGTCATCTCCACTGTGGCGTTCCTGTTGACATTAGATAGCAGTCCCAGGCAGAAACGCTCTGAGTTTGATGGATCTGTGAATCCATCCACTGTCAGTGAAGGCTGAGAGGCATGGAACGTCTCCCCTACACGCTGGTTCAGCTCATAGTACGCTATAGAGCACCAGAAAGCCGGCTCCGAGTATGTCACCGGCTGCAAGTCTATGGCAGAGGTTGATGTTACTTCATTTCTCTTCACAAATGTTAATAGAGAGACAAGGGTTCTATGTATATATAGAAATAATTAACCAGTATGTATGGATTAAATATGCAGTATTTCTGTAATGCTTTTGTGTCGATATTGTTCCAAATGGGAAGGATTAGCATCTTACCCATGCTGTGATTGACAGGAGACAGAGTGCTGGGGGACAGCTCAGCTGGAGAACCTGACAAAGAAAACGGCAACTCATTGACTTAAAGAGTTTTAGCCACATGAGACCACAACATGGGCAGCAGTTTCTCACATCCAGTAACAAAGTAGAGACTACTGCTATTATACAAATGTGCAAGGTTCAGCAGCATGTTTGTTAAAACTATTTTGTAATTGTAGTGTAGTGTAAATGTAGTCATGAAACTTTAATCCTGAACTACTCAGTTATGTACAATTTGGTAGGGTAGGTGAGGTAGGCAGATATGTGAACACAGGTCAAATCTATTCATTCTAAATTCCAGATATTTTTATTTAACACTCAATGTCAAGGTTGAGGACTGGGTTCATTTTAGACAATTGTCAAATAATGTGTTGTTGATTGTCCATCGGAAATTGTTTCTGAATACATGCTGGAAAAGAAAATGCATGTAACTTTACCCTAGTTTTGGAGGACAGGAACACAAAGACAGAGAGGGGAAACTCAAAGAGGTGCTAGTCTAAGGTACCTGTATCCATACTTTGGTTCATCTGTTGATCACTGGCCTCCCCATCCTCACTGATGTAGCCTGGAGGAGGTGTCTCTGTTCAAATGAAGCAGGGATGGGGGAAAAAAGGTATTTGGTAATGTTTCTGGTCATATTTTCAGTTATTAATTGGTTTACTGAAGTAGCAAAACTATTACTTATATAGGACAAGACATGAAGCAACCTGAGGTTTTCATCATGAGGAAAACATTACCTTTGTCTATATAAAATGTGATACCACATAAACATTATTTAAATACCGTTAATGGTGTTTCTCCACTTTTATTGCGAAATGAGTACACTATAACAGTCACTTCAATCTAATGCAGAGACAAACGTACCTGGTATATAGTTGTTTGGAGGTTCAATTCCTGCCGGAAAGTTTGTGTTCTCAGGTATGGAATGAGTGTAGTCATCCAGAGGTGGCAGCTCTGGTAAGATTTCCGAGTGTCTTGGCACAAGAACTGGAGGCAGCACTGAAGTGTTGAGGAAAGCAGAAGAGGGGAGATCTCTTGTCAGTCATATGTTTTTCCAAACCTCGACATCAGTGTTTTTTGATAGTTTTGATGCAAAAAAGGACCAAGTGTTTGGAAGCACATTCTGCTGATATGTGAAGGTCTATGCAACTGCAATAAGCCAATGATAATACAGAAATGATCATCCCTGAACCACAGTTTGGATATTGCACTTTTTGCAGTCTATAATATGGCTATATTTATTACTTTGCACTACATTATCAAAATGGACTGATGGTTTGATGCAATTATTCATACCGTGTCTCAAAAACTCTGTATATAGTCCTAAGGCTGAGGCTATAGTTAACTACATAGGTAAACTACTCCACATAAAGATGTCCATGTACAGTGCCTTGAGATAATGTATGTTATGATTTGGCACTATACAAATAAAATCGATCTGAACACTTGTCACTTTAATAAATAAATATTCTGAAAGGGGAGCATGACAATATGTTATTTTAAGACTATATAAGATAAGGTGATTAAAATGTTCACTGAATAAAAACCCAACTTTACCTGGGGTCTCCACCCTCTGGTAGTGGTAGGGATTGATGCAGACCTCGTCCTTCTTGAGGTTGAAGGCATACTCACATGCCTCAATGGCACGGAGCTCATGATGGCTATGAAGGTCTGGCCACCGCCACAAGCGGCAATAGATAACATGGGGAAGCCCCTTCCTGTGGGAGACCTGTAAGCGACCATCCAGCGATCTGATTGAACAGAGAACATAAGATGGCAGTGAGATAGATAGAAGATAGAAGAAGGTGGAGTAGGAGTGGGCACAGAATATTATGTGCTCAATGTCCATCGCCTCCAACAATATAAAAAAAACGCTTCCACATGAAAGTTGTATGCAACAGTACACAGCAGTTAGTAAGATAGTCACCTGGTTTGGTCAGGGTAGCTGTATAGGCCTGATGTATCCCACTGTTCTATCGTATTTGGTGTACTCAGTCCCCATATTTCAGAGCAATTGCTGCACACAGAGAAGAACAACAAAACAGAAAACAAATGAAAAACATGGGACATGGATCATTCAGAATATCAATATGGGCAATGTATACATTTAAAGGCCTCTTTTATTGGATAAACATGACATGTACTTATTTTGCACCTATGTGCATGGAAATGGGATCTGATAACGCAGTGAATGACACAAAGGCATTTTTCAGCAGTGCGCCATTGTATCAAACACCGACTCACTTTTCGCGTTGATTATTTATGTCACAACTTATCACTAAAGACAATGGCACAAGAGAGGGGGGAAATAACAGAGGACACAACCTTGAAATAAAAGTACATTTTCAAAACAGTCTCAAGAAATCGGCCAAAAATAATGTAAAAATGTGGACAATGAAAAAAAAGTGTGAGTAGTTTCTGAAAAACAAGACTATCACATTGTTCATAAAAGGACAAGAAACACAACAATTGTTTGTGAGACATAACAGTTTATAAATAATACAACTGTCTATTTTAACTATAAGAAACAAGACATTTAGAGCTCCCAGATTAACAGCAGGCAACTGACAAACAATCACAATCAAAAGGCATCGATGTAAACATGGCTAATTGAAATGCCACAAATAGCATTGTCTTGTGGTAACCCACCATCTCTAATGTAGCTTTACTCATTAGTTCTAATAAGTAAGAATAATCAAAAATATGACATTGACATCAGGTTAGTCGATGCATTTCGACAAATGTGTGGCCTAGAAAACCTCTAAGGAGATAACCAGTGTTATCTATAGACATACAAACATCTGACACGGTACATGATGGCACATAAGCGAGAAATTACAGTGTTAACACAGTGTTCCCACTGAACATGAGTCTGGGTCATCAAGGCTGGCTGGTTGATAAAGGCAACATCGTTATTCATCATTCTACAGTCTCTCTCCCTATGACAATGATAGAAACTGAAAGTAATGAACACTTTAACTTCTATTATTTTATAAAACCAATGAAATCCCCAAATAATGATTCTCTGAGTTTAACAAAATTCTTCAAATTTAGTAACAAATACAAATACAGCACACGTCTAACAGAGTAGCTTTTTCTCTGACCTACACTAATATGTGATAAAGCATTGGGAAGTTTACCTGGGGATGGTGACACACTTGGTGTTGCAGTTCTGTGTTGTTATAGCTTTCTCCAACTCATCCAGCTGGCCAGTCCTCTTTAACTTCTTCACCAAGCTCTTCACAGCCTTCTCGCACCATTTCTCCTCCTGCCCATTCTGCTCTCCACTACCTGCTCCACCCTGACCGCTGGATGACTTCTTCCAGCCCAGCAGCCTCTTCACCACGGGAGGGGTGAATGGCAAGATGGAGGACATCTTAGCTGGCCAAGCTGAGAGTCTCCAGAGGTACTCGCACACAACGACAGAGGGGACCTGGAGCTACAGTTTGGACCCTTGCTCGGACGGGCCCCCCTCTAGAGCCCAGTGAGTCAAACACAGTGGAAGCCAGTGCTAGCAAAGTGTACCAAAACGAGAGGAAAACCTGAGGAAAAAGTGACAGAGTACATCATTACAAATAAAACATGTGCCTTTATACATTACAGATCTCCTAGTCCCACATTATGCTCCTAAGTAACTCCAGTCAGTTAACCTTTCTCATTTTAAACCAAAGGTGATAAAGCTTTCTCTGTTGCTCAAAGCCTGTTGTTTTTATGTGCTGTACAGGTAAACATGACTTGAGTTGACATCAATTTCAGACAAGCCCGTCGAGCATAAACGTTCAAAGTTACTCAAATCACATGTCTTCCTCATTCTGATGCTCTGTTTGAACTTCAGCAGCTATTCTTGAACGACTCTACGTGCAAGTGCATTGAGTTGCTGTCGTGCGATTGGCTGGGTAGATATTTGCATAAACAAGCAGCTGAACAGGTGTGCCTAATAAAGTGGCCGGAGAGTGTATTTGACAGTTTTTTTATGAAAAAGATTGAAAGGTTAAAATCAAACAGGATTATTGGAAAATAGTGTCTTAATCCACCATATAGTTTATATGTCACATACACTCATAACACCATCTACGCTTAATAACTTGCAAACTGGTCAAGTTAAATCACCCGGTGTGTGTACATCACACCGCTATGAAAACATCGAGCAGCACAGGGAACGCTTTCAAATGAATGTGAAGACACTATTTTGATTCTGTGACAGAATGCTAACACCAAATGGTTCAGAAAGGCCGGGCAGCTAGCTACCTGGTGGGGGGGCCTGCTGGACTCAAATCACAACAATAAGTTCACTAGCGTTAGCTTGTACAGTGCTAACAAGCAACATGCTAACACGGTCTTCGTTAATCATGGAAAGCTAAACAGTTAACAGGACAGTTAACTGAACTAAGGAGATCAGAGTAAATTAACCAAGAAGTCCTGCTATTGCTCGGTCAGCTGCCGTTAGCCTCACAAGCTAGCTGCCAGCTTGTTATAAAAAATCCTTTTGTTGTGATTCACGAAAAAAACCCTCCTGTGCGCAACAGTGGAGAGGCGCTACTTCACTGCAATAACCTCAGTTTAGAGTACATTTAATCCAACCACACAGCAATGTCACTTTGGTGGCGATATAAAACGCTAAATATTTTTTCATTTCAACGCAGCTGTTGCATGTTTGAGACTTTTTCTTAAAATACAGGTACGAGGAGGAGTTAGCATCTTGAACGAACTCTTCCAAACTGGACTATGGCTCCCGCTGGCTAACACCAACAGCTACCGTACATCTTTCACACACATTATCATCAGTATGTTTTAAAGTCGAGAGAGCAGCCAAAGCACTTCAATAGTTACCCCCAGATTGAAGTCCAAAGCTCCACTGTTTGGAAGAAAATGCGCACGCAGTCCTTGAATCGCCCTGTAGGTAGAAATACACGCCTGAACTGTGTTACACTGCTACTAATGTTGACAAGGCTTGTCTCTCAACTTGCTACCAGCGCTTCTGAAGCTAGTTCGCTAGGTTAGGTTTGGTTGACCGGAACAACACAACAAAAGTGATAGCTACCTTCTGGAGTTTAAACCCGCCCATTCAGAACCTGATTGGAGGATCGGGATAATTTCTAGATGTTAGATAACAATATGGCAATAAAACCCGTAATTAGATCATGTAAGGAAGAACATTTGAGACAAAAACTGTAGATTAAGTACTTTCTGGCATGAGGAGGTCACCATAGTCATTGTTGTGCTCTGCAGTCTCGCCATTAAGTGCCACTAATAATTGCGGTATAGGCTTCCTACAAAATAATATAAATACAGCACAACACTAAATATTGTTTATATACATAAGTGTATATATTTTGGGGTGATAATGGATTAGCGGTAGAATGAGTTGTCTTTCAAATAAAATGTTGAGGGTTTGATTTACAGTTCCATTAATCTATAGGCCAATAGAGTGTCCCTGGCCAAGACAACTATTCAACTATTATAACACACAAGGATCAGTGGTTAATTTTTTTCTGTTAGTTTGTACATGTGAGATAATAAACAGAAGTCCCTGATTTACGAGACACTGATTTTCAACCATCTTCTAATACAGAACTACTCACCGATCACGCCATTATAATCATGATTAAAATATACAGTGTATTTATTGACTTGTTTACTGTGTTGGTTCAGTGTGGTCAGTGTACATTTGAGTGTATAGTGACTGATACAAGGTACATTTAATTAATTTTATTTCTTATTGTTATTTGCAGAGATGATCTTGCCCCTTGTTCGGTTGCCAGGTTTACTCCCGTGTGTTCCTCTTCCTCTGATCCGTTTGTCCCCCTCCTTGTTGAGGTTTGACAGTTTCTTCATCAGATCTACACCAGAGACATACGTTTGCTTTTGTCAGAGCTTTCTCAAATTACAGACATGTGTTTGACCAATAGGAGGCGCCAGATAGCCGTTTCAGCTGTCCTTCCTTTAATTTGATGCTTGGATTTACCTGTTAACTCCAGGTGACTCTGACTGCAGTTGTTTAAGAGAGACACATATTTCCGAATCCCAGTGTCATCGACTCCTGAAGAGAAGCCATAATTTTATTAGTACAGGCAACCTAAAGGTATAGTTCAAGTTTTTTTTTTTTAAATGTGGTTGTATGAGACTTAGGTGGACATGCTCTCGAGTTGACCCATCCAGAACCCAGACACTCCTACTGTCCTACTGATAATATGGCTGTCACCAGGGACAGAAAGGAAAAACACACACTTAACAGGAGGCTCAGCAAATAAATTCTACACCTGCTTAAGTCAACAATATCTTAAGATCATGCTTAATTCACTGTCAGACAGGCGTTTGACTGGGAACAGTTTGGAAATCATTTACTCTCTCACACAAAAGTCCAGAGTGAAAATCTGTAAGGACATAAGTGTTGTGAATTCACTGCTGCTTCCATCAGTAATCTACTGTTATGGCCCTGGCCTAGGGAAACCAGGGAAAGCCAAAATCAAAAGTTTGTTCAAAAAGTGTAGAAGTTTTATTAAACCCAGAGAGGATAAATGCCAAAATAACAAACCAAAATGATCTAATCTTACCTGCAAAAAAAGGGAAAACAAAATAATAAAAATGATTGTAAGTAAAATGAAACAAAAATGCCCTCACTCTCCTACTGCTACCATAAATTTAAAAATTAACAATTTCTCTTAAACAATATTACAATTGTTATTTATCTTTAATAAACAAGAAGAACTCAAACGCAAAGGATAAAAAAATACACACACTACAGCAATCTTCTACTTAATTTCAACAACACCGGTTTTGTTTGGAAAGGTGATGAGGACGGAGGTGCAGGTTATAGAGAGAGTTTGTGATCATGGTGAGCCACTCTTCTTACCTGGCTGCTGTGATTGACAGACCAGAGACACAAACACACCACACTCACACAGACACTCTTAAAGGAGGAGAGAAACTCAAACTAAAAGTACCAAACAGACTGATGGTCAGAACATCTACACTGTGGTATCTTATGACTTTGGGGTTTGAAATTCCTTTATTTGGATTGAATGAAGTGACACAAGCTTAGGCCAGCAACTCCTCCGTCACTACAAGATCAAACTGATGATTTTCTCTGTGGACTTTGGTGACTATGGTGCAGATGAATGAGTGGTTTACAAAGTTTATTTAGTTATCTAACAGTGAGAGAAAGAGGCATTATATAAACATTATTCTGAAGATATCTTACAGCTCAGGACAGTAAATAATATGAAGCATCTGGCTGATAATTGATCATTATATTAGATAGAGAGATGTATAAATACTTTATTGAAACCCCTATGGGAAATTCACATTGTCCATCAGCTCTTGATTGTACATTAATATAATATTATATATAATTGCTAGATCCATTATATGCTGATGTCATGGTCAAGGTCAAATGTGTTTATAAAGCACATTTAACAACACTGCTTTTCAGGTTTAAATTAAGTTAAAGGAAGCAGTAAAGTACAATTAGAACAGTCAGCAAATAAAATGAGTAAAAACAACAGGAACAATAAGATTTGCACCCATTAAAATAAGAATAAATAAATGAAATAAAGGGCCAGTTCAGCTGGTATTAAAAACCAAAGCAATAGTGGCAGCTCAAATATAGTTCAACTGTTTCAGGCCTGCCACAGAAAAGGCTCTGTCCCCCTAGAATATTGATGGATGGATGGATGGATGGATGGATGGATGGATGGATGGATGGATGGATGGATGGATGGATGGATGGATGGAGTAGACAGACTTACGGCAGACCCGCAGCAGCACGTAGTATTGTCTCTGTGTCAGCACGCTGCTGGCAAGAGCGTCACTGTGCTGCTTCTCCTCTAAGTTCATCAGTGCTCCACTGCTGTCCATCAGCTCCACACACTCTACAGTACATATATATATAAAAAGATAGACAGATGAATATAAAGAGAAATACCACAGCAGAGACTAGAACTTAACTCTGCTGCACTAAAAAGTTCACCTTTATAGTCCAGACCGCATCTCTCCTTTAAGCGGTGAATGAAGTTTATCAGCCGACAGTTGAGATTGTACATTTCCATCCTGCCATCTGTCAAGACATTTAAAAGCACGGTCCACTTACATACATGGTCGTTACTGTATGTACACTCAGTCACCAATTTATTACATATACAGGATTTACCACTAAGTTGTTGTGTCTTCCTCAAAACTTGGTTATAAGAAATGGTTATTTGAGTTACTGTTGCTTTTCTGTTATTTCACAAACGTCTGGTCATTCCTCCCTGACCTCTGGCATCAACAGGGCATTTTCTCCCAGAGAAATGCAGCTCGCTGGATATTTTCTCCTTTTCAGACCATTCTTTGTAAACCCAAGAGATGAAAATCCCAGCAGATCAGTAGTTTCACAAATACTCTGAAGATCTCATCTGGAACCAACAACCACGTTCAAAGTCATTTGAATCACCTTTCTCCATCAGTCTGATGCTCAGTTTAAACTTAATCAAGTTTACATCTTTAAATACAGTGTGTTGCTGTTCATTTGCTTGATGAACAGATGTACCTAATAAAGTGGACAGTGAGTGTATTTTACAGAAAGTAAATCAATAACAGCCACATTGATTAAAAGATGATATACTAAATCTCACTATGAACTTTACTGACCTCCGAATAGAATCGTCACAAACATTTTCTGGTCCAAATATAAACTGTTTATTCCGAAGAGTTTGGACTGGACTGGACACACAGCAGGAGCTGCTAAATCGGTGTTGTGACTGAGGCTTTAAGGCTTTCAGAAAGATGAACCGGCCTTTATAATGTGGAGACACACACACACACACACACACACACACACACACACACACACACATTGCATCTTCTCCTTTTCAAAGATGCAGTCTTTAAAACACCAGAACAAGGACCTGCTGCTGTTGCTGTCGCTTGTATCCATGGAGTCTAGTCTACACAGACACAGATGGACACTTTATTAGCTACTGGTTGGACAATGATGTCCAAGGAAGATTGAAGATGAAGGACATTTTATTGTGTGTATGTTTGAAAAGCCCAACCCAACACTGCTCTGCTGAGTTTCAGGTCTTAAAAGAGTTAGGAAAAACAACCCCCACGCAACACAGACGTTTTACTTTGACTAATTTCACATTCAAATCAGTAGGTAACAGTTACACATGTTTGACTTCCATCCTACAAGGTTTACTGTAACATTTCAAGATGCTACTGTCCAAATGAGGCCTAATACTGAAATTGAACAAAAAAATGTTGTTCCAGTTACGTCAAAAAACGAAACCCATGGTTGCTCGGCAGCTGAGACTCTACTGACTGCAATGATTGGTAGACGGCGGTAGGTGGCGCCACATGCCAAAACATGATTTCAAAACATAAACATGATTTGCAGTCTGCAAAATATTTTTTTTTAATGCAAATATTTTGGCTGTACTGTTGTTGTTGGTGAGTTCAGTTTGTTATATGAACATTATTTTCTGAGTCTCTGTGACATATTACAGTTTTTCTCAATTGTTTACACACAAATTCTGGTACTTGAGACACAATGACCACAACAGGTAACTCATGCACCAACTCCCTGAACCAACTCTGCTAAACTACAAGCACAATTCCTGCTTTACACTCAAATTGCAGTTGTAAAACACTATCCATTATCTACCGCTTCATCCTCCAGCAGAGGGTCGCGGGGTGACATAGGGCGATCGGCGGGGTCACACCCTGGACAGTTCACCAGTCCATCACAGTTCCTATAAAAACAATATTCTAAAATATTTTACACAGTTATGTATGTACTGTCTGTAGTAAGTTTAACACTAAACACTGAAAAAGGCCTAAGTCAGGAGAAGAAGTGTTTTCCATTCATCATAGTGTTTTACATTGATCACATCAGTGTTCAACTGGTTCTTATAAATGTCTATTGATATGATGGTTTGTGTGTCATTTGAAAACAAAATATAATTTTGAGAAGAAATAACATTGTTTTGAAAGTTAAGTTTCATTTTGCAGGAGAATTGAGGGGGTTTGCCCATTGTGTGTGTATTTTTGGATTTTGTGTGTAGAGTTCTGAGAGCATGAGGCAAGCTTTCAGAAAATGTGTTTAAACAATCGAGAAAAACTGTAGGAGGATTTTATGGCCAATTGCTTTAGATTTATTGTGCACCTTTAAAGCTCTTTACATCCTTTTTGGTTTGCAAAGGCTACCGTAGTCTCCTAACAATTTACATAAACTTATAATTTCTTTTAGACTATAAAGTGAGTTTTTATTTTTTTTTAATACAGCTGTCATAGCCAAGAACCATAGCTCTGCTACAATCCAGCTGAGAAGATAAGCTGCAGCAGCAGTGTGCGCAGGGATCAGAGAGTTTCTGTGACGAATCACTAAGAAAACACAGCACAACCCAAGGGAGACTGTGGCTTATGTATGCAACCTGAACTCACATGGGGACATGGATAAGAGCTGCCAAAATAAAGACATGCAAAGACGCTTTGACTGCTTCACAAACCACTTTCCTGAATGGGCAACAGAGATCTGTGATGAGATCTGATATGAAACAGGACCTCTGCTGCATCTTTTCAATCCTTGCCATTTTAATACAATGAGCACACTTTGAAAATATTACAATGACTTATTTAAAGACAGAACTGGACTTTGTTTTCTAGTTTAAAATGAAATCATTTACAAACAGCATCTTCAAAACCATGTCAGACATCTTCATGAATTTCACTTAAATAAGCACACAGTCAAGTCACATGATCACACTGAGCAAACACAAGGTCACCGATCGACATCACATTACCAACTCTGAGGTTTTTTATTTACTCTGAGGCTACTGACACATACATGTACTGTCCTGGATTTTATTCAGTATAAATAGAGACAACAGATCACCCAGAAATGATAATAATCAGAAGTCATAAGAACTTGTAAAATGATATGCAAAACAAAAAAAAAAATTAATTAACATTGTCCTGAAGGGCATCACAAAGGGGTTCAGCTAAAAAAAATGACAAACTGGCACATTTATGTGTAGAAAGGTATTGTAATGCACTGTTTATGAGTCGTGGTAGTGGTGTCATGTGGAATCTTTCAGATGTTCTTTATATCTTTATTCCTGGAATATCATTAACTGAGTTGTCAGGCTTTACTCACAAACGAGAGTATGTTCATTTAATTTACAATTAAACAAAGTTGATGAATAATAATAACAATAATAATAGAGATCCACTCTCTTGTTTATCAGTGGTGCTTTGGTGAGTCTATCACATCTTAAAAGTGTAACATTTAAGATGGTGTAGGTCTGTGTCAGTGTATGAAATATAGTTATCATAGCCTTAGAATAAGTCGTATATATATATTTATATGTGCCTTAATCAAGGGCCTCTTGATAATGTGCTCCAGCAAAAGCTTTCAATCGTCACCTCCAGCCTCCTCTTTACTGTACGTTGCCACTTTACAGTGTATCATCCTAATGGGCACGGTCAGCTTATGCACTTGTGTCCATGTCTGTGCTACTTTTCTCTCCATTATCGATAAGACGTAATGTATAGATTTGTGTGAACCACACAAAAGTTAAGACAAGAGACACAGGGAGAATATGTTCTGTTCAGACAGCTGAAGATGAAACATCTCTAAAGAGATGGTGAGGATCAATCACAGAGTACAACACAGGAGGAAAATGTCATTTGACACATTCAAATGGGTTGCATGATTAAGTAATTATCAGTTGTAAGGCGATATAGTTTGGAATTTAAGGGGAAACTATCGACAGAATCTGAAATTAGGGCTGCAACTAACGCTTATTTTCACAATCGATTAATCGTTCGATTATTTTATTGATTAATGGATAACTTTTTTTTTTTTGGTGCAAACATGGAAATGGCCCGTGTCTGTGGCTTTTCTCACACACACTCACACACATTTATTGTTTTTAATGTCTGTATAAACCAACAAATCTCATTTAGTTCATTCATGCAGCACAATGTCTTGTTTTGTCCACAAACTAAAATTAATTGGTTTTTAATGATTTCTTTGTTATATGGAGCAAAGAAACCAGACAATATTCACATTTAAGAAACTGAAAAATCAGAGAAACCCTCAAACCGATTAATCAAATAATCATTGCAGCCCAATCTGAAATATTTCATTCATTGATCATCATTGTAAAATGAGAGCTGTTTTGAATAAGTGGGGCTTGAATGTTTCTGCCAAAGGTGTTCAGCTGGTTGTAGCTTTACCTAAATGTCCATAAATCCTTCAATGAGTCCTTCAATGATCTGAAAAGAGGAAAATGAGACGCAGTAAAGAAGTGTCTGTACCATTGAGTCATTGAGGCACTGTGGTTTAAATTAAACTGAGGAGTCAGTTCTAATAAGATAATATAAGATAGTCCTTTATGCATTTTACTGCTTTTTTGCTATTTTAGTGAATGTTTGCTGCCATTAATTTTCTGCACAAACATCCATTTTCATTGCAGAGCTAATCCTCATTTTTTGCCAGCTGCTGTTGAACAAACAACAACTATAATTCCCTCCTGTGTCAGGACACCTTTGCCACTTCACTTAAGCAGCACTTCCTGTCCTGTCTGTTGAACAGTGAAGAGACCAGGTCTGTGTCCTCCACGACGACTGGTCCACTGCAGTACTGCTGCTGCTGCTGCTCTGAGAACTGTAGATGATGATCCCCTGGTATCTGAGTTTGTGTGAGGGCTTGCAATGGACACAGCTCTGTCTTAGGACAGTGGGAGATGATGACTGATAGAGGGGGGCCTGACGCCGCCACCAGTCCTCCCCCTACAGGAGAGATGTATGTCGGACAGTGGTAAGTGCTTTCACAGCTGCTGCTGCCACTGTGTTCAGTGAAAAACTGAAAGCTGAGGCCGTTTGCCTTCAGCCTGATGGAGTCTGTGACGCTGTTGTAAGTGGAGTTGCGTTTACTGCTGCCACTCTCAAACATCTCGTGCTGGCCCAGGATATGGCGCCGGATAATCCTACGGAAGGTCAGTCTGAACTCCTTGATTCGGTAGGCGTAGATGAAGGGGTTGACCACAGAGTTGGCGTGAGAGAGGATTATGGCCAAATACATGATCCAGGATAGAGGACGCTCACATAGAGGACAGAAGAGGGTGAAGCAGTTGATGATGTGTAGAGGCAGCCAGCAGACGGCAAACAGCCCCACAATGATGGCCAGAGACTTGGCTGCCTGCACCTCTTTCTGCAGCGTGGAGCGAGACTTCTCACCATGAAATGCTTTCAGCTCAATCAGTTTGAGCTGGTGACGAGCGGCCATGAAGATACGCAGGTAGATGGCCAGCATCAGCAGCAGAGGAATCAGTACACAGGCAAAAAAGTTGAAGTAGACCATGTACTCCATGGTCACCACCTTCTCAAACAGGCACTTCATCAGACCAGGCAGACAGGTGCTGTTTTCGGCAGGTTTTGGGAGCGTTGACTCGAGCCCCTCGTGCCAACCCATCATCGGGGTCAGACCGATGACGATGGATAAAACCCAGCAGATGGCGATGATGCCTTGGGCTCGCTGGCCTGTCACCAAACTGTTGTATCTGAGGAGGAAGATGATGCAAAATACCAAATATCAGCTTCATCTGTCACAGATTGGCATGTGTTTTTTTTTTTTTAACTACAATCTATAGTCCTGAAAAATAAGCTTTCCATGATAGACACAAAACTGTACGCAACCATCTTACACTCAATAAAAGGGTTAGGGTTAGGGCAATACACAGTTGTGGAGAGCAGCTCCAGGTCACGTTTACACTTTTAGAAACACAACACACATCTGTGAACATCATGTTATCTGAAAAACATATGATATCCTTATCAATGTCCTCTGAAGTCAACCATCTGCAATCAAAAAGTAGGAATGGCTCTGTCCGACACCTACATGCTAACTTTGAGTATCTTCCAATGCCAAAATCAGTCTGATTCAGTCATTTCACATATTTTAAACAAGTTTTGTTTGCATTACACATTTGTCCTGATGCATTTAGAGCTGATCTGTGTAAAGAAGAAATACACAGCCAACAATTAAAAGATAGAAATGCTTGTACTGATTTTTGTTTGATCTTAAAGATCACACTGGATATTATTTTTATTCTTTTTCCCGATATCCAAGCCCGACCCAATGATTTTGACCAGTATCAGAGCTATAAGCTAAAGTTCTTTAAATATAAATAAAATGCTGTTTGATTTGCCCTGAGTTGGCTATATTACACTGGTCTTCATGCACAGAGCAACCGTCTACAAAGTGTTACACCAAGAAAGGAAAAATTTTAATAACTTCATTCACATCTACTGGTGAACTCTTACTTTGAAAATGTTGAATTAGTTTAATTTTGGTGAATTAATTATAGGCTTTCTCTTGCTTGTTCAATAAACGTCTTATGCAGAGTAATGTCAAAATATCAAAAAAATTTCATATTTGCCATTAACTAATAACAATAGGAAATTTGTTAACAAGACCAAGGAGAGGAGAACAATACAGTATGAATGAAGGTTGTGGTATACTGTCAGTAAGAATTTCATGATATTCTCTCTAAGCTATGTGTCTCATTTCCCCCTGGGTTTTCTAACATGCTCGTCTGAACACTCCATGGCACCATTTCTCATCCCCGGAACTAAAAGAGAAAATATAAACAAAGAAAGAGTTTTTCAGGACTCCACAAAGGAAGAGTCTATTTTGAGCGCGTCAGCAGCACAGTGTGGGAGAGCAGCTGAGATGTTTGGCTTGTGTCTATTGCGTTCTCAAGAAGTCAAAGTTGAAATGTTAATGCTGCAAAACAACGACCCCCCCCCCCCCCCCCCCCCCCCGATGCAGAAAACAACGTAGACAAACCCTCATAAATCTTCAGCGGGAGCAGGTTGAATATTTCAGTCTGATGAGGTCACACTCTGTGCTGCAGTCGTGTCATCAGTGGACAGGTTTAATGGACTGTGGTCAAACTGCCCTCAGCAAATGTGAGCATTAAACCCAAGCTGATGCTCAGTCTAAAGAGCGTGACTGAGCATAGTGTTTTAAAACAGCCATAAAGTCACATTACACAGGGGTTTTAGCAGAGAGTCACACAGTCTGTATAAGCAATTAGAGCAACATGCACTGGATTACTGTCAGGGGACATGGTCTCGTGGGAAATGCCATTTCAGGACACTCTTTAGATGATATGTCATTACTGATATATGAAATATAAGTTTTATTGTGAGACCCTCACTGTCTGGGACTCAGAAACAGATGATGAGAAAAATTCCAAAAAAGGAAGAAAAAAAAACAAACAAGTTTGGGCATTTTTTTAAATTCAGTTCATAAAATGCACATGTTTTAAAAGCGTTCTTTATAAATGGTTTATAGTTTAAGGCACAGGTGCAAAGGGTACTGAAATATTCTACTCAAGTACCACTATTTTACTTAAAAGTTACTATAAATTTTACTTTTTTTAGTTACTAAGGGGATACAAATCTCACATTAACTGTTTTTAATTAAAGGCAAACTTTTACAAATTAAAGTGCTGACAAAATAAAACATGTAAACACATAACATAAAACAGGACCACACGGTTGGCGTAGTGGTTAGCGCTCTTGCCTTTGCAGCAAGAAGACCCTGGGTTTGAGCCCCGGGTGGAACAAGGGCTCCCTGTGTGTGCGTGGCGTTTCTCCGGCTTCCTCCCACAGTCCAAAAACATGCAGTTAGGAAACTTAAAATTATAAAACCCTGAAAACTTATATCCTCCTCCTCTTTCTCCTCATACCAAACTCCGTAGAGAAAACTGCAGTTTTTCCATCACGGCACAAAGAAAATGTTGGGATGGGAGTCACTAGATCAGATATCGGACAGATAGAAATGTAAAATCTGATGCAATCCAAAAATCCTTTTTCTCACATGCTTCACTATACACAGACTGTAAAAAATGAGTCACGTTTGGGCTGTTTATGTCCTCTTTTTGGGGAGAACAATATTGGTGACACAGTTGGAGAATGATGTCTTTGAAATGACTCAGCACAAATGTGTTCATAAATGGTCTAAAATGACTGTATCAGACTAATATTGGTATCTGTAGATAACTTGAGTTTTTGACTGACCTGAGTGGTAACTTGATCGCGATGTAGCGGTCAATAGCGATGGCCAACAGACTGAAGATGGAGCTCTGAGTGAGAACCAGCACAAAGCAGGCGATGAAGAGGCAACCATAGAAGTTGGAGCAGAAGCCGATGCTGATAACGATGGAGAAGGGTATCGCCAGGACGCCCACCGCGATGTCGGCCACGGCCAGCGACACCACAAAGAAGTTGGTGATGCTCTGCAGGTTGCTGTTAAGGCATACGGCCCAGCAGACCAGCACATTGCCGAGCACAGAGAACACGGCAATCAGGAGCTCCAGGACGATGTAGAGGACGGAGGCAACAAGCTCTGCCGGCATGGTGAGACAAAAACGAAGAGGTCACTGATGAGGAGGCAGGAAACCTCGACTCAACAACCATAGCTGCAGCCTGGCAGCCTCTGACCTCAGCCTCCTTCTCACCCCCAGTAACAGACAAGACATCCACCAGATTCTCCAGGAAGCTGAGCGGAATCTTGACTTTCAGCTCTGCTCAAACGCAGGATGATTTATCTTTTAGGTCCAGACACAAGAGTCCGCTCCATCCTCTCCTGGTCAAAAAAATCAAACTGTCTCTCCTCCTCCTCCTCCTCCTCCGTCCACTCAAACGTTTTTACTCCTGTGAACTTCTCAAAAGCCGAGATGGAGACTGGATATAAAGAGATGCAGAACTGAAAAAGAGGAAGTGTTTTTTTAGAAACCAGGAAGTAAACCATAACGGACCCATCAGACTATATTTACAACCTACATTTAGACTCGTCACAATGAAAACAGAAGTGTGACAGAAGTGTCAGCATCTGTGTGCATATATATATGTATATATATATATATGTATATATATATAGAATTCCCTGACACATTTCAGAAAACAAAATAACAGAGGAAGAAGTCCTTTTTTCTTACAATCATTAGCTGTCACTAATTCTTACACACTGAATGTCCTATGTTAGGTTTTTAAAAAACAAAAACTTAGAATTTCTGGTTTTATCAATCAATCACATTTTATTGTAGAGCCCATATTATTTGCAAAATCACAGTTTGACTCACAATAAATCATCAAAACATCTATTACCAAAACACAAAAGCTGAAATGTAATGGCTCTATTTTCAATAGGTCTGTGCTCTCTGCCAATTTAGAAAAATAGAACGTGCACATGTTGGAAACAATTCATAGGCTTAAATGTCTCATTCTTGCATTAGTGTAAAGTCATTGATATTTTGATGGTATTTCATGTGCTAATGCTACATACACCACATATTAAACAATGAATAATAATGACATCTTTTATATAACTTCTTAAAACCCATTTTCATACTATCATATTTATTTAATTGAGCCTTTATATTGACAGTTCTTTGTCATATTTTACATCTCTAAAGCTTTTTTATATTTAATTTAATCTTTTATAACCATTATTATACATTCATTCCTCATTGTAACTTATGTTGTTTGGCTTTCATTAACTGCTCTATGAAAGCACTTTGTAAAGTCTGTTTTTAAAAAGTACCATACAAATAAAGTTAGTATCGCTGTTATAATAAAAGAAGTTGTAAATCAAATCACAATCTCTGGGCTTTTAACAAAGGGCAACATCCTCTTTCCTTAACTCTCGACAAACAAACAAACCAGAAAACCCTTTCAGCAGGGAGGAAAAATTCACAAGTGTAGGATGACACAATATACCAGTCGTGAAAAACGCATAAAAAGATAAGTATCTGTGGCACGCTCACCATTAAAAACAAATGCTGACGTTAATGTGAATGATAGAATGTTTAAAGGACAGATAAGGGACATATTTTCATAAGAAAATCCTTTCAGAGGAAAGAATCTCCACTACTTCCTCTGCTATAAACAGCATATAAAGATCAAACATTTCCTTTACGCTCAGTAGAAAACATCAAGTCACATCAGGGCCAGGAAGCTCTGTCAAAGATTCACATGACTTTAGTTTGTATTCAGGTCAGGAAGAATCTTTCCAGACACTTTGAAAGGAGGGATACCCTTCCTCTCCTCTCTTCACCTCCACGCTGTATATTTGTGTTTTCTACTTCACTGATTTCATAATATGCAGCCAAAAGCCAAGTCCAAACACTGCGAGTCTGCACAAAAAGCAACTGCATTACTGAGCAAAAAGGTCACACGGACATTCCAATAGTGATATTCAGTGAGTAGGAGTGAACCTGGTAAATATAGGGAATACAGACCCTCCACATTGACTCATCACAGAGCCTTTATGAGACTGTGGAGCACATTTCTCTGGACAGCAGCTCACGGCATTATTTCATTTTACCTTCATTTCACCAGGAAATGTCACTGATTCTTTTTCGAGGCCCTTAAATCCATGAGTGAGTCTACATTTTACATGCATGACGAGATCCTCAGGAGATGTGAGATTTTCCACAAGGTCCAGAAGCATCGCATCCAAACAAATTAGGGCCAATTCCAATTCCTATCTTAACCCTCAAGCTCAACCCTTATCTTAACTGGCCCTCAAAACCAAGTGTTGAGGGTTATTTTGTCACTTAGAAATGGGACACCCCTTAAAGGTGAAGTAAGTAGTTTATAGTGCCATCTAGAGGAGAGGCTGAAATTTACAACAAAGAACTGCTGCTCTGCTCACCCCCTCCCTTCCCTGAGTGCTACGGTATCCGCAGCTGGTCAAATGTCGATTTTGGGTTATACCTTTAAATGCAGATACGTCTTCAGACTGTAGGGGGCAGAATAACGCCAAAGATGCGTCCAGTCTGTCAACTCCAAAAAAGAAGAAGAAGAACACATTTACGGCACTATTATTTATTACGATCCGTTTGTCAGTCAAGTTATTAGGTTGTCAGTTAGTTATAAGATGATACTCATACAAATACCACAACCAAGGACATATTCAGCTGACAGTTACCACACACCACGGCTTATTGAAAAGTAAACGATAACAAACGATTGCGTGTGCGCAATCGTTAGGCCGGCTATTGACAAAAGATCGTAAAATAAAAATAAATGTTACGCAACAATGACGTCAGTAATCCATAATATGGGCCTAAACTAAGATAATACAATGGTTTTCATCATTTTTATATCTCTATTAACAAATAAAATTTGTATCGCACTCGCTTCGCTGCTTTCGACGGCATCTTTGTTATGTGAAAACACGCAATGCATTATGGGTAGACCTTGCTCCCAAGGGTGGTCTCGGAAAATCTCAATATTGAGGGTGATACAGCGCACATTTTTGAGATTGAGGGTTAAGATTGAGGGTTAAGCAAGGAATTGGAATTCACCCTTAATGTTGCTTCGTGGCCACCTTGGTAATCTGAAGTTGTACTTAGTCCTGCATCAAACACCTCCCTTCTCAAGTTTTGCCTGACACTGGCGTTAGATTCCTCGATGCCGTCAAACTATTAGCCATAAAAGGCTTGGTGTGTGCGTGCGTGTGTGTGTGGAGGCTGAATTCCCTCAGAGGGGATTTCGTCTTGAGGTTACAAAACATTTCAGGAGATAACAGCTGTGCTGGAACACAGAGGTCTTTGCTCTCCCACTCAGCCTTTTCCCTCTGGGTTGGGTGACACCATTACCAAAGCCTTGTTGTTTCATGGACATTACTTATCAGAGAGACTTCTGTCTTTTTGATCTTTCTATTTGGTTTACAAACAACACTCTTATTGGTCAACACCTGTGCTGAGTGACCTGGGGTATTCATCTAGTCTGTCTTGATTCCATGTGTCGTCTCTTGGTGTTGTGTTTCACACAAACCCTGGAGCAACAAAAACACAAATCCCCTGGGTCAGTAGTGGAGATAATGACTCGAAAACTACAACAGTGTGAGACATCCTCTTTGGACAAGATATCCTGTGATGGAATGATGAAACATCTCAGAGACAGAGATAAAAAAGAAAGAAAGAAGTGACACAAAGTGAGGACAGACTCTGGTTCACATTAGCCGCTTAAAGGCAACAGTGTGCGATCACTCCTCTCTTTCCCAAGAGCGCAATGGTGTGTTTCTGTCATGTTACAGTTCGGTTTGGTATGATGGAACGAAGCAGACGAAATGAGCCTAAACTAAATTGATTAAGCAATAAAAACGTGACAAGTCTGTTAAAGTTTGAGTGAATTTGCTCCAAACTGTGCTGATGCAAAAAATACCAGCATTGTACTTACACCTACAGTTTCCTGCCAACAAGCACTTTGATGCTGTAGGTGACAGCACGGCTGCTGACAGTGACTCTACACTTATATAGTCATGTTTATTCATATGACTGTAATCTACCTACTTGTTCTATCATGGTCTGTACTGGGCTGCTTCTTTTTGTATTTTACACATAACCAGAATATGTTTTATTAACAACATACAAACACAGCAACAAGAAAGGAAGGTTTAAAGATGCTTCAGGATCAATAAATCTTAAAAGAATTGAATTATTTCTTGATAACCCAATCTTGAGTCGTTGTTTTGTGTGTGTGTGTGTGTGTGTGTGTGTGTGTGTGTGTGTGTGTGTGTGTGTGTGTGTGTGTGTGTGTGTGTGTGTGTGTGTGTGTGTGTGTGTGTGTGTGTTCTTGTACTTGCGTCATTCTGAGGAGCGGTGAGGGTTTTTAACCAACAAAGTGAGGTCATTTTTACAGAGTGAGGACATTTTGGCCGGTCCTCACTTCAAATCACTTCCTTAGGTTGCTATAACATGCTATACTCATTTTTTCAAAAAAAAAACCAAAACATTTTGGGTACATTTTTTTTTTTAAATTTTGGACGATATAGTATACTATGACGTTTTTGTCAAATGTTGGGTCAATTTTTTTTCAAATTTTGGACGACATAATATAGTATGACGTTTTTGTCAAATTTTGGACCAAAAAGAAAAAAAATCTAAAAAGTTTTCCAGCCCTTTCTGCTCTGGGGCTCCACCTGCAGACATTTTATGGTACTGCAACCAGTAGTTCTTTGTAGATGTCATTCATGAAGTAGATATTTGTAATTGTGTTGATTTATAAAGTGGAAATGCTGTGTGTGTGTGTGTGTGTGTGTGTGTGTGTGTGTGTGTGTGTGTGTGTGTGTGTGTGTGTGTGTGTGTGTGTGTGTGTGTGTGTGTGTGTGTGCGTGTGCGTGTTGGTTTTGTTCCCTCAGGTGAGGACAGAGCGACACTTTATCCCAACACACGCCCGGTCCTCCTGTCTCTAGTCCTGGCACCAGAATGAACTGATTTAACTCCAGAATAGCTTTAAAAACATTGGACTAATACTTTGAATGAAATGTTTGCTGCTTTTTTATGAACCACTCACTGTCCTGCACCAAAGTTCATTCAAAAATCAGTGATTTTTACATCACAGGCACATATGTGAGTTGTTGATCCACTGCTTTCTCCATCAGTGACTGTTATCTTCTGAAACAAACTAAAGAAATGAGGCAGCAGTTAAGCAGCACCTCATGTGTCCCCTACAAGCTTAAAATGTGCAGATTTTCTCTATGGACTTTAGAGTCAGAGCAGCATATTTTTAGATCGACTAAATAGTCATGGGTGAGCCTTTTGTTGAGTGGTTAAAAATAATGTAAGAGCTGTAGTAAGAGTGAATATCTGGATCAGGCTGTGTGAAATCACAATAATTCACAAAATAACACATGGGCATATTAATTGTATTATAGGCTAAACCTGAATGAGCACAGGCAGGAGCACAGAAACATCTGGACACAATCAAGTCTAAAAATGTAAATAAAACAGTCAAAGTGTTGTTGCTTTGATTCAGTTTGACTCACCTTTCTGTTGATCTGTGCAAGTCCCACGAAATGTCACTGAGGAAAAGATCAGATCCACGTGGAGCAAAAGTACGTGGGATAAAAGCGCACTCATCGAAAAATAAACGATTTTTTTTTTTTTTTTTTTTTACTTTCCGTATGAAAGTCACTGAGTGAACAGATATTCATTCACTGCTCCTGCCAAGGTGATGACGATGACGATGTGAAGGAAACACGTTATACATCCAGGGCATGATGAACATACAAGAACCGTCCACTCTGTCCACTACATCATGTCCCGGTGATTGAACTTCTCTCTCCCTCTCTCTCTCGCTCTCTCACACACACACACACACACACACAGACCCCTCCCTCTTAAACCATATTGAGGCTGATTGTGAGTCTGTTTCCTCTCAAAGCGGTTGTTATAAATGAGTTGAAAGTCACGAATGCTTTAACTTTCTCACTCACTCAGGGACCTTAATTAACACCAATTCACCTGTCCTCATTATTCACCTGTCCTCATTATTCACCTGTCATCATAATTCACCTTGTCCTTATCATCATTCACCTGTCTTCATCATTCACCTTGTCCTTATCATCATTCACCTGTCCTCACCTGTCCTCATCATTCACCTGTCCTCATCATTCACCTGTCCTTATCATCCACCTGTCCTCATCATACATTCATCTGTCCTCATCATTCACCTTGTCCTTATCATCATTCACATGTCCTCATCATTCACCTGTCCTCACCTGTCCTCATCATTCGCCTTGTCCTCATTATTCACCTGTCGTCATCATTCACCTGTCCTCGTCATTCACCTGTCCTCATCATCAATCACCTGTCCTCATCAATTACCTGTCCTCATCATTCACCTGTCCTCATCATCAATCACCTGTCCTCATCATTCACCTGTCCTCATCATCAATCACCTGTCCTCATCATTCACCTGTCCTCATCATCAATCACCTGTCCTCATCATTCACCTGTCCTCATCATTCATTCACCTGTCCTCATCATTCATTCACCTGTCCTCATCATTCATTCACCTGTCCTCATCATTCATTTACCTGTCCTTATCATTCATTCACCTGTCCTCATCATTCACCTTATCCTTATCATCATTTATCTGTCTTCATCATTCACCTTGTCCTTATCATCATTCACCTGTCCTCATCATTCACCTGTCCTCATAATTCACCTGCCCTTGCTGTCCTCATCATTCACCTGTCCTCATCATCAATCACCTGTCCTCATCAATTACCTGTCCTCGTCATTCACCTGTCCTCATCATCAATCACCTGTCCTCATCATTCACCTGTCCTCATCATCAATCACCTGTCCTCATCATTCACCTGTCCTCATAATTCACCTGCCCTCGCTGTCCTCATCATTCACCTGTCCTCGCCATTCACCTATCCTCATCATTCACATGTCCTTATCATCCACCTGCCCTCATCATTCACCTGTCCTTATCATCCACTTGTCCTCATCATACATTCACCTGTCCTCGCCATTCACCTGTCCTTATCATCCACCTGTCCTCATCATACGTTCACCTGTCCTCATCATTCATGTCATTTGGGGATTAAGTAAATTGGACACTGTAAATTGACCATCAGTGTGAGTGTGAGAGTGAAAGGTTGTTTGTCTCTGTGTCCCTGTGATGGACTGGTGACCTGTCCAGTGTGTGACCCCCCCTTTTGCCCTATGTCATCTGGGAAGATAATTAAATTTAATGTAAAATTATGAACATGTTTGGTGTATTTACAACAGTTTTCCATATGCTATTAAATGTTTGTTTTTTTCAATTTGCATGGCTTATGTTTTTGTTTTGGTAAATATGTATCATTCCACATCTTGACAAACACTTTATATCGTTATTGTGATATTTCCCACAGTGGAACTTTGTTTTTTCACATGACCTCATGAACAGACTGGACACTCATTGGCCCCCAGGTCGTTTGTGTTTGAGACCCCTGACTGAGAGTGTTGTTATTGACAATGGCTGATAATAGGTGACCTGAGACACGTACCATCACTCTCACTGCTGTGACTCTGTAAATGTCCCCAATGTGGGACAAACAAAGGACTTTGTTTGTCTTATATTGCCTTATAAATACTTGTTGCCCCCGCCCACCCATTTGATGCCACTGTATACACACAAACAGCCCCTCAGTAATCAGGTCTGATAGTATCAGATGTATTATCAGATGAAGGAAAGACACAGCATACAAATAAAGTTACACTGCTACAATTCACACAAAGACCAAACAGGCAGAAATACTGCAGATTTACATTGTTCAACTTCACTGAATTGTGCATGCTTTCTTAATATGTTGCTGCCCTTAATGGCATTATTACACTGGTGGAAAATGGTGTCAACTCTGTTGAGTTCAATTACAAACTCAGTTTTCAAACCAAAACATTTAGCTGGGCCAGGCATTTTCTGCTGCCAATAAGCAGCAGGTGATAAAACCAGTGCAAAAATGTAAGGTACTTTTTAAAGTGCATTTTAAAAAAGAAATAAAAAGTATTTTAGTCATATCTGTCCTTCCTATCTCTCTCACATACAATAAAAAATGTGCTAATATTAGCAACAGCATCTGCTTCTATACGAGAACATATTATCATATACGACCCAAAAACATCTAAAAACACTTAAGAACAATCCATTTGGTGTTGTGTTCATGGTCAGTGCTACTGTAGGATCTTTGCGGGACAGTGAAAAGTGTTTCTCTTTTTATTTCTCAGTGTTTCTGCTGGAAAAACACCCCTTACTCCTGGCTGGACCACTAAGAAGTCAGTTGAACTGAAAGACTCGACAAGGACTTTGAACGAGTTTGAGGACACATCCAAGAAACTCCTTCAAAGTCAAGGAAGGATCCTCAAGCTAGCGATTCAGGATGCTCCCCTGGAACTTCATCCGTATCATTTGTTTTAGTGGACTGAAAATGTAAGTTTAAATTGCACTTTTATAAACAATGACAAGTGTTTCAAATGGTCTTTTATTATTATTATTATTGCCCGAAATAAAAACTATTAAAGCAACATAAAACCAGATGAGCTTTCTTTGAAATTAAAA
Organism: Microchirus variegatus; assembly: GCF_963457635.1. Lineage (NCBI taxonomy): Eukaryota > Metazoa > Chordata > Actinopteri > Pleuronectiformes > Soleidae > Microchirus > Microchirus variegatus. The sequence goes on along the minus strand of NC_139804.1, from coordinate 11,179,157 downwards.
AAAAAAAAAAACACAATTGATTATCATCATCGTGTGCACTTAATACTGTAGCTTAGTCCCTTTAGACACACACACGCACAAATAGCTTTAACTTTTCCATGGGAACATTTGAGCACTGTGTGTAGTGATAAGGATGTTCTCTTATGGAAAAAATAACAAACAAAAAAAACTCTACACCAAAAACACAACGTGGCGCAGAAAAAAAGGCAACATGGAACCAAAAAGACAAACTAATGCAGATTCAGTGGAATTCTCAGAGCATTTTCAAGTAAACAAACATTTAATATGTGTAGCATAATGAAGTAGACCCAACAGAGTCATTATGGACATGGTTCACATTTGCTTTGTGGTGAAGCCACACACTCAGGTCTCAGACAATGCAACATGTCCCTGACGGCTGCATCGCGTTGAGGTGGAATGTGCTACGGAGTGTTCGCCAGTCCCTCAGTGTTCATCAATCACTCCACACCAGCCGTACGATGGACCTCGTAAAGTCCCGGGATCACTAAAGCATGATCAAAACACATTCCGCTTCGAGGCAGGAGAGGATTCAAATCTTTCTGAGGCTCTCAGATGTTCCTGGTGGGAGCGATAAAACATGTGGGGCCCAGTGATGGAATCGAGCAGAAAGCGGTAAAACTGCTGGCTGATAATCCTCGGCATCACAAAATCCATCAACAGAGAGTTGACAATTTTAAAAGCCATTAAATAATTCAGTCACACTCTCTCTCGTACATTAAAACAAAGTGTCACTGCTGCAGGCTCGAGTGCTAACTTCAAACCACTGAGTGTTAAATGCTGCCATACATGTTGGTGTTGGTGGCTGGAATAAAAGTGATTTCTACTGTTGTTATTGATCACCTCCACCAGACATGCGAGGGAGTTCCCCCAACTTCCCAAAATAGTTTTCACCAAAATGACCTTGTTTGAGGAAGTTCCCCCGCCCTCACACGTGTCTGATGAGGAAAGATCACCACAGTCTGATCACGACACATCACAGTTTCACCAACTGTTAAGGCAGGGGAGTTAGTGTGGAGTAGAAAAAGCTTATCGCAGTGCAGCTACTTACTGTCAGGTCTAATAAATTCATATACACTTCAGACACACAGGAGTAAAGCAGTGACCTCACTACAATGATTGGGAACCGTGCAAATAAATATATAGTGAACTTGGTTTTGCGTGAGGCACAAGTGACTCGCAGCAGTCAGCAGCATTTAAAGTAAGTAACAGCCGACTGAAATCTGATGAAATGACAAATGTGTGCTACATAGTTGCTCTGTGTGATAGTCATACTTAAGAGTTCTTCAAAACCTACCCCTCTAATTACAGCATCAGCATGAACACAGTAAGTCCATAGCACAATTCATTAAACATGAAAAAAAAAGAAGAGTTTTTCGCAGTGTTTTGAGGAATAGTCAGATAATTCTGCAGCCGATTAGCTTAGCTTAGCATAATGTCTGGAAACAGCGCAATTCATAAGCAAACTAAACTAAAAAAAAAAGAGCACATATTCAGTCAAGAAATGACACCTTGTCATTTTTTTTAACACATAATTATATAGTTTTTAAGTGAATGTAAGGTAGTTTCCTGTCACCTTTTCTGGCAACTGTATCTTTATGCTATGCTAAGCTAAGCTAAGCCAACCCACTGCAACTGTAAAGGCATGAGTTGCATTTGTTTTGTCATCGAACCCTCTGCAAGGAAGAGAATAACGTGCTATTCTTTCTGAACAGATGCTGCGTTATCGTACAAACATGAGTCCTCCAACCAATGACTGCCTCATTGATAGTTTCCAATAATTATTGACAACACATGATCCCAACATGAAGAGACTATGTTGTCTATTTAAAGCCTCTCTGGTCTAAACAGAACCCACAATCAAAACACATCCAATGAGACAAAAACGACCTAAATTCTACTCACTCATACTTTGGTTAGGATGTAACAATGATGTTCACTGTATGTGCCTGCTATAGTGAGTGCAAGATGACAAATGCATACACTCACATTGTACAGATGTAAAGGCTAGTGTCAAAACTCCAAAATACTATAAGTCCACCTTCAAAAATACAAACACATTAAGGGTACATTGTGGCTGCTTAACAAAATGTGGAGCTTACGTCTGTGCTCAGTCGTGTTCAGATGCTGGCTCTGCAGCCTTGCTCAGTCTTGTTGTCCAAAAAAAGCCAGAAATCAAAAACGGGAAAGGCTCTTTAAACACATTTTGGCAAAGACTCCTCTGTTCGTCAGCTTCACAGACTGTAGTGAAAAAAGACACCATCTATGCGGAGCCACTATACGGAGGTTTGTCCCACAGACTGTGCTTATCTCTTGCTCTCCTGCACCAAAATTCACGCAGGCACTTTATCACTGAAAGAGAGGCATCAGTATCGCACTCTAACATATGGATGATTTGGTGCAAAAACAAAAAAACAACAACAAAATAACGTGTCGGTCTGAATTCCTTCAAAAGGGGATGTTCAGGATTGTGCGGGGATCCCAGCATTGCTAACTTTTTTCTGTAAAAGATGATGTTTTTAAACATAATATTCATAATAATACAAAAAAGAAAAGAAAAACACAATTGATAAGTAATCTTCTCTTAGTAGCACTCTCTAAGCTAGGTTAGCTGGAATTCCCCTTTAACAGATGAGAAACAGGTTAACGTGTGAAGCAAACTCAATGGTAGAGCCAGGTAGAAGGCACTGACACTTGGTTTTCTCTCCAAGTTGCTCCCTCACTTCACAGTCGGTTCACCGTGTTGTCACTTGGAGTCAGTTCTGATGACTTTCTAGTGTAACAATAGACATGAACACAAGCCCTTGGACCATGATGCCAAACAAAGCTCCTCCTCTGCTGCAGCGTGAGGTTAGTGTAGCTGTTGCATCCAGTGAGGTTCAGGTCTGCATTTATAGGCTGCTAAATACTAAGGACCAGCATGCAGTGCGACTGGCTGTCACTGTGGTGTGGGGAGAGGTCAGATGACTGGTTGTAGCATTGAAAAGGTTTGCCGAGAGCTCAGGAGGGAGGGCGCGGCACTGGGCGGGTGAACCGGTGACGTCAGGTCTCAAAGTACTTGTAGATGGCTGTGACGTACGTCATGACGCTCTGCCAGTCAGGCCTCTCAGTGTGCACCATCTCATTTAAGTCCTGGAGTGAGGAAAACAATATCAGCTACTGTATTACTGCTCAACTTAACGTGATCCAAACCCCTCAAAATGAAGGGCCGAATGTGTATTCTATGTACATCAAGCAATGCAGGGTTAGTGAAACAGTAGGTGGCAGGAGACATTTGCCAGAATATGAAAACTGAACTTCTTTCTTGCACAAAGCTTTTTCTAATGGCGCTTCTCCACTACATAGTACTGCCTTGCCTCGCCTCACTCCTACACGGTTTGGTTGGTTTTCCATTGCAATAGTACCTCCTCAACGTGGACAGAGTCATCACTGCGCGGCTGCATGAAACTGCTTTGTTTTATACACGACACACACACAAACTAGCAACTAGTGACTTGTAAAGGAGTTGTATTCGGTGTAACCAAATCATTAGAATCAGTGAATGAAATAGATTTGTTCACAGAATCGTTCAGTACAGTCTGATACAGTCACTGAATACAGGGGCAGGGGTTGTGATGTGGCTCACTGCTCGTGATTGCCGGCTTTTGGCAGTGCTGTCGCTAAATAAACCAAACTCCTCTGTTATAGGATATATATATATATATATTAAATATTAAATATTGAGATTTTATGAATGTCCTTGCTAAATGTTGGAGATTAACGCACGTTTTCAGGCATTGTTCGATTTGATTCTTGTGCCTCTTCCTGTAACGGCACTCAGACCAATCAGTACATGGCAGTCTGATGACACCACATCAGCTCAGTGAGTAACCATGCTGTGCTGTGCCGAGTCGTTCTGGGACCATTTAGTGGAAAAGCGGTAAATGACAAATGTCTATTAATATTTTCAAAAACCTGGATTTTTTTTTTTTATTCAAACTGTCGAGGATTTCAAGGACCCGTGGGAACCCTGATGATCACACAATTTGTTTCAGATAAATCCTTCATCCTAAATCTGTGTTCGGAAGCTGGATTATATGGAGTGTTGAATCAGTGACATTGGTCTAAGTAGACTTTCATTTCTTTGTGGTTTCTTAAGTAATGTAGGTCAATACAGACACTGCAAAATGCATAGCACGTGACCACTCAGAAAACTGGGGGTTACACGTGTCATTAACAGGAAGCAGATTTTCTACATTGCAGTTTTTACTACATTTTAGAAAGTGAATGAACATGAAGAGAAAGCATGAGTGAGCTTACAGTATAAACATACTACAGGGGCTTATATGTTAACCACATACACACAGTTATAACAACTTCATTCACTTATTTAAAATTAATTCAGTGTAACTGTGTTGAATATTCTGAAGTCCACATTAAGTTGATTGTTCATAATGTGATTAATATTGATATACTTTTATTGTGAGGCCAGGTTCTGCCTAAGTTTTGCCTTTTTGGGACAGGTGCGGGAGAAATTTCTTTTACGTCATGTTTGGAATTTGTTTGTGTCTTTACTATATGAAGTTAACTTAGAAAACAGAATTATTATGTTTGAGTTGATTAAGGAAATTAAATTATCTTTTCAAAGTGACAAGCCTTTGTTTTGGAAAATGAGGTGGAAAAGCCGACACATACTTAAAACAATAGACATTTTTAAAAATCATTATAGGCAGAGCACACGTAATAAAGTGGCCAGTGAGTGTTTGACTGTCCTTTGACCTTACTTCTTTCTTATATTAATCACAAAAAGTTGACATAACGCTTACCAAAGTGCATTTGATGCCCACACTCTCTGCAGCCTGGAAAGCTAAGGTGAAATTTCTCCTCTGAGGAAAAGAAAAGAAGGTCAAACAATGTCTTCAAAAAAATATTACAACCCCATTCAGTGGTGGTAATGACATCCATTCACCATTCAACCATTCACCTGTGCTGCATATAAATATACACTGATGCCATGTCAGTTCTTAAGAGCAAAATTACGTTCTTAACAAGTTTAACAATGTCAACGAGTGACCAAGAGAGAATGTGAGTGAATCAACGCTCTACTCATGCTACAGTAACATAAAATAAGATTTTAACTAATTTAAATTATATGGTGATCGGTGGCTACAAATAATTAAAGGTATGGATGCTGACACTGGCTGGTCAGCTGAGAAGGCAGTCTCTAATGCATCCTGAGGACAGCTCAGTGTGGGAGACATGTGTCCTAAAACCACCTTTGAGTAGATTGGGAGCATCCAGACCTGAACATAATGCATAATATTGCAATCTGGACATGATGGAATCCCTCAGGAATGATAATACCAGGTCTGAACAGGGTCTAAGATAAAAGGCTGACAGTGAAACAGTGTTTAGGTTTTTCCTCTAAATTCCACTCACCTTGTCCTGGCTGGTGAGCTCCTGGTAGGGGATGTGTGCAGGCAGGTACGTGTGCAGCACAGCACAAAAGGCCAGGCCGTCGTTCCAGCTGCTGCTGAAGTTGGTGATATCAATGTTCTGAAAAACACAGCATTTACCACTTTGTTTTCACTGGAACGTTTACAGATTAGGACAGAATGTCACTGCCAGTGCGATACAGGCCTCCAACAGTACTTCTACAAAGAATAATCTCATGTGGCATGGAAAATATTTTTATATGATTTAATCTCATCTTTTCACTATCAGATCTCAGCTGACCTTTAAAATCAAACATTTACAGCCGCTGCAAACATCCACTAAGCGTATATGTGACGAGATGCCCAAGTCCCCTTACTGTCACAACTATAATCTAGATGGTACACATTGCATGTTTTTGTCTGCGACACACCACAGGATGTGTTAAATGCTGCACACTTCCTGGAGAGGACCTAATCTACCATGGCAACCATAACCTTACATCAGTTAAAAGGGGTAAACATCACTTCACTATGGCAAGTGACTCAAGTGACGAACTCGCTGATTGTGATTTAAGTAATTCTAAGTCAATGCTTAGACCTTTATTGTCTCTGCACATGCAGTCTGGGGAAAAGGTTGCCAAGACAATGAGGCTCATCTTAAGCGTCTTTATATGGAAAACTTCTCGTGCTTAGAGCGTGTGTTACAAAATCAGGACACAGTTGATCGTGACATGATGGAAAATATGGCCTCAAACAACACAAGTTTGTTTGGTTGCACTGTAAACAGAAACATCAGTCGCACTTCTGTGGCATTTTCTGAAAATAATTACTGCTCAGTGACTGATATCTACTAAGACTGGACTTGCTGCCACCACCAGTAACAAGTACCATCATCAAATGAACTGGAAATTCAGACATACATTTATTTTGTTGTGACACACTCAAATATGTCATAGTCACTGCTCAGGAAGCTGCTTCACAGTACAGGTCAACCGATATGGGTTTTATCCTCTTGCTAATCGCAAGCGTTAGAACTCCAATCGGCCGATGGAGGACTAACATATAATTAAAACATAATTATTTAATAATAACAAAAGAGACACAAAATTGCTCAACATGCTTAAAAACAAACTGTATCTGCACTGCTGTGCACCTATGTATTTTAAAAATAAACAGGGCATTATTAAAATATCGTCAGGTTCCTGAACTTAGATGAAAAAAAGTAACAAGTGGTTGATTAATTCAATTATAATTGTCCAATGCTGATAATTAAAAAAGGCAACATCATTTATATCTTTTTTTTCCTCACTGTACAATTCAGTGGATAATTCACTTCTATAAACTGCAGAAAGACAAATACAATCAGCTCCAATAACTATAATAGAAAGACTAGAAAGACTCCTCATTTTGCATAATTTATTATTCTAATGAAGCCCCTCACAGACACAAACATCAAGTACAAATGCTTATGTGGCTCTTAACTATCTTTGTTTTAAGATTAAATAATTTTATCTGGCCCAATCCTGTCACAAAAGAACAAACCATATTCACTTATTCACCATAAACCTGTGGTTGTGGTTAACCCCATTGTTTTGATTCAGAATGTGAATACGCTGTCTTAATGACATCCATGAATTCAATGTGTTCAGTCAACATGTTCATGGTTGTCAAAGTGTTATTCATGGGAGCTCCCTGATGGTACTTGGAGGAATATCAGAAATACACCATGTGTGTGTGAGCAGAGTGATGCAGGAGGATTCTGATCTGAGCATTCAGCAGCATATGAAAAAAGAATTGCTTCAACTAATCTTTTTCTCTCACTACATTTCCCTCACACCAGCATCTGTAGGGTGTGTGAAAAACAGGACGACGAGGGACCACCTGTGCTTTCACAGCCTCCACAGCTGAGGTCCACTGAGCCACTACACCTTTTTTAAACAGTTTTTTACACTTCTATTTGTAGTCACCACCACAATAATTCATGCATTTCTTTTTTTTCAAACGGTTAAAATCTTATTTCATGTTACAGCAGCGTGTGCAGTGCTCCTCCTTCTTGTTTCTCTGTTGCTGTACAATGCGGAATACTGTAAATCTGCCTCCAGTGAAAGGTCAGTGGCTGATTTACACCACAGTATTTTACCGTTGGTTTGAATGGTGTTACTTTGAGACTTCGATATTTTCTGAGGTGGTACTCGGTGTAAAGAAACCGACTGCATTACGTCAGTTACTGTCCTGATGTGGTGCAAACCAGTGAAAGACTGTGAATCTACCTGGTAGCCCTCAGTCTTCTTCTGGCACCACTTTAGCAGAGCGTTTCTTTTGGAGCCTCCATACTCTCTGGCCAGTGCCGACAATGGGTCCTTTCTCTCCTCTCTGCAGTGGACACATTTTTAGAGAGAGATTTACATTGTCAGAAAGGCTAAATCATTATATACTAAACATGTGTGCTTTGAACATCCACATCTATTACTACCACCACATAGAGTATAGGTGAGGCAGTGCCTTGGAAGGATGTACCTTAAACGGCTGCGTGCTGTCGGTGTGATGGAGGCAGTGGGAGAGGAGGAGGACAGCGAGAGCGGAGAGGAAGCTGCGCTCAAAGCCATTAGGGAGGATGAGGAGGCCCCGTCTGGAGTGGACATGTCCCTCTTTATTTCCTCACTGCTCCTTCGGGACACTGCTAGAGTCACGGCAGACCATTAGCAGCTGATTTTTCTTTTTTAGCTAAAATGAAGACAGAGTTATTGCTTGCAACTTATCATGCATCTCAAACCTGAGATTGCTTTGGTGGTGTCCATGTTGGAGACTCTCTGGAGGGCCGATTGTGGTCGGCTGGCCGAGGTTCCCCTGAGGAGGTGCTCAGCTGTGGACACATCACAGTATTTACATCAATAAAGTCACAGAGTTTCTATACGGGACTTCCTCTGAAATTCAATGGGGTCATTAAAGAGGCACATTCCATTTCCTCTGAGTTAAGGGAATACCAACGCACGAGGCCAACTCGCTCGGCAAGAAAACTATAAATCAGAGAAAAATAAACGCAACATGGGAGGCTACAGCCGAGTCTGCACGTTCGCATGAAACACTTGAACTCATTACTGGTGAGAATGAACTGCGGGAAGTTGTACAGTATGTGGTGCTCATTATTTCCTGCTTATCATCCTCTCCAATGTTTTGGTGAACAAATTAATGACGTCAGCATACAGTAAACCTGCTTGCTCCCAACCCCAGGCCTCAGGGTAAACAACTGTTACTTTATTTCTCATGAGAGAGGGGACACTGCATTCATGTTAAATGTTAGTATAGTGTTTGTAGTATAGCTGTGACAGACGTACAGTGGAGGACAAAACCTTTGTGTTGCCCATGATCAAGAACATTATTCTATTATTCTCTTATTGTATTTCTTTATGTCTGAGAGCAACAGCCCCCCAAAGGAAGAACATGTCATCATGAATTCAGGATAACAGTGATATAAATTCACAGCTGCCTCACCTGGCATGGTGATGTCTGTGTAGCTGGGTCTCTTATCACTCAGTGAGGAGAGTGGCTTGGTTGCAGACATAGACCCACTTATGGAGTGTCTCTGAAACAGCAACAAATAACAGATTTCTGTATAACAAAATTCCAAGAGGCCCAAGTTAATAAAAAATGACAGTATACAATTTGCTATACAACATTTCTAAGCAATTACACATGTTTTTCTTCAAAGAAATTGGACAATATCAGATAATAGTCACAGAGCAAGAAGCAAGAAAGTAGGCATTAGGTGCGGAATAAAAATCATGCACATTTTGATTTGTAGTTATTTGAAAGCTGACCAAGTCCTGTGTCCTCTGACTGACCCAGGAATCCAAAGTTATTTCCAACACATGAGGACATTTTCCACTGCTGCTTTTCCAAATTTCCCAGAGATTAAAGATTTGAATTTGAAAAATCTCATCAGAATGGATTTTTCTCAGTTGAAATGTATTTCTTTACAATCATATCAAAAAAATGATTGATGCAGTGAAGGTTACATGTTCACATTTTGACAGAACACACAGTCAGTGTGCTCCCCATAGAGGGGAAAATCGTTTTGTGAGGTGGTACTGATGTGCAACAACCTCGCAGTTCCTCATTGGTCCAAACTTTATCTCACATGTAGTACTTCTTCTTGTATCTTTTAAAATCTTGTTTGTTCTTGATAAACTCATAATTTGTCTTGAAGTGAAGCCAATACAACTTTCCACCACATTTTTAATGACTTATTAATGAGTCAAAAGCACAAAAGTGGCACAAAAGAATTCCTCCTGTACCTGTATGGGTGAAACTGCCGCTGCTGGAGGCGTCTTCATGGGACTGGGGCTGAGGGGGGTGCGTGGGAGTGGGGCAGCTGAGGCTGTTGGGGCCACAGTGGCACCATTGGTCGATGGACTTGCGTTAACATAATCTGTGAAGCCCAAATGAAATACTAGGCATGTTAAGTTTAGTCTGGGAAACAGTAGACATTTATACATTTATAAAAATATAAAAAACAACAAAAGTGAGGTAAAAGTGCTGTACCTTGTGATGCGCTGTCAAAGCTCTTGATGAGTGTTTTGACAGTGGGAGAAGGCTCTGAGGAGGTGGAAGAACGCCGGCTGAGACCCATCCCCTGTCTGAGAGCAGCTAGGTCTCTCTCCACTGCATTCATGTAGTTATACACTCTGCCTCTCTCCTCATCCTGCCTGGGAAACGGATCATATTCACCTTAATGTGTACACTCAAATTCCAGGAAACAGAGAACAGCTCCAAGTCAGATGCCAACATCACGTCAAAGCGACAAATTTTATGACCTATTGATTCAGAATGTACCTATTGATTCATTTTTTTCCCACATGGCAATTGTTCAACTGTGATATTTATTGAAGACAAATGAATGGAAACCTGGATTATACGGAGCATCAAGCATCATAATCAAATAAGCACTATCAATCCCCTCCTTTTGTTTAGAAACACAAGATAGACGATGTCAGTGCGACCGCTGGAGCAGTTCCAAACATCCGTCGTGGGCTCTTACTTGCGGCTCTTGACCTCATCCAGCTCCTTGCTCAGTTTCTCGTTCTTCTCCTGCGCTTCCTGCAACCGGCGCCGCAAATCTCCAATCTCCTCCTGTGCTTCCGACTTGATGTCATTAGCAATGACAACAGCCGTCTGCAGATCAGCCTGGAACTGACGCCACTCCATTGACTCCTCCTGTAGACACACACACACAAAACAGTGTTCACAATGAGGTGGGGATTGTTGAGGTTAAATGATAAATTACTATGGGAAAGTTATGGCTGACGTTGATGGTAAACTAAAACGTTTGCAGACTAAATGACACAATGAGATAAAATATTCGAAAAGGGTCTTTTAGAGGGTCGAATGAGAAAAGGCAATTGTTAATTCTCTCTGTGAGTATGTCACCACAAGCTTTCATGTAAAAGAGTTGCTTGATTGCTAGCTTTAACACACGCTTGGTGCCAGGTCATACTTTCTGCATTCTTTGTCCATATGTTCAAGGGGTCGCTTCATATTTCTACATGCGCATACATGCCCGTGCTTCTGCTCATACTAAAATGAGGGTCCACGTCAGTCTACTAGGAGTTTGCCTTCTTTTGTATGTGCTTGTATTCTTTGAGCGATGGTTTGCAGGTTTGTGGGTATCAGCGTAATCTCGAGCTATGAGTAACAAGTCAAAGTCCATGGTTACCATCTTCTAACCAAAACAGGAGTGCACCACCAAGTGTTGTGCTACAGGGAGCAGTCTGTGAATTCAGTCTCCACGAACTCAAACTGCAGGTGTGCTCTAAATCAGTGACGTGCGGTCAGGGTAGGCAGTCAGTGAAAATTTGAGGTTGAGTTCATGTAAGGTTTGATTATTTTTTTAAATTCTGTATTTTTTATTTTCGGATAACTTTACTACAGGTTTGAATGTGTCTGCATTTGGTGATTTTCATAGTCTAATAAAAGCGACCCAACAGCGATGTTTTCTGGTCAGGCAGCAGCTGCACAAGCCGTTCGCAGGCACAGACCTCCTCTGCCTTTCTGTCTCATCAGCCTGTATGTGACTGTTTGCGCATGCGCACTTAGTTTCTCGTATAGTTAAAATGTACGTCAAAAAGCAGATCGCTACGCTGCCTATTGACGTTACTGTACTTTGTTTGTGCTGCATTTACGTTCACATTGCTTTCGTGAATTGTCAACACACCGTCCTCTCGCTGTTTTGCGTCCAGCAATTTAGCGGGCGGTGTAATGATGGCTCTACAAGAGAAGCTTAAACATTTCTTAAGGCTGGCATTTGATGAAAAACAGCAGCTTTTATTAGAGAGGAGACCCACGCCTGAGCTACTTTTCAAAAGGAGTGGTATAAGAAAAAGGACAGAGCAACTGTAAACTCTATAGACTCTGTAAACTGAAGGCCAAGTCAGGAGACTTTTAGAACTCTGTCATCAACAACTTTGTGAAGAAGGAACCGCGCGTGGACTTCATCTTCAAAAGAAATAAGCAATTCTTAATGCACTCTCTCTATCTCCCTCCGTCTCTTTAACATGCAACGCGCACGCATGCACACAGTTTTAGTTTCTGTTATAGTACAGTACTACAATCTTGATATTCTCAGATTACATGGTGCACTGTCTGCAACGTATGAAATACTAATTTAGTGTGTGTACGTCTTGGTCTGTGACTGCCCTAGAGCTCACCGCACGTCACTGCTCTAAGTGTGCGATAGGCGGGGTACACCCTGGATAGTTCAACAGTCCATCACAGGTCCACATGGAGACAAACCACCATTCACACATATGGTTAATTTTGAGTGTCCAATTTACCTAATCCACATATTGCATGTTTTTGGACTGTGGGAGGAAGTCAGAGAACCCAGAGAAAACCCCCACACGCATGGGGAGAACATGCAAACTTAACAACATGCCATAACGCTAATTAATAAAGCATAAATTCTGAGTGATAATGGCCTCCTGTGAATCAGAGGGGTATTTGCAAATACTACAAAAATGACTGCTTTTACCAATGTTCAGACAAATTTGAGATTTATTATTTTAGTAACACTACTGCATTTCACCTTAGTGTATTAAAACCAAACAAATGTTCTTCAAGTAGGATATGACAAACACTGCACATAAGTCTGTCCTGTCTAAACCCATAACTTGATACAACCGTTATATTTCTGCTCCTGGTCTCTTTCTTCTGTCCCCGTTTCACTTTCTCTCCCCGACTCCTCCTCTGTCCCCCATTTTTCCTTTCACCCCAACCGGTCGAGGCATATGGCTGCACATTTTTGAGTCTGGTTGTGTCAGAGATTTCTCTCTGTTAAAAGGGAGCATTTTCTCTCCACCTACACCATGCCTAGTGCTTGCTCATTGTGTGAATTGTTAGATTTCTGTTCTTTCTATAATATTGTAAAGGTTTCTGCCTTAGTATGTACAGTATCTTGAGATGATGCATGTTTTGATTTGGTGCTATACAGAGAAAACTGAATTGAATTGAATTGAACTAAATTGAAGTGAATAAGTGCAGCACCATTACCCTCAGTCTGCGGTGAAGAATCTTGATCTCCCTCTCCATGTCGTGCTTATGGTCCTGTAGCTTCTTCATAGAGTCTGAGATAAAAAGAAAAAAAGGTTGTTGGTAACACAAACAGGCCTCAGAACAGACCTACTCAATACCACAGACATCTCAGAGGACATTGGAGGAAGTCTGACACAAATTTCATTGCAGAGATTAAGGAGGAGATTAAACCTTGAGATACAAATGCACTTATTATGAGCGGAGGATGTTCGTTCTAGTTTCACACATCAGGAACAAAATGAGTCAAATGTCAGAGTAAACATGACTAATCTGAGGGCTTAGATATTCACTTATTCTGGTTTCTGTGGAGCAGAAATGTATCGCAATTAAGATGAAAAATCATAAATGAATCACTTGTCAGGGAGTGATTTAATATAAATCATTTTTTGTCCTTACCCACTCAGATGTAACAGGTTAGCTACACACGTAGCTAACCTGTTACCAACCAAAACACTTACTCTCCAGATCTGTGATGATTAGGTTGTCGTGGAGTTTAAGAGCTCGATGCTGCTCCACCTCATCCTCCAGCTCAAATATGGTTTCCTTCATGTCGGCGATCTCCGTCTCTTTCTCCTGCAGCTCCAAACGTTGCTTCTCCAGAGCACGCTCCTGCTCCGCCATCTGCTGCTGCACCTGCTCCTGGAAATCCCTGTACTCCCTGTCCAGCTGCAGACACAGGATAAAGAATATTTAATTATTGACATGCCATGAGGTAATTATTTGACTAATGTGCAGCCAAGCTTTGGGAATGTCATTTTGTAGTGTTAACAGATCAATTGTGCACAGTATATGACTAAATTATACATCTGTGCAATTGTCTAGTGTAGTGCCAGAGAGGTAAAGAGTGCTATATTGATCTGGTACACAAATGTTGAGTTACTGCACCCACAATTAAGTTTTACATTAGGTAAAATACCTTCTTTGCCATCTTTAAACCAAACCCCATTTGGGAAATAGAATGTATGTACATATACAAGTTCTTTTGCAGGCCTTTGGTTACATCTAACCTTAGTGAAAGTCTCCTGCAGGCTGTTCAGTTCACCATGGGCTTCCTCCAGCTCCTCCTGCATTTTTGCAGCCTTGGCCTCAGCCTCCTCTTTCCCCAGCCGAACACCTTCCAGCAGCTGGCAGATGTCATTTTTGTCCCCCGCAGTATGAAGAGAGTATAGCTCCGCCACCCTCTGCCTCTCATGGTCCAGCTGGGCTCGGCAGCGGCTCAGCTCCGCCTGGTCATTGCTCACTGCCTCCTTGTACTCGTTAAGTGCGGCTGCCATGGCAGACCGATCCTGTCTCTCTGAATCCAGCGTGCGCTCAATCTGGTGGTTCCTCTCCTTCAGCACTCCAATCATCTCCTGGGCCTCAGCGTTGTCCTGTTCAGCCATCTTTAATGTGTTGGACAGGTGTTGCTGCACCCCCAGTAGCTGTTCACGCTCAAAGCGGGCATTATCTGCTAGGTCTGCGTAGCGCTGCTCCAGCTCCATATAGCAGCCACTCTTGATGTCCTCCTCGAGAACATAAGATATGTGATGCTCATCCATCAGGGAGCGAAGGTACTCAATCTGGCGACCGTAAAGCTCCAGTTTGTCACTCTGCTGGCACAGAGAGTCCATGAGGATGACCTTCTCCTCTCCGAGCCGCTCGTTCTCCCCGTTCAGCTCTTGGGTGATTTGCTGTAGGTCGGCCAACTCCTGTAGAGTAGCTTGGAGCTCCTCAGCAGTGCTGTGCTGGTTCTCCTCCATCTGGTGGATTCGTTCAGTCAGACAGGCCACAGACACCTCACTGGTATTGCCACTGCTGCCTCTGCGTGAGCGATCCCTGCTGGGTGCACACTCTGACTCAGACGATGAAGAAGCTCCAGAGGGAGCGTCCAGGGCATCATCACTGGAGGTGACAGCTTGGTAGACCTCGCTGGATTCACTGTCAAGGTTGTCCGCTGACCCTCCATGCTGGTGTCCTGTGAGCAGATCCTCCAACGAGCCGGGGGCGGAGCCTTCCACAGAGGAGGTCAGTGTACCTGTGCCTCCGCCATCGCTCTGCCCACTGCCTGTTGCCAGGTCTGGGCTCAGAGAGGCATAGTTGAACAGTTTGTCAGAGGCGTCCAGTCTCTGCTCCAGAGAAAACCCTAGTGCGTTAAGTCTATCTTTCAGCATGCGGTTCTCACTCTTTAGCAGGTTGAGTTCCTCTCTGATGGCCTGGTTCTGCTCTTGTAAGAGAATCAGAGTGGACTCCACATCAGCTGCTGTGATGGCTGAGACCTGTGGCTTTTCCACTTCCTCAGCCTCTTCCTGTGCAGGGGTTTCTTTCCCTCCCAAACCAAGCTGGACCCTCATATCCCTCAGCTCACTGCGCAGGTGTAGGATCTCCACGTCCTTGCTTTTAGCCAAACCTAACAGGTCTTTCACTTTAGCCTCCAAAGCCACCTTATCACTAATCTGACCATCTGATTTAGATTTGCTCATACGACCTTCAGACTCCGTCAAGATATGGCTGCGTGAGCGTTTCCCTGACGCCACATCCCCAGCTGCAGACCCTGATACCAACTGCTTTTTAGCAGCTGATGTCCTGGAAGTCCGAAGACGGTCTCGTGATGAAGTTGGCTCTTTGGAAGTTGACGATGTTGCACGTTTGGATGAAGTACCTGGTAAGAGAGGGAAAGGGGAGTCTTTATTTGTCTGACAAAAAAAAAAATGTTAATTAAGGAGTCAAATTTACCTGATGTTGTCTTTGGTCTGCTGTCTACGTTGTTAGCAGTAGTCCCAGTGGAAGCAGTCCTTTTGCTTTTGGTGACAACACTGCCCGATGCAGGATTCCCTCCAGCCATAGCGGCTAGGAGATCATCATTGCTTTTGACCTGAAAGCACAAACATTCAACAGATTCATTAATGAGGAAAGAAAATCGAGCATTGAAAACAACAGTGGCATATGTGTGTGTCCGCTGCTGAGTGGTCCATGACATGCCGAGTCTTACCTTAGATAGAGGTGCTGTGCCGCTGGTCTTAGATGCAGGCTTTCCGGTGCCAGCGGCGGCTGCTGCCTCAGACTTCCCTCGTTCTCCGCTCACCTTACTCACCGATGGTCGCACCGACTTCTTCATACTGAGCTCTCTGAGGCCGATACATTTACAGCGCAATCTGTGCACAAAAACAGAGAGGAGAAACGTTCATGTGCAGAGTGACAGCTCCAGTTTTCCATGGAAGAGGAATTCTTTCCACAAAGGCTGGTCCCTAAACACAGATACCACACTAAAGAGGTCAAACAGTTGTAGACACACCTACATCTCACTGTTATTTTAAGTTTTTCCAATAAATGTGTTCTTGAGTCATGGATAATGCTGTCTTTGCCCCTGCTCTCTACTGTGAATAGTAATTGTTAATAATGAATATTTTCACATTCCTGGACAGATGTCTGCTACTTGCAATTTAACTCATATTGTCTTCACTTTAGATACATTTGGTAGCTGTTAATGCAGCTGGAGGACCACCCCAGACACAGGAATGCAAGATAAACAGTGAAGCTGAGGCCTCCCACAGGCCAATCAATGTGTCCACTAGATGGCTCTCATGTGCTTGTGATATTTCAGCCAGTTTGACCTCACAGCTTTGCATGACAACACTGATTTAGTTTAATCTGTGTAGGTGGTTGCGCAAATCAGTATATATTTATCTGCAGGAAGAATTTGGTCTTACACCTCAGGGAATACAAAGCTGGGCAACAAACTGGGTTGTTTCTTTTTCTTTTCTTTCTTTTTTTTATTTTGTGAGCGATGCAGAGCAATGAGGGAGGGCCAAAAAAGGAAAAGTAAATTCCCTCACTCATCAAAGTGAAAGCTCAAACCGTTACAAAAATGTGAGTCTGTTCCCTGCCAACTGCTCTGATACACTGCATTTCATCTTTCACTGCTATGGAATAATTTAAAGACATGTTTGTTCAAGACGTATTTATACCATGTTACAATTATTGTTGCATTGTTTAAACAACCTGTAAACTCAGCTGAGGGTTAGTTCTTGACGTAGTTCTGCTATGACAGGGTGTGATTCAAAATGTAAATTATATTATACTCATCAAAAATATAAACGCACACACTTGAAATGGTGAACAAAAATAGAATGTCATGACATTTGCCCAGATTCTTGATGCCTTTGTTTATGGAATGATTTGTTTTGCTCAAACACAGTAGTCCAGTATCACTTGGCCTCCTATTGACTACAATCTCAGATTGAGTATTTCCACTCACGAGAGTCATGAAGCATGGCAGAGTGGTGGTCAATATGCGTGACCAGTACACAGACACTCCTTATGGTCTGGTCAATAAAAGGGCACACCAAAATGTGGACTTTTCTCACTTGTTAATATGCCACAGATGTCACAAATCATGAGGGAGCGTGCCATTGACATGCTGAGTGTTACAGCTGTGGCAACTCAACTGAATGTGCATCATTCCACGATCGACAACCTGGTGATGTCCATGCGTCGCCGGTGTACCGCTCTGCGTGAGGCTAATGGTGGACACAGGTTATTGAAGTTTGTGAACTTGGATCATTGACCCCCATTGTGTTCTTCCTCCCATTACTCCAGGACTTTGTTTTGAAATTGATCCTAATGCTCGCAAATTAAAGCCGCTATTTTTGGATAGTTACTCTGTTTTGTCACATAACAACTACAGGTTTTTCTTCGTGCATTTATATTTTTGTTGAGTGTACATAACATATTCTACTGAAAGATCTATCTAACATCTAACTATGTGGCAGCTGATTTACAAGTTAAAAATAAACGATTAACAAATCCTTGTATAAAACACAAGGTGTTATTCACTGTCCACGTGTTCACGTCTGAAAAGACAATGATTAGATGCCATGATAGCAAGAGAGGTGATTTGGGACACAGCTGGAGATAAAGAGTAAGTACTTTAGCAAAGACTTGGATGTTCTCACAAGAGGAAAAAGTGAGCTGAAGTGATTTATTGTACACAGGAAAGCCAGCAACAATCTGTTTCTGAGTCATGCTCAGTAGTTTTCTGGAGGAGAAAAGTTGTTTGGATGTAGAAATGAATAAAATCAGATATCAGAAATAAAACAGCCTTTAAAGTGAACATTGTCAAAGGCCGACTGCATTGTATTGTAGCAGGAGTGTAAATGTTTGGACAATTCCCTGACTGAAACCATTCCTCGAGCCTTAGCTGAATAAATACACACAAAAAAGAATCAACAATTAAAATCTAATACAGTCAGAGCTGGGTGAGGGATCTGCACACAAGAGCACAACTAAGTCATAAACTGTGAACTAACTTTATCCCAATACTTCAAAATTCAAAACAACCTGCTACTAAACCACAGCTGTGGTGTATTCAAAAGCTAATTCTTTACTGATTCATTTCAGCTGTTCCCTCAGTTCAGTACAGGTGTCACTTTAAATCTGTCACGCAAAACCACATCTTCTGCAAGCACACAGATTCCTCTAAGTGTCCGGACTGTATTTGTTTGGCTTATTATTTCTGCCAGGTTGACTCCAGTGACGTAGATGCTGGGAGTTCAGCTACACCAAGTTAATTTAACAAATCCACAAAAATAAACTTGAAGCCCTAGCTTTTGGCAAGTACTAAGAGACCGATAACACCCACAAATTCAAATATGAGATGTCTTTCTTTTAAGAACTGCTCATAATGTGTATGCTGGTCAGTTTTAGCAACTCTGTGGCTACTGTGGTTTAAACGATGCAATACAAACTCAATCCTGAACCATTGTGATAATCCATTAATGGGATTGAGGTTTTTTTTCCATTAAGATTTCAGATTTTTCAGCTTCTTCTTTCTCCATATAATAAAGAAATCATTCAAACTTAATCCTTTTGGCTTGTGGACAAAACAAGACAAAATCCAAAAATAAAAGCATCTCTTTATCCCTACGGACCTAACCTAGTTTGGAGGCTTTCGGTCACAGACTTACTTTGGGAACATATGTTTTTTACAGTTTATCTGTACAGTTACCCCCTACGTCCTGTCCAGATCAAGACATAACATGTTGACAGGCTGTCTGAGCCTGTTTATGCACTAGTGCTCGAAATAATTGTGTAGAAAACTGTTGTCCTGTGTTTTAGTCTACCACAAGTTAAAACTTCTGCTACTGTGCTCCAAAAGTTTTGTAAATAAGTGTGAGCCACATGTTCAATGGAGGTGTCCAAGGGAAAACTGCTGTTTGTGTTTTCTTAGCAGCTCTAGATCAGAGATGATCAGATAGTTCTTGAGTCATGGAGATACGTTTTTATGGAGTAATTAACAAAGCAACACAGGGAAGAAGTTACATGTAAGCTGTATCAAACTGTGTGAGACATAGGCACTTCCCGTCTAGCACACACCTCTTTTACTGATTTTATTAAATGTGTGAGGTGTAAAAATTTATCTCGAATGAGTAAATATAGTAAAAATGATTCACTGTATTGTGAAACAGCAGATATGATCTCGTTGATTTCCCCTTTATCCAGATTAGTTTCTCTGTACACCACCTTGTGGAGCATAATGATGCATATCACAAAAGTGTCTGTGGCATGTGAAGGTCTGTGAAGCTCTGCTCTCCCTCGTGTGTGTGAAAACAAGGCTTTGGGCAACACAACCTAGGCGGCAGGAACTAAAATGTATATCATGATAGGTCTTCAAATTCCACAGTGATATCACGGTAAAAAAAAAAAAAGAGTACTCTCCTCAAAACACAATTCAAAACACAATTCTCCTTCGTTTCACGAATAGCAATACAAGGTACATATCTTTAGATATCTACTACTTAAGCTTTACCTGTGCTACTTTACCTGCTGACTGACAATGTTGATTGTTGTCATATGTAGATTAATGACCAATAAAAATTACCATTAATTGCAAGCAGTCCTGACACAAAAACGGTCAGTCACGCATATATATATATATATATATATATATATATATATATATATATATATATATATATATATATAAATATATATATATATATGTGTGTGTGTGTGTATATATATATATATATATCATAAAATTGTCCTGGAACAGTGATTTTGTGTGTATGTGAAGGAACTGCAGGTGGGCTTGCAAGAGATCAGTGAAACAAGCAAGTAGAAGGGTTAGGGCTTTAAATTTGACTTTTGTCATTAAGCTACAAATATTCATCAGATATTTAAGATACATTTCTAAAATGTTGTTATTATTGTTATTATGTATGTTATTATATTTCTACAAGAAGATTTGTAAGATGCAAACAGCTTCACCAAATTAAGTAAAGTGAACTAAATGTTGCGCAACTCAAGATATTTTGTAAACTGAGCTTGTGCTGTTGTAACACAATAAAGTACATCTATCTAGCTATCTAAGCTTGAGACTTCAGAATATTACATTTACTTTAACCTTGTTCAAGGCTCGTAAAATAATATCTACTTTATGTTTTTGGTGGGACAGAATGTTTTCAGAATTTAAAATGGATGGCGATATAGTTACATCTGAAAATGGTTGTTCTAGACAATAAATGTTGCAGTCACATGTTAACTTATCCAATATTGTCATGATTTGAAAAGGAAAACTTCCTATCTGATCCGTCTTTTCACACCAAACTATGGACTGTTTGTGGAGTCTCTGCAACTCTATAAGCATCCATTTATGCATAACACAGATGTTTCAGTTGTGTGGGGCGTTTTCCCTGAGTACTGACATGTGCTCTCAGCAACGAGCCAGTTTTTTGTGAATGGCTGAATGTGTGTCAAAGCTCAAAGCAGAAGTCTGTGAAACAGAGCGCTACTTGCTAGTGCAGCGCAGGCCTTTTCACTGAACCTGAATAGCCATGGGAGCACAGGCTGGGGACCAACAGAGCAGCTAAATGGGGCAGCGTCAGCGCACTATTCTTACACACCAACACTCTGCAAAGCGGTATCCATTTTACCATGTAAGACCAAGATAACCAATGACAAAACCCTTGGTGTCGCTCTGTGTGTACCATTTTTGAGCCTGAAAACAATCATTCAAACATAAACACAGTATATATAGTCTAAATTACTTGTTTTTCTCTTATATCTGTGATAAATCACATTGTTTTCAAATAATGCAGTGGCAACAATCCTGATGACTCACTTGTTCATTTATATTATGATATTGTGATGTGTTCTTATTTACTGTAAATACATCCACGATCTTTGATGAACAGCAAATAAATCAAATGCCGAGTTTTGCCTGACACATGGTAGGCAATAATAGCTATAGTGCTATGGTGCCAACTGTGTAAACCTCACGAGGGAGAACAAAGATTATTATTTTTTTGGACAAATATTGTGACCATACGGATAAAATTGCTTAAAAAAAATGTTGTCAATTAAATAAAAAGTCCATGTCTATTTAAAAGTGAGACCACACCATGTGAAATAGGAGGTTGTTATTGTTAAAACTGTGCTGCTTAACTTCAATATAAACAAACATCAGTTACATTCAAACCGATGTCAAATGAGCTCACATCGTGCTGATTAAATCTATCAACTCCATATTACTCTCTGTGCGTTTCTCAGTATAGCCATGTTTAAATCTTTTGCCTCTCAATGTGCACAGGAAGTGATTTGTTTTATTCAGGACAGACAGGGGCAAAAGCTATTGTTAGTAGTGAGATGGCTGCAAACATGTTGGAGTATGACAGAAAACACAAAGAAGCTTCCGCGAACAGTTTCAGAAGTTTCTGACCAATTGCAGTCTGTTGACATCATTTTAGTATCAGCACAGCTCTTTTGGAACTTCGCCAGTGAAGGTACCAATAAAGCACCAGGTACCAGGTATTATCATTAATGGAAAAGCGAAAAAAAAACAAGTAGATTCAAGCCGAGTTGTGCTAGAAATGTATAATGGAAAAGTGACAAAAAGCTCCCTCCCTCAGGCCTGTTTTCAGTTGAAAGATGCAACATACACATAATGTTAGCTTGTTCCCTTTTCTGAAGACCGAACAGAGGCAGAATAAAAAAGCTTTAACATTAATATTTACATGAAAGAACAACAATTCTATGTAATATCAACTGAGAAATAAAGCTGTTTTGTGCTGCAGAATGAATAATGCTCCACACAAGGTTAGAAGCCAATAACACTTGCCCTGGTTTAAATGAATAGAGCTAAAAACGATTTGATTACAGTGTTAATGAATGCAATGGATCTGATCCAAAGCCCTCCAAAGAAACAAGTGTGCATTGTGTTGCTTTGTAGACAGCTGAACAAAGGCAGGCCACTGAGACAGAGAACGACGAAGAAGCTGTCTTGGAAGAGAAGGAGGTGGGGGTAGAAGTGGTCAAGTAACTCATAAATATCCCCTTCCTTATTCGTGCTTTAAAAGTGCAGAGGCACTTCCTTGCCATAACAACTGCTTCCTGTGGTGGCGTCTCCCGTAAAGAAAGAAAAAAAAAAGAGTCAACCCTAAAAGGGTGACTGTGTGGGTATGCAACGACAAGCAGGCATCAGTCTGCCTCAGACAGAGCAGACAGTGTCGGCCTGTGAATTTCATTTGGCAAAGAATATGCCTGGATATCAATACAGAGAGCCTGGAATGGATTTAATAAAGCTATTTTCAAAAGCTAGTTTCAGTGTTGTGATGCAACTGAAACATTAAACTCTATAAATGCTGCAAAAAGCAGCATTTACATATTAGAGGCAACAGCAAGATTGAGCGAGTGGAGCGAGTGAAGCAAGACAGCTGAAGAAGTGCCCACCAAAACCGCTTTAAAAGTCATCCAGTGGGATTAACACTTCTTGTCCACATCCTCTCCCTGCACTGCAGGGGTGTACATACAAACGGTGTGTCAGTCAGGTCTGATAGTACTGCTGGACAGAGCCCACTTTCAAATTAAGGATGCAACACACAAACAGTGGTACATCGTTTCTATTCACAAAAACAAAAGAGAAAAACAATAATCACTAAAAGTGAACTTATATTGTGATATTTTAGAAAAACCTGTCATGGAAATAAACTTGGTTCTTCGTGTTCTGAGTTTTCCCCCTGAATCTTTTCCTCAAAGCAGTGCAATGATGAAGCCCTGCCAAGTAGAACAATCTCAGTCATATCTCCTGAGCACTGGTTTAAGGGCTGTGAAATATTGCTCTCTCAAAGCTATTCCAGGAAAGCTGGAGAACATCTGTGGTTACCTCTGGTTAAAAAAAAACATGATAAACCGAGTATGAGAAAGAGACGGTGATTTAGTGAGACACACGTGCAAAGAGGCATCCTCGAGCCAGTGTCAGCTAAAAGAATAGGTTACACAGGCGGGTGACGCTTTCTGGTAGGCACCAGACGCCCATGAAGAAAAAAACAAGTTGGTCAAATAGCTAACGTTTTGGCCCTCTTCAGTTTCTGAATAAAAAAAATACAAGCAGAAAGAAAGACCTTTGCACCCCTAATCCTTACATTTGTTTTCCTGCCCCGTCGACCTGCACTTGTGCAATTCACACAGATCAAGAGGCAGAAAACTATTTTGACATTTTCTAGTTGGACAAACAACTTTGAAAATAAGAAATAAATAAAAAAAATAAAGCTGCAATTTTGCATGGTGAAATTACTTAAGTGATGATGTGAGAGCACACACTGACTGGATAAACTTGAAAAACATTATCAACATGCAAATAAAAACTAACTTGTCTGGTGTGCAAAGGTTGTAGTGCATAACTTTTAAATACAAGCAAATGTCTGTTGCAGTCAAACCAAGGCTTTTCCATTACAGAGTTTGCGCTCTGGTCATGCAGGAAGTACTGAACTCATTGATTCTAATGATTGTGTCGCATATAAAATGAAGTCACAACAATTTTGTGCGGCCGTGCAATGACGACCCTGCCCACGTTGAGCAGGTACTATGAATCAATAGAAAACAACATGCCTGATACCAAACCAAGTAGAGCTGCAGTAGTAAAGCAGTGCTAGAATTGTATAACGGAAAAGCGCCCTGCCCGCCCCTGCACTGCTGTATATACACAAATGCTCCCTCAAACATAATATTGCTTAACGTACTGTAGCCCATATGAAAGACCAAATCATCTTGTGCTGTTTTTGTTCACGAAGAGCAAATGGAGGTAGAACAATAATATCAACAACAACAACAAAATCACAAAAAGTTACACACTGCAGCTTTAAACAGTAATTCGAATTTCTCAAAACAATACACATTTTTTGTGTCTGAAAACTCATTTGGTGACGCTTCAAGGATGTGTAGCTCGGGCTGGCCCTGCCTGAACTGTCTGGACCTGACACTGACACGCTGCACCATCAGTCCACTGTTGACTCTTGTTAGGAGGATGGCAAGTTTACGTTGTTCTTGGCGACACCAACATTAGCAGCACCAGGGCTAACGTTAGCTCTGACACTGTCATTCAGATACAAAAGTACACTCTTCAAGAGACAGGCCATTAATTGAAAGACAAGTGACCCACTGAGCGAAGACAGCAGTGTCTTACATGTTTTAGAGCCAACTTTAGGCAACTTTACACCAATGAGATAAAATCCCAGTTAGCTAGTTAGCTTTAAGGATAGGAACGCAGGGAATTTCAGTCACTTCACTTCCTGTTTGACTACAGACACCCTTTCAAAACAAAAGCCCAAAGATAAGACACGTATGCGCGATCCTTCATACAGCTTTACTGACACAATAATGAATATAAACGAAAACTCAAACAAACCGATTAATACAAATGATTCCAATATTTTAACTCTGATAAAAAATATGGATCGGATATAAACCGAAAATGCGTGGTTGAAGAGCAGTGTGCTCCTAAACCAAAGTCGAAGAAATCAACATAAAACACAACTCTCACAATCTCAATTTCGTTACACATACTACATTTTCATATTGTGTATACAATGTGCACGTTATATAGTTATTGTGTAAATGGTGTTTATTACATATTGTGCAACATGCACTGCAGACGTGTTTTAATGGGTATTCTCCAGAGTAAAAATAATATTTAAGTCACATTTTTGTTACTGCAGCAAACACTGTCTTCACAGAACTTATTGAAGTCACATTTGTGGTGCTATTGACGCACAACATAGGGTGAACGTCACTGCCACTTTTATTCGGAAGTATTTCACAGCAAAGCACCGCGTGAATCTTGATAACTTGACAGCTGCACTAAAAATCTGATCTTTCTTTGAGGGTTAAAACAATAACTATAGTTGGGTTTAAAACAAACTAAATTAACATGGCGAGTGTGTGGGAGATTAACATAAACTTAGCGTAAAGCAGTTGAGTTTGTTTACAGCCAGTTAATTCACCTCAGCTGTCAGTGAGGCTCCCAAAACCCAAGCTTTAGGAGGCTAATGCTATCGCCAGGCTAACCGTGTTAGCATAGCCGGTATGAAGACACCACCGAGTCAATAAGATGATAAAAATGTTCATCATACCTGAGCTTCTGTTAATTCTTCATCTTAGAAGGATCGATACCAGCTCCAGTGAACGTCCATCTGCGTTCACTAACAGTTTCCACAGCAGGGAGCATCGGTCTCGGGTGTCAGCTCCTCTCCTCTCTGTTGTTGGCAGCAGCACCCAGATGATCCTTTGCAGCGCCCTCTGCTGGCTGCATCACATCAGCACCACAGCACAGTCTCCACTGTCTTCAAATTAAACGTGTTTTATTTGAAACTCTAAACTAGCCTACGCTGTCGGGGGCCGACAGCAAGGGGTATATCCGCGAACTTGTCCAATCCTCAACATTCCAATATACCCAAAGTATACGCACTCGCACCTGCCACTAACTGTTTTAATTAATTATTAATAAATTCAACAAAATAACTGTTTAATATTATGATATAATGCTGACTACACTTTATACATGTTCAAAGTATCCATATAAACTCGATATTGAACACAGAATACCTGAACTCATAAATTTCTCTCTAGTTTTTAATAAAATTAGTTAACTTATTATACCTTGTTAAATATTATGAATATTAAAATGCTAACCACACCTGCCATATCTTCAAAGTGTCCAAATGTCATGAAAAAGCATACACTATGTTTATTAAATTTTCATGAAAAAGCATACAATATGTTCAAACTATAATAATTAATAAAATGTATATTATAATGTAATAAATATTATGAATAAGTGCTAAATAAACCCATGATATCCTCAATGTGTCCAAATGAGCTCAATAATAAAGAAAAAATGCCTTAACTATTTTTTCTGTGTTCACTAATAAGTTAACCAGTTAACTTATTATGTAACTATTACCAATCATTGCCAAAGTAATAATGATTGTACTTGTAGATAGTTGTTACATGAATCATTGTACAAAATTTGAAGGCAATATCTCCATCAGTCTGGAAGATAAAGCCGAAAATGTGTTTTTGGCATAATAAATTAATTCATTTGCTAATTAATATTAAAGCTACAAAGATAGGGATAATTCTCAGGTGGTATGTGATGCCCATGCAAAATTTGAAGGCAATACCTGCAATACTTTGGAAGATACAGGCGAAAATGTGTTTTTTATATCATTAATTAATGAATGAACTAATTAATAATAATGGTAGACAGCTCAAAATCAATAGGGATCATCTACAGGGGGTATGTGACCCATAAAAAAAAAAGTAAGTAAATCTGTCACGTCATTGATAATTATTATCAAACATTGTCAGACTACAACTTCATTCAGACATTATAACAGCAATAATAAACAAAAAGAAAGAAAACAAACGACAAAAGGACATCAATAAAGGATGATATAAACAATACAACAGGGGTAAAAGGTATTCTCTTAAAATATAGATCAGGATGCAATCTTTAAAGTGTAAATATACAACTGAAAGTATCCAAAAAGCTGTAACCGCAGCTGGTGTGAAAAAAAGAGGGACTTTTTCTTGGTACATTGTGCACAAGTGCAAATGAAATATAAAAAATAAATATACACAGATACTGTGCTGAACCTTAAGGCAAGCTCAACAAGAAGTCAGGGTTCTTTTATTGCTCAATTAAGAACAGCAAACCTTCCCCTCATCCCAAATGTTAACAGATTTAAAAATGTTCTTTGTGTGAATTGTTATTATGTGAAAGTAAGAATGACTTATATACTAAATGTTGTGTTGCACTGGTGATGACAGAATATTTAACATCTGTAAATGTTCCAGCTCTGTGTATAAATCCTGGAAAAACATCAGGAAGGTGTGTTTTTTTTTCTTCCTGTTGTGTATCTGTATCAGTTTTTTTTGTGTGTTTTGCTCATACATGTTTAAATATCTCCCATACCTCACTGTGCCCAATGATGGAAACTGTTAGATGTGCATGAGTTGCATTACAAGGCACACGTGTACAGTGGACAGCTGGTGTGAGACCTGTCAGCAGGGGGCCACAGTAAAGTCAGCATACGAAACTCAGTTTTATTGCTCTGGGTTTATAAAAGACGAAAAGAAACCCCGCTGAGTATGGAGAGAAGGATTAAAACAACTCATGTGAAGGAAGAAGCTCAACACGATGCAAGGACACTGTTATCGAGTTTTTATTTACATGACTCATACATACACACTGCGTGTGACACCATGGTCACTGCTCATCCTATAAATCACTAAGACTTATTGCTTATTTTACATGAATCACTATGATGCAGCACAAATGACTGAGAGAAATGTTTACAGCATTTTTAACAGAGGATTCAAACAATACAACGTATGTGGATGAGAAACTGGTTAACAGCGAATCGTGGCGCTTCAAGGTTTCTACGAGAAAACATTTGGTATCTCAGATTATCTCTCCTGTCTACAGCATTGCGCCTCCGTGCTGTAAAAGGTACATGACGATAAAGCACAAACACGTACAGTAACTGAATGAAATCAAACTAGACAGCGTCTAAAAAATAATGTGCACACAGAACATATGTAATTTGAAGAAAAAAAAAAGACAACTGTAAAAGTAAAATTATACCCAAAGCAGTATACAATCCATGGGTGGAAGCATTAAACTGTGACTTAGCCTGGAATTATTTGCCTTAACTCTCTGTGCCACCTCTAACAAGGCAAGCATACCTTCATAACTTAGAAAAAACTGGCTCAAACACCTGCAAACTCAACAAGAAGACTATACAAACTACAGTATATAACACAGGGGGAAGAAAGCAACATGCCTGCACGTTGTTGTGTAGTAACTACCTTTCCTAGTCTCATAGTATTCAAATTCTGTACAACATTAAAGAGTGTAAACATTAGGGAAACTGAAATGTTCTATAGGTTTTCAGCAGGGACACATTGGCACATGGCAAATAAAACATTTCTGCATGTGTCCATGCAGCCATTCATCTATTCATCAGCCATAAATGGAAATAAGATCTGACAGAATCAAATAGAGCAGCAACTTTTGATTATTTAAATAATCGATAAACCTGTTGATTATTTTCTCCTTTAAATGATTACTTGTTTTGTCGCCAAACCAAAATTAAACAGTTTCAATTATTTCTTAGTTAAATGGAGCAAGAAAGCAGAAAACATCCACATTTAAGAAGCTGAAAACTCAAGAGAGCTTGTTTTAATATTAAAAAAAGACACTAAAATGGATGAATCAATTATCAAAATAGCTGAATGTTAATTTAGTAATTGATTTATTGTTGCAGCCCTAGATCCAACAACAGCAGAAACGACAGAACAGGGCAGGAGGAAATTATAAAGTACAACAACTAATTCTTCTTGAAATAAAATAAAAAATACAGGATACATTGTCCATACATCATAAAGAGATGTCTTTTACTGACACAACAGTTCAGCTTTGAAATAAACACACTTATGACATTTCCACAAGTTTTAGTTGTGGTGGCTGTTTACAGTGTGTTACTGGCGCCCCCTGGTGCCTAAGTCAAATATCTTCTTGGTGGCGCAGCGTTTCCCCTGAATGAGACATTTATAGACAAACGTTCCTGTTATACTTCAGAGGAGAAGAGAAGACTCTGGCGTTTGCTGTCAGGTGTTGGGATACTCTCCAGCTGAAGGAAGTAGAGAAGCACTTGAACCTACGGAGACACATAAGAAGTGGTCAGGCCCTCACAAACAGGACTGTCTGAATGTGCTGACCAGAGCTATACCTGAGTCATGACCTCTAGAGACCAGCTGTCGTTCATGGATATTGGCTGTGAGCTGTTTGAGATCTTGCTGTCTTTTTCAGAGGGCCGCAGCAAAGTGGGACCAAAAACTGTAGCCAGGTTGTGCAAAGACATCTTGTTGACACCCTCGTTTTCAACCACCCTGATGAAAAAAACAACGTTAAACCTGTAGACACTCACAACATCACACTGTCAGCACAAAAATGGCAAATACAGCCACACTGCAGTGATCGAGAGCAGGTTTTTCTTCGTGGTTTGTAGCAGATGGTACATTTGCATATTAATTTAAGCCTTTTCAGGCAACCAACTGTCAAATAACTTAACACAATACTGATCAAGCATATCAACTCCACACATTAAATATATATGTATGAAATGCTGGGACACCTATATCAAACATAAATTTCATGGAAATGGCTGGTTTGCGTTTTCAGAATAATACTATGTGTTAAAGAAATGTCAGCAAAAAATAGTCAGAAACATGATTTTTGGATGTAACCTTTTCAGGTGGTCCAGCAGGAAGAAGAAAGTGACCAGATTGGGTTCTGGGAGAGACATCAGCAAGTTGAGCATGCAGCTTTCCTTGGCTACACTGTCAGACAAAGCTGCGAGGTAAAAAAACATCAATTAATGTGCTGTCACACCCTTTTAAATGGATGCAATGGAAGTCCTCTTAACCCTTTAATGATGGACCAACAAATAAGAAGTGTTGACTGACCAATGCCTCCAGCGAAGTTGGGGTACAGCTCATCAGTGAAAAGAGGCTCTGGCAGCTCGCGGAAATACAGCTTCAGTGTTCCAGCGATTGCGTTCACGTCCATCTCCCTCATCATGACGGACACGTCCCTGTTGTCTGTGCAGCAGATGACACACACACACACACACACACACACACACACTGATCACTGTGTAGCAGTTACTGTATAAACAATGTGGACTTATAGGATCTGAAGGTCACTCCTGAAAAGAGTCGAGACTTCAGTGCTGCAGGTGGGTTTCCATAGCCCGTTTTATGCAGAAAATCTTAAAATACCACATAAAGCTTATAGTTGGACGTGGAAAGGTCGGCACATGGACAACAGTTAAATGCAAATAAAATTACTATAAATAATATACTTGACAGTATTCTTTAGTGTAAAGCCTGCACATATTTTACAATACAAGCCTTGTTGAAAATGTAAATGGGAATAGAAACAATAGATGATGATGTTTGCTGAAACAGGTACAGGAGGTGTTGTATTAGAGGTGGTCGGTCAGTGTCACACTTTTGCTAATTTAAAAAAAAAAGTTCCACACAAAGCCACTTTGGGAAAAAAGACTGAGACGTTCAGTCATCAAATCGGGAAATGAGCTGAAGCTCATGGTCCCATGCTGCTCCCTGAAGTCTTCAAACGAGGTCTTTTGTTATCGGTCTATAAATGCAAGGAACATATTTCTGTCTTGTTAATCCCATAACTGCCCAAAGACATGTTGTTTTATTGTTTCCCTCCATCGGGGTATATGCTTTTCTCTGTATAAAAAAACCAAACAAAATCCAATAAATATTTGTATAATATATATAATAAATAACTGCCGATGGGTCACATACAAGCTTCAAACTTAGAATGTGACTTACTCAGGGCACCAGTGAGTGCAGAGACGATTTTGATGCTGTTTAGATAAGAAATGCAAAAGAAATCAGCATATCCATAACTTTTGACCCCTTACAAAAGCAGGCACACATGGTACTGCTCTAGTTTCTCTGGAGAGAGAGAGACCTTGCACAAATGACATACTGTGCATTTAACAGCCGTGAAAACATAAATATGCCTTTTGTTTTCTTTTTTCAAAATCTGTCTCTAGTGCTTTTGCATGTGAATGTTGCTGTTGTGACGTTCCCGAACAGTTGGCTAACAGCAAGAATGCCTTCCGCCCTATGTCAGCTAGGATTGGCACTAACAGCCCTGCAACCTTCATGTGGAGGATAAAGAAGTGGTCACTCTGGTACAGTTAAATCAACAACAACCACACAAATGACACTTGACTATAGCTAACCTGAATGCAGAATAACAGTATTTAGGGGTATTTTACAGATCAAACATTCCAGGTGTTTCGATCACACTGAACTCACTTGAATCAAACGCAGCCTTCAGCGCCTGGATGTCAGTTGCGACGCCCGACACTCTGTAGATTCCAACCTCCTCCATCCCCCGTCGCTCGATCTCCTCCACACACTGTCTCACGATGAGGGGAACCTTGGAGCGCTCTCGTCTGCAGACACACGGTAACAAAGGTGAAACACATCCATCCTCATAAATAAATGCTGAAAACACAAGGCCACAGTGGCCATGAGCCCAGGATATAATACAAGTGTAGCCATATGTAGTCTATACTGTATATGGTGAGGTCAAGACCTTAAGGAAAGGAGGGAGAAGGAAAGATGGTTGAAAAGAAGAACAGAAAGGAGAGAAGAAGACAGAGAAGAGATACAGTGGAGACCAGGAACCGTTGTGTGAACTACAACTCACACAAACAATCTGATGAATAAACACAGAACCTAAAAGAAAGGCATCAAAGAAAGGTAACTTACTTGGTCACAACATTGATTTTCACACCAAAGACACCGGACTGTTTGCGTGAAGGCATCCTCTTCAAACTGAACTCTCTGCTGGCAAACTTCATCGAGAGCTTCACCTCAATCTGAAACAAGAAAAGGGAAACAAGTTACTTACAGCATCTGCTGTGTGAGATAGCAGGCTTAAAGCAGAGAGAGACGTTTGAATTTGTATGTGACTGTGAGAGCTGAGCAACACAGCATATTAAAAGTCCAGTGTGTAAGAATTAGTGACATCTAATGGTGAGACTGCAGACTGCAACAGCTGTGGGGCAGCTGTGGCCTAGTGGTTAGGGCTTCGAGCTCGAGACCGGAAGGTAGCCGGTTCAATCCCCGACCAGTCCGCAGCTGAAGTGCTGTTGAGCAAGGCACCTAACCCCCTCACTGCTCCCCGAGCGCCGCTCACTGGCATGGCAGCTCACTGCGCTGGGTTACATGTTCTACACCTCACTGTGTGCTGTGTGTGTTCACTAACTCACTGCAGAATTGAATTTCCCCTTGCGGGACTTAAAGGGTTCTTAATCTTAATCTTAAAACAAACCTTTGCAAAGAAACTCTCTCTACTCTTCCTCTCTTTCAATGACTCTGCCTTTTCCTTTTGCCATCCATGGTTTATGCTTCACGTTTAAAAGGAGATGTTTAGTGAACTTCTTAAATCAAGGCCCTTGTATAAAGTGCATATAAAAGACTTATTCTAAGGCAACAAAAACTATTATTTTAAAGACATACACATAAAACATACAAATTTTTTCCAATAAACTTCCCACTTTAATTTCTATTTTTTTACATTTTGCCACGTCTGTTTGTCTATGCACTTTCAAAAATCTTTAACTTTAATTTGTCAGCTTTTCCAGGAGTTTCTGGATCATGTTTGCTTCCAAACCTTTCGATATAGATAAATGCTAGATGACGTTTGATGATGTTTGCATTGCAGTAGCAACAATAGGAGGAAAACACCCAGGTGTAGTATTACATTGAGCCAGATTATTTGTCATTTCATTGAGGAAATGGAAGACAATAGTATGTTATGTTCATCTTACTTCACATTGTACTTATTATCAAAAACATTGTCAGAAACCTTTTGCCCATTACACACCATTATATTTACAAACCATGTCAGAAAAAACAATGTCAAATTGTGTTTGTCTTATATGAAAAAGTAAAATGACACATTCTCAAAGTTTTTATGCATCTTTGTTTTCTCAGCACTCACCCCGTTCATGGCAATGACCGTCCTCTGCCAGTCTTTATTTTGCAAAGTCTGCGGATCCAACTGAAATCAAACAAAAGACATGTTTTCACTTCAGTATGAATTCACCCAGATCCCCTTCAGCATCAAAGGACAGATTTGAACCATATCATAAAGTGACAAAAGCAAAGGCATAGTCAAATGTTAAAAGTGAACACAGTTTATTAATACAAATTAACCACTTCTTCCCTGACCCTCTTTTTGGAGTCCCTGCTCGAAAATGACATGCCCTAACTAAATAGAGTAAATCTCTGCAGTTACAAGCTCTATGTGAATTATCTTGGTATCAAAATAAAGATAACACTTGTGAGATTCCACCAGAGGTGTACGTTTCACTGTAGATGCCACTGTGTCAGAGTAAATGTACATGGAACACAGCATAACTGAAGGATTTTTTTCTCTTGCCTAAAAAAATATTGCATCTTAAAGCAAATATCACCTTTAAAATATGCAGTAGGAGCTTAAAAACACATGGAGGTCATGTAACAACATGTGGACATGAGCTGTGCAAAGATGATGATGAAATGAAGCAGAGTGAAATTACAGAGGTTTTAGTAAAGAGATGTCTGGGCGTTCTCTCTGTTGGCACAGCTTGGCACCATACGCAGAGCCATAGCTCTGGCTTACCTTGGTCAATTAGGGTAATTGACAGCTTGCTTTAAACCTCCAAACTGGTAGAATCAGACCCCGGTCTCCAAATTCGTGTCAATCACTTCAATAACCAGTCATAAGGACATAAATGCATATGAAGCATTTGTGCGGACATTCGCCCTTCTCTTATCAGAATGATCTAATGTCGCTCTGTAATGATCAATCAGACCAGGATTTGTTCCCAAAGCATGCTGGGAAGTGTAGTTCTTCATTAGAAGTAGTTTTGTTCCGGTGGAAATAACTTGTTTTGATAAACAGCAAAGGTAAGACAACATTTCTGCTTGTATTTCTTGAAAGTCAGTTGTTGTTTTGCTCTTATTTTGGGACTGGATCCGTGAATCTTGGTCGTAGAGTGATAAAAATGGTACCGCTGGAATCTGTGGATTCTCCGCTGTCCAGCCGACACATGTTTTTTTTGTTTACATAATCATGCTGACACTCCGGAGTCCGGCACCATGTCCTCACTGCTAAGACCTGTGTCTCTACAACATCTACTTCAAAAAAGAAAACACAAGTGGTACAATGCTGGCTCCTAAATGTTAAAATAAATACATATCCAAACAGACATAACACTGACTCAAATAAAACCATGTAAAAACAAGCACGTCCTGATATGTAGTTCCTTTAAGTTAAGATCCAGTGCAGATGTGTCCACAGCTCACTGATCATATCTTTACCTTTGGCTTGAGCAGACTGCTTCGGACTCTGTCCCACAGACGAGCTCCTGAACGCTGGGGTTTCCTTGTCACTGTGTCTCCCTCTTCCTCTACACTCTGATCCAAACTCTCATCCTCAGTTAGATTACACACACTCATCCTCTCTGGCATGAGTCTGCCTCAGCTTTTAAATGTTACTGCCACTGACTAAACAAACAAACAGCTGTTCAAGAGTTACCACTGCATCCTAAACCGCTGCACTAACAGGAGCGGCAGGTCCTTCTTCTCTGAACAACCAGCCATCGGTCCCTTTGCTCTGAGGAGGAATCCTGATGAACTTGACTGGCGCAGCCCAGCTGAAATATTACAAAGCTCTCTGCGTCATCCTGATGTCTCTGCGCTGTTGTGAATCTTTCCATTCCATTGGGAGTCAGAGCAGAAACAAAGCCACACAGCCTGCCAACCAAGCTGCCTCTGTGTTGTTCTACTTCACAGATGGATTTGGGAGATTAACTCCTGAGAATCCTCTCCTACCTTCATTAGCACTGTGCTTTGTACCAGCCTCTCAGGCAGCCTTAACATGATCATGATTAGCACGGCTGAGCCTGTACAACTGGCATGTACATCGTCTTTATCATGGATACAACAACAATGTCGTATCCATGATACATATGAACTGTTACCTTTCCCATATTAAAATCAAGTTATGGGTGATAAACCACAAAAGATTATTCCAAATCAGTTGATATTGATAATTATTAATGTGTGTTTGTGCATAAACATTACATTAATAATATACAATATGCTGAGCATTTGTTATATTACTATAAAAGAACATTATCCTGAAATAATTATTACTGACCATCTCTTCTGCTTTTGAAATGTTATTATTAATACATGTCATTTCAACTTGAAAGCCAATATAATTAAATTAAATCATTAAAAAAAATATTCAAATTACTTAAATAACTGGCAAGTAAGTAACAGCAACTTCAAAACTGTGATTTCCATTGTATATTCTTTCTATTTTCTGTCTTCAGGACTTAATGTATTTTTTAATCACTTATGATAAATGCATTTTAGACTTTGCCATGATTAACCTTGAGCTCAATAAGTTCATCTGTGTTTGAAACAACATGAAACTGAAGGCTCAGAACAGAAGGCTTGTTTTTTTTTTACATGGCAGGTGGTTTCTAGGCTGTTGTGAACTGACTGCCAACACTCACACACTTTTTTCCTCCTAAACTCCAGGGTTTTTGGCCGTCCTGTCCAGGCAGCAGGGGAAGTCCTTTGTTCTTTCTCTCTTTCTCTCTCCCTGTCATACTCTGAAGCAGTGCCAAAAGTCTAATCTGCCCTCTGTCACATAACACCGTCAGAGGTCAAACTTGGCCCACTTTTTATTCTACAGTGATGGAGACCCAGAAAGATCCAGGGACACAATGAATCTTAAAATACTGACTTGTGTCTGTGAGAAACATTGGTGAATAATAGTTTGAGATTTTGGTAAAGACAGTTGTTATTTAATAAAAACCAAGAGCCAGAATTTTGATACACAATGACTGGAAAGAGACAGTCTGGCTCTGTCCAGAGTAAAGGTCGGCTGAACAAATACTGCTGCACATAATGACTGAGGTTGCACAAACTCTGCTCTGCCAGGAACAAATACTCAAATCTCCCACTCAATACATACAGTCTCAGGCCTTAATATTTACCTGCTTAACCTTTAGAACACAGAGCATTTCGGCTCCTTTTTTCCATTACTATGTTAAAACTTACAGTATATGGGTCAATGACATGACGTGCATATTTTTGTGTCCAAGTCCATTATATAAAACAAAACATTTTTCATGACATCTATTCTATAAAACCTATTCATTTTCATAAATTTTTCAGTAATTTCAAATAATTATATTATTTTTATGTTTTGGCTTCTCACACCCCTAAGATATCAGGCGTTGCAGCTGTCTGAGCAAGTGAGCAGACTAAGAAAACTATTAAAAATGTTATTTTAATAATGATAAACTTAAAATAAAATATTCAGGCATTATTTTATGTTTGAAGTCTTTTGAATAATGTTTTTCCCCTAATATCAATGGTTTTAAAGCTGCTAGAATAACTGCAAAACTTCTGTCCAGCAATTTGCATTTCCTAAATATCAGGGTGGTGCAACCATAAACATTGGACTTTATTTTGAAGTCAAGAGACAATAGCTGTAAAATGAATGTTGCATCAGTCAGAGGAACCCCAGAGACCCTTGGGACTAAGCTAGAAGTTTTGTAGAACTCTGTCAAATACTGATAAAAATAATAAAAACTACTTTCAACTATATGTAGGTTGGTACACTTTCCATGTCAGGTGGTCCAACTATTGTAAAACTATGAAAATATGCATTACATCTATTTTGAAAATACTTTTTAAAAATACCTTTTTAGAAGCTTTATTTGTCATTGACCCATATACAGAGGTTATAAGAATGTGCTATATAGTGTGTCTTATATCCTTTTTTTCAGCACAAACTAGGCAATCTAATGAAAACTATCTTTCATTTTCACCAACTATACAAACACAGCTCAGCAGAAAGTAGTAAAATGTTTAAAATTGGATTGAATTTGTGAAAATTAACTTGTTTTTATACACAAAAAGAAAAGAAAAAGAGTCTATTTTGTGACTTCTGCACAATTATTGCTACTTCATATCACTACTAAAAATGTGACAAAATTAATCATAACTTTGACTCAACAACACATAAGAAGAAAAAAGAAAAGAATAGCACTTTTTTAAAGCCTGAATATGTGACCTATAAATGCACACCCCCAGGATGTCCATATAAGGAGTTATTCCCATGGCAATTTACCATGCATGCATCTGCGGCACAGATCCGTTCCCCATGAGCACTAAGGGTTAAAATAAAACCCGCAAATACGACCACATCACCCCCATTCTTCAGAACCTACACTGGCTTCCCATAACCTCAAGAATCCAATACAAAATCGCCCTCATCACCCACCTTTGCATCTACAGCAACGCCCCACAATACCTCAAAGACCTCCTTACCCCTCACTCATCCACCCGTAACCTCCGGTCCCAAAGTACCAACCTCCTCCATCAGCCCCGCACACGACTCCGCACCATGGGAGACCGAGCCTTCTGCTCCACTGCCCCCCACATCTGGAACTCCCTCCCTGAACACCTACGACAACCCCAGTCTGTCGATGCCTTTAAAAAAGGGCTTAAAACATTTCTTTTCG
This sequence comes from Microchirus variegatus, assembly GCF_963457635.1. Classification (NCBI taxonomy): domain Eukaryota; kingdom Metazoa; phylum Chordata; class Actinopteri; order Pleuronectiformes; family Soleidae; genus Microchirus; species Microchirus variegatus. The sequence goes on along the minus strand of NC_139804.1, from coordinate 11,141,677 downwards.
AACAGGCTTTCCTAGGTCGTTCCTAGATGTTTTTATTTTCTTTTCTGCACTTTCTTTTCCTCCTTTAGCTATTCTTTTTTCTGCTGATTTTAATCGTGTCTGATTTTAATCGTGTCTGATTTTTCTCTTAGTCTTTTGTTTATTTTGTTTTTTGGTTTCTGTAGCACTTTGAGATAACTTTATGAAAAGTGCTTTACAAATAAAATTTATTATTATTATTATTAAAATAAAATACCAAAATGCAAGTTTTAATAGGTAGTTGTATAATGTGTCAAAGTATAACATATTCACCCCCATTGGATTTTTACCTATTTTGTTATATTACAGCATTAATTCAATGTTTTTTTAATCTGAATTTTATGTGATGAATCAGAACACAGTATCCTAAGACAGTGAAGTGAAATGAGAAAAACATATACATAAAACTATTTATTTTTTATTATAAAAACTGAAAATTGGCATGTGCATATGTATTCACCCCCTGTTATGAAGCCCATAAAAAGCTCTGGTGCAACCGATTACCTTCAGAAGTCACATAATTAGTGAAATGATGTCCATCAAGTGTCACATGATCTGTCAGCACATATACACACCTTTTTTGAAAGGCCCCGGAGGCTGCAACACCTAAACAAGAGGCATCACTAACTGAACAGTGCCATGAAGACCAATGAACTCTCCAAGCAAGTGAGGGACAATGTAGTTGAGAAGTACAAGTCAGAATTAGGTTATAAAAAAACATCAACATCGTTGATGATCCCGAGCAATACAATCAAATCTATCATAGCCAAATGGAAAGAACATAGCACAACAACAAACCTGCCAAGAGACAGCCGCCCACCAAAACTCAAAGACCGGGCAAGGAGGCAGCACAGAGACCTGAGATAACACTGGAGTTGGACTTTATGGCAGAGTGGCCAGAAGAAACAAAATGGCACACTTTGAGTTTGCTAAAAGGCATGTGAGAAACTCTCAAAATGCATGGAGGAGGGTGCTCTATTCTGATGAGACTAAAATTGAACTTTTTCGGCCATCAAAGAAAATGCTATGTCTGGCGCAAACCCAACACATCACATCACCCAAAGAACACTGTCCCCAGAGTGAAACATGGTGGTGGCATGCTGTGGGCATGTTTCTCAGCAGGTGGGACTGGGAAACTGGTCTGAGTTGAGGGAAAGATGTATGGTGCTAAATACAGAGCTATTCTTGAGCAAAACCTGTACAACTCTGTGTGTGATTTGAGGCTAAGACAGAGGTTCACCTTCCAGCAGGACAATGAGCCCAAACACACTGCTAAAACAACACTTGAGTGGTTTAAGGGGAAACATGTACATGTGTTGGAATGGCCTAGTCAAAGCCCAGACCTCAATCCAATAGAAAATCTGTGGTCAGACTTAAAGATTGCTGTTCATGAGCGCAGACCATCCAACTTGAAGGAGCTGGAGCACTTTTGCAATGAGAAATGGGCAAAAATCCCAGTGGAAAGATGTGGCAACCTCATAGAGACTTATCCAAAGCGACCTGGAGCTGTGATTGCCGCAAAAGGTGGTTCTACAAAGTATTGACATTCGGGGGGTGAATAGTTATGCACAATGACTTTTTCTGTTATTTTGTCCTATTTGTTGGCTTCACAATAAAAAATACAAAAAATCGTCTAAGTTGTGGGCATGTTCTGTAAATTAAATGATGCAAATCCTCAAACAATCCATGTTAATTCCAGGTTGTGAGGCAGCAAAACACAAAAAATGCCAAGTGGGGTGAATACTTTTGCAAGGCACTGTATATTTATACTGTGGTAGGATTTTCCAGTTTCTTACATATTGATGCTGGTTTGTTCCAAATGTAGAATTGGTATTAAAGGTGACTTTAAAGTCCACTGTACAAGAATTACTGACATCTAATAGTGAAACTGCAATGTAACAAACATAAGATTCCTTTGCTTATATAGCAGGTGTTTATATAATAGGTGAGACACATGCTCAGGCTGAGTTGTTTGAGTAGACATATGGCAGCACAAGATGGTGACCTCCATAAAGCAGGGGCAAGGCTTGAAGTACACATAAAAGGCCTCCAAACTTCTTATTTAAAAGTGTCATAGTGACAGAAATAAGTTTTGATGTGACATTAGGACCTTGTTTGTCTCCATACCTTTATCTGTCCTTTGACCATGATCTTGTCTGTGATCTCGCCGTCTTCTTTGCTCTGCTTGGTTTTGTTGCAGCACTTCTCGTAACAGAGCAGCCTCAGCGTCTGAGAGCCCTCCAGTTCAATCTCAAACTCCTTTCAACCACAGAAGCAAAAAGCAAAGTGATGTAGGGTTCAGCCTGGTGTTACAACATGTTACTTTTTATGTTTACATGTCATAGTTTTTTAGTTATGTGCTATGCTTTTTAAAACACAGCAGCCCACTCACCTCATTCCAGTTGGGCTCTGTTGAGTCTCTATGCACTCGTGTTTTGGCTTTGTTGACAAAGTAGCCGAATGAATCCACCTCCAGAGAGCAGTAAAGGTCTAGTGGGTGAGAAAGAAGAAAGTACTTTTAAATATGAAATGTTACTGCTACTATTGTGACTTTAACGTCTTTGTGTGGCTAATATGTGTAATGTGGCTAAAAGTGCAATTGACCAGCCCAATGTGAATTTTTGAAACCAGAAAGTCAATAACAGTGGTGTTCACTCATATTCTGCTATTCTAAATGGGAGATATTTTCCCGAAGTAGACATATTGAGACCATTAACTCCTCAAGAAAATGTTTACTGATGTTATAATCAAATGAGGCACAGGCTAATTTTTTTCACCCCCCTGGTGGCTGAGTGCAACTTATGTCTCCTACTTGGCTTTAATTTCAAACTGGGGTTCGTTTCTCAAAGCAGGTTCAACAAACTCTGAGTCTAACCCTGAACTCTGAGTTGATCTACTCTGAGATAGGAAACTCTGAGTTTTCGGTTCCACAACAGCTGATTTGAGTTAGTTTGTTCAACTCGGAGTAGTTTCACCTCGAGTTAAGCGCGTGCACCACAAGTATAAAAAGACAGCATAAATGGAGACCCGTTTCGACGAGTCACCATGGCAACGGGGAAGCGGAGGGCGACGTTCTTCACCCACTGGAGTTGAAAATATTAAAGAGCCCAAATTATACCCTATTACCCCCAGTTAAACTAGTTCCTGATGCCCTAATGAACATGTCTGTGTCATGCTTTAGTCAAAATATCATAAGGATGAAGCACAATAGCAGTTCAATAACACTGCCAAAACAGCCCTTTTCAGAATGCTCGGTTTTGTGCCTGGTCATTTACATGTGAATGAGACCCAGGTAAACACACACCCACTGCTTCCAGGGAATTGTCCATTTAACTTACTATCCACAGCCATACTGTCGCCACTTATCACCTATTGTCATGCACCGTCGTCACAACCCCCGCTCCATATACCCCATAGTAATGTCAGTTTACCCGTTGTTACTGCGTTTCACCGTAATGCAGTGACCACGATTTTGGCTTCTCGCGATCATAAAAACATTAGAAACGAAGAAAAACGATTAATGCGCCGCGCAGCGCGTATGTGAATTCCTATGCTAGAAAAACACCTTGAATGCACCAGTGTTACTGCAGCTGCAAGTGACGTGTGTGGATCAATAATATGAGGAGAGAACGTGGAAACACAACAGAAAGGTAGCCTTTGTTTATGAAGAAATGTAGGACAACATCTACATCTTTCTGCAGCGGCACATAACTGGTGGGTTCAAGGTGTTTTCCTAGCATAGGAATTTACATACACGATCAACAACAAAGGGCTTGTGAAGCTTGTGAACATTTTTTTCATAAATAAAATATATCCACTGGACACACAAATCCTCTGAGGCTGGAAGTTTGTGTAAAACACTGTGCTCCGCTGTGCAGCCACTCTTCCTCCCTCGCCTGCACTCTCGTATTTCACAGGGACAAGGAGGAGCTACGGTGAAGCTCTGAACTACTCTGCCTGGCGGGGTGCCAACATTCACGGTGAAATGCTCGATATGTCGTAACTCCGCGGGAGGTTTAAACATCGTGTGTTTTATCGCCTATACTTACACTAAGTGGAACCACTAAAACATGACTGAGTCTTGTTTTTTCACATTTTGGGGACTGGTATGGCCCCCTGAGTCCTAATTATAAGTACTAAAATGATTAAAAAGTTGATTTTGCACAATAGGGGACCTTTAATGCGTGAGTTTGAGCATGTTTTTAGAAGGAAGTGTAACTGCAGCAAAAGAGAGGGAGACGGCGTGGGAGAACACTGCTGCTGATGCGGAAGTTTAAATGTCGTCCTTTGCACAATCACGATAATATTACAGCGGGAAACTGCTTGAGTTGTAGACTATTCATTTATTTATTTAGGTGTAATCCTGCGGGGGAGAAGTGCAGTTGGCAGCAGTTTAAGATGAAACATAAAAACATTGTTCAAACAGGTAAAACCTTGGTATAATCTCATGGGATTACCTCATTTTGATCATGTTTTACATAAAGTAAATAGGAAGTGGCTGTTTGATTGTACAGTTGTTTTATCCCCAACATAATGCTGTTTTTTTTTTAAACTGCAGCGCATCACACACTTTCTGCTGGGATGTGAAAGCGTGACTCCGGTTGTTAATGTTGAAATGTATGGACGGATCAGGTTGTGAATGTAAATGATTGGACTGTGACGTGAAACTGTACCGCTCAAAAAGAAAAGTGTCTGGAAATGTAAGAACATCTATGAGGTCTGATAATCATCTTCTGACGAATATTTAATTCTCTGCACGGTAATGCTGCACCTTCATCCACGGGATCATTGTCAAAAGGACATGGTTGTGAAAATAGTCTCCACCTAATATAATTTCTAATGTAGACGCAGAGCAGACGGCAGAACTATACTACGCCAAAACTCTGCTGACTGAATGAATGAGGAAATCAAATACTGTGTGTGTCTGAAAGAGGGCGGAGACAGAGAGAAACTCAAGGTTTGCGGAGAAAAACCTGCTCCCGACCAGGTTAGGTTCAAAGAGCATGTTACCATGGTAACTGACCGAGAGCTTAAGTTACCTCTCTCTGTGAAACAGGCTAGAGTTACTCCTCTTTCTCTGGTTTGACTTACCTCCCTTTGTGAAACGGAAAACTCAGAGTTTCCCTCATTTCAGGGTTAACAGACTCAGAGTTTTCACTTAACCTGCTTTGTGAAACGGACCCCAGGAAAGCTACATCCATGTTTACATAGGTTGTGTTTATTCACTGGGAAATGATGAGGAAGTTGCTATCTATTGCAGTCCTTACTCCAAGTAAGGACTTTCTTCTAGTATCATCACAAATCTACTGGAATAGCAGTAAACCCCCAGCTGGTTGGAACACGCCACTGACTACAGCCTGACTAGCCTTTCACACAGAAAGAGAATAAAACATGTACAATAGTTTAAGCAGGGTCAGGCAGTGATTTGAGAAGCCAAAGACATATTTTAAGGGAGCTTGTACACAGTGTTCCTCGCTAATCCCTCTTGTTCCCCTGCAGCTGTACTCCCAGCTGACAGCTACATGGAGAACGGGACAGGGAGAGAGAGTGAAGCCGATGAAGCACATGAGGACAGGCCCCACCCACAGCATGATGTGACATTTACGATTATCACTCAAATGATTCTGTTTTTTGTTTTTTAAAATACCAGGGGAACAACCAACTCACTTAAGCTCTTTGTGAGGCCCGATGCAGAGTGGACAATGACATTCAGGAAGCCATACAAACCAGGAGATTCATCATCTGTAAAGACAAGTGTTTAAGCGATTAAAAACAAAACAACAACAACAAAAAAAGGATATGTTAAAGAGTCATCAACTCCTAAAGCATGCAGTACGTGAAGTGAATCATACCTTCCTTATTTACGCTCATTGGAATAGTGTGAACTGTCTGGAGCTTCACACACGAGTTAGTGAGCATCTGCAGCTCCAGAGAGGTCAGAGAGAAGCTTTTAAAACCTGCAGGACACCACAAAGGTGATGATGACGATGATGAGTTCTTATTATTAGTATTATTAGTATTGTTTAACCAGGAAAGTCTCACTGGGATTAAAAATCTATTTTACATGAGGGTCCTGGTACAGACACAAGTACACACAATCTTCAGAATAAAATACAAAATTAAAACATTTCAAAACATGCAGCATTATAAATTGACAATGGTAAACAGGGCAGTTAGTTTTAGTTAAACGAGTCAGTTTCCAGCTCTTAAAGATCATGCTGTTGCGTTTAAAAATTATCCCATGCTGATGGAGCAGTGGAATTACTTTTTCCCAATTCAGTGTGGATTTAATAAAGGTCACATACAGATGGCATAACAGTAATCTTGCCATCGCTTGTTAAACATTAAAATGATGGCTCACACTTTTTCTGCTGCTCACGAATGATCTCCCTCCACTCAGCACGCTCATAGTCGGAGGAGATCAGAAATGTGAAACCCTGAAAGGTAAGAAATCAAGAGACACAGTTTGGTTGCGTTCTATTACTGTATTTACACACCTTCAGCAGCAGGGGGCAGCAGAGGCTACAATGAGAAGTTTCTCACAGACAATATCTCTACAGAATACTAAAATGAATGTTTATGTCAGTAATGCAGGAGAAACGTTTCGAGAAAATTCTTGAGTGTTGGATTGTTTAGAAAGAACCTTAGACTCACTTTTCCATTTCTGTTGGCCACTCTGAATGCCATGTTGGGGGACATGAGAAGCAGCAGAGACTCTTGTTCTGACAACTTCTTCCTCAGACGCTCAATCACCTTGGGGCCCTTGGTGGTTCTCTGCAGATAGACATTAACAGTGTCTCTACATATACAGAGCCTTAATTCCGTTGACATGTGCTAATCTTAAACGTCCTTGTTTTGATTTTTGCTTTGTGTGCAGTCCTGCACATCACTGATAAACTGATAAACCAGTTTGTTGACTCCTGTAATGTTTTCCATGTAATTTGGTCTTCCTGTATTGTGTTTTGTTTTGCTTTGTGTAAACTCACCTTTTCCCTTTGGATCTCATTCTTGATCTGGGAAATTTTTATCTTCATGGCATCAATTTCCTCATCCTGCACCAGAGGAATGGGGGTGGACTCACAGTCCTCGATGGTCTGGAAGGTCAGGTCAGCCAGTGGGATGTACCACTTGCAGTCATACTGTTGCCCTTTCCTGTTGGAGTACAAGATATGATAAGATTATTCTTTTAAAAGTAGCCCATTCTCTTTACATGAGAATGTCCTCCTTTTTTCACCAGAATCGTTTGTTAAAGTTGTAATACCCTAATAGCTGCTCTGCCATACTTTAATTAAAAAAATATAGCGCCTGACTGACAGCACTGACAACCATAAAAATTCATAACCTAGCATACACTTGGGTATTTAAAAAAAATAAAAAATTCAGCTGGGCATACTTTTATGAGGCTACAACCCACAGCTGAACAGTAAACAATGTATCAATCATTTTCTAGTTATACAGTCTTTCAAAACAGGCATCGTGCTGAACATTGTCTGCTGTATTTAACACAGTGACTGTTTAAGAACCTCTTCCAAAAAATCTATCCCTTTAAACAGTGCGACTCTAACAATATAACTCTGCACAAAGTTTCTGATGCTGATGAACAAATTTAAGCTTTATCTCCCACTGTTAATAGGGCTCCTAAAAGTCCAGTGTGTATGGGTTATAATTTATAACAGGGTGTTTGTATGGGTTATAATTTCTTGAAAGTAAAAAATGTTTGGTTTTTGTAGCCTTCGAATAACCCTTTTCTACATGTATGCACTCACTCACTCACTCACTCACTCATCTTCTACCACTTTATCCTCCACATGAGGGTCACAGGGGCCTCAATCTCAGATGACATGGGGTGAAAGGCAGTGTCACATCCTGGACAGGTCACCAATCCATCACAAGACCACAGAGACAAACAATCATTCACTCTCACACCTATGGTCGATTTAGAGTGTCCAATTTACCTAATCCCAATATTGCATGTTGTTGGACTGTGAGAGGAAACCGGAGAACGGTTTCGTCCCAAAGTCCAAATGGAGAAAACTCACACACACACGGGGAGAACATGCAAACTCTGTGTTAGTCCAACTTTGAGAAATTCAATTTAATACAATTTCAGACTAACATGGAGTATTTTCAAGTCCTGTTTTAGTCGGACTAATAATTCAATAATCCATGTTTCATGGCTCATTCTTGCACAGTCAACTTTTAAAAAGAGTAATGTCTGTTGGCTGGAGTGATTTTTGTTCTCCAGCAAGCCTGCGATCTGAACCAGCAGATCCTCTGGGTCAAAGGCCGCTGTTTCTAACCTCCGGCTGGACGCTGACCCAGACTCACCCTGCCGCCTGTTTCTTCAGCTTGGTGCAGAGCAGCAGGTCGGTGAAGAGGAAGACATGACGGAGCTTTCTGGAACCCTCGACCAGCTCCACCATGAAACAATCCCTCAGCAGCTGACGGTTCTGCCCACAGGCGAAAGAAGAAATCATGTCATCAGCTGTGAGTTACAACCGGGATGTTTTCAACCGCTATGTGACAACAACAGATGCAAATAGATGCAATACGAGGAAGTGTTGTAGGTGCAGTATGTAATTATAAAGTTTTACACTGACGCTCAGTTTAAAATACAGGGTTTTGATACAGGGTTTAAGAACAATCACTTTTTGCTGATGTTTGCAGATGCTTTCAATGATCATAGTTTGTGGTGATGCTACTGCTTTTGGGTAATGATATCCTTCCTCATAGAACAGGTAAAAAAAACAAAAACAAAGCAATAAATCAATAGTGATGCCATCAAAACAAGAAAGTAAACATATTTAATATGTTCCCACTGATGTAATGTTGCAACTGTGATTAGCTGGTGATTGGTGATGAAGGTTCGGTTATTTATTTATTTCCGCTAACCATTCCAGACTGTGATTACAGATGGTTGTGATGACACAAGCTCTTCCTGCTGCAGCGTGAATCTCCCCCCCACCCCCCGCCACTCTGACCTCAAGGCTGAGGCTGAGACAGTGTCCATGTGAGACTTTGCACCACCACACTGTCTGCAGTCTGACAAAAACAAGGAAATCACTGCAGCGCGGTTACCCTCTGCATACTCTCAGTTCTGATTGGCCTGCAAACATGTCAGTGAAGCACTCAAACATGTTCGCTACTGTCCTGGTTTCAAAAAGAGGGTTATATCCGCTTATTGTTTGGTGACACAGGCATGAGCACAAATAGTCAATTTTCCAATGGAAAAACAAGAGCTGCCTCTTTCTCACACCCTTCCAATGCTGTAATCTGCTCCTGTTTTTTATGCATAATGAGACATTGAGCACTGAGGCATGTACAAAAAGATGAGGCTCAACAAACACAAGGGTTTTAAATGGACTTGGTAATTACAGGCACGTCTGATGCAAAACATCAACAATGGGTGCACGTTTACTCAATCTGCCCACAGGATTTCAGACTTCCTAAACAATAAAAAGAACAACGTTACCAAGAAATGTCTTTGCTTTAATATCCCACCCTGGTGGGCCAGGCCAGTTTCTTGGAAAAGCAAAGGAAGTTCTCAGCCAGGTCATCTGAATCAGAGCCTTGAGATGTGTGCTGCAGTGTGGGGGGGTTGATGGCGTCAGGAAGCACAGTTAAGTTGGTACACACCCTGTATAAAAGCCTGGTTGGAAAGAAGTTGAAAAGGCGTCCTGCAGGTCATTTCTGGGAAGCAGAGTTGACACTGTGGCAGGGACGGATGGGAGTGAGCGCAGAGGTAATTGACGGGTTTTCCTGGTTTTGTGACACGGACAGCCTCAACTCCAGTGTAGTACAGGGCTTTGTCACAAGGTTCCACTACGCACCACTTCCTCCACAGCTACTGCAGACAGGCTGAGATGAGTCAGCAACAACCTGAGTCACACTCCTGTTTTACTGCAGCTTCCAGACACCTTGTGCTGTGAGCTTTTTACGGTCAACTGTAAATATTTGGCAAAGTTAAAAAAAATAATAAAAAAACTGTGATGTCCATCTTTTAAATATTAACAAATGTCTATTATTGTCTATTCGACCCATTTTCAAATGAGCTCACACTTTCTTATCAGCTCCACACATCACACTCTCTGTGTTTCTCTGAATAGTGTTTGGATCTTGCACGGCACAGGGACATTCAAGCATTGCAAGCAGGAAGTGATTTGTTTTCTGTGAAGACAGACAAGGCAACAGCAACATTGCACTCGTATAGTAAGGTAAAAAGCAGTAAAAACCCTGTCGTCAGCAGTTTGACAGAATAAACAACTCTTGCCCCACTCATTCCTGCTCTGCCGCTGTATACACACAAATGCTACCTCAGTCAGGTACTGCGAGACAAAGCCTGTTTCCAGATCAAGGACACAGAAAATGATAACTTTGTTTCTGCTCATGAAATCCAGAGGCAGTATAACAACATCATGTCACACTGCCCTGTGCACTGTTACAAGAACTAAACAAAGCCATCAGTCATGTGATCAGTAAAACTTGTGCTTTTCCTGCTGAAGCATGTCAAAGGGGCCCATTGGTAAGCTGGCAGCAAAACCAGTCTCAGCTGCCACTTGTTGATTTATGTACTTGAAAACATATTCTAATTAAAATATATTTGTGCAGCGTTGACTTTTATTTGCAAAAATAAGACCTCATCAACCTGGAGTTGATGTGTTGAAGTGGGACGACCACACTGACCTCTCCTTTCTTTACTGTCATGGACTGCCTGCGTGGCGTGATCTCTTCATTAATACTCGACAGGAAGTTCTGTGAGATACGCAGGGCATCCTGTAGCAGGGGATAATCTGGGTGGCTGGAGGGTGTGTGTTTGAGAAGGTCCTGGAATAAAAACAAAATTATGAAAAATTAAATTCCCCAAACTCTCAGGGAAGATAAAATATATCTCCAGATTGTTGCCAGGCGATGTGACTTACGTGCAGAACAAGTGTGCTGCGCATCACTCGGTCCACAGGTTTGTAGAGAAGAGCTGTGGAGGAGGAAGAGTCAGTTGAACAGGCAGAATGTCAGCTCTTACTTTTAGTGTATATTGATTCATGTGGAGGCTGGAAATTCATTTCACTCACTACTTACTTTCCAGTGAATTTTTAGCTGGCTGCTCTTTGCAGTCTTTTGTGCTTTTGACCTTGAGATTCTAGCAGGAAGATAACAACAGAGGGAATTGTGAGAAAAGATATACTGTCATTAACTCACAGCAACTGCCCCACGGTGCAATTAACACAATCAGCACCACTGTAAAAAGCTGCGTGGCTCTTTGCACTGCTGAAAAAAACTGCTCAGTCATCACTTGTCCCGGGCAGCTGTACAACATCAAACAATCGCCTGCTGCAGTCCTGCTGTGCGTGGCATGATTTCATACCTCAGATATCTGTGCAAACTGAGTGTTAGCCTGGCAACACTTGTCCGCCGTCTCCACAGCAACCTTATAGTTATCCACAAAGGCCCGGTACACTCCGAGCTGGCTGGCCTACAGCAGACAAGAAGACAGCAGCGGTTAGATTTATTCCAAAAACTGCTAAGATAGATTTTATTAGGGCCAAGAATTTAACTGGGTTTGCTGTGCTTAGCTTCAAGCATGAGCTGGCACAGTTATGCAGAAGGAATTAATACAATTTAGTGAAATATGATGTTGATGACTCACATCACTACACATAAATCCATGTATTGAATGTATACTCTATTGATGTATAGAGTGTTTTTTATACTCCAGCTGCACTGAGGTAGCTCTTATTGAGCGACCTTCTATAGAGCGTTTTGTTCTCCTTTATACTGCCTGTCCTGTGGCGTAGTAAGGCTTTTATCTGGCCGGGAGATGACTCCAAGCAGTCTACTCATGTGTGCACGGCAAGATTCACCAAGTATTACTAACAGCCAAAGACTCCCTCCTTTTCTTTAACCCTAAAAGTCTCCCTTCTTCTCAGCTATCATTAATGATCAAGGCATGGCATTTGACGACTGCTATAATTAGTTTCTGAAAGTTACCATCTTGACAAATGTTGGTCTGTTTGATCAAAAACCAACATGCAATTTGACACAGTGAGGTTTGATGTTATTTGATGCTGGGTGTTCTTATCCAAAGGAGGGTTTAAAACAGCTGAAGGAGTAGCCTCACTGTACACAGCGGAATGTGGTTGACTTCTTAAAACTTTTAATGCAGTTAAGCAAAGGTAAAAGTAAAAAAAAATTTCATTCAAATCAACTCATCGGATTCTGTGTATAATGTGGTTTGTTTGCCTGGCGTGATGCTGCTGTTTTCAAGTTAGGTCAAAAGAAGTGGTAAAACTGGTTTGTTAGCTCTGAAATGTTGTCATGACATGTTTTCTTACAAATTAACACCTTGAACATATTCAAGCTACTGTATATTACCATAACACAATTTAATATTTAATGTTAATGAGGCATTTCATTTATGGTGGGGTTTATGTCACAAAACAGTTATTCACAAACACTCAACTGCAACTGACGACAGGCTGAAGTTCAAACCGAACATCATAATGAGGAAGAAATGTGATTTAAGTGACTCTGAATGTGGGTTGGTTGTTGGTGATAGACAAGCTGGTCTGAATATTTCAGAAACTGATGATGTAGTGGGATTTTCACGCACAACCGTTGCTGGTGTTTAAGAGAATGGTGCAACAATATGTTAGAGAGCAAACAGTTAACCAAGTAACCACTCTTTAAAAAACGAAATATGCAAAAGATCATCTCTGAATGCACAACATGTCAAACCTTGAAGTAAATGGGTTACAGCAGAGAAAGACCATATCTGTGCCATTCGTGACATGTTATTAAGAGTCAGCTGTACCTAATAAAGTGGCCTGTGAGTATACAACATGAAACTTTTTGCTTAATTAACTGCCCTGATTAAGAAAAACAAACAAATATCATCTTTGTACCAGTTTTTGGAAGAGGTCGCCCACACACTGCTGGTGGCTCCATTTCTGCACTCGGGGTAGCAGGGCATCATAGAAGTCCTTGTGGATCTCATGAAGCTCTGATACTTTGAAGAAGATGGTCTCTATCTGCTGAATGGTCAGCATTGGTTGGGAGGTTGTGGCGGCAGCCTTCAGAGGCTTCATGGGCTGGACGAATAAATGAAGAATATCATTAATCTTCAACAGAAAACCCATGGCAATGAGATGAAACAATAACACAGTTTAAATACTGTTTTAATGAGGTAGCTAAACACTACCTTACAATGTAATGTCACAGAAACACAAGAGAGAAAACTGGCTTAGTAGTCTGTTTTCATTACATAACAAGTTACAGTAGAAAAGCACAAGTGTAAATAATCAAATAAATTACATTTAGCTTCCACAGTTTGGACTGAACGGGAAAGGGAGACCATATAACTCGCTAGCTTCTCTACACTGGCTCCTCGTACAGTTTAGAATTCAATTTAAAATTGTCCTCTACCAGACCAACACTATGTTGAATTCAGCAAAGTTGTGTTGTACTACATATTAATAAAGGGGGGTTATTTTGAAACTATGAAAACGTATTGTACATTCACAAAGTGATACAGCAATGGAAATATCAGCTGACTAATTTAGCTCAAATTAGCGACAAGTTCAAGTAAGTCTAGGGAAGTAGCATGGTAGTGCTAAGGAAGTAGCATTCTTCTTACAAAAGTAAAAGTTAATACCTTAGTTTGTTCAATGTTTTTTAATTTATATAATTTATTATTATATGTACACATTTATTTTGTATCTCATCCATATATTTTACTTTAATATTAAGCTGAAAGGCTGCTATAACACAAACATTTTGTGTGAACTTGTAAGAAGTTGTGCATACTATGAGTAGGGCCTCCAGGTGGCTGAGGTAGGTCTCCTCACTGGCCAGGATTCCTGACAAAACCCACTTTCTCATCTCCAGTCCCTTCTCTTGGTCCAAGTCCACCTGACACAAACATCGTTCAAGGAGAAAACAATTGGGAAACAAGAAGAGAAGACAGGTTGAATAATTTGATTTATCTTGAATAATAACCCCCTCACACACCTCTGCTCTGCAAGATGAGCCCCTGGGTGCAGATATTATTGTTGTTGGTTGTTGGGACAGAGCAGATCTGATTAAACTCTGTGGGAGTTTCAGATTCCAGGAGGCTTGCACTGCAGACTCCTAACATTCTAACATTCTTTCTAGTAAAGGTGTTGTTTCTCCTAAACAGGTCAAATCCATCAGTCATCCCCGCAAAGGCTATCATGTCATGTGTAAGATATTCACTGGAGGCTGGAGGGGCAGTATTGGGCTCTCCCATTATATTAACCAGATAAAGAAAGCAGTGTGACTGAGGCTTTGAAGATCATCAAGTGTGTACATCATGGCAGGGAATACCACAGCTAGACCAGAGGGGGAGGGGAGCGAGTTCTCTTTTTAACATCTGTTTGCCCACACAATGTTTGCTATCCAGTGTTTTTCAGCAGACAGATGCCCTGCGTCACTGTAACACTGCCATCTGGTCGCTGTATCAGGGTGTCTCGGCAGGACTGGCTTTTTAATGCCTTGCTGAAGGGCATATATTCTGTTGTTTTTCCCCAAAGGTACATTCCATTGATTTTACACATTTTAGCTTATTCATCATGAAGAGGACCACTAAGCGAGTGAAACCAATTGTACAACATCGAGAGAACATGTGTCAAACTCAAGGCCCAGGGGCCAGATGTGTTCCCCCACATCATTTTATGTGGCCCACGAGTGATTAATTGGTCTTCAAAATCTGGGTTAAAATAGGTCTATGCTGCTTTAAGCCAAGAGTTGACCATAAACTACATTTCCCACAATGCATGGCGATCGCATTACCCAAAAAGTGACGGCATCCCATGCATCCAACATGCGACGAGTGAAATTGATATTGAGGCTGTGATCACAGCAAAATCTGTTCACAAAAGCCACAACCAAAACCGATGAGGCAGTGAAAGCTAGCTTTATTGTGGCTGAAGAAATCACCCGTGCTTCAAAGTCTTTTTCTGAGAGTGTGTTTTTGAAGCAGTGCATGCTGAAGGTGTGTGAGCAGGTCTGCCCCGACCAGATTTGTCAAGAAACACCATCGCGGCCTGGGTTACATCTATAATGCATAATATTTGTAACTTGAATAAGTAATAAATACAGAAAGTTATTTTGCAATATGTTACGTTGTAGTTACCTTTATTTTACATTATATGTGGTGACATTTAGTTACGTGTATTCTGTATGACAGTTGCATCTGGCCCTTTGAGGGTAACCATCATGCTGATGGTGGCCCTCAGTGAAAATGAGTTTGACACCCCTGGTCTAGAGGAAACTTGGGGACATCTATTCAACTTTCTTGTTAGGGCTTTTAAGAAAGAATTCCCATTTTCCTGTTTAACTGCCCTATGTTGGGTGGTGGAGGTAACATTAATATTATCTTTTAAAACACATTTTAAAGTGTACAACAAATTGGTCAGAATGGGACACAGTGAGAGAAAAATAAATTGAAACCCTCAGAATAAGGTCAGACAAACAACAAACAAGCAAGACCACAAAGATAAATCTGAACAAAACAAAGCAAAGAAACGGGAAAAAAAAGAAACACTGGAAATCTGAAAAACCACCAGAAAATTGTATATATCCTGTCTTGAACTTGATATAAAGTTGATTGAACTGTCCAACTCATCAATTGAGTCTCTGTATCATTTTAACTAAATGCTGAACTGTGAATATCTTATTCATCTTGTGTGCATGTGTCTGTGAGTGTCTTATGATCAACGCATTAATGATTTTTCCCTTTGCTTTTGCTTTCTAGGTGCACATATGGTTGCTAGTGTGCTTTTGTTCTGCTGTCCAAAACTGTTGAAAACCAATAAACCATGTTGCATCAAGGGGAAATCTAACGTTTTGGAACTGAGGGCTATTTTGGCTTTCATTTTGACTATTCCTTTTACACTATGTTTGCAATCTTAAATTTACTAATTAATCCCTTGAGACTTTGATGGAAATGTTCATTATTTGCTTTTTTTATAGCTTATAAACAATCCAGATGAGAAGAATGGTTGCTTCCACATTACATTTGACATAAATTGCCTCCTCCGAGGTTTTACAGAAAATCTTGTGGTTCATTTAATTGAACAAAACAAATAAATGTTTTAGAGCTTCCAAGTTTGCGTCCTTGTTTGCACATGCAGCAACACACCACAGGATAAGAGCAAGTAGCATAACCTCATGGTGTCAAGGAAGCACACGGTTTATGGCAAACATGGGTGTAATTATGTGAAACCATAACAGTAAGACTGCCATTAGTTTGACTCAATGAATGAGGAACGATATTAAGGCAGACAAGTGTCATACAACACCGGCACACAGACACAGGCACTATAATTACAAATAGCCCTAGCTAGTGTTGAATGGTGCAAATAGAAAACAGTAAAGGACAATGCAGCAGAGAGAGAAAAAAGAAGCAGCAGTGGCACTAAGAGCACAGACAAACAATAAAGGCGTCAGACGTGTTGACTAGGAGTCAAGACAGAAGTTTTACCGACAGTGTGGATTCCAGAGAGCCTGAGGACTGGGTGTCTCGGCTACTCCGGCTTTTGGAGCGGAGCCGCGGAGAGGAGGACGGAGATCCAGTGTAGGACAGAGGGTCGTGGCGAGGCTGATGCTCCTCTGACTGCTCCAGGTCATATCTATATGACAGAGGGGTCTCGTTGTAGGAAGCCTCTGTGGAAAACAGCCGAACAAAGGACAATAGTCACATCGTGTGTTATTAAACCGTTAAATGATGTTCTAACCACTGAGACATGCAGCAAATTGAGACATCTTCCTCTCTTGGTATACTAATGATGGGCCATGGCACTTTAAGTGGCTATAACATCCTAATAAATGTTGATCCATCAAAACCATCATTTTATATAACATTATGTTGTGTTGAATTATATCAAACAGTTTGATTTACTACCTTCAAGTAGTAAAAACTCACACACAAAAGAGTCAATAACTACTACTTTAAAGGCCCAGTATGTAAAAATGAGTGACATCTATAGTGAGACTGCAGATCATCCGTCTCTTTTCCAAACTTTAAGTGCATTAGCCTTCACCTACTAGAAAGGATGGTGTTCTGCTTCATTTGCATAGTATACTTTTGATTCAAAACATGAAATACTGTACATTCTCTGCCTGGTTTGTCCAGTGAATTCTACACATACACCAACATCCTTATAGATGGTATATTAATTTTTATACAAAAGATACTAAATGTTACTCACTCTACCTTTAAGACAAAGAGTGCAACCTAATATTGTTATCTCCTGACAGGATTTCAATAGATGAATTGCTGAGAAATTGAGAGGATGTCCAACAGCAGAGGTCATAAAACATACAGTATGTGGTCGTTTCCTGTCAATTGTCTTTCAATTAAATCAGATAATGCTGTTTAACCTGTGACTCACGTAAATCGACAAGACACATCATGTGCCAGGCACTGAGTGGCCAAGCAAGTTGGGAAGTCTGTGAAAACAGCACGTGTGTTCTGCTCCTGCCTGCTGTGTTGCACACACACTGACTCCCCAGTAAGCTTAGTTTAATGACTGATCAAACAGGTCTCTGAATGAAAGGGTCTCTTTCACTTTTCCCACCAATAAAAGATGTAAAATAGGTATAAACAGGGTTCTTTCTGAGACTCAAAGACAAGGATTTGCTCCAAACAGTGGAAAAACAAGTGTAATAAGTGACATGTACTATATGTTGTGCTCGTCATCCTTGTGATATGGGACTTTGAGTGTCTTTTTAGAGTCCTGTAATTACTGTGTCAGGTGCTACTGACTCACTGGGAACTTATTATTATCATCGTTATCATCAAGAATGTGGCAGTTAAATGATGCACAATAGAGTTGTCATTCGACAAGTTAAGTAATGTGGAGGCAGGTAGGTCTATAAAAAAAAGAAAAAGTAGGCTTCAAAACCGGTTCATCTCAGTTTTCCGACAACAGGAAAGAGAGGATTCCGGACATGAAGGGATGATAAAACCGCTTTCTCTATATTTTCATCGATAAACAAAAGAAAATATGGGGAAAATGCTTGAATTCTCAGTAATAAAACCAAAAGAGTTTAGGGTGCTTAAATAAAGCTTACCTAACTCCTCTTACCTTGCGAAACCATGATTTTCACATATGGTTAAGGCAACAAAGGATCTTTTATTTTAGCATTCAACAGCATTAAAAGGAACCTGATAATAGTGATACAACCATAGCTGCATACCTTTTGGTGTTTGATATTATTCTCTACCTTTGGTTGGTTAAACAGAAACAACATTTATAAGTTACAGCATTCATCTGAAAACAGGCTCTGTCAAGCTAAACTATCTTTGTCTGTAGGCTTTTAGAACATGTGCAGATTCAAACTAGGGCTGCAACCATAATCCATGAAGTGATTATCAATTACTGAATTAATCACAAACTATTTTGATCATTGATTCATTGGTTTGAGGGTTGTTGTTTTTTCAACAAGCTCTCTATTTCAACATCTTAAATGTGAATATTTTCTGGTTTCTTTGTTTCATATAATTAAGAAATCACTAAAAGTGAATAATTTTGAATAATTACCTAGTGTCAAATTACCTTTGATTGATTGATTGCTCACAACAGGTGGAGGTTAACCATTTTAACTACATTATAAATGAGCGCCAGTGCCACAATGTTTCTGACTTTGGAGAAGGTCAGAATGAAGGCTAAAGGGAGGCTGATATGTCATATGTCAAAATATATAAACATGGAGCAAGAGTGTGCAAGACCTTTTTTCCATTCTATAAACTGAACAACTAATAATCATTTAATGCAGACCATTTACATTTATAAATCAAAATAAGAAAGCATATATATTTCCAAACATCTAAATAATATAGTGAATTGCAATTATTTTGGTCAGGATAACAATGACTCATGATTCATATTGTCCCATGCCTAGTCAGCACTAGTTTTTACAAGTTTCCATCCAAACAAGCTGTAACAATAGGACTCAAACACACACTGGGGCTCAGCAGAGGCAGAGAGCTGAATTGACTGCTTTAGGGAAGAGATTACTCCAGGCCAAACAGCTTCTGAGCACCGGGGGAAGTCCATGTGAAAGGCCACACTGTGCTCCAGTGAGATTATACATCAGGCCCAGCACTGGGTGAATAACACATCCTCTCATGGGCAGCAGTTTCAGCGCCGCAAACTATCTCCTTCCAAGGGAAAAGAAGTAGCAAGGGCTTAGAAAATCACTATAAACAAGAGTAAACAATTCAAAAAGGAGGATTAAAAAGAATCATTGCAAAGTCTTCCATGCTGAGTCACCTGCGTCTCCCTTAAATACATGACACTCACTTGGCCATAGCAGTGTGAGAAAGAGGACATCGCAATAGATGCACACAGTGTGTGCGCCGTTGTTGTAGTGATCACATGAACCTCGCTGCTGAGGAAGTGTCCAGGCAGGTCTGTCGGGAAAATTCAGCAATTCATCTGCTTTAGAGCGGAAACAGGCTTTCTGCACAAGGTCATCCTTTCACAAACAGCTCCCTCTCTCTCACTCCCGACACTCCCAACACACCATCATCCATAGTCACCTATGCTGTCATAGTTACATACCACATAACCCTGAAAGGAATTTAGAACTAAATGGAAGGATTGTAAACTGTCTGTAAATCATCTGTAGCTCAACATGCATTTTGTTTGTTAAGATCTGTTTCCACTCTGCTGACTTTTCTCCACCACTCTTTTCTGTGAAACCTTTTGTTTGCCCTGATTGTGAAACACTTTGACGGCCTTTTATAAAATGAGCAGAGCAAATAAACCTGAGAAAAGGTTGCCCTTTAAAATGTCAAATGACCTGCAAATGCCCAAGTCTAGTCATGCAACACAGAGGAACATAACTTATCTTGTTATCTAACCCTTATCTCCAACACCGTATTTCTATTCCTTTTTAATATGAATAATGTTAATGTTAACCTGCTGTTATACAGGGACACACTTTCTAAAAATAACAATTCACTGTGACCCACTTCACAATATCAATTATGATATAATATAACTTTTCCATTTCTGTGACTAAAATATCAATTTAATTAAGAAATGAGCCATGTGTTCATCTTATTGTTTAAGCTTATGTGTAAGACTGGTGGAAACCCCAGCTAATTTATTTGGTGACCCAAAACTAATGACCTGTGTCCTTCGACTGTTTGCTCAGTGACGTGTCTCTCACTCTCAGGCTCTGACAGTGAATGGTGAAGGAACTACCCACCACACTTCCATAACAATGTCATTCCTATTATGAACCAGAACTCCTCAATGATTGTTGTCTTCTCTGCTCATATGGTTCAGCTGTTTGTCAGTGAGTAACATGTACATGTACATTAGGTGATGTAAGGAAGAGCGAGGGAAATGCTTGTTGTCTGTAAACACCAGAGAAGCTTGAGCAGGGAAAATCCCAATAGAGCAGCCCTTTCTGAAATACTCAGAGCAGCCTGTCTGCCACCAACAACCACTGCACCTTTAAAAAGGTCACTTTAATAATATTTCTTCCTCAGTAAATGCATTGAGTAGCTGCAATGTGATATTTTGTGTTGCACAGGTGTTCCTAATAAAGCGACGGAAATAAAGTAAAAGTGATGAACTGTGTTTCAATTCTAATTTCCACACAGTAAAGAATCACAGAGGAGGGTGACCAAGTCGTTTTGGCCTTTCAACAATCAGTCCTTCACGTCCAAAACCCTAATTCCAGCATCTTAAAATGCCTTCAACTTTCCCACAGACGGCTCATAAATATATTCTAATAACATTATATAAGACTGCTGAGCCCAGCAACTTCTGTGTGTGGAGCCAAGCTGATTTTTTTCTGTAATCCTGTGTTACTTCAGATTTTTAAGAATTTCATTTGAGTGTATTACCACATGCCACGGTCTCATAGAGATCCGACTATTGCGAATGATCAAAAACACCTTCTTTACACAAAAAAAACAAAAACAGAACACAGCATCTTTGCTTTCCCACACTTCCACCCTGAATGCTGCATCTTAAGATAGAGCTCAAGGATAAACAACTGGCTCTCCAGTCCTGCTTCTGGAGAATAATCAGTCATCGTGAAACACTTTTCCTTCCTGAGGACCCAAGAACAATCACAGCCGTTTTATAAAGGGGGTCATGTTAGATGACCTACTGATGACAAAGCAAAGATGCATTCAAGGCCCTAATCCTAATCCAGAGAGAGCGATGGCAGATGTGCAGTGCCACAGCATCAATCATGTGATCTTACTTCCCTACACAAGACAAAACACACAGCACCAAAACAGAAGGACACTCTATTTTAATGTCATTTTTATTTGTTTTATTTTTTTATTTTTTTTTAAGTACTGTCACCAAGTAGCATTATTATAAAAGCACTGAATGTCATATTCAGGTATTCAGTTAAGTTGAACGATGGGTTTGCTGTTGGTTCTGGAATAAATTCAATCAATGTAGCTGATCACTATAAATTATATGATGCCAATTTGAATGTTTTTCTTTTTTCTACTGTGATAAGACACAACACTTTCTAAACTGACTCCTGTGCCTGCACTGCACTGATGCATTTTAAATGGAAAAGGTCATCAAAAAGCTTATCTTTGTCAAATAAACATAGGGATGAAAAAAATGTCTTCTGGAAACAACCATCCAACCAGTTCCCAAAAATCCAACAGTATAGAGGTCTATAGATTCATCAAGGGCTGGGACTCAAATAGCAGCATCCATAAGTTCCCATTTCACCAGTGGGAAATGGCACAATGTTGCCCGCTCTCACACAGTCATTGATCACCGATCATGGATTTAAATAGCTCAAGGGGAACTTGTTTTCAAAATGCTCGGACAGAGAGAAATAATCAGAGGCCACTTATTGTTCCCCTACAGTGAACATATTGACCATCTACACAAAGATCACTCAGCTGATAGACAGAAGTTAGATCACAAACTCCCAAAATAAACCCCCGCATTGCAAATGTGCTGATTGATCCAGCATCGAAAAGGCTGGAAGTGAGATTTAAGCATCTATAATTTACCAGACAGGGGAAAAGGCACAATGAAGGACAGCCTCTCTGTCACCTCTCTAATGGCTCTATAGATCTGGAGAGGAAAGTTGCACATTTGGAATACAAGCAGCACAAGATGCCAATGTGTTAAAAGCTTAGCACCACTTTATGGCTCCAACAAATAGATTCTCCTCCAGATGGGGCAGTCACTGGGGAAACAGTGCTGGCAAAGCCAGAGAAAACAGAGGGAATACAGTTGAAGGGGTCAGAGTCAATTTTACTTTACTGTGGGCCTGGCAGTTTTCTTCACATTATCTGAGCTGGGAATCGAACCCTTAACCCTCCCAATAAAAGCTCTACTTTCTGAGCCAACATCCTTCCTCAGACATACGATCACAAGTGAACAGCGTTAAGACTGTTCACACCTGGCATTAAAATGCATCCTGGATGTGTCTCCTGTGACCATGTGAGATCAGAAGTGGCTTCATCCATATTCTATTCAAATCCACAATGATGCCTTCATGTCTGTGAAAGTGTATGGAGTTCCCCTTTAACCCATGGCACTTTTAGACTGGCTGTGTGGGCAAACTAAAATTGTTCACCAACACATCATCATCACATACAGGCTCATCTGAAGTGTCTACTCGGAGGCTGGTGAAACCTCTGAGGCCCACCACCAGCACACCTGCAGCACCAGCACCACCAGCACCCGTCTCTGATCTGCTGTAGAGCAGCCTGAAATTAGTGCCAGTCACTGAGCAGTGTTGGTCAGAAGGGGCTGCTCCGCCCGGCACACCTACTAATCAGAGTGTATTGAAATAGCTCATGGTGGTCACCCTACTGCTTGTAATGTGCTGCATAACAGAGGAAATCAAAGCACAATAATTGTTCCAGTCTGTGAAAACAAACAGACACTATAACACAGCTTTGTGGCTGCAGAGAGAAATGTTTAAGCCTTATTATTGGGATTGTATCTAGTAATTATTCTTAAAAGCCTATAAAGTATCTTGGAGTGTGGCCAGTCTTTCAACTATGTAGTTTTTATTGTGAACATTTTTAGGCAAATGATTGCTCACTTTTAATAACGTAAGCAGCCACATGAATCACAGCAGCAGTCATACCTCCTGGTATGATCAAATATTTATTTGCATGCTTGGAGAGAATTCAATATTTGTGGACAGACCTCACCCGATGTGCTTTAATGTCAGTGGCTAACATGTAATCTGCCTAGTAACACGTGTTTTACAGCACACGTTTGCATTTAGTGGGTTGAGGCTACTGGTGTACACTGAATCATTCATTCATTCATTCATTCATTCTTTTTACCACTTCATCCTCCACATGAAGGTTGCGTGCAGCTGGAGCCAATCCCAGCTGACATGAGGAGAACATGCAAATTCCACACAGAAACACTTGGTTGAACCGAGATCTGAACCAGTGACCTTCTTGCTGTGTGGCAACCATATTAGCCACTGGATCACTGTGTGGCCTTCAGTGTGGGCCACATCACTCATGCCAAATTTAGAAATTAGCTTTGGTCTGCTCAACTACAAACAGTGTTATCTTCATGTAAACACAAATAACAGCTTAACAAACTGCTTTGCCACTGGAGTTTTGACCAGCATTTAAAAATGATGGAAATGATGACCCCCCAATTCTTTTGTATTATTTGATAACAAATAATACAAAAGAATTGCCTAATTTCAGTTAACAGTCATTGAAAACACTAAAAGGTCCGTCTTTCCAATCTGAAGTATTTCAATAAAAATAATGTATAAACTTCATATAAATACACGTAACAGGTCATCAAAAAACTAGAAACAAAAAAAAAAAGTTCTGGTTAAGAAAGTAAAGGAGTTTGTAATAATTGGTAATAAATAAATAAAAATTGCTGAAAAAAAAGGTAAATTGTGATCTGCTCCAATAAACAAGTAATTGGCTATCTCTAGTTGTTACTAAGCAACCTGTGAGCTGCTGTGATGACTGACATAAAACAACAAAAACAAACAACAAAAAAAACTCAAAGCTGCTTTGCTGCTTGTTGTGTGTGTGGAATAATAATAATAAAAAAAAAAACTAGTCTGTGTGCATCCAAGCCTTCCCTACCTGATTCAGGATCTTCATCGGGATAATGGAGGGTTCAAAGCTTATGTCAAAGTGTACAAAGACCTATTTGACCCAAGTGGTGCTCTGTGAGATTTGATTTATATCCGTGTAACCGCATCACAGATACTGTATTTGTGTGTCTTAAAGACTGCATGTGAACAACCCCTTCATCTGCCTCCCTGTCAAATCCACTACATCAAAAAACACTGGACTGGCCCTTTAAATGGCTGAATGGAGCCAAATATCAGATTCACTTGTCATTGTCCACTCATGCGGACTTTAACTTTCTAACTAAAACAAACTCTGCTGTCCAGTGACACAACAACATGCAACACAGGTCGGGCTGGTGTGTGAGAGGTGAGCTCATACAACACTTAACATTTCATTAACGCATACACAGACACACACACTACACAACAAGCAGCTGAGGCATTCCATAAACACTTGGCCTGCCAGCCAGCAGCACAGAGGGCCCTTTGAGAGGAACCAGGGCGGGGAGCTGAGACTGCAGGAGCAGAGGATGAGGCAGAGCACGAGGGAGGATCACTAAGCTGAGGGAAGCCTGCAAGCTCATAAACATACCAGAGATTGTTTTTTCCTATTATGGTTTATCTATGGAAACGTGTATGTCAAGTCTGTGGATAAATGAAGGAGCTATTAGGAAAACCTCGTGTGAATAGTCTTTCTTCATTTTTGAACTGTTTTGTGATTGGGCAAACGGAACAAAAAGACTATTCATGGTATTGCTGTGAGAGCAGCTGCCCTGCTGTACTGATGGCCTGCCAGCTTTTGACCACTTTATTCAGTACACTGCACAGAGGAACAGGTGCCTCACTTATACACACACACACACACATATATGTAGGCAAACGTGGCTGCCCAGAAGAGCTGACAGCACTTCCTCTGGTAGACCTACATTTAGTCCAGGAGAGGGAGTGTAATGATTTAGTGGCG
The DNA here is from genome assembly GCF_963457635.1 of Microchirus variegatus. Taxonomy (NCBI): domain Eukaryota; kingdom Metazoa; phylum Chordata; class Actinopteri; order Pleuronectiformes; family Soleidae; genus Microchirus; species Microchirus variegatus. The sequence continues at coordinate 11,116,602 of NC_139804.1, read as the reverse complement.
TGGACCCGAAAGCAGACGGAGACGGAAAGCTATTTCAAAACAATATAAATTTATTTACAAAAAATGTGTAACATAAAACGACTTCCCAAAAGTGGGAAGCGATAGGGGATAGATGGAGGAATAGGAGGAAAATTGTCCTTGCAGCTACTGCGGGGGTGACTCGGCAGGTCGGCGGAAATCCAGAGTGGAAACAACTCACGAACGTGGCACAGGAGATCCCAGGAGAATAGGGAGACCGGAACAGCCAAGGAGTTGAAGACCAGCAGGAGACGTGACGACCTGGAGCGGAGACGAACGGGTAAGTAACTTTGTAAGGTAAGTACAGCGAGAGAGCTAGCAGCATGTCTTTACCCATGTAAGTTTGAAAACGATCTGACACCGGTGAGGAGAAATGGCTCCGCCTTTAAGCCCTGCTGATTATACATCTGATGCAGGTGAGGAGGAGCCGCGCAGGTGTAAGTGATCACCGGTGTCTGGGAACTGGGTCAGCCACGCCCCCTGCAGAGTCAGAGGAGAGGGGAAAGAGCAGCAGCCACAAAAAACAACACTAATAATAAAATTGAGGAGAAGGTGCAGGTGGAATCGTAACAGTACCTCCCCCTCAAAGAGCGCCTCCTGGCGCTAGGCCAGGCTTATCCGGGTGGGTCCTATGGAAGTCCCTCAGCAAGTCTTTGTCCAGGAAGAAATGGCGTGGGACCCAAGATCTCTCCTCCGGGCCGTACCCCTTCCAGTCGACGAGGTACTGGTGACCCCGGCCCCTGCGTCGGCTGTCCAGGATACGCCTGGCTGTGTAGGCCTCCCCCCCGTCGATAAACCTGGGTGGAGGAGGAGGGTTGGAGGGTGGGACCAGGTCCGACTCCTCCACTGGTTTTAGGAGTGAGACGTGGAAGGTCGGGTGGACTCGTAAAGCTCTAGGAAGCTTCAGGCGGGCGGCGGACCTGTTGACCATCCGCTCGATGATGAACGGCCCAATGAAACGAGGTGCCAACTTCCGGGACTCGACCTGCAGGGGAAGGTCTTTAGAGGACAGCCATACCTTTTGTCCCGGGCGATAGTCTGGAGCCGGGATGCGGTGGCGATTGGCCTGCCTCTGGCTCTGGATGGAAGATCGTTGAAGGGATGACCGGACCTGTCTCCACACCGCGTGGCACCGGCGAAGGTAGGTCTGGACAGAAGGAACGGCGACCTCCTCCTCCTGGAAGTCGAAGAGGGGTGGTTGGTAGCCCAGGGTCGCCATGAATGGAGAGATGCCGGTAGATGCGGAGACCAGGGAATTGTGCGCGTATTCCACCCATGGAAGCATGGAACTCCAGGAGGCGGGGTGGCGGGCGGCGACACAACGAAGGGCACTCTCCATGCTCTGGTTGGCCCGTTCTGTTTGGCCGTTAGACTGGGGGTGATAGCCCGACGTGAGGCTGGTGGACGCCCCCAGCGCCGAGCAGAACGCCTTCCAGACCTGGGAGGTGAACTGAGGCCCTCTGTCCGAGACGATGTCCTGCGGGAACCCGTGGAGTCTGAAGACGTGTTCGACCAGTAGGTCCCCCGTCTCGATGGCAGTTGGGAGCTTGGTGAGCGGTATATAGTGGACGGACTTCGAAAACCGGTCCACCACCGTCAGGACCGTGGTGTTTAGGCGAGACGGTGGTAGACCAGTAACGAAGTCCACCGCAATGTGGGACCAGGGACGACGTGGGATGGAGAGTGGCTGCAGGAGACCAGCTGGAGGGCGGTTCGAGGTCTTCCCTCGGGCACAGACGGGACAGGCTCGGACGAACTCGGCAGTGTCCTGAGGCATGGAGGACCACCAAAATCGCTGGCGGAGGAACCGGAGAGTGCGATTGAGGCCGGGATGACATGTGAGCTTAGAGCCATGCGCCCACTGTAACACCTCCGAACGTGCCGCGCCCGGGACGAAGAGCCGATTGGGAGGACCGTCCCCTGGGTCTGGTTCCTCTCTTTGGGCTAGACGAACCCTCTCCTCCACCGGCCAGGAAGCGGCTCCCACGATGCAAGCTGGGGGAATGATCGGCTCGGGAGACAGAGAAGGTGGATCAGGTGAGAATAGTCGTGATAGTGCGTCCGGTTTAACGTTCCTTGACCCAGGTCGGAAGGTAAGGGTAAAAACAAATCTCCCCAGGAACAGGGCCCAACGTGCCTGCCTGGAGTTGAGACGTTTAGCGTCTCGTAAATAAGATAAGTTTTTATGGTCTGTCCAAACGATAAAAGGAAAAGACGCACCTTCCAACCAGTGCCGCCACTCTTGGAGTGCCAGCACGACCGCCAACAGCTCCCTGTTCCCCACGTCATAGTTCGCCTCGGCCGGAGAAAGGCGTCGGCTGAAGAAAGCGCATGGGTGCAGCTTTTGGTCGGCAGGCGAGCGTTGTGAGAGAACGGCTCCCACTCCAGTGTCGGAGGCGTCGACCTCGACAACAAACTGTAGGGAAGAGTCAGGGTGGGAGAGGATAGGTGCAGATGTGAACAGTACCTTGAGTCTCTGGAAGGAGTTCTCGGCGTCATCGGACCAGCAGAATGGTTGCAGCGGAGAGGTGAGTCGAGTGAGGGGTCCAGCCACCTTGCTGTAGTCCCGGATGAATCGCCGGTAGAAGTTCGCGAAACCCAGGAATCGCTGCAGCTGCTTCCGGTTGGAGGGGGTCGGCCAGTCCCTCACCGCACTGATCTTGGCCGGATCTGGAGACAGCTTACCCTGGTCGATAATGAAGCCTAGGAACGGAACTGATGAAGCGTGGAAGACGCACTTCTCTGCCTTGGCATACAGTTTGTTCTCCAGCAGTCTTTGCAGCACCATGCGGACATGCTGGACGTGTTCCTGCTCGGACTCCGAGAAGATGAGGATGTCATCCAAATACACGAACAGGAATTTGTCCAGCATGTCACGCAGAATGTCATTGACTAGGTGCTGAAAGACTGCTGGAGCGTTTGTTAATCCAAAAGGCATGACAAGGTATTCAAAATGTCCCATTGGCGTGTTGAAGGCGGTCTTCCATTCATCGCCCTCTCTGATGCGAACCAGATGGTACGCGTTGCGAAGGTCGAGTTTGGAAAATATTTTAGCCTTGCACAGAGGGCTGAAGGCAGCGTCCATAAGCGGCAGCGCGTATTTGTTGTGGACCGTGATCTCATTGAGACCACGATAGTCGATACACGGGCGCAGGGTACCATCTTTCTTCTGAACGAAGAAGAAACCGGCTCCGACAGGGGATGAAGAGGGACGAATGAGACCAGCGGCCAGAGACTGGTTGACGTATTCCTCCATGCATGAGCGTTCGGTCTGGGAGAGGTTATACAGCCGTCGGGAAGGTAATGTGGACCCCGGAAGCAGGTCAATGCCGCAGTCGTATGGTCGATGGGGAGGAAGTGAGAGAGCCAAGTCCTTGGAGAACACCTCCCCGAGGTCGTGGTACGCCGCCGGAATCGTGGAAAGATCTGGTGGCTTGGGAACCGGAACCGGAGAGGTCGAAGGAGCGGGCAGTGCTGAGCGGAGGCAGCGGGAGTGACATGGAACGCTCCAGCTGGAGAGTTGCCCAGACGACCAGTCGAACCGGGGATTGTGGAGCGCCAACCAGGGCAGGCCCAGCACGATCGGGGAGGAAGACGACGGAATCAGGAACAATTGAAGCAGCTCGTGGTGGTTGCCGGACAGGACCAGGGCGATGGGTCTGGTGCGAAGAGTGACTGTGGCCAGGATCTTGCCGTCGAGGTCGTGGATCTCCTTCGGAGTCTCGAGCGGGATCGTGGGGATCCCGGCCTGGAGGGCAGTGTCCAAGTCCAGGAAACAGTCGTCTGCGCCAGAATCGACCAGACAGGGGAGCGTGATCGACTTCTGGTCCCACCGGAGTTGACCTGGGAGGATCACACGTCTCTTTGTGGCACGGGAAACGGCACCGCCTGCCAACACTCCTGCGTGTGTCGGAGGGCTTAGTCCTTTTGGGCGTACTGGACAGTTTGCCCGTTGATGGCCCAGTTCGCCGCAGTAGAGGCAGGCCCCGCTTCTCACCCTCACCGTCCGCTCCGCGGAGGTGAGTCGAGTACGCCCCAGCTGCATCGGTTCAGGTGAACCAGGAAAGGTAGAAAAAGGAGGCAGAGGAATGGGAACCGGATTGTGGGGACGTGAGTGGCTAGTGACGCGCCGGCTACTCGCCGTTCTCTCTCGATCCCTCTCCTCGATGCGATTATCGAGCATGATACACAAGGCAATGAGTGAATCTAAATCGTGGGCGTCGTTCCGTGTTGCTAGTTCATCGCGTATTTCTCTATTCAGATTTCTAACGAACATAGCGCGCAGCGCCGCGTCGTTCCACGAACTCTCCGCAGCGTGAATGCGGAACTGAATAGAAAAATCAGCCACCGATGAATTACCCTGTTTGGTGTTGATTAGTTTGGAGGAAATATCGGACTCCTGAGGAGAGTGATCGAAAACTTTGCACAACTGGCTGGTGAACGACGAGTAACTAACTGAAGCGGGGGCTGCGTTGGATAGCGTGGCCGTTGCCCACTGAGCGGCTCGCCCCGACAATAAGTTTACCACGAAGGCAATTCTGGCGTTGTCATCGGGGTAGGTGCGTGGTTGTAAGCTAAAAACTAGCGAACATTGAAAAAGGAAGCTTGTGCATTTACCAATCTCCCCGGAGAATCGTTCGGGGATGGGAACAAAAGGTTCCCGCGGCGAACTAGTGGAAGTGGCTAAGCTAGCGCTACTAGCCGCAACTACCCGCTCCGCGCTAGCGGACACGGAAGTGGCGGAGGCTACGGGAGGGTTAGCCGACCTAGCAGCATTAGCCATGAGTTCGCGGAGTGAAAGGGAGACCTTCGAAAGCATCTGACTATGGCGCCCGATGAGTACGCCCTGGGCGGAAATAGCCTGCTTAAACGCGTCAACGTCCGCCGGGTCCATGTTGGTCAGATCGTTATGTAATGATTTAGTGGCGTGGACCCGAAAGCAGACGGAGACGGAAAGCTATTTCAAAACAATATAAATTTATTTACAAAAAATGTGTAACATAAAACGACTTCCCAAAAGTGGGAAGCGATAGGGGATAGATGGAGGAATAGGAGGAAAATTGTCCTTGCAGCTACTGCGGGGGTGACTCGGCAGGTCGGCGGAAATCCAGAGTGGAAACAACTCACGAACGTGGCACAGGAGATCCCAGGAGAATAGGGAGACCGGAACAGCCAAGGAGTTGAAGACCAGCAGGAGACGTGACGACCTGGAGCGGAGACGAACGGGTAAGTAACTTTGTAAGGTAAGTACAGCGAGAGAGCTAGCAGCATGTCTTTACCCATGTAAGTTTGAAAACGATCTGACACCGGTGAGGAGAAATGGCTCCGCCTTTAAGCCCTGCTGATTATACATCTGATGCAGGTGAGGAGGAGCCGCGCAGGTGTAAGTGATCACCGGTGTCTGGGAACTGGGTCAGCCACGCCCCCTGCAGAGTCAGAGGAGAGGGGAAAGAGCAGCAGCCACAAAAAACAACACTAATAATAAAATTGAGGAGAAGGTGCAGGTGGAATCGTAACAGGGAGAGGCTGCTGAATTCTTCAGCTTCGTTGACCGCTAAACCTCAGATGTTGATGCTCAGGTACAATGATAGGCCTGTCTGAGCTTCATAAGGGGACCTGAAATATTCATGTGTCAGGAGTGAGTCCAGTGTGACTTCTGCTGAGGCGGCAGACAGTGTCTATGTCTGGACAGAGGCCAAGACGTCCAGACGGACTTCATCCCTTTTCAGACAGACACTGTTTTTTATTAATGTCACCACTACCAAGCCGGTGTCCCGTATTGTCTCAAATCAAATCAAACCAAACCTGTTTTGATTTAAATAAAGTGGGCAGTGAGTGTATTTTCTCAATGTTTTACTACACAGATAAGCACAACAAGGCCAAAGCAGATCAGCTGTGAAACATCAGATGGTAAACTGCTGGAAATATTCAAAAAATAACATGCAGGTAGAATCATTATATATTTTTTCAGGGATACTCATTTTCTCTGCTGTTTGATTTCTCAGGTCTCCCTCTTCAAACACACATCACACCAGACAGTCAACTTAATATTAACCAAATTATTAAAAGATTCAGGGGAAAAGAATGTGAGTGGCTTGTGAGTGAATATTGGGAGTGAGTTCACCAAGATAAGCAGTAGGTGGGGCAAAGCTCCCCATTGAAGAATAAGGAGAAGTTCCTTGAAGATGTCACAATCCACACTCACTCACTCATTCATTCCTGCAAGTTCCCGTGTTTTCCCTGCTGCTCCGTGTCTTTGCTCTATCTCTGCAGGGGGCGTGGTTGACCTACATTCCGGATGACGCTGTTGATCACCGCACCTGCGCATCTCCACCCAGCTGCTCCTGATATCAAATCAGGAGCACTACTTCAGCGGGAACCAGCGGTGACTTCAGCGTCAGAGGGTAGTTTCGCTACCGCCGGACCGCCACGTCTCCTGCTTACAGCAAAGACACGGAAGCTCCACGATCGCCACTCTCCTGGGTTCGTCTCCGACTTCCGCCATTCTGCCTACTTCCCTCCTCGTCGCCTCCTCGTCAGACGATGTGCCGTTCTTCACGGATCCCCCTGTCTCCGGTGAATCCACACCATCTATCTTCACATCCGCTGAGACGTCGCTACTTCCTCATTCGTCCTGTGGAGGACGTTTCAGCTACTCACCTCTTCTCCAGAGCTTCTACACCCCGAGTGAGTTTGTTCCAGTCGGAACACAACGAGGAACTTTAATCTGCCACAGAGGAACGGCGTTTCCTTCACCACCACTGCAGACTGACTCACTCACACACACATACCTACCTGTTGTTGTACAAACTTACCCTTTGGCTTTAATAAAGTCCTTTAAACTGTCCTCGTGGCTCTGTCTGCATCCGGGTCCTCTGTATAATAGTCATCGGTTTCTCCGTAAAGAGAAACCGTAACATTACGATCTGACCATAATGGACCCGGCAGACAGCGAGGCAGTGGGACGGGCGCTAACAGCTCACGGCGTGCTAATCGGAAGACATGACACCGTACTCGTGGAGATAGCGACTTCTGTACAAGAGCTAACTGCTAGCGTAAATCACCTGCTTCGTCCGCCACCACCCAGTGCACCCCCAGTAAATGTTGTTCCACTACTTCAGCCCCTCGGGGTTTCAGCTCGGGAACCATTCGTTCCTATTCCCGAACGTTTTTCTGGCGAGCTAAACCACTGTGCCAGTTTCTTGTTTCAAGTGTCCTTGGTGTTCGATTTACAACCCACCACTTATCCCACCGATAATGCTAGAATCACGTTTCTTGTTAACCTGCTATCTGGAAGAGCTGCACAGTGGGCGGCCGCCAGATTTACTAATCCCACTACGAGACCTACATAATTTTCTGCGTTTGCTAATGAGCTACGTCAGGTTTTCGATCACCCGTCTCAGAGTAACGACATCGCTAATGGCCTGCTAAGTCTCAGACAGGGTAACTCGTCTGTAGCTGACTACTCCGTAAACTTCCGTATTCTCGCCGCGGAGAGCAGATGGAACAATACCGCCCTTCGGGGCATTTTTTTACGCAGTCTTAACGACGATTTGCGTGACGAACTAGCAACACACGACGAAGTAATAGATCTTGAAACTGCTATTTCCATAGCCATTAAGTTAGATGGTATATTACGGGAGAAGCGACACTCGTTACCTGCACCTCCATTTTACAGTCAGCCTTCTTCTAGTCACCCTCACCCCACACACTCATCATCCAACACTCACATTCCTGACACCGAGCCCATGCAGCTGGGTCGAACTCGACTCACCCCCTCCGAGAGGCAACGTCGGCTCAAATCCGGAGCATGTATCTACTGTGGACAATCGGGTCATCTCATCTCTGTCTGTCCCCTCCGTCCAAAAGACTAAGCTCACCAGCACACGCAGGAGTGCTGGTGAGCGCCCTCACCACCCAACCCCTCTGGCGTTCCGGAGGCTTACCACGACCTTGCCGACGTGTTCTCCAAGGACCGGGCTCCCTCCCTGCCACCACACCGTCGCTGCGACTGCGCCATTGACCTACTTCCTGGCTCTTCTCTTCCTTCCCGACGCCTTTACAACCTCTCCCGCTCCGAACGTTTGAGCATGGAAGAATAGGTCAACCAGTCGCTGTCATCAGGGTTGATTCGCCCATCCTCGTCCCCCGTCGGTGCGGGGTTCTTCTTTGTCCAAAAGAAGGACGGATCCTTCAGGCCCTGCATCAATTACGGGGGCTGAATGACATTAGGGTTAAGAACCGGTACGCTCTTCCTCTCCTCGATGTCGCTTTCTGCCCTCTGAGTAAAGCACGTTTTTTCTCTAAACTGGACTTACGTAACGCTTATCACCTCGTCCGGATTAAGGAGGGCGATGAGTGGAAGACCGCATTTAACACTCCCCTAGGACACTTTGAATATCTCGTCAAGGCCTTCGGACTAACCAACGCTCCAGCGGTGTTTCAACACCTTGTAAATGACCCAGGCGACCAGAAGCTTCATCCCTGCGCCTTCTTCAGCCGTCGCCTATCACCTGCGGAGAAGAATTACGACGTGGGGAACAAGGAGCTCCTGGCTGTCGTCCTGGCATTGCAGGAATGGCGACACTGGCTTGAGGGGACCGCCCAACCTTTCGTGGTCTGGACCGATCATAAGAACTTGGCCTACCTCCGTGACGCTAAACAGCTCAATTCTCGGCAGGCTCGATGGGCTCTTTTCTTGGGCTGGTTTAACTTCTCATTGACATTCCGACAGACGCCCTGTCTCGTCTCTACTCCCCTGACCCTCCGGAGCAGGAACCCTACCCGATCCTTCCTCCCTCCTGCATCCTGGGCACAGCATCTTGGCCAGTGGAGACGAGAGTTCGCCGAGCGCAACGAACCGAACCTGATCCTGGGGGTGGTCCTCCTAACCGGCTTTTTGTTACCACGGCCATGAGATCCGAGGTACTCCAGTGGGGACACTCGTTGAAATTGGCTTGCCACCCAGGAACTTCACGCACTTGCCAATTCCTCAGGCAACGTTTTTGGTGGCCAACTCTCTCCCAGGACACAGCCGCCTTCGTCTCTGCTTGTCCCACCTGCGCCCGGGGGAAGACGTGGAACCACGCTCCTGCAGGACTGCTGAACCCCCTCTCAATCCCCCACCGCCCATGGTCCCACATAGCAATTGACTTTGTCACTGGGCTTCCCCCCTCTGACACTAACACCACGGTCCTGACAGTGGTCGATCGCTTCACCAAGAGCCCCCAATGTTGACCTACATTCCAGATGACGTTGTTGATCACCGCACCTGCGCATCTTCACCCAGCTGCTCCTGATATCAAATCAGGAGCACTACTTAAGCGGGAACCAGCGGTGACTCCAGCGTCAGATCGTAGTTTCGCTACCGCCGGTCGCCACGTCTCCTGCTTACGGCAAAGACACGGAAGCTCCACGATTGCCACTCTCCTGGGTTCGTCTCCGACTTCCGCCATTCTGCCTGCTTCCCTCCTCGTCGCCTCCTCGTCAGACGCTGTGCCTTTCTTCACGGATCCCCCTGTCTCCGGTGAATCCTCACCATCTATCTTCACATCCGCTGAGACGTCGCTACTTCCTCATTCGTCCTGTGGAGGACGTTTCAGCTACTCACCTCTTCTCCAGAGCTTCTACACCCCGAGTGAGTTTGTTCCAGTCGGAACACAACGACGAACTTTAATCTGCCACAGAGGAATGGCGTTTCCTTCACCACTGCTGCAAACTGACTCACTCACAAACACATACACATACCTACTTGTTGTACATACTTACCCTTTGGCTTTAATAAAGTCCTTTAAACTGTCCTTGTGGCTCTGTCTGCATCAGGGTCCTCTGTATAATAGTCATAACAGAAGATGCAAAATCAAAATGCTGCTTCCATCTGTCATAATATTCGTTTCTTGCACTAAGTCATGGAATGTTGTAGTTTCCTCATGGAACCACACACTCTTCCTCTTGTCTGTCATTTTTCTAGTGCTGTGAAATGTCGAAGCTGAAGTGAAGTTTCAGTTGCAGGATCATCATCCCTTATTTGCTGAACCTGTTTCCATTGCACTTATCTGCAATATGTCAAAATGTCCACCTCCATAAAGAGTAAAACCTTCAACTAGTTTATTATCCATTTACCTTTTCACCATCCTCTTGCTCCTCTCCACACCCTTTCACTGTGATACATTAACCATGCACAAGCTGTAACAGAAAGCTGGGGCCACAGGCACATCAGTGCCATGACGATAATGAATTATGGCAAAATAGGCCCATCTGAGAGGTGGCCTCCTTTAACACTCACAGCTAATCAGTGGATCTATTCACAGCCAAGTGTGACTATCAGCCTAGATAACTAGAAACCAGGAGAAAACATATTTTTCTTCTATTTATAGCAACAAGAAATCCCCTAAAGATATGTCACTTTTGACTGGCTTTTTAACTCGATGATTCGGCTGAGCAGCAGCAGGACAAGCGCTGGTTTGTTTGAGGCATCTCTTACGGTGAATTAGTCAGTTTATTCCAGACCAGACTGCAACTATGTCAGACATGAAAGCACTCACACAAGAGCAACAAGGACAGACGTCTGCTCCAGAGTTCCCATGTTCCAAGACAGGCTGCGTGACATACACTCACCAGCAACATTATTAGGTACACCTCTTTGACTACTAGTTAACACACATATCTAATTAGCCAATCACATGGAAGCAAGTCAAGATGATCATGCTGAGGTTTGAACTGAACTTTAGAACAGCAGATCATCCTGCTCCGGGCACTAGTCCGGGCACATCCGGTTGCGTACATTGAACCGGGTCAAAGTCATAAAAGGGACTGCGGTGAGGAGTCGTGAAGAAGCTATTTTTGTTAAAACAATGTTTTGATAATGAATAGCAGTGCATCCACCATTCCAGAGGGGGGAGCTGCGCTTCTGAGAGCAGGTGTGCTGAATATGTCGCTTCCCGGTACTGGCCAATCACAAGACTCTGTCTTCTGGGTGAGAGAGTCGAGTCTCAAATCTAGCGGCTGGGAAACACCGTCAGAAAAGAGGATTTCTATCGGCTCGTTTACAGCAACTAGGAGGTTTTTGACCATAAAAACAAGTAAATGTATGTAAGTAGACCTCCATAACTAACATATATGTCCAACAGGACCACTCTATGTGAGCTTTAATGTGATAATGATAATGCCTTGTCAGAGCATATTGACTAGAATAAAATGACATTTCCACTGATAACTTCAAACAGGCCTACGCTGTCGGGGGCCGACAGCAAGGGGTATATCCGCGAACTTGTCCAATCCTCAACTTTCCAATATACCCAAAGTATACGCACTCGCACCTGCCACTAACTGTTTTAATTAATTATTAATCAATTCAATAAAATAACTGTTAAATATTATGATATAATGCTGACTACACTTTATACATGTTCAAAGTATCCATATAAACTCAATATTGAACACAGAATACCTGAACTCATAAATTTCTCTCTAGTTTTTAATAAAACTAGTTAACCTATTATACCATGTTAAATATTATGAATATTAAAATGCTAACCACACCTGCCATATCTTCAAAGTGTCCAAATATCATGAAAAAGCATACACTTTGTTTATTAAATTTCATGAAAAAGCATACAATATGTTCAAACTTTCCATTCAATGCATTAATAAAGAACTGGGAATGAAGACATCTCTAAACCCACATGTCAAACACCAGGTTCCTTAAAGTGTCCTGTGTACCAAATAAAGTGGACAGTGAGTATAAATCCCAGAGAGCAGAAAGTCTTATGTACTGTAGGTTTGGCCAATATGTGCACTGTACTGCACAGTTTATGACGCTTTGTCAAATAGTTACACAAGTATGTGTAGCACAAAGCACCTTTATAACCTTGAGATTAAGTTATATTAACTATAGGCCACAGTTTTACACACACACACACACACACACACACACACACACACACACACACACACACACACACACACACACACACACACACACACAAACGCTCCCTACCCTACAAGTCACCAACCACAACAAAGAACAGTTTATTGCAAAAACTTGTTTCAAACTGGCTGCCAGGCCCAGGCTTAATCAAGCAACGTGCACAGTAATGTTATTACATCAGAAACTAAATCCAGACTTCTGGTTATCCACATAGCAAAGTCCACTCAAAGCAGCTGTGCCATTATAACAGACAGATTGTCCCCTGGACAAAAAAAAGTGGCACCTCAAGGTCTCACATTCTGCTGCATGGTGGTTTAATAAGCAGATGTGAGAGTGGACAGGGTTCACTGAGAGGGGAACTCCACTGATTTCACACATTAAGAGGTCAGTTTACTTGTCACAAGCTACAGTGGTAGCTTTTAACCACATCTCACAGTTTTCAACTGCTTTTTGAGCTGCTTTTATTGAGGTTAAAGTTGAAAGCTTGATGTAAATCTAGTGAGAGAAACTAGAGTGGACTTATTTGGAGATCAGGCTGTGTCATGTCTTGACTGAAGAAGATTTTGTCAAGTCCAAACAAACGCACCCTGATGACATCACAGCCAAAGAGAAAGTCTGCTGTACACTGGGGCATTTGGACTGGAAGATCTGAATGTGTACCACACATACAGAAGCGTATTGCATTCAGTTGAAAAAAAAAAAAAAAAGGCTCCTGACTAATATTTTCTTTCCTGTTTTTCTGTCTAATTCTTTTTCTGTTTTTCGGAATAATATCTTTTTTGGTTTGTTTTTCAGAGTAATGCATCACCTCTGCCAAGGAGTTTATCTTTTCGCCGGAGTTCGTTGTTTTGTTTGTTTGTCTGTCTGTTAGTTAGCAACATAACTCGAAAAGTCACGGACGGATTTCGATGACATTTTCTATGTCCGCAATGGGACCAGGAACAAGTGATTACATTTTGGGCGTGATCTGTAGAAGCTATCACTGGTTACAACACTCACTGTCTGACCATAACGTTATCACTGTTATAACACTCGGTGTCTGACTCAGGCGTGCTGACAGAGTGTATTTTGTTGGCACTGCGCCTACAACTTTTTCACAGCATTTTCCCCCTAAATGATCAGACTAAAATATTCAAAACTAGAAAAGCACTCGACCCTGTCGGAGGTCTGCGCTCTCGGAGTCCGGTACGGTAGATAGTTGATGAGGCATGTATGTGCGGGACGGAGTCACAATAGCTCTATGGGAGTCACTTGCAGGTCGGAGGTTCTCGCGAGAAAAAAAAAACAGGGGGAAATTTTTTTGCAAGAAAAACAGAAAAAAAGGACTCCGAAAACCAGAAAAAAATATTAGTCAGAAAAACAGAAAATGAGTTAGTTAAATTAGTTAAAGTTTTTTGTTTTTTTTCAACTGAATGCAATACGCTTCTGTACACACAGAGATGGAATAATAGAATAATAAAAACATTTGCTACTTTTATTTTATTTTTATTTTTTTTAAAAGGTTCGGTCTGTAAGAACTAATCACATTTAAATGATGCAACTACTCAATCCCCCCTTTTCGAAGCACATGAGGGATCTACGGTGGCCTTCACATTGTTCTTTGTTTGTGTAGTAAGCTTTGCTTCAACACACAAGCTTGTTTGTCGATTAGGATTGCTGTCACAACATGGAGGCTCATAATGGCAGCCACTCTAAAGAAAAAATAGTGACTAAAGTTCATATAAAAGGCTATGAAAACCAAAATATACACTTACATACTAGTAGTGTGCTACATACTGTAACTTTAAGCATGTTCCATATGAGTTTATTATTCTGTGCATCTGTTATGTCCTAGTTGTTTTTTCTGTACATGGCAGCGAAGAGTATGCACCAAGTGTGAAGGAAACTGATCCAGATCGAATGGATTTGGACATTTGGACAGTCATCCGAGCGGCGTGCTGGCTTACACTTCATGCTGATTACAACACAGACTATCTGCTCGTCTGTCACATGCTTTGTGTGAGAGAGCTGTGGACTGGATCACCTTATATAACAACACACTATTCTGCTCATCTGCTTAATCTGACCCTCAGTGGATAACGGGGTCAGAGGCAGAACAGTATTTTACAGCTACAATCCTAATATGTTATTCCCAATCCCGATTTTGCTGAAAATTTAGTCCCATCCAGCAACAACGTGCATCCTCGTGTGTCGCACGCTTTGACAAACGTCCTCGCAAAGGAAGACTCACCCCGGCTTCGCTTCTTGTGCTTGGCATTACCACGTTGCCCTGACCACTCTCCTTATCCCACTTAACATTGTTGCATTGTTAGCATGTCAATACTACACTCCGTGAGTGATGCTACTATTGTGTTGAATACATAACAACAGGAAACAGTAATGGCAGGCGTTTTCGATTGGACGCTGCGTGACACACTTAAGGCCCTCTTGATCCTCTCTTTTTGACTGAGTTGTCGGGGCTTTTTCCCACTCGACCTCCTGTAACAAAAGAGCCTCCCTAAATTTATCACGCTAGACAAACCCCTTTAAGTTAATTACTCAGCACCAAGGACAACAAATCTGATGTGTGCTGACATGAAAACACTCAGCGTGGACAGGGCAGAGGGAGTGGACTGCCCGGGGGCAGCCGCTGCCTCAGTAAGAGCATCTCTGTGAGATTGTTGCAGCACTCAGCGGGGCAAAGAGCAGAAGGGGGTGAAAAAGACAGGGAGGGCCTACATACAAAAAAACATTGCTGCGAGAAACCACAAAGGCAATAGGTTAATGTTAAAGGTGCCATATGTAAGAATGTGGCCAAAAACGGTTACTACATTCAAATGCAAAATACCGAGGTCTTTTAGGTTTCGTTTTATGACGTAATTGACAACCCGTGGTTGTTTTGACTCTACTGACTGCAATGATTGGTAGGCGGCGGTAGGTGGCGCCACATGCCAAAACATGATTTTAAAAACATAAACATGATTTGCAGTCTGCAAAATATTTTTTTTATGCAAATATTTTGGCTGTGCTGTTGTTGGTGAGTTTAGTTTGTTATATGAACATTATTCCTGAGTCTATGTGACATATTAGGAGGATTTTATGGCCAGTTGCTTTAGATTGATTACATAATGCACCTTTAAAGATCAGTGTATTTTTACGTCTGTCCAAACATAGATAGTTGAGGTTTTTTGAAGTGTAGTTGTTTGAGTTATTGACAAATTATTGACACCAACTTTGCTCAGCACTCGCTCTGAAAACATGGCTGACAGCAGAGGAAAAATCGCATTCATTCTCCTGCAACAAATTTCATAGAGAGAATCTGCATTTTTTTTTGGCTGCGTGACATAGGAGTTCGTCTATTGCTGTCTCATTTAGTAGGTTTGTGCCACATCACAATATATCACTTGAATTTAATAATGGCGGCAGCAGTGGATCAACAATTTCCGTGTGCATTGATTTCAAAATCAAATCAAAATTTTCTCTATGGACTTTGGTGTGTGAGCAGTTTACAAATTTCCAACCAGACAAAGCTGTGTGATGGAGAGTAAAAGTGGCAAACATATTATTTGTATATCATAGACTTCATCAGGCATAAAATGTATTAGGTGAGCCTTTTGTTCACACAATGGGGTCAGTGTTAATAATGTGTCAATATTTCAAACAACCATACATTCAAAACTTGAACTATGCCTTTAAACTTTGTTCTGATACAAACTACAGTCACACAATGTGATATGGAAGGGGAAGGAAAATAAAATTCTCACTAATGGAATGCAATGACATTTGTTAAGATATTTCAAACCAGGTTTCTTTTTTTGTTTTGTCAACCCAAGAAAACCTCTAAATAAGTCTATATTGAAAAATAATAATAACAATAATAATAAAGTGCATAACATGCCATGAGCGACAACCATAGAACAGGTATGTGGTTCATTCATAACCATCTGTAATGACATTTAAAACCTATGTTAAACTTTTAAAGTATTATTTTGAACGTTTACATTTTCAATTCTTAAATTACTTCTTAAATTACTCTCCATTGGTCGAAGGCCTGGCAAAGTCAAAACCAAACTGATCAACCATAACAATACCATGAGTTGCAGATGCACATTACACATCAATTTTTCTAGACTGAGGTCAGCCAGAGTGTGCTGAGGCATCTCCAAGTGATGCGTGATCAGTGGGTGGGGTTTTAATGTGTTATTTATTACTTTATAATCAATACACATCAGAAGACTTTTCTGCTTTTAATCCTGAAAATGAAAGGCTTGGGGGTGAGGGGCACCTGTAAGTTGTGCAGCGTAACTTACCCAGATCTCCTTGAAGACTGTTGTCATGGGAGGTCCTGCTAGATGTGGTGGAGTCCCCATCGCTGGGCCAGACCTGGCCTGTTTTACGGCCCCTGATGACATCAGACCCCATCGCATGCTCCTTCAGATGCTTCTGAGAGAGAGGTGTGGGGGGGCTGCTGCTGTCAAAGGACTTCTGGGAAGGCGAGCGGCTCTTCTCCCTGTATAGCGGATAGGTAGTGGGACTGGGGGACACATGGCTGGACTGGCCTGAGGAGAAGTCCTCCTCACTGGATGTCAAGTTCTCATTGGAGCTGCAGTCTGGTGTGTAGCCTCCTCCTATGTCATCAAAACTGCCAGGAGAGTATGAGCGCCTGGGCCAGGTCAGATGCTCATCCTCCTCTATGCTGTGGCCCCTAATGTGGATGACCCGGGTGTCCCCGTCGGCCATCATTCCTCCAACATACACACTAGTGTATGGCTGGCACTCGGATGGCTGTCGCTCAGACTTTCCCCCAGTGGTGGGGGTCACACTGCTCTTCAGGAATTGTGAGTTAACCTCTGCATATTCATATGATCCGTTATGGCTACACTTCCCCTCAATGGATCTGCCTCTCTGAACAGCTTTGCTGACATCTCCTGTGGCAGTTGACAAGTTCCCTGGGAGGGAGTGCAAGGACCTTTTACGCTCTATCTGCATCGCCTGACAACCCAGGGTACTTATCTTGTCCGAGACCTCTCTGTCATTAACTTTGACCAGCCCTCGCTCATGATGGTACTCCATGTTCACGTAGAAGGGCTTCTCCTGGCCGCCCACCGTCTGCAACCCTCTGCCATCGCCATCTGTGTGAGAGTTGGCTCTCCTGATGCGCTCAAAGTTGGACCTCAGAGCTGCCACCGAGCCTGTGCCCACTGGGAAATCAGGCGTATCTGACTCGTGACCGACCGGTGACACCTCAACCTTCTGTTTGGCAGGGGAAGGACCATGCACCTCTCCTTCTGCATGTTGTTTACACCTCACTGTCTTCACATTTCCTCTCTGCTGCTGCTCCTCCTCATCTGCACGGGACCTCTGGCTGTCTGGACCACAGTGCAGGTCTCCATCTGTCCTCTGGGGTGTCCCTTGAAACCCCCATCTCTGCCCATCATAAGACTTCCTCTCTTTTGCCAGTAGAGTCTGCAGGTAGATCATCCGAAAGCGCTCCTTGTTCACTTCCTTCTCCAGCTGCCTGATGGATGTCTTGCATTTGTCCAGCTCCTGTTCAATGTCCCCCATTGAGTTCAGAGCCATGCACGGGGGGTCAGACTCTGGGAACTGGGCTCTCCATGCCTCCACAAACCCCACAGGTTCAACCATTTTGATCAATTACGCATAAAATGTTCACTCAACTAACACATACCAACATTTGTGAAGAATGAACTTGACTTTAAAACTTAAAGGCTCCATGGTGTCACACTTCAGAGAGTAAAGTGTTCTCAAAAGGGACAGAAACCGCGTTCAGTCTTTACTCACAAACTATATAAAAAGTGTGTGAGTAAAATAAAATCCCTCAGGTCCGTGTGAGTTTCTCTCCTTCTCCCTCTTTTCTCCGCAGACTTGCTTCTGTCCTCGTCTGTGTTTGGTGTCACTCTGCCTCGCTCTGCGCTGCTGCTTTTAGTCAGCAGCACAAAGAGGAGGAGCCACATGGATGAGACTGGAGCCTGCACACAGGAGCAGGAAAACAGTGATTCGTTTTGTGTGTGTTTGTTTTGTTTAAAAGTCATGTCTCGAAAACCAAACTATCTGATAGGGGGATTCACAGTAGGACATGTTGAAAGATGCGGTGACAGTGATGAAACACATGATTAGGTGCCCAATGCATTTATAAAGTAGTCGGGGATTGTATAAAGTCCAGTAAATGAAACAAGCTAATAAACAGGTTATAAAGAGTAATATCCCCACTGTGCTGTGACCTCGAGCGTTTGGTAGAGCAAGGTTTTGTGTCGAGTCTGCCGAAGTTTTCTGCTTCAAAACATCAATTTTCGTTATTAACCTCAAACTCAACATTGTTTTTCTTCTGAATTACTCTTTTAAAAAAACAAAACAAAACAAAAAAAAACGATTGAACGTGTTATTCTTACCCTTTTGCTCGTGTCGTGTCACACCGGCTATAGTTACACAGCAGTACACTTGTCCACTTACGGTTGTTTTTCGTCTGAGGTAACTGAACTTCATTGTGTTTCAAAGGCTGACAATGGCGCCACCTGACGGTTCAAACGTTCACACGACTGTCGTGTCCAATAGCATGTAACTGCAGGCTCGTAGGCAGCAGTTTCAGGCCCGCCAGCAGTTTGAAGCCCGCAGTATTAGCCCCTCGTTTATTTCACGACAGCGCCACTTAGTGACTGGGCGGTGAAACTACTTGTAATTCAACTTGGCTGCTTGGAGTTGCACGTTTGTGAAGGCAATTTGTGAAATTTCATTACCAATCAAACCTCACCAAAATAGAAACAGCAACCAAACGAATTTGAACAAATTAATTTATAACAGAATGATTAACTTATACAGATATGACATTTAACAAATACAAATAAAAACATGCTTTATGAAGCAGGTGAAGTCTCCCCATTTATCATCTGGACTCTTACAGAACAATTTAATATATTTTGATAATTACCAATGCTGTTAATTTAGGGAAGCTCCGACATAATGCTCTGACATAAACCTTACATTGGGTGGTGGACTAATACATTTGTTAAGCACTGTATATAAAATCATGATTTATGACTTTTGTAAGTTTGCAAATTCATTTATCTAAGACTACAAGTATGTCTACAAATGTGCACAGTTTCATGATTTTCCTTTGTACATCATTGATGTTTGGATAAGAAATTTCAGTTAAATATATCATATATGTTATCAAATAACACAGTGATATTTGAGAAGTGAAATAAAGTTTATATGATTTACAGAAAGTCTGCAAGAATTATTTAAACAAAATTAAGCATGTGCATAAGATTAGGCACCACAAAAGAAAACATTTGTGCATCCTCCTTTTGCAGAAATAACTAAACACTTCCTATAGCTTCCAATAAAAATCTGGATTCTGGCTGAAGGCATTTCATGGACCGTTCTTCTTTACAAAACATCTCCAGTTCAGTCAGGTTTGATGGTTTCCGAGCATGGACAGTCCACTTTAAATCACACCACAAATGTTCAATAATATTCAGGTCTGGGGGCAGAGATGTTCATTCCAGAATGTTGTATTTGTTCCTCTGCTTGAATGCCTTAGTAGATTTTGAGCAGCGTTTAGGGTTGTTGTCTTGTTGAAAGATCCAGCCCCAGTAAGACTTCACCTTTGTCACTGATTCCTGGACATTGTTCTCCAGAATCTGCTGATATTGAGTGGAATCCATGCGACCCTCAACTTTAACAAGATTCCCAGTCCCTGCACTGGCCACACAGCCCCACAGCATGATGGAACCACCACCAAATTTGACTGTAGGTAGCAAGTGTTTTTCTTAAAATGCTGTGTCTTTTTCCACCATGCATAACGCCCCTTGTTTTGCCCAAATAACTCTATTTTAGTTTCATCAGTCCACAGCACCTTATTCCAAAATGAAGCTGGCTTGTCCAAATGTGCTTTAGCATACCTCAAGCGACTCTGTTTGTGGCGGGTGCAGAGAAAAGGCTTTTTCTGCATTACTCTTCCATGCAGCATCTCCTTGTGTAAAGTGCGCTGAATAGTTGAACGATGCACAGTGACACCATCTGCAGCAAGTTGATGTTGTAGGTCTTTGGAGCTGGTCTGTGGGTCGACTGTGACTGTTCTCACCATCCTTCGCCTCTGCTTATCTGAGATTTTTCTTGGTCTGCCACTTCGGGCCTTAACTAGAACTGTGCCTGTGGTCTTCACATTCCAATTCTTCCAATATTATATAGATTCTGAATTAACATTTCTTCTCAGGACAAAAAAAAAATCTGAGTAAACTTTTATTGTAAAGTTGTTTTTTCACTTCAAGTCTGTTTCTCAGGCCTCTGGACAGTTGCATGAACTGTTTTATCTAAACTGGACTTCTGACCACTAATTTGGTGCCATAACAGAAAACATAATCACATTGATGAGATTTAAAGAGAGATATTTTAGATAAGCGAAAATAAGTGAATAAGCGAAATAAGTGAAAATCAAATCATAGATGATGAATTATAACTTCCACTACATAAATAACAATCTTCTACCTCCAATTTAAATATCTTTCTCATAAATTTGTTCAAAGGATAAATGTCATTTAGAGTTTTGAAGTGGACTTCCTTATATTTTGGAGGAATAGGAACCTTTAAAATGTTGTTTATTGTAGTCTTTGAGATTAAGTGTGCTTCTTGCAATATAAGGGTACACGGTATTAACTCAGTATTGTCTCAGAAACTTATTGTTACACTTTTTGTCTAATAGGTCCACCCCATCTATTCTAATCCCATGTAATCTTGGTGTACATAAATTAACTACATTATTTCTTATTGACTGGATGAGGACATTTGGGATTACTTTTTTTCACTTTGTTATAAATCTCCACGGAACACCAGAGATCATACTTTGTCCAAAACCAACATGTTACCATTCCCATCCATCATAAGTAGTATTACTTACACCGTTGCACGTGCATGTGCAGTGTTCATTATTCATTAAAGCGGACGTAGACTGGAAGTTCCAATTTTTAGTGTGTATCTGCGTCATTACCTTGTTTAAGAAGCCCTGAAGGTTCTAAACAAACAGTTCAGCCACTGCTGAGAACGCTGTGTTTTATTGTAATCTCTGGGTCTGACTTGGGTCAAAGTCATAAAAGGGACTGCGGCGGGGAGTCGTGAAGAAGCTATTTTTAAACATTGTTAAAACAATGTTTTGATAATGAGTAGCAGTGCATCCACCGTTCCAGAGGGGGGAGCTGAGCTTCTGAGAGCGGGCGTGCTAATTATGTCACTTCCAGGTATTGGTACGGACGTGACTTTTTGAGTTAAGTTGCTAATTAACAGACAGACAGACTCCAGCGAAAACACCTCCTTGGGGGAGGTCAATATGCTTGAATGAATGAATAAGTTCGGGAAGTGTGTTAAAGAGCATTAATTAATTTAATTTAATCTCTTTCACACACACAATATTTTTTTTTTAAGTAATATGCCACTATCATATGTAGAATAGACCAAATTTGTTTTTCAATCCAATCTTCCACAAACATAGATTTCCTTCTGTTAACTCTATTGTTCCACAGTGGAACATTATGAGGGCTGCAATTATGTTTGAAAGACAATTTCCACTTTAACAATACTTGATAATAACTTGACAATACTACTTGAAAATACTGGTGAAATCTTGAGAGTTTCATGGGTAACCAAGAAACTTCAAAATCACACACTAATAAGAATTGAATACCTCCCACTTTCTTAAAGACAAGATGAGGTTCTGCAAACCAGATTTCCTGCCCATGTTTCCAAAAGGATTGTTACCATTTGATTTTTAACATTACATTTATAATTTTAAAATCAATTGTGTTCATTGATTGTCCTGTAAAAATCCTTTACCAAATCCCTGGTTTGATATCATGATGTTTTTTTTTCCATACGAAATGAAATTGGTTCTATTAATTTATTTTACAATCTTTGGAGGAATTGCGAGGGAATATGCTGGATAGATCAGTCTCAATAAGGATTCAAGTTTAGGTAACATTGTTCGACCAAATGCAGTTAAATCTCTCTACAACCAAATATATAAAGATTTTTTACATTTATCTATGATATCAAGGATTCTTCTTCTCACTCACATCAGAGCTTTTGGTTAGCCAGATATTTTACATTGTTTTTTATGGGAATGTTACAGAATGAAGACTCAGGACAACTGTGGATACTCATAGGTTCACATTTATCCAGATTCAAAATGTGTTATATCATCAGCTAATTGACGTATTATTAAATTGTGATTGTCTATCTCTAGTCCTTTAATGTATGAATTCTTAACAGCTATTGCTAATAATTCTGCCTCAACAAAAAATAACAAGGGTGAGATACTGCAACCTTGTCTAATGCCTCTTTCTGCCCTGTATCTGCGACAGTGCCTTCAGAGAGGGAAACACAGCTGTTAATATCTGTGTCTATCATCGTGATCATATCCATAAATAAATTGCACCATCTTAATGTGTCCGGAAGTCAGAAACGTTTTTTTGGCATATGCGCTGGGTGAGCAGCTCCATAGGAATGAACGGAGCCTAAGGGGCGGTGCTCTATCCAGATATTATAATACATCCATGCCTGCTCCATGTTGAGCTCACATTTCCTGGTTCCCTCCCTCTCAGATCTGAAGTCCGATGATGGGGGGAGCTCAGACTCTTTCCACTTCTGAGGAAGTGAAACCTCAGACAGACGTTGTGACTGAGAGGTGAAATGGAGAAGACAGGAGTTCAACAGCTGAGGGACACCTCCTCTTGTTCGATCTGTTAGGATCAACTGAAGGCTCCAGTGACTCTTTCCTGTGCACGCAGCTACTGTATGAACTGTATAAAAAACACTGGGACACAGAGGATAAGAAGACGGTCTACAGCTGCCCCCAGTGCAGAGAGACCTTCAGACTGAGGCCTGAATTGAAGAAAAACATAATTTTAGCAAATTTAGTGGAAGGGATCAGGAAGACTGGACTTAAAGCTGCTCTTGCCGATTACTGCTATGCAGGACCTGAAGATGTGACCTGTGACAGCTGCAGGAAAAGGAAACTGAAAGCTCTCAAGTCCTGTTAGGTTTGTTTGGCCTCTCACAGTTAGGAACACCTTGATTCTCATTATCAATCACCTCCATTAAAGAAACACAAACTGGTGGAGCCCTCCAAGAATCTCCAGGAAAACATCTGTGAAGCAGCTTTCACTTACACAGGATCACACCCAATTTCTCCTCAACTACCGCTCACTAACGCTAATCCAGCATCAACGTTCCTTCCTCTAAGATGCTTTGATGACATGACAGCCACTGTGGCAACGGTCAGAGGTCAACTACAGGACATCCTGACCAAGACACGGACAAACATCTCACTGGCTGTGACTCAAGAAGATGTTTTACTGCCACAACCAGAGTCCAAGACCAGAGCTGAATTTATCAGATATTCACAGGAAATTACACTGGATCAAAACACAACAAACATGTGGCTGTTATTGTCTGAGGGAAACAGAAAAGTATCATTATTGAAGGAAAGAGTCTTTTTCACCCAGACAGATTCACAAATGTGTGTCAGGTCCTGAGTAGAGAGAGTTTGACTGGGCATTGTTACTGGGAGGTGGAGTGGAGAGGAAGAGGAGTTGATGTAGCAGTGACATACGAGAACATCAGCATCGGGTGAATGTGGAATTGGATTCAATGACAAATCTTGGGCTTTAGTTTGTAACCAAAACAATTGTGATTTTTCGTCACAACAGTATCAGTGTTCAAGCACGGTTTGTCCTCCAGAGTAGAAGTTTATCTGGACCACAGTGCAGGTCTTTTGTTCTTCTACAGACCCTCTGACACCATGACTCTATCTATCTATCTATCTATCTATCTATCTATCTATCTATCTATCTATCTATCTATCTATCTATCTATCTATCTATCTATCTATCTATCTATCTATCTATCTATCTATCTATCTATCTATCTATCTATCTATCTATCTATTGTTGTTGTCTTGGTGTTCCTACTCATCATCATCATCGTCATCGGCGAACACTCGTAGTCGAGTATGTCTGTCCTCCTTCTTGGTCCTTATGGGTCTTCAGGTGGGCGAAGAGGCCAATCCTGGACCCACATACTTTGATGCAATGTGGGCATGGGTGGGCAGTGGTGGTTGTAGGTTTTGGTAGAACCTTTTTAGTGGAGGTGATCTCTTTTTTTTGTCTGCGCTTCTGCTCTGCAGCACTGTGGAGATCGTTGCTGTACTGTGCAACCCCATCACGGACAGTTTGCTTCCAGGCGGCCTTGTTCATGGCTGTAGACTCCCAGGTTTTAAGGCATATATGGCACTTCTTGAGATTATCCTTGATGTTATCTTTGTACCTTTTCTTTTGGCCTCCAGGGGCACGCTTTCTTTGGGCAAGCTGTAAGTAGAGGACTTGTTTGGGGAGGCAAGAGTCAGGCATCCCTGTGGCAGCTGGTTCCCTGTAAGTTGGAGGATGGCTGCAATGAAGATGGAGAACAGTGATGGTGCAATAACACATCCCTGCTTGACCCCTGTGTCAACCCGAAAGGGTTCCGTTTCATCTCCAAAGCCAGTCAATACAGTGGCAGACATTTGTCGTACAGTTGACGTATAGCAGCCGCAACACTTGGATGTATTTTTCTGGGCAGCCAATTTTTGCCAGGACCAGTCAGAGGGCCCGACAGTAGACTGAGTCAAAGGCTTTGGTAAGGTCTATGAAGGCTATGTATAGAGGCTGAATATGTTCCCGGCACTTTTCTTGCAGCTGACGAGCAACGAACATCATATCTGTAGTGCGTCTATTTGGACGGAATCCACTCTGAGACTCAGGAAGAGTGCTTTCTGACAGGGGGGTGAGTCTGTTGGCCAACACCCGAGCTAACACCTTCCCTATGGTGGAAAGGAGGGAAATACTAAGGTTCCCACAGTCTGCCTTGTCACCCTTCTTAAAGAGGGAGATGGCTTAGGCATCCCTCAGCTGTGCGGGTATTTCCTCTTTTTCCCATATTTTGAGGAGCAGATGTGAGCAAGGAAGACAGGCCCACTTTCTTTCAGGACCTCAGCTTGGATGCCATCAGGCCCTGGAGCTTTATTGTTTTTCATTGCCCTGATAGCGTCCTGCACCTCTTCCAAACTGGATGGTTCTTCCATACTCTCAGTATCACGTTCACTGCAGCCGTCTCTTGATTTCGTGCAGTCAAGACAGCCGCTCCCACATTTCAAGTGTGCCCTTACTGCCAACACTATTGCAAACTTTGAGACAAATGGGAAAGTCAGCGCGTCAGCTAGTTTACTGCAGCGTGTAGAAACTTCCGGTTTTCAAAATATAACGTGGATAATGAATGTATGAAAAGATTAAAAAAAATATATATATATATATATATATATTTTTTTTTTTTTTTAATAAATAAATAAAGAGGTGTGTCTCATTAAGCAAGTGTGATCCTGCACTGATTTTGGGCCAGTAGCTGAAATAACCTGGAAGTTAGTAAAATGCTAATATTTACATTAAAAAAATGTTGTCTGTAGGTCACATGACCTGGAAGCTATTGAGCTAAAATGCAACTATTTACATTAAAACAATTATAAATAATATAGGAAGTACTTAAAATGGAATTAAAAGAGGTGTGCCTTGACTAGGCAGTCTGCCTATTCCTGTCTATTCTTGTGCCAACAAAACTGAGCTCAAGACATCTTTCTGTAATGTTTTTTTGTTTATTGTTGTATTGTTGCGTTTTTTGCTCCGTTTCCTCTGACTGCGTGTGTTGTCAAGTGATAAGGCCATCCATTTGCGCATATTTTGCGCAACGAAACACCCGTGAACGCGTTTCCTAAAACACTTCCTGTAGCAACCAATCAGCGACGACCTCTGGGTTTCCATGGGGCTGTCGACAACAAACTCAGTGAGCGAGTTAAAGATTCATGTTACGACGGAACAAATGTTTTTTATTGTGTCGTACAAATTTGCAAATCGTCGTTTGCTATTGTAAGCACGAACAGTAGTAGGCTTGTAAAGTGTGGGTTTTATTCTGTACGGTCTGGCAAACAAGGTTAGCCGTCGACAGGAAGCTAACTCTGCGTTAGCTCGTTAATCCAGTGGAGAGGGAGAAGAGTCGTCACTGCATCATTTTCCAACATGAGTGAGCAGCTGAAATTCATCGTCGAGCAACTCAACAAAGACCCGTTCAAGAAAAACTTCAACCTCATCACGTTCGACTGTCTGGAGCCGATGCAGCTACTGCAAATTTTAAACGATGTTCTGGCTGAAATAGATCCGAAGGTAAACAAGCTGCTCACTTTTGCTTCACCCACTGCAGTTATGTCAGTGATGCTTATCGAACACGTCTAATATAACAAAAGCAGAATACAAATACATTCACTGGCCACTTTATTAGTTACACCTTTGTTTGTACTGTGCTGAACAGCAGTTGTACCTAATAAAGTGGCATGTGAGTGTATGTGGAACAAGATAGGTGAATACCTTTAACATTTTAAATCATTATTCATTAAAAGAAGAAAAAGTAAAAGGACAAACATTAGAGAAACTTAACAATGTAAAGGGTGGGACATAGCCTACATTCATTCACATAGGGGAAGAGGGTATTGAAGATGTACACATGTATAATACATTTGTTATGTAGTAGGTTTACTAATGCAGTAATAGAATGAATTAATGGAAATATAATTAGATGGAAATGAAATAATACGAATAGACAAATGGTTAAAAAAATGTATTTTAATTATTTAAAAAAGATAATAATAATAAATTATCAAAATACTTGGTGATTAATTTTGCAGTTTTACTTGGGAATACAAAACACTTTGCATATAGGATAGTTAACTGTAGCTGCTATTTAAAGTCACTGTCTTTTGGATTATCACAGCATTTAAGAAAACTGAGACTATGAACAGAATTTACAGATACAAAAGAGTGAGATTATGAATCACTTCAGTTTTTGAAATATAATAGATCATTTTTGCAATATTGTGTTTGAAACATCAGTGTCAATAAACGTAGCAGTAAGAAAGAAAGTAAGGTATGACATGAGTTATTCATGAACAAACGTGTGAAATATGGCATAATTTACTGTTGTCTTCTGTTTAGCAATCTATCGACATAAGAGAAGAAATGCCTGAACAGACGGTGAAGAGAATGTGTGCGCTGCTGGGGATGCTGAAGTACTTACCTCCTGCCAATCTTTCTGACGTGTAAGTAACTGCAGCTGATGCGTCATCCAGGGTTCCCACGTGTCGTTGAAATCCTTGAAAGTTTGTGAATTAGTAGAATAAAAAATATAAAAAAATATTCAAGGCCCTTGAAAGCTTTTGAAAATATTCCTAAATAGACAGAATGTTGTAGCCATTTGATGTAGAAAATAGGGCGATAGGCGGGGAACAGACTGGACAGATCAGTCCTTCACAGGGCCACATTTAGAGACAAACAATCATCCACGCTCTCACTCGCACCTACGGTCAATTTAGAGTGTCCAATTTGCCTAATCCCCATATTGCATGTTTTTGAACTGTGGGAGGAAACCTGAGAACCCAGAGAAAACCCATGCACAGAGGGGGAGAACATGCTAACTCCATGCAGAAAGGACCTTTTGACGACCGGGTCTTGAACCCGGGTCTTCTTGCTGCAACGACAAGAGTATCTTAGTGAAGTTGTTATTTACTATCTCCAAATAAATTTTCATCACACAATGTGTCTTACAGAAGCGCCTTCAGACAGGGTCTGGTGACTGGCAGCAAACCTGTGGTCCACCCGATCCTGCACTGGCTGCTACAGAGGCTTCCTGAACTAAAGAAGAGGGCTTACCTGGCTCGCTTTCTCGTCAGACTGGAGGTGCCGGCCGAGTTTCTGCAGGACGATGTCATCAATGACACCTGCCACCAGGTTTGTCAATATGTTTCAGATACATATAAGCTAATGACCTACAAGTCAGAAGAGTCTTTGTGTTAATATGATGTGTTTACAGTATGAAGAGCTGGTGGAAGCATTTAAGACGTATCACAAGGAGTGTGAACAGCTGAGGACTTCAGGCTTCTCCACAGCAGAAATCAGAAGGGTAATCAAACCAGTCCATAATGTTTACTGTCCATGTTCAATTTCATGACACTGAACTTTCTTTGCATACAATTGCCATACTTTCACATCACAAAATGAACTGCAACTATCTGAATATGTTTTTTAAACATTTCAGTAATTTTTTGAAAATATTTTCTCATTTGACGAAATACATTTGGGTTTTTACACTACTGGTCAGTTTGTCTGACCAGTAATGTAAAAAAAAAAGAAATGTCAACTTGGATGTCAGGAAACTGTGACGGTCTTTTTTTTCTGACACTGGTGTTCTTGTTGTTTTACGGCAGTTGGAATCAGTGATGTTGCATTACTGCATTCTTCTTCTCCTCCCTTGATCTCTTTTTCAAATCAATATGCTCTTCTTTTTCTTCTTCTCCTGTGCTTTTGGGCAGTTGACATCTTTTTATGCTTATTTTTCTTCTTGCATCCATGATATTGCACTACTGCCATCTTCTGGAAACAGAATCAACTCATACACTACACAGGCCATCACATTCTTTTCTTTTCTCCTCTCCTCTTTCTTCTTCTTTTCAAATACTCATCTTTAATGAATATAGTCTTTAAGCACAGTGTGCTTTTGTATTAGCTCAAAAGGTCAACCTGTTTGCTCGATCACGCTACTTGAGGTAGTGTGATAGGATAGGGCAATGGTTAGGGTTCCCAAACTTTTCACAGTCCCACTCTCATCAAATTCCATTTTCACTGGTTCAGTGGTATTTTCATGCCAGTTTCAAAATATCATCAGGCTACTTTGCGTACACCTGGTAGTAGTACCCCAGTTTTGGAATCACCTGGGTAGGGTAAGAAGAGGTGCAGAGGTAGAAGGAATGAAGCGGGGGAAAAAGCGATTGCATAAGAAAATGAGGAAAAGGAAGGAGAGGAAGGCAGTAATGTGTAAAGCTGTGGATGCTAACACATTAGCGGTGAATAGCGGGCCTGCTAAGGTATGTATAGCGGCCAGTCGTCATTAGATTACTTCATTGATGAGTCACTGTAGGCTAAACACGGGAGCTAAGTGATGACACGCACACAAACACATGTAGTTCTCTGTGGCTCTACCACTCTTTTATTATACAGCGCTGCACAATCGACTCCATAATGTTCTCATTGAACTCATGCTAATAACAAAAAAGGGAAATAATACACAGTACACTGAAATACACATTGATGCGGTCAACAAAGATTTCGCTCCACCGTGCTCACCCTATGTCATGACTGACAACCAGCAACCAGTGAACTGGGGACAGCAATCCTTTATCGCCACATACTCCCGGTAGTGACACACCCATCACCAATATACCAATTCCAAGTAGTGTGTACCAATTCCAGCATCAATCAACACAGAATTAATACAAAACCTACATGTATGGCTCCTACAGTACGTAAAGGAAAAGAGAAGAAGGAGGCAGCGGGTCAATTGCTGTGAAACACCAAACTTTTCTTGACATTTATGGACAAAACTGTTTATTTTAATAAAATCATAATCAAAAGGATTACTTGATCGCGAAAATAATAATTGGTAGTTTCAAGAGCAAAACAGTGGGGAACATGGTGCTTCACAATCCAATATTTTCAACTTCTAAAGGCGGTTGGATGGTATAATGTTTCTAGAATTTCAATCATGATGAATTACTAAAACTGTCTCTTTTTTTTCAAAACTTTTTTGATAACAGGACATTAGTGCGATGGAGGAAGAGAAAGATCAACTCATCAAACGAGTGGAGAGGCTGAAGAAGAGGGTAAGCGTGATTGTTCTTGGAGGCCCTTTCTCTCTTGCCATGCTTGGAAGTCTTTAGGATTTACAGAGGAATGAAAACATGATCCCAGACATACATTACAAGCTCCTCTAATAGACCTGACAGGTTGAAAGTCATTCTTAACAAGACTGGGTCATGTGGTAAAGAGGTGTTAATTTATAGGTTCTTATTTACAGGCAATGCCAAGAAGGTGAAACCTGACTCTGTTCGAGATGCTTTGGTATTTCTGCTGACTGTGTTCATATGCACGACACTGGACAACTTATTACCGTGTTTTCCCTCTAGGTGGAGTCAGTGTCCAACCATCAGCGGATGCTGGACCAGGCCAGACAGCTGCGAGTGGAGAGCGAGAGAGAGGAGGCACTGACTCACCAGAAGCAAGAGCAGAAGAACCAAGTAAATGCTTGTGATTAACCATGGTTTATAAACACATTTGTTTTCCTCCTGGGTTTGTTTTACAAAGTTATCACCGACCAGCCAATCTTTATGTCGTGTCTTAGAGGACTGAAAAGAAACAATGTGTTTTCTCACTTTAGTTTATTTGTACTTTTTAAAGGTGACATTTCACTACTGCTGCACACGATTTAGCCTTGTAGCTAATTTGCATCTGTGGTCTGTGGGTGAGAAAATCTAAAAGACATGCAGAGGTTAATTGGACATTCTACATTGCCCAATTGGCTGGCAACCTGTCAGCTGGGATTGGCACAAGCAGCCCCGTGACCCTCATGTGGAGGAAGAAGTGGTATAGAATGGATCATGTTTGATAAAAAGGCAGTAAACAATTTGCCAGCAAATCTTTTAGCTCAGTGTTTCCCAAGCTTTCTACATTGGGACCTACTTTTTAAAGATTATTGTGATATCAATCTGGAAATGTGTGCATGATGTAGTGAATACTTGAATAATTTTCCAAGAGATGTTTGGTAAATTAATTAAAACGTGATAACCCTGATTGGGAATCACTGTTTTAGATGAAATCGATCTGAAAATCTGCATCAAAAAGTTTAGGCCTAAATGTGAAATGTTTTCTAGTTTCAGCTTCTCAGATGAGAGAGTTCGTTGCCCTCTGATATCATTGTGAACTAAAATGGGAACTGAAATGTTGTTTTTGGAATGTTGGAATGTATTCTCAATTAAATAATGTACACATGAATACAATATCATTTATAATGAACCCTACTCGTAAATATTTGAAAGGATTGCAGATTTGATTTCTGGCCTCTTAGAAAGTTATTGATGTTTATTATTATTTTAGTATAGTATTATTTTTTTTTTAACAACATTACCTGTGTTATTAATCTTTTTGTGTGTGTGCAGCTGTTCCAGGCCGAGCAGAGACTGCAAAGATCCCAGCAGCAGTTGAAAGATTTGCAACAGGCGGCAGCAGATGCCAATCCAGAGAGTGAGTACCCTGCCTCTGCAGAATGCAGCTGGATGGGATGTTCAAGGACACATTAGAGATTTGGGAGCTTTCTCAGCTAATATAGGCTTTCCTCTGTTGAGACCCTCTAATTATGTTGATCTTTGAAGTGCTATAATATAGCTTAAAATGTTGAAGTTGTCTGCTCTCCTGTGGTATCACAGGATAGATTTACACATTTACAGCTTCTAAAATGACCTGTACAATGCAGACTACAGTGCAGACGCATTATTAGTCACTTATCACCATTAGTTCCCTTGTGGGCCCAAATAAGTGCTCTGAATGCAGCTGCCCTTCATCAGTACTTGCTGTTTAACAATGAAATCAATCAAAGACCTTTTCAAAGCTGCAACTCTAACTTATAAATACAGTTACAACAAATGTCAATTACATTTAAACCATTATAAAGTGAGTTCACACTACACAGACTAAGCCTATCAGCTCCACATGACTCTTTGTATTTCTCAGTAAAGCAGTGTTTAGATCTCGCGTCATCCGGTGACATTCCAGCACTGCACACAGGAAGTGATTTGTTTTATGTCAACACAGCAGGAGGCAACAGCAAGAGTCATTGCACATTCATACTCTAAACAGGTTAGAGTATGACTGAAAACATTAAAAAAAAAGTTCCCACGAAAGGTTTTAGAAACAAATTCTACCAAAAAACCCAGTCGTTACTGTACACACGTCTGGTCTGATAGTATTGTATGTAACAGCCTGTTTTCTGATGAAGGAATCATTTTGTTCATACAGACCAACCAGAGGCAGAATAATAAAAACAAAATCACCAAAAAGTACACACTACAGCTTTAATATCACTATTATTTTATATAAAACAAACTCAAGCAATCAGTTGATTAACATTCTCAGTCAAATGATGTGTCTTGTTCAGGTTTAATGAAAAGGCTTGAAATGGAGATCAAGATCAACTCCTACATGGTCTCTGAGAAACTGCCCAAAGAACTAGAGGGTATGAGGCGCACGGTGCAGTACCTTCAGAAGGTGGCATCAGAGCCAGCTATGGGTCAGGCTGACCTGCAGGAGATGGAGAACAAGGTCAGAAACAGAATGTGGTGTCTTATCCCTTTTGATATGAAAAAGTTTGATGCGTTCGTCTCTGAGTGTCCCTGTGCTGTCCTCTGGAACAGATTAAAGAAGTTGATTCTCAGATAAACCATCTGATCGAGAAGAGGATGATGAGAAATGACCCCATGGACGACAAGCTGACCCTTTACAGGCAACAGGTATTGACTTAAAAAAACTTCTGTTGGTCACATTTTGTTTAGTCACTCACCAGTTGGTTTTGTTTATGTTGCAGGGAACGGTGCATGTGATGTAGCAGATTATTTATTTGTTCGCTAACAAGGCAGGGATGATAGAGCATAGGTCACTTTTCTTTCCAATCTTCTCATGAAGGAGTGCTTTTTATAGTTTTGAAATAGTTCATCCTGTTATTGTCATCTTTGCAGTGTTTAGTTCCAAGGAAAACCTACAAGTTAAAGCAGTTGTACGTTTTGTTGTATAAAGCCCTTATACACAAGTCATTCTTTGTGTTTTGTCCAGTGCATTTAAATCTTTTTACCTGAAATTTCACTGACAGAATTGTCAAAAAGTAGCATTAGAAGTGATTTGCAGACAGTTTTTAGAATCTACTGCATGGTTATACAAATATTTTGGACACACAATATGTCCTGCTTCACTGAAATGTTTTTTCCTCAGTACTGAGGCATCAAAGAGTGTACACTTTTAAAACTAAGGGTTCCAAAAGGGTCCTTCTACAAGGGCTGGGGTTCTACCTGGCACCATTTGCTTCTGAAAAACCCTTTACCTAAGAAAGAGTTTTTCAAGGGTTGCAGTAAGAACAATTTTGATCCAGAGAACCCTTTAAAAACCCTTTCCTGAATAAAGGGTTTTAAAAAGGTTTTACCTGGAGCCAAAAAGGGTTCTCCTATGAGGACAAGCCGAAAAAACTTATATGGTTCTACTTAGCACTTTTATTTCTAAGAGTGTAGATCTCCTGCATGTAAGTTTAATATTGGGATGTGACTGATTGATGTGACTGATTCCCTCACAGAATCAGTGACTTCTTAAAACCCATTTTTATACACTGACTTTTATTTATTTATTTGATCATTTGATCTTGACCCTTCATGTTTGATTGTTTTTATTGAAAACCTTTATTTTTTTATTCAGTTATTATTTTAAACCTTTAATCCCATTAATTAATTAATATTCTAGTTGTATTCCTTGTTATGCTATATAGATAAAGTTATCATTATGAGAAGTAGTAGTAATAGAAGTAGTAGTTTTATTATTTCTGCTGCTGAAGGAACATGGCGGTGCAAGATGGCAGACTATAAAGCAAGGTGCTTGGCTATATATAAAAGGGATATATATCCATCCAGGGAGTGGATCCCTCACCTGTGGTTTCACACCTTAAATGTGAGAAAGAGAAAGTTATCCTCTTCCTCCTCATTCAGATGAATTGTAAAAGCAGTGCCATGATGTCAGTCCTTGTGTCATGGAGACAGTCAGAGAATATAAAGTGCATTCTGTTTACAAGCTGATATTTCATACCCATTCCCATTGGTCAGCTGCATTCTATCTCCCAAAGGTTAAAGAGTCACATTTGTGTTTCTAATACAAACTGACTCTTGCAGGCTTCCATCATCATTCGCAGGAAGGAGTCAAAGGCAGAGGAGCTTCAGCAAGCGAGGGAGGAACTGGCCACAGCAGAGCGGGAGCTGAAGCAGAGGAGCAGCCATGCACACACCTCAGATGGGGAAGAGGTGATCCGGGGAGATGAGGTACACAGTTCAAAAATATACATTCAATGAATAGCAACTAACTTAGGAGTTCCTCGGAGCTGTGGTGGTATTCTTTTTTTTACATAAACAGTATATGTTGTTGCTCGGTAACCACTAACATCACCTGCAGAGACGCCGGCATTATCTTAGTGCATACGAGCAGATCTGCAAACCTCACAAAACACAAGAGGCTATTTCTGTTCTTATCCAAACACAGGCTCACTGTCTAATGTTACTTTTCCCTTTCCCTGCTCTCCCTCACATTCCCATGCAGAGCCATAAATAGAACACAACAGAGAGAATATCCAGAACAAGGAAGTGGACTGGACAAACTGCCCCAAAGTTAGCTTTTTCCCTAATCTTTAGTGTAATCTGTCTCTTAATTCAAGTCAGCTGCACATATTAAACAGACATGGGGCCTAAAAACCTTTGTCTTTATTTATATCCCATGATAAGGACATACTCCCCCTTTCAGACACATGGCATGGTCCAATGTGAACTGTCACGTTGATGAACCTGACTGAACTACTGGCAAGGAGGGAAAAAAACTGTCAATATTATTACATACACTGGAGGAAATAAGTATGTGATCCCTCACTGATTTTGTAAGATCATCCAACAACAAAGAAATGAACGGTCTATAATTTTAATGGTAGGTTTATTTTAACAGGTAGAGACAGAATATCAAAAAGAAAATCCAGAACATCACACATAAAACTAAAGATTGAATTTATTTTTAAATAAGTGAAATAAGTATTTGACCCCATATCTAAACATTACTTAGTACTTGGTGGAGAAACCCTTGTTGGCAAGTACAGAGGTCAGACGTTTCTTGTAGTTCATCACCAGGTTTATACACATCTCAGCAGGAATTTTGGACCACTCCTCTTTGCAGATCCTCTCCAAATCCTTAAGGTTTCGATGCTGTCGCTTGGCAACTCAAAGCTTCAGCTTTCTCACCCGATCCTTTCAGGTCCGGAGACTGGCTATGCCACTCCATGGTCTTAAGCCACTCCTTCATTGCCTTGGCTGTATGTTTTGGGTCATTGTTGTGCTGGAAGACCCATACATGTTAAGTTTCCTGGCTGAGAGAAAGCATTGGTCGACCAGGATTTCATGATACAAGGCCCTATCCATCTTTCCCTCAATGTGGTGAAGTTGACCTGTCCCCTTAGCAGAGAGACACCCCCAAAGCATAATGCTTCCACCGCCATGCTTGACAGTGGGGATGGTGTTCCTGGGATCATAGTCTGAATTCCTCTTCATCCAAACACGGCGAGTTGAATTGGTTCCAAAGAGCTCGATTTTGTTCTGATCTGACCACATCACCTTCTCCCAATCATTCAGATGTTCAATGTCAAACTTCAAACGGGCCTGTACATGTGCCTTCTTGAGCAGGGGGACCTTACAGGAGCTGCTGGATTTTAATCCATTACGGCGTAGTGTGTTACCAATGGTTTTCTTTGTGACTGTCGTCCCAGCTGCCTTGAGATCATTAAGAAGCTCCTCCTGTGTAGTTCTCGGCTGATCCCTCACTTTTCTCATGATCATTGATACCCCCACAAGATGAATTATTGCGACGGAGATTGACAGTCATTTTATGTTTCTTCTATATTCTAATATAGCACCAACAGTTGTCTCCTCACCCAGCTTCTTGCCAATGGTCTTGTAGCCCATTCTGGCCTTGTGCAGGTCTAAAATCTTGTCCCTGATGTCCTTAGAAAGTTATTTGGTCTTGTACATGATGGAGAGATCTGCAAAGAGGAGAGGTCCAAAATTCCACTCTGACCTCTGTACTTGCCAACAAGGGTTTCTCCACCAAGTACTAAGTAATGTTTTGATAGGGGGTCAAATACTTATTTCACTCAATGAATTGCAAAATAATTCAAATATTTTGTCTTATGTGATTTTCTTTTTGATATTCTGTCTCTACCTGTTAAAATAAACCTACCATTAAAATTATAGACTGTTAATTTCTTTGTTATTGGATGATCTTACAAAATCAATGAGGGATCAAATACTTATTTCCTCCACTGTATAAGATACAATCCTTTGGGCAATCGCTTCTTTTTCCTATGCGTGCACTACATAACGAGAGGTCTGAGAGTCAAAGTATGATTAATTTTATATGGCATTAAAAAAATAAAAATAAAATAAAAAAAACTGCAGAGCCATGCCAACTGTGACGGACTAAATTTCACAAATGCAATCCTCTTTTAAAAATTTGGAGTACATTTTGCTTAGGTGGGTTCTTATAGTTGGTGAAAATGAAAAAGAGTAATTATTTCATCAGATTGCCTAGATTGTACTGAAAAAAAATTATAAAGATATTCTATACTGCACGTTCTTATATCCCCTGTATATATGATTTAACATAGTAATGGGGGAAAAAATCAGCCTAAATGCTCTGTGTTCAAAGGGTTAAAGAAAACACAACTCCTTACAGAAGCACAAACAAGTTCATAATGATATACAGTATCTAAAAAACACTCACATATTGGATATGTACATCATAAGTACACAATGCATGTAAAGATAATAATATCGTTTCGCTAGATTTTATTAAATTGGAACACATTTGTTGCCCCCGTCTTCAGTTTTTGTGCGAAGCTAACCACCACGTGTTATATTTAGCTTTTACTGTAAGTTCTGATCGGATTCATTCATTAATCGTCTGCCGCTTTATCCTCCACATGAGGGTCGCTGGGGGCCATCACAGGGCAAACATATAGAGACGAACAACCATTCGCTCTCACGCCTACGGTGGAGTGTTCAGTTCACCTCTGCATTTTTGGACTGAGGGAGGATCATCTGACTCATGAACAACTGAATATCCCCACACACTGCTATTCCTGCACAAAATGCTGCAATGTACAAGTGATTTCAGTAGAGTTGTATAGTAACAGAAACAGAACACCAGTTTTCACTAACTCAGGTGTGAAATATCCATAAGGAACTTGTTTCCAACTTAAGGAAAACAATCATCTGACTAAGTAGGAAGAAGCAACAACATCTCCATTGTTACAGGGTGGTGACAGCAGTACCACTAATGTAAGACAGACACTTAAGTGTATTTCTACTACTGACTACTGTATATTCTACAATAATGACACCACTTTATCACAATTAATTGTGGCTGACTGATTCGAGGAGAGGGACGTGTTTGTATAGACAAAGAGGGCCCTTGAGACGGACCATGAAGGAGTGAACGTTTTGTCAAGCGCAGCTTATCAAAAGTCCGTCATTAGTTTTGAGATGATCACTGTATCAGAGGTATTTTCCATTCTGCAGGTTATATGTCATCACATGCCACCCACCAACTGCAGGGTCCCTCTGAGAGCGATGACTGCATCTGCTCGTCATTGGTTGGCCCGTAATATTAAACCACTTTGTCAGCCAGCCTCACCGCGCTGGATAAATTTACCCTTACATCAGACAAGACTCCATCGTGAATCAGAATGGCGGCACTTACTTGCTTTATGCTTTTATCATAACTGGGTAAAGTGCAATACTTTGCTGTTGCTCCATTCATGCGTCTGCTCCTACTGCATGCCCGTGTGTGTGTCGGTGTCCATGTACTGCATGTCTGAGACAGGTGTGTTGTGGCTGAGCTGCTGTCCACTTTGGCCACATGCTTTGGGGACACAAAGCCGGGGACACTGTGTAGTATTATTCTGCTGCGCTAATTCCTCTCTCAGCCTTGTCTGCCCTTGATGTCCCAAAATACACAAAGAATAAATGTACACACACACATATACACACACATCAAGCCTCCTGGATCCCCAAAGGATATGAAGCACATTCTATGATTTCTGGGGCTGTTCTCCTGTGTCCATGTTCATTTATAGCTGCTCTTCATTGTGGAGACGTTTCATTGTGTCCCAGCAGACAGTCAGGGCAGGGAGTGACCCAACATCCACTTAAAGTACTTATTCTGATGAAGCTGCTTGCTCTACATTGCTGGCCATGAACCTGAAAGGATCGGGTGACAATGTCAGATCATAGCGTGGCCCTCCAGCCCCTCAGCTGGAGTCACTGTTGCATTCTAATCCTTCCTCTCCCCTGGCTCAACCCTTTGTCTTCTCTCGTGGCCTTTCATAAGTATCTCAGCTGTGCCGGACACCACATCAACAAGTATAAACCACGTTTATGCTTCTATTTCATTTCAATTTCCAAGAAAGACAGCTACATTTTTTGTGCTTGTAGTAGCCACAAGAACATTGGATTCCCTTAATGGAAAAATATGTTCTTATTTTGGTCTCTGTGGTTGATATTACACTATATCACATTATAATACAATAAATTTTTGTTATATGTGACACTTGCAGAACTTCACCCTCTGTTGGGGTCACCACAACAGATCACAGCATATTTAATTTAACAGAGGGATATTTTTACACCCTTCCTGAATCAATACTCCCATTTTTTGGGTACCTTGGGTTCTCTGGATCAAAATGTTTTTTACTGGAACCATTAGTGTTACCAAGAACCCTCAGAAGCAAACAGTTCCAGGTAGAACCTCAGCCCTTGTAAAAGAACCCTTTTGGAACCCTTATTTCTAAGAGTGTACAATAGCCCTTGGCCTGTCAGAATTCAACCTGGCCACCTTCCATTTACAAGCTAAGTTCCCTTTCCACTAGGCCAGGGGCTGCACACACTTGCAGAATGTAGTGCTGTATAAACATGACATAATTTATCAGTATATATATGAATATGTTGTATAAATAGTATGAATAGATGGATAGATGTTTTTATTGAATCCCCAAACTGTGAATTTGAGGCTAGAATTCAGAAGTTCTCTCCTCTTTGTATTTGTTTCGTCTACTGAAAATGAACCAAATGAAACAAATATCGTCTTGATATTTTTATATCTATACGTTAATTAACCCAGGTCTGTCCGTACATACTGAACATAGTTAAAGGTGCATTATGTAATAAATGTAAAGCAACAGGCTATAAAATCCTCCTAATATGTCACAGAGACTCAGAAATAATGTTCATATAACAAACTGAACCCACCAACAACAACAGTACAGCCAAACTATTCGCATTCAAAACAATATTTTGCAGACCGCAAATCATGTTTATGTTTTGAAATCATGTTTTGGCATGTGGCGCCACCTACCGCCATCTACCAGTCATTGTAGTCAGTAGAGTCTCAGCTGCCGAGCAACCACGGGTTGCCAGTTACATCTGAGCTACAATGGCGGAGAACCTAAAAGGCCTCCAGTATTTTGAATTTGAGTGTAGTTAACGTTTTTGCCACATTCTTACATATGGTGCCTTTAAAAAGGAAACAAGAAAAAGGTATGTATGAAGTGATTACACCAAGCGGCACCAAGAAATTGCATGTCGTGCTGAAACTGTAGAAAACACATTTCCACTCATCTGTTTGTAGCATCATTCTTTCTTAGCATCTTTCAGCTTGTCATTTTGGTTTGAAGACATGTTTGAAGGCCTTTAGCTCTTTATGGTTGAGCTGCTGTCTTTTGCCCTTTTCTGTCCTGATATCAGATGGAAAAAGTTAAGGACAAGCTGGTGAACTTTGAGAAGTAGTATTTATTTAGCAGTTAAAGAGCCAGACGTTTCAACCAGATGAGCATAAAGATGAGATTAGACTAAACTAGAGTATCTTAAAAAAACTAATATTGGATTCACATTTGTCAACTGGCCAAAAGCAAAAGTCCAAACAAATGCTAATGTTTGCTCCATAACTCCTCAATGTCTAAATAAGCATCGGTTTGTTAACCAGCCACATGACCTCACTGTTGTACTGTATGTGAGTGTTGAGCCAACATATGCCCTCAACATCAGGTTTAAACACTTTTTAAGTGTTGGTTTGCTGATGTAAAGAAGGCACCAAACTGCACTGTTTACATTTTTCACCCCTGCTCTACATCAAGTTGAAGGTCATTTTAGGTTGTTTTCTTTGTTTTCCCCCAAAGCTGAAACGTCTGGTGGTGAAACTTCGGAGCAAGGGAACTGTGTACAAGAAGAAACGGCAGGAAATTGCTGAGATGAAAGCGGAGTATGGAGTCCTGCAGCGAACAGAGGAGATACTCAAGCAGAGGCATGAGGCCATTCAACAGAAACTGGTAACTAGTGGGACATTTTTTTGAATTGAATTGGAAAAAAAAAGAAGAAAGAATTCCTTTATTAATCTTTAATACCGGTCATTTGCAGTTCACATACAACTACAAGAAGAGAATAAGTTTTCTTCTTGGATTATGGAACATCTGAGTGTCCGCATTAACAGAATCTTCAGTAATCATAATTTTCAAAATCCCAAATTGTATCTGAAGCACAGAAATCCTCTGCTTTTCAATGTCCTCTCTGCCTTGTAGCATCCATTCTATCTCCCCTACACCAGCACCAGCACCCCTCCTCCCCTGCACTTGGACTGCCATTTCAAATGTGCTTTTTTTCACTTGATCTAACCATTCACACAGTTTGTGTTAACAATGAAGTGGTAGGAGCTTCCTGGAAATAGCTTGACACCTCTGTGCGGTCCCAGCACCTGACGCGTTGATAGGCAGTCTGACGCAGGCAGAGCTGCTATTTATGAAGGCTGCATCTGCCTCTCCTCTTCTGTCTGCATCCCACATGACGATTTGCTAGAGCAGGGAAGGTTTTTCTGCTGGTCACATGTCCAGTTGGCGACGTGGCTTCCCATTACAGTTGTGCTGCTGTGATAACGTTGCTTTTATTCTTACACATGAAAAGCTTTTTAGTCAACAATATCTAAATAATAGGTTTTTACAATGTTAAACAGCTTTTTACATCTGGAAACTAAAGTTTGTTGACCCTTTTCTTCTCCTGTACCAAAGTCCATAGAGAAAATCAGCGATTTTACATCAGTTGTTTATCCACTGCTACCTCCATCAATCCAATCAAGTCTTTAATCTTGTGACTTAACAGTTTGAAATAATTTATTTGAATTTACAAGTAACACAGATTTACAAAATGAGGCATTAGTAGACCAGCAGCTACTGTGTCCCTGTGGGCTAAAAACATCTGAATGACTTTGGTGCAGGAAGAATGACCAGTATAGAAACTTGATGGTCTGTGGTGAGATAGAGCAGCAAATATATTGTAGACTTTTTAAATTATATGTGATTTGAATTTGTTACTAATAATAATGTAATAATTCACAGATACATTACTTTGTGTGTGTTTTGTTTTGTTCAGCAAAAGGTGGAAGCTGAGAAAGGAATCTCTGGCTACAGTAACACTCAGGAGGAACTGGAGAGAGTGTCTGCCATCAAGAGCGAGCTCGACGAAAAGAAGGGCCGCACTCTGGACGACATGTCTGAGATGGTGACTATAGAGCGACGTCTTGGGTAGAAAGTCTGCTTTGTTTCACAGCAGACAATTTTGACATGTCATTGTGGAAAAAGAAACAGAGTTGTAAATGGTAAAATAAATAATGTCTCTGTTGGTGTCCCAAGGTGTTTGCTGGCTCACTGTCAAGACTTAATGGGACATTTTGACAGGCCATAGTAGGAAAATCACAGGTGGAAATAATTAAATGGATGATGGCTGAGTTCCATTTAGCTTCCTCAGTTGCGGGATGCATGTTGGCTCACTGTCACACTTTCCTGACTTACATAACAGAGCCATTGTCAGATTGTCTGCTGTGAAAATTGCCTGTGGTGACTTTGTGCAAAACATACCATTACATAAGCATGGGCTGGTATGAGGTTTTGGCAGTAATATTACCTTAAAGGCAAAAATATCATGGTTTCATGGTATAGCGGTATTGGAATGTGTCACGTGTCACTACTGCTGCTGCTGCTATTGCTACTACAAAGAAAATAATGTAACAGGGATGCTGGCATTTCAGGTATTTCAACATTGGTACACACATACGTAAAGAAAGAAAGGAAGAGGTTGTCTTTACATTGTATGGGTGCACACAAACTCACTCTGACTCACTTGTGCTCTCTCTCAGTACAACACAGTTGCATAAACAGCAGAAAGCCAGCAGATAGGATTTTGAACAAATATATATCATCTTTAGTTTTACTGTAGCTCTAATTTACCACCGCTAAGTATATGTCCATGTACCTTTATCAAAGTAAACATGCAACATTATCCAAGCATTCCTCATCCCTTCAGGTATGTTCACCACCCTGTCATTTTAATGCAGTTATGTATTATTATTCTATTGGTCAGTTTTGTAGCAGGTACACTTGAGAAAATGCTTACAACTTCACACTGAAGCTTGGATTGGCTCTGTATTTACTGTGGCCTGTGCTTGCTAAAGTACCAAATGACACTTTTACCTCTAGATATAGACACTGAGAACAGTATGTCCACAGAGCTAACAGAGCTCTCATTGACTTCCATTCATTTGGACAGCCTGAGATTTTTCCATAATCTTAACCATAACTAGTTAATGCCTAACCCTAACCTTAACATAACGACAATTCAAATATTAGCCCTAAACTTACTCTGAAATGAGGTTCTGCCTCATTAAGACCAGGTTTTGGTCTCTGTGAGGACTACTGGTCCTGACAAGGGCAGTGTTCATGTTAGGTCCTAAAAATACAGTACAAGTACAAAAGTACACACACACACGCACCCACGCACGCACACACACACACACACACACACGCACGCACACACACACATACAGAGCGTTCCCTAGAAATTAGGTTCTACTTTATTAGGACCAAGTTTCAGTCTCCATGAGGGATACTTTCCTGAAATAAATAATTGTTTTTACCAGACAAAGTTTTAAAGATGAAACAAAACATTAACACATACACACAAACACAAACACAAACACAGTGTGAACTCAATATGAGCCTCTGTGTCATGGTTGGTAAAATATTTGATGTGTTTCCTTTGAATTTACATTATTTATTTACATTTTTTTGTATTGTCTTTTACAGGTGAAGAAATTAAACTCTATGATAGTGGACAAGAAGTCGGCTCTCGCTCCAATTATAAAAGAACTGAGGGCAATGAGACAACAGTGTCAGGTGAGGAACACACGCATCACCTCACTTCCAACACAAGTGATACCACTGCATGATTCCCAAGAATCCTCACACAATAACAATAGTTTTTGAAGAAAACTGGCTTCCTATTTAAATGACTGGACACCGACTCAAATGAAAATCCTATTTAAATGACCATATTTGACTGAGGACAT
This sequence comes from Microchirus variegatus, assembly GCF_963457635.1. NCBI lineage: Eukaryota > Metazoa > Chordata > Actinopteri > Pleuronectiformes > Soleidae > Microchirus > Microchirus variegatus. The sequence goes on along the minus strand of NC_139804.1, from coordinate 11,073,471 downwards.
TCAAATGACATGAAAAACAGTATTGTCTCCCTTCTCGCTCTCAACCCACACAGGGTACACAGGATGCCTGACGGTCTTCTTCATACCCTGGTTGTACTGGTTGATACATTGATTATAATTGAGTTACTGTTGCCTTTTTTTGCTGTCTTGAACCAGCCTGGCCATTCTCCTCTAATTACTAGATTCACATGAGTTAATATTATAAATACAAATGTATTAAAATATACATGGAAAACCAGAACATCTACAAAAACAGCTTCTACAGGTTAAGTATCAAGTATTTATTTAGTGTGAGCTTCCCATAAAATAACACCACCTGGAGGGCATTAATGCTACTGGTAAAACCTGTGTTTGTGCTACTGTTTCATGTTGACAATTATCTGCTATGAAAAGAGTGTATTCAAGACATGCTTGAGCCTTACATACACATGTTTGCTAATATATAAGACCAACTTTCATCATTCCAGGTTTGACAGACATAAAAACAGCTCAGCTGACTTTCGTACAGTATTGTACATTCTTTCCTGTGAGGCTACAAGCTATTGAGTGTGAACTTGCACAGTGCTTATGTTTTCTACTGGACTGAGTCCATTAAGAGTAATTTACATAGTCCATAAATAAAAATGCATGATGGGAAAGCCCCCCACATCGCTGAGCTAAAGCAGAGGATTACATTTTCCTACACGTGTTCCCAGAACGACTCTTACTGGGTAATGTCTGCTAATGAAGAGCTGCAACAGGAAGACATAAATAGACTTTGTAAGAGCCTGTTGTGGGTTAAACTGCTCAAAAACCAGCTGTATCTATCTGTGTACAGCTTACAGTGATGTGAAACAGTGCTTTAAATATGAGGAAGATGTGTATTCTTCATATTTGTCTCAGTTCTCAGTATCGGGAATCATTTGTCTGTCAGTCCCTGAGTATGACAGTGATGATTCTGATTTTAACAGGAGCTAAACCAGGAATATGAAGACAAGAAGGTGCAGTATGAAAGTTGTGCTGCTGGTCTGGAGAGCAACAGATCTAAATTGGAGCAGGTATTGATTGTGTCCTGCATTACTTTGAATAAAGTCAAAAATGTAATATGTTTACCCTGTATTTTATTATAGCAGCGTATTGTACAGCTACATTCTCCACATGTTTTTTTTTTCAGGAGGTGAAGGCAATGAGGGAGGAGACGTCACAAGAGGAAAACAAATACCATCGTCTTAACACCATGTCAGAGGCATGTATTTTAAAGCTGAAAAACAAGTAACTAGACACAGAGGTCTGTGGTGAAACTAGAAGCTGCTTGATGTCATTACATCACAGTTTTTTGGGTTTATTTTTAAATCTAGCAGCAGTCTCCTGACACGTTATGGGAGCAGTCTCCACCACCCGAGACGCAGCACAACCCTTAAGTTGATCAGACCCTCAACCTACTCTTCCTCTTTCCACAGGCGCATCCTTCATATGTCAACAGCGAGGTTACAGGACTCGTATCTGCTGCCGTGTTTCTGTCTTTCACCTCATTTAGGAAACTATTCTACTGCTGCTTCAGCACCCTCTTTGAACATAGTCCACCTCCTCAGCTGACATCAACTTATCTGCTGCATTTTTACAGCATTTCTTAACACTAATCAATTTGTATTAATTTACATAATTATGATTTCCTTTTATCAAGTGACTGTTTTTCCTGTCACTTGCGCAGACACACACATTGATAACAGACACATCTGCGCAGTTGAGTTCGTTAAAAACATAATTTCGTTGTAGCAAGCAGACATTACATGATATAGAAATTGAATTAGTGTTCTGGTTGCCATTTTGAAGCTGCAACCAAGTTCATAGACCTGCAAACAGGCTCCTACTGGACAATCCGAGCTGTCAGTCACACTGGTATTCACTCATATATGCCATCATTTACAAAATGATAATCTTCTATTGAAGAAGAACTAGAAATGTAGACCATTAACTCCTGAGGACAATGTTTACTAATGTTATAAATCAAGTGAGAAGTAGAAACCATTGGAACCGACGGAGTCACCCCCTGGTGGTTAACCACCACTGCGTCATAATTCCTGGGCTTAACTTTTTAAACTATAAATAGACTACGTCCATTTTTGTTCACTTATTTGCTTGTGAGGCCAGATGTAATCACACGTGGTCATAGGAGACACATTTCAATGTGAACAGTCGTATTTAATGCTGTCCACTGAAGATCAGATCTCTGTGAATGGAGCCGATAAACCTGATTCCTCATTGTCTGTCCTCCACAGACCATTGAGATGCAAATACAGAGGGCGGCTGAAGAGATGAAAGCCTATGTGTCCTCTGATCCACAGGAGAGGAAGAAGACCATCAGGTGAGCACATACACTGGGCCACATCGACCACCTGCTCGCAACATGAGCAGCTCTTTTTCTTTACTTTTTTCTTACCACAGGAAGCCCATGCTAGAACAGTCTTCCCCAGTTAAGCTGCTGCCATTTAATTCTTGCATACAAACAGCGAGATTCTTGAGGAATTTATTACCTAATCTTGTGTTGTTGTAGATGTTTTGATACGCAGCTGCTTTATTTAAACACAGCGGGTGAGATTGACATGTCAGGCTGCGATCATGCCTTGTGTTTGATTTATGATCTTCTGCTTCATTCACAGGGAGGTGTACATGAAGAACATTTCAGAGCAGGAGTTACTTGGCAAGGTGAATACAATGTGCCCATGAGGTGACCTAGCAGATGCCATGGAAATACTCTGACAAGTACATGGTCTAAGGACAGACAGGACAGAGAAGGGTTACAGAATTATATTATTATTATTATTATTATTATTATTATTATTAATAATAATAATAATAATAATAATAATAATAATAATAATAATAATAATAATGAGTGCTTATTGCCTTTTGGTTTCACATATTTTTTAATTGGTTTTGAATTTGGTATGTCACTTTTTCAGAATGGGATGGGTTATTTTCCCCCCTATCCTTTAATCTATAAACCAGCATAACATAAACAATAATGATTCATTTCAAAATGGTAAAAATGGTAAAAAACAAAAAAAAGGTAAAAATATGTATCTTAATTTTTATGTGACATGGACATAACAAAACAACATACAATGTGTGTTTATAGCTGTATTGTTGTGCAGGAGGCTTTTTTATTTAAGGGTCCAGATTTTAATATTTGGGGGTTTATTTGAAGAAATAAAATCCATTTAGTTTTCACAGCCTTAGATTAAAGCTGCTTTTCCACTACATGGTCCCGCCACCCCTCTCTTTGGCAGGGCATGGATCAACTCTACACGGTTTGATTGGTTTTACATTACAATACCTCCTCAACGTGGAGGTCATCTACCTCCATCTTGTCCCTTCCCTTGTGTTTTCACCAACTGTGACAGTTACACCAACTGTCCTCATGTCCTCAACATCCATGAACCTTCTCTGTGGTCTTCCTCTTTTCCTCCTGCCAGGCAGCTCCATCTTCAACATCCTTGTCATTCCCAACGAACATCTCAGGTTCTTGAGCTCTGTCACCTCCTGTCTTATAGACAGTGCTGCTGTGTCTCCGAGCCATTCATCATAGCAGGCCTCACTACCATCTTGTAGAGCTTTCACTTTTTGCTTCTGTCACACATCACCCCAAACACTCCATCCTGTCTATACTCTCTTCTTCACCTCTCTGACCAGACTCATGTTGTTTTTGTGGTTGTTTTTTGAGAAACCGTTCTCTTTCGGCGTACTGACTCGTCTTTTCCCCTCTGTGGACTTCAGAAGTTACGTGAGAAGCAGAAGATGGTGCGGGAGAGCCATGGAGACAACATGGAGCAGATGAAGATGTGGCGGGACCTGGAGCAGCTGATGGAGTGCAAGAGGCAGTGTTTTATACGAGCTCAGAACCAGGCATCTATTGGTCAAGTCATCCAGAAGGGAGGAGAGGATAGGCTGGTGTTGTAAGGATGTGTCACTGCACGGTCAACTACAGGTCACCTACAGTGCATTTACTACAAAGAGTTCTTCTGTAACATCTCTGAAAACATTAACATTAAAGGGTTGTTGCATGTAAACTGTTGGAGGACATTAAAGAACATACAGTATACTGTAGACAACCGGTTCAATGGATGGATTCCATTTTCTGCTCCATTTTGTTCGCTACAATGACTTTTGCTTGATAGTTTATCTTGTGTTACCGTAACTTCTGCTGATAACAAGGTTGAATCCACAAACCTGAGACAAACTCCATGTACGAGGAGGTGTTGCAGGACAACGGTTTTCACTTTCTCTGGCCCTCTGGAGACACATCTTTAAGAATACACTTCCAATCAAAGTGTCCAAAGATAACATACAAAGTGGAGCACTTAGGATTTGACCCCAGTCAACTATTTTTATCAACCACAGCCACAGCCTCGGACAGAATGTCTTGCCAGTTTTGGAATGCAGTGGGACCAACATTGCTTTGGACGTTGTACATGTAGATAAAACGGTCATCTTATTTCTGCTATTTTATATCACACTTATTTTCTCAAGTAGATCCATATTATAGCAACATAGGCTTTGACATTCAAGACGTTCATAGTTAGATGTTCTGGTTTTCTATGTGTTATTTAATAAATGTATTTTCTATTCATTGACTCATGCCTCTTAAATAGTCATACTCATCGACCACTATATTAGGCACATCTGTTCCATTTACTAACTCAAGTATCTAGTAAGCCAATCACATGGCAGCAGTTAGGCATTTAGATATGGTCACTCATGGACCTGCTGAAGTTTAAATAGTGATTCAAAAAGGCAAAGAAATGTGATGTTAAGCTTTGGTGGATAAGATTTAGATGGGATTGAAGATAAAATAACTAACTCTGTTGGTTTTGAACTGTCCAATCATCTCATGATGTATGAATTGTTGTTTTTCATTAACCTAGAAAGAGTCTTTTATATTTATATATAAATGGTGGCCTCCATGACCATGTTTTCACAGTAGCCCACAATGGACAAACTAAACACGTTTTGAGTCCTGATGCTAACTGAAGGCTACATAAGTTCTCTAACACAGGGATGTTCAACTGCAACTTCCAATAAATGTTACATACGGTACCTTTTAGTGACATTGAACATCTAAACTTCTAATCTCCTGGGATAGTTGTGCGCAACCAAGTCTAGTGTTTACAGAGAATGTCAGAAAAACTAAAAATATCCAGTGAGCGGCAGTTCTCTGGACTTGTTGATGTCAAACCTTGAAGCAGATGGGCTTTAGCAGCAGAAGAGCACTCTTGTCACTTTATTTGGTGTCCCCTATACCTAATGAAGTGGTGAATGAGCGTTCATTGCAACAGTCTGTACTTTAAATGTTTTGTGATTTGCCCATTAATTTTGATCCAGATGTATTAACCCATTTCAATTAAATATATATATAGGACATACAGTGAATACTACTAGGATAAAGAAAGCACAATTCATAGCAGTGAGTTGTATGTTCACTCTGTTCTATGGATGCAGAATGGTTTAGTGGTAAGGCTTAGTCTAAATCAATATTTAGTGGAATCAGTTGTATTCACTTTTCTGATTAAGTGAAAACTCTGGCCCACACTTGCTACAGTTTCCCTGTGTTGTTCCCAACAAATGTGTTTGTGTATGTTTGAGGGTCCCACCATCACTCCCACAGAAACCTAATCTGCTGTTGACAGCCAAATGTGTGGCTCTTGTGCCAGATGGATCAAGTGTGCATTGTAAAAGGCAGCTTGGTGTCCAACTGGGCACTGCCAGGATATTATTGTTACAGCATTTTCTGCTTCTTGGGACCCTATGAAGATGTGTTAACAGATGATACGTGCCAGTCCTGCAAAACAGCTGACAGTGATGCTTAAAAACACAACGTGGGGTGGGTGATTGACCTGGTGTCCTCACACATCTATAGCAAAGGGGGTGTCTTTACCGTTGCAATGCAGATGTGGGTATAATCTTGAGCTAAAAAGAGCTTTTGCTGGTGTGAATCTCTTCTTGTGTAGCTGTCTGTGATTTGCCCGACACGTTCATATGTGGCACATTCTCAACCCTATAGAACCATTCCAGCCATTCTGACGTGTTTCAGCAGGAAAGACATAGGTGTTACTGACAACATTAGCTATGGCTCTGTTCAGTTCATGCAAGTCAGGACAGTGTGACGGCAAACCTGCATGCATCCACAGTGATGTTCACACTGTGAGCTTGTGTGCTTTAAGTAATGGCCCATAAGATGTGAGACTTCTCAAGTCAAACGCCCGGTTGTCTCAGGGACTTGTGTGAAATAGTAAATAAAAAGCAAAACAAATTTTATGTATGTATATATATATATATATATATATATATATATATATATATATATATAGTGTATTCAGTATTTACACCAATAATGTCTTGCTCTGGGAGAAACCTGAGAGAGTCTAAGTGGCAGTCCAACAAAAAACATCTGGGTCACTCTGTTATTGAAAAACACTGCTTGAAAATGCTTTATTAATTCCTGGATATATTTAAACTTATAAACGAATGTGTTTTGACTCAGTGGTTTTCATTAGGGCAGCTCTATATAATAATCTCGATATTTACACACACACACACACACACACACACACACACACACACACACACACACACACACACACACACACACACACACATATTTATTTATTTTATACTGCTATGCAGAAGCACATGCTTTAAGCAGCATTATGTGTTGTTAGACTTCCTGTTTTCATGTCTCCATGGTTTGACAGCGCGCTCGTCCAATCACTTTAGTCTTGACATGCGGCGCAGTGGCGATAGGGGGCAGCAGTGAGGCACTTTGATAAAAGCCAGACTGTCAACGAGGTGTGGGGCCACAGGGATCTGCGCCACGGTGAGGCACGGCAAGAAACGGCACGGTTACGGTAGCAGCCGAGGAGAGGGACTGGAGCGGGTTAATGCGGTCTTTTAACATAGGACACTGCCGCACACACTTTCCCAGCATTTCCGGAGATAAGAGAGAATTTGGCCCAATTCAACATATTTTTTTTTTATTCGCAATTCGCGTTGAATACGAACAGTGATCGGAGGGACACGGTCAGTAGCTGCTGATAGCCACAGCTCAGTCTGTCTGTTCCTCTCAAAGTACAGACAGTGTTTTTAAGTGCCAAGCAGAAGCAGCAGCAGCAGGTACGTGTCCACACCACAGTGTGTTTCTGTGGGGAAAGCAGTGCTGGAATTAAGGAGCTGTGTGTCCGCCATGGAGAACGCACACACGAAGAGTGTGGAAGAAGTTTACAGTCATTTCTGCGTCAATGAAAGCACAGGACTTTCCCTGGACGAAGTGAAGCGACAGAAGGAGAAATGGGGCCTAAACGGTAACGACCATTTGGTTTTAAAGGCACACACGGACCGACACGAACGCCGCCGCCGCTGCTGTGAATGAGAGTCACAGTTCACATGTATTGTCAGTCGTGTTCACTGTTAGCTCCGCTGTGAGCTACACGGAGCAGTTTGTAGGTTAAAAGTCACCGGCAACCTCAGCCCGGGCCGGTATTACCCGGCAGGCGCTTTACTGACGTCATCAATGGTGACCTCAAGGGTTTCCCATCGCTTACATTTTTGTGCCTTTTTACTGTTCAAATGTCCGCTGCATAATATTTTGGAGGTTTTATTAACATAGATCGAATATACTACCCATATCATTGCTTAAAGCTGCATTATGTAATAAATCTAAAGCAACTGGCCATAAAATCCTCCTAATATGTCACAGAGACTCAGGAATAATGTACTGAACTCACCAACAACAACAGTACAGCCAAAATATTTGCATGGAAAAAAATATTTTGCAGACTGCAAATCATCGTTTGTTTTGAAATCATGTTTTGGCATGTGGCGCCACCTACCGCCATGTACCAATCATTGCAGTCAGTAGAGTCTCAGCTGCCGAGCAACCACGGGTTGCCAGTTACGTCAGAAAACAAAACCTAAAAGTATTTTTAATTTGAATGTAGTAACCGTTTTTGGCCACATTCTTACGTATGGCACCTTTAACATTTAAAATAAATTGGGTCTTGCAGCCTAAAAATTAGCCTTTTATATGGACTTTAAGCAGGTGGCAACCATCTTGAACTGACATGTTTCTACAGAAATGGAAGTTTGAAGTTTTGAAGCAGTAACTTGCTATGTCATTGAAATGAAAAGGCTCTGCCCACATAAACTGGAACGTCACATCACGGTTCAGTTTGGTATGTTGCACATTTATTCCCTGTGCTCAAAAGGGACAGGGTGACCAGAGGAGCCCTCTGGTGCAATGTGCACTTTCACCATTAGGTGTTGAAATTCGTACGTAGTGAACCTTTTTAGCTGCTAATCTGGATGTGTTTTGCAGTTCTTCTTCATCAAAATGAACAGTTAAGACTTCTCCAACGACCTTCTGCTCAGGGTAAACAACACAGGAGTTCTTAAGACACTGCTGCTTCCATCAGCAAATTCAAACATGTCATTTTGTGATTGAAATACTTTGTTTGGATTTACCTTAGTGACACAAACTTTTATGGGACAAGCCAGCAGTAGACCGACGGCTCCTGTGTTGCTGACAGCTCAAAACGACATGGAGTTTGGTGCAAGGAAGGGAGCAGTTTGCAAATTTCAATTTATAGTCAGAAAAGGCCGCCTCGGTGAGATAAAGCTGCAAACGTATACCAGAGATATCGTAGACTTGAGCAGGAATAGATTTTGGCTAAAATCAAATAAAAAATATTTGTTGATACTTGGCTAAAATATATATATTTTTTATGAATATACATAGTTCCATCTTGAGATATTTACATGTTGTTATGCCAGGGGGATTATGAACCGTCAGGAAAGTGATGAATGAAGTTGTGGATATCTGACAGAGAAGATATCTGTAGTACCGATCCAGAGTCGCATGTTAAAATTGGTTGCCATGACTAACTATTAAAAATTACTGGAGGGCATTGGGAGCTCGTGAACATTGTCTGTGCACAGTGATGAAATTTTTTAACTTGGCCTCAAAGGCACTTTGCTTAAAACATGGTGACATTGTTGAACACGGCAGCCTGAGCAAGAGTGCATCACACCATCAGCCCATGTGCCTAGAGATCCAGCAGGCATTTGACACTGAACTGTGGCCATGGATCACTGTAGTAACCTTATCTGGCTAAGTTAATCTCTCTTGTCTCGGGCCGAAACAGCTGTTTTATATTAATATCACCTGGGAGGCCATGGAGAGCCCCTCCCCCCTCATCCTCTCCTATCATTTTGACCTTTACGTTGATTGGAGTTTTCTGAAATCAGAGTAGCATCATAACAAAGGCGTTAAATTATGATTGGTTCTATTTCATAATGCGATTTTAAGGCAAACCTGTTGCACTGTATGTGACCAAATCGTCACAAAATCTGAAGTGAAACTGAACATTCTGGTGGTTTAGCTCTGTCAAATCAAAATCACACATGCCTGCCTCACTGATCACACCCAACTCCTCTTATTCTAGGAATCAGTTCGCCCTCAAAAAATGGGAAATGAGACCCGTGTCTTCATCTGTTCAGAAAAGTATTCACTCATACCCTTACTGACCTTTTTTTTCTCTTTCATGCGTTTCCTGTGCTGTATATGGATGGACTTGTCCCCCTCCACACACAGAGTTACCTGCTGAAGAAGGTAATCACTAGTGTCACTGCTGATATTTGTTGATATTTGTTTGTCTTTGTCACTCATTTGTTTGACAATTTTTTTTATTAACTAACTCCTCTCTCTGCAGGGAAATCCTTATGGGAACTTGTCCTTGAACAGTTTGAAGATTTACTTGTTCGTATTCTTCTGCTGGCTGCATGTATATCTTTTGTAAGTATTTTTAATTTTTTTATTTAGATGTTTATTTGGATAGGGTCAGTGTATATTAATGACCATCAGTACACGTACATAATGTAAACATGCTAGAGTAGAGAGTATGTGTAGTTAAGTATGTATAGTATGCTTTTTTTTAATGTTGCCTACAACACAACAGTCTTCCTGACACAGCCCAGTGATTTATTTTGGATTTGATGATAATTTATATTTATTAAGATTTATTTAGAATCTTGATTTTTACATTAAAATGTTACTAAAATACTACTAAAATGTTTTTGTACCATTGGAAAACTTTGTATCATAAGCTCATGTTTCCTCTGTGTGCATAGGCTTTTTCACATTTTTTGAACGCTAATATAATAACAGTTAAGACCTCTCCAACGACCTTCTGCTTAGGGTATACAAAACTTTGTATCTTAAGCTCATGTTTCCTCTGTGTGCATAGGCTTTTTCGCATTTTTTTTGAACGCTAATATGAACCATAAAAACATAGTGCTGACTGAAGTCTCCACACGTGTTCAAGAATCTTAATAAAAGCATATTGAAGCTTATTTTTGCAATTACTTGAATAACATGATGAATTGCTGTTTTGGTCAGGATAATTGTATGGGAACAACTGGAATCACCTCATACCTATTTATTGTATCATTTTACACCATAAAGGTATTTCTGCAGCTCCTCTCTGTTTGTGATGTTATTTATTTATGATTTCTATTCAATGCACTGTTACTTCCTTTCTTGTTGCCTCCATCCTACAACGGGTAATTGAGATGGATGAACTACATATGATCTAAAATCTTTAGGGAATCCAGGAACAAGTTACTGCATCCTAGACATGGCTTTCTCGCATTAACACTGAGTGAAGAAGCATTTGTGTGAGGGCAAAACGTGATGAATAGCAGTGTGTGGGGGGCAGACAGGCATTTATTGCGGTGCGTGGCGTTGAAGTGTGAACGTCTTCAGTTTATGTAACCCGGCTGAGGTTACACTGACTTATTAGTGAGCTAAACAGCTGTGGATGCTCCTGACCGTTCTGAGGAATGGTGATGACAGCACTAACGGCATCAAGTTGCTTTCCCCATGTGCCAAGTAAGACATTTGAGTGGTCGGGCATGGCTGCTGTGTAATGTCTCACACCTAATAATGTTCAGAACTCTGACTTCAGGTGTTAGACAGATAGCTGTTTATTATGTAATGGCTCCATTAACAGTCTTTATAGCTGCATAGTATATTGAAATTGTACAATCGTTGCAATATACATACTGCAAGAGATGCATATAGGAAATACTTCTTAAGCTGCAGATTGTTGCATGCAAGTTTTGTTTGATCTTGAAGTTACCATAAAGGTGTTTGGCTTATGTTTTTCACCCAATATGGTAACGTGAAGCACTCTTAACAACCATACTGCAATACGCTCATAGTGGGCAGAGATATGGTCAGATTTAATGATTATCATTAAATACCATCTATTTGATTTTGATTGAATTTTTCTGTTAAAACTTGCAGAAAATGTTTCATGGCACCATTTACAATAAAAAAAAATAAATAAAACCATGTTCAAATGGAAATAATCCATAGGCTACTCTCCTGTTTGGCTATGTTGGCAGCAAACTCAAATCAGAAAGACAATACTGTATATTTAAAGTTGCATTTTACAATGTTTATTGATTTTTCCTGTTATGATTCTGCCTCTGTTTTGTCTTACTATCTACTCTTCTTCAGGGTGAGGGAGCATTTGTGTGTATACAGCATCAGCAGCACAGGGGCGGGCGGGACAAGAAGCACTTATCCCGTCAAAATGCTGAATGACGAGAGTTTTTGAGCAGTAGAATTCCCTTCTCCCTGGGTGCTGATTTGTGTTCTCTGTCATAATCTGACCTCTTTGCAGTAGTCTCACTTTACTATTTACAATATTACAGGTGTCTCTGTTTTGTCTTGACGTGAAGCAAATGGCTTCATGTGCGTGGCATGGAAATGTCACCATGTGACATTAGAGCTGAACACTGCTGTACTGGAAAAACACAGAGAGGAGTCATGTTAAACTGATTTGTTTATATTTAAAAGTTACACACTACAGCACATGTGTCAAACTCAAAGCCCGGCGGCCAGATGTGGCCCTCCATGTCATTTTATGTTGCCCGCGAGTGGTTAATTGGTCTTAAAAATCTGTGTTAAAATAGGTCTATGCTGCTTTAAGCAGAGAGTTGACCATAAACTACATTTCCCACAATGCACGGCGATTGCGTTACCCGAA